>NC_000073.6:111761374-112361374 GCF_000001635.26 Mus musculus | reverse complement strand
CATTCCTATTGAAAAAGCTTGTTTCTGATGGCTGCTGCCCTGTCAGCTTGGATTCTTGGTGGAAAGTACACAGAGGACAGACCTGGAGTCCATCCTTAGATATTCAGCTTACAGAGTCATCCAGCAACCCCCAGACACATGAAGAGAAAGCAGAAGAGGACACACACCACTGAGAGTTAGGAGATGTATTCAAGGTTCTGACTACTAGAGTGGCTTCTGGCTCAGGGCTTGAAGAAACTCCCCTGGGTACCACTCCCTATGCCCCATCATGGATAAAAGTTGAAAATGAAACATCTGTGGAGGGAACTAAAAGAATCAGGATACAATTGAGAACATGGAGCTCCAGCCAAAGAGCTCTGCAGAGGAAGGGCAAGGCAGGCAAGGAGACATGATGGTGCTGGACAAAGTGAAGGGCCAGCCTCACCAGCTCCCAGAAGCCAAGGTCACTGCTATGATATTAAGGGTTAGGGTGTCAGGAATAATATCCTGGTTCCTCTCCTGATCCCACCCCACTCTTCCACCATGTCTCAAACCTAACGGGAAGCTATTCAAGGCACCCCGGAGAATGTAGTGTGCAGGGGTTATACCTCTATAGCACAGGGCAGAGCATGGGATGATAGAGCACACAGGCTACCATAGACAGGCAAATGTCTGTCTATACTGCTGTGCAGCATGGCCTCCCCAGCCATAGTCCACAGGTGGACTATGATCAGTGACAGGAGATGAGGTACGAGGCATCAGCAGGATGACAGAGAGCTTGAGCAGGCAGTCCTTCAGTACATTATTGTGGGTGTTACAACTGCTCGGGGAGGAAGAGTTGTCCCTGGCACTGTTAGTCCTTAGCAGGACATGTGTTCAAAGACTGCGACTACTCCAGGTGCTTTTGAGAGTGCTTTCATCGCAGTACTGTCATGGAAGCAGAGCATCAGGGATGTTCAGAGATGAAGGCATGGGTGGGTAACCCTGAGCCTCTGGGTGTACTCTCCACTATGACCTATAGTCTCCCTTGTTGTGCTTTTCACACAAGACCCAGTGTGTGTGTGTGTGTGTGTGTGTGTGTGTGTGTCTTTGTGTGTGTGTGTGTGTGTGTGTGTGTGTGTGTGTGTGTGTGTATGTGTACAGTTCCATCTTCTGCTGAATGAAATGATGACAGATAATGTTACTAACTGAGCCCTCTCTGGCCCCAGCCAAAGCCTAAATAGAGACATATTCAGCTAAGTAAACAAGGAAGCATACCCTCCCAGATAGAAGGTATTCCTCTGCCCAGAGAGAAAGGGAACCAGGTCACACTTTATCCTGTGGTCCTCAGAGGAGTGTACCCATTCCCATCCCAGACCCTTCATCCTAAATCTTGAGCCAGACACCAGGGAAATACCCGCCTCACATGCATCCCCAGACCACATGCTACTCCCCAGAGCAGGTCCTTTAGGCACCAGAGCCCTTTGATTGGGAGGAGGGGTGGAGCCCAATGCTTTCCTTATGACTGTGCGGGCTCCCCAGCAGCAAGCAAGCTGACCAGTTGTGTACCGGTTGCAGGGTAGGGGCCATAGTCTTGGACTGTGGTTCTCTTTTCCCACCTCTGTCCTATCACTAACAGGCACTGTGCCCAGCCAGTTCAGCCTCCAGCTTTGGGTTCAACCAGGACCAATGTCTACATTCCTCTGAGGTCTTTGTAATGTCCTGACAGACGTGAAGATATTCTAAAAGAGATTGCTATAAAAGAGAGAGATGTGCCCTTCTCTTTGACTATGCTATTGAGACAATGGATCCCAAGAAACTGGAATTTCCCTAGGATGCTGAGGGAAGGAAAACCTAGTGTTTGTCTCCTAGAAAGAGACTCCACACAGTGCTGACACCTCACAAATCTCCATGCCAGAAAGACTGCCGCCTAGACAATCGTAGGTGGGGCTGCTCCTCTGGCCTCATTACTTAGTGTTCTATTTCTAGTTGCCCTCTATTTAAACCAAGAACTCCACCAAAACCAAAGATGGGATTCAGTGTGTGTTGGCCATGGGGTTGGGTACTCCATTGGACATATCTTTCTCTGTTTTTCTTGAGTGTGTAATTGGCCTATTGAGGACAAGTGGCTGAGGCTGGTTTGTTAGGACTCGTAGAGTCCAGGCTTTGTCCCTATTAACTCTGGTAACAAGTTGGGTAGGGGAGTAGCTGGAATTTCTGGAAGGCACCCCACCCCCCCACCCCCCACCCCCCGCCACGGCAATCCAGGAAGGCAGGAAGGGAGGCAGCACTGGGGAGGTGATTTCTCCTCCTCAGGCTAGTGCTAGGAAACAAAGGATCTCCTCCTAGCATCCTTGGGATAGAGGGTGTCACAGGCATTGCCACTGGTCCATGATGGAGTCCACCCCTGGCTAGGCCTGATGTGGGCTGATGAGACAGATCTAACAGCGCTTCTGGGCAACCACACAGTTGAGAGGCTGGCTGCTCCATCTAGGTAGGCCCTATGCTACAGCCTCACATGGGCTTAATGGATCAAAGACAGCAGTCAACTCCTTAGGCCCACCCAGAGCTCAGATCATAATGGTGGGACATTCCCCACTCCACTTATTGTCGCCAAGTAGCACCTGGTTTCCTATGCTAGAGACAGTGAGGAGAGGAGAGAGTATGTGTGTGGCCTTGTGACACACTGCTGAATGTGACCTTGGTGTCAAAATTATCATGGGAACAGCTGTCAGTTCAGGTGCATTCCTCTGGCGTTGGGGACTCAAACCTGCCTGCTGCTTTATGGACCCTGCTTTGCCACACGATTCATGTGAGGATGACAGTCCTCAGAAGGCAAGGAGGGCACGGAATGGAAGCATTGTGTAGGGATGGCACACAATGTCTACATTCTGCTCTTTTAGGGCTCTGTCATGAAGTAAATGGCTTGACCCCAGCAGGACTTTCTCAGCCTGAGCAAACTCTTCCATCTTCATAGAAGATTCTAGATGGACCAGGTGTGGGTCCAGGATAAAGCAGACTCGGGCATGGCTCCAGGCTTTTGAGATGAATAAGAAGAGACTGACTGTTCTTTGCTGTCTTTTGCTGAGGGTGATTGGTTAACAGAGGAGACTGTCTTGTGAAAACGTTAGTGTTGGAGATTGACCTGCTGGAGATGCCTAAGGGATGTCCAGAAAGTCATGAGGGATGGGGAGAGGAGGGTCTGTGTTTCCTCTTAGTTGAAGCTCTGGCATTTCCCCCCACAATGCCTTTGACAGGGTGCAGGAGGTAGAACTTGAGCTGAGACCTATGCCTGAGGGGAAATAGCTGGTTGCTTTGAAGAGGCGGGGATGAGATGCAAGAAAGAAAAGATGTTACCTCCAGTACTCTGGGGCCTCTGACCAGTGTCCACCCACCTTGTAGGGTATCCAGAGTCTCAGATCATCTGTGTTAGAAGGAAGCTTTTCCAGAAGCAATCCCTCCAGAGAGGTGCCATCAAGAGTTCAGCAGAGCACACCAACTGCACAGTTCTAGGCACTGACCTGGGTTGGCTATTGACTCCACCTTTCTAAAACTCAGCGTCAGAGGCTTTGTTAGCTCCTGGTGGACAGAAGAACCTCACTATGGGACACAGAGGGAATAAAATTCCAGGGGTCACAACTGGGATTTCGGCCAAGTCTGGGTCCTTACCACACAGGACTCTGGAACCTACTTTGGGCCCTGGTACTGTGACTCCCCTGTCTAGCACCAGTGATCTTTCTTAGGATCCTCTTTCATATCTGAGTCAAAGGTCAGATACCCTTTTTGATATGAAACCTTGGTAGTTATATTGCCTTTCAAGAAATTGACAGTCCCTATGGTCAATCCTAAGCTGATATTTCCCCTTACAATTGACTAGGCAGGATAGCATGATTCATTTATGTTCCTTTGAAAGACAAGGCAGGACATTTCCCCAAATGCTTCCTTTTTCTTTTTAAGTGTCTACTTCTCGAATTTGTCTAAGTGGGAACTATTTGTTCACAGCCTTTATTCATTTATCCTTGGGTCATTGCTCAGTAAAGATTAACTTATCAGTGTTACTTTGGGAGGTGCCTGGAAACACCCACTTTAAATGAACTCTTTAAATATCATGGCAATGAACTTCTGTGTTACTATATTTAAGTCAGATTTTTTTTTCTCTAGTCTGACTGCCTAGTTAATATTTTAATTTTTATAACTATATAATATTTACTTATTGATTGATTGGTTGATTGGTGTTTTGAGACAGGGTCTCTCTACATATCCCTGACTGTCTGGGAACTTTTTGTGTAGACCAGACTGGCCTAGAACTCACAGAGATCTGTCTGACTCTTCCTCCTGAGTGCTGGTATTAAAGGCATGGACCACCATGCCCAGCTTTCATGCTGTTTTAAAAATGTAGATAGTTGGAACTGGAGAGATGGGCCAGTCATTAACAGTACCTATTTCTCTTCAAGAGGACCTGAGTTTGGTTCCCAGCACTCACATCTGGCATCTATAACCACCTTTAGCTCCAACTCTGGGGGATCCAATGCCCTCTTCTGGAACTGTACTTATGCATATAAACCCATACTCTCTCTCTCTCTCCCTCTCCCTCTCTCTCTCTCTCTCTCTCTCTCTCTCTCTCTCTCTCTCTCTCTCTCACACACACACACACACACACTTTAAATATATTTAAAATGCAAACGGTCAAATTTGTTTCATGGTTTTCCTACATGGATTTGTTTTTGTTAACAGTTCTACAACTCAGAGAATCACTACCTCATAACCTAACAAATATTGACTTGTGTTTACTATATATAGCACACATTTGCCATCAGGAGCTTATTTGGGGTGGGGAGAGGTTATTTCCTTGAGATGTAAGCAAGGTTTTTCTTGAACTTGTGTAGCTGACGATGACTTTGAACTTCTGAATCTCCTGACTGCACTTCCCTAGTATAGGAGGCATTGCAGGGATAGCCTGATAGTGTAGGGACTTCTACTTAATGCTGAATTCTATTAGACTTCCTTAGAAATGTTACGCCATAGGGTAGGGGAGGTAGCTCAGTGGTAGAGTGCTTGCCTACCAAAGTCTTGGATTTGATCTCTCCATCACAAAAAGTTAAGTCTTCAGTGTTTTTGAATTAAAAAAATATTCTACCTAATACCAATTATGTAGTCAAGCCAAATCAAACCAAGACACTCTCTAAACAGCTCTGAGAAAGCCAATCCAAACAGCTAGTTAAGCTTATTTAATTAGAGGACTTTACCAAAAACTTAACATGAGGTTTCAAATCTCAGACTTTCATGATTAGCTGTATTTCCTGGAACACAGTAGGTGATCAGCAAAATGAGGCAAATGGGTAAATGAGCAAGAGCATAGATTAGGTGAATCAGAATTAAAACACACCGAGGCACATACTTAATAAATGTCAGCCAGGGGCAAGGGTCTTTTGGCACGCTGTGCTATGTCTCTTGGGCCTAGAATTGTGCCATGGGCAATAACTGATGCACAGGTAAAGGAACCAAAGGCAAACTCGGGCATCAGCAGCTGAGCTGGAGCCTGGAATCCCAGACATGCTCTCTGGGAGATGCCAGGACCCTCATAGTTAACAGGGGGGTTCTTCTGCTAGTGTTGGAAGCCCAACCACATCTGGTCTGGAAATGGCAGAGCCTGGAGAGATCTGGCACTGTCCAGGGGAGTCAGTGGACATGCCAAGTCCTTCCCCTAAACTGAGAGATGTTGGGCAGAGCCTTCTGGGCACTAGCCTCAGAGTGGCCAGGTGGATGGAGCCTCACACCACAGGGCTGCCATGAGTACGCGTGCGGGTTCTCTGTCTTCCAGAGACTGGTGCCCACTCCTTCCTCCTTATTTCCCCCATCACTTGGGTGGACCAGTGAGAACCCAAACAGGCGGGGCTCTTGGTAAAGCTCTCTTAGAGAGCCATGGCAACACAGCCTGTTCCTGAGGTCACACTGGCTCTCTCATCCTCTGCCCAGAGTCTAGAACAGTAAAGTACCACACATTCCAGGAAGAGACCCCAAAGCCTGGCACCAGAGTATTGGTGACATTTTTCCAAATATTACCCTTGGGTAATATTTCAGATCGCCCTGGCACAGCCCCAGAGAGTCCCGGGTCACCACAAGTGCAAGCCCCGCCAGCAGTTTAGGGGAGGACGGTTCCCCTAAACCGGTGCCCGTGTTTGAGATTTTAGAAGCTTCCATGGCAAAGAAGAGAGGAAACGGTGAGCTTTATAAAGAACCATATTTATTTTCATTTACAGCATCAAATATCATAAATAAACCTAAACATCGTTTGCTGTGTGTGTAAAATACAGGGTTCCATATGGCACTGTAAATGAATTCTCTAGGGTCAGAGACATGCCTTGCTGAGAGATGGGGAGGAGACTGTCTAAAGGGGCTGAGGGGGGGCGCGGGAGTGGGATGGGGGGAGGGAGAGGCTCTCTTTGGTTGACATTTTAGAGAGGGGAATGCTGGAAGAGAAGAAAAGAGGAGAGGAGAGGACTTTGTACTGGCTGGGCTCTGTGCCAACACAGCAGGCAAGTGCGGCATGCAGGACTGGGCGGAAGCTGGAGAGCAGGGTGGCCCTAGCTGCACGTGAGGGGGATTCTGGCTGCAGTCTGAAAATGTGGGGCTGGACTCTCATCTGCTCTCTGCCCTCCGTTGTGACTGCTTCTTGCACATGACTGGTGCACTGCTCCAGGTAAATGAGCAGAGACAATATGCCCTTTCCACAGATTGACAGGAGCATCAACAGTGGCTGACCTTCTCCTGTGACCACAACTGCTCCGATTAAAGCTTGTGGAACAGTAAGGGACTTAAGAGCCCAGAGGCACGTGAAAGGCATAGTAAGGCCCTAGGACTAACTATGCTGAACCAGGGCAAGGGCTCGCTATTGTCATTATATTCACAGCACAGAGAGCATGGGTCAAGCTGGCCTTGGAGTCTGGGGAAAAAAAGTATACTTTTAAAACTTCACCAAACTGAGTCACTTATGGTCTCAATTAAAGGCATTAGTAATCTTTGTATTAGAATGGGTTGAAGAAGATATGCCTAGACATGTCTTTTTTTCAGAGGTTACTACGTAGAAATGTTTTGAAAGGTGACAAGAGCCCTCGGTATTGTCTCACAATCATGGTGAACCCTCCCAGGAAGACAAAAGGTTTTGAAAGCGCAACATGCAAAGAAGCCAGCCCATGGTGCAGAGGAGAAGTGGCATGGGGCATGCACTTGTTGTGGACCCAGGCTGCTGGCTGGGCTCCAAAGAAGGGGAGGCAGAACGTGGCTTTCAAGCTGACCCCCGCCCCATGCTCTTTACCATTCATGCCTCTAGCGAGTCCATATTAGTAGGCAAGACACTCACAGTTAGCACAACCAGGACCACCGACGCACGCAGAGGATGGGGCGCAGAAAGCGGGTTAGGGGTTAGTACCTCTCTCTGAAAATTGCCAAGAAAATCAGTCACCTTAGAACAGAAGTGTCAGCCAAGAAGTGGGTGTAGGACTGGAAGGCTGAAACGTACTGGCGGCCGCAAAGTGAGATTGGAGAGAGAAAGACAGAAAGGAGGACTTAGCAAGGGCCTAAAACAAATACCAATCACAATGGAAAATGACACTGGAGGTGAGGAACAGAGCCACCACTGTCCCTCACAAAGGGACTGCCTGCTTAGGAGGGACAGACCTTCCTGGTGGTGGCCAGCTATTCATTTCCAAGAGTGGATGCCCAGGGTCTGCATAGTAACAGAACTCCACTCTTGTCTGTAAATGTTCCCAGGACCTTCTGCCCTCCACAGCCCCCTCTGTCTCCAGTTTACTCTGGGGTCTCATATTCATCCTTGAGGCAAATTCATCTCTAGAGTATCTGCTCCCAGGACCTACCCCTGCTGTTGCCCACCAGGAAGGTTCAAGGACTCAGAATATACAGATGTCTCAGCCCTGTGTCAGACACACCCTGTCTACCAGAGTAATTCAAACCAGCCTCTACGGCTATAAATGAGATTTTTTTTTTGGAGAGTTCACTCTGGCTTCCCAGAGCATTCCACAAAGCATCCCAGCCCACCCTGAGCTACACTACAACATGACCTCGAGAATTCATGTGACATAATGAAACCTACTAGGACTCAAGGGATCCTCCCATCATTCTTGATCATTAACACCCCAGCTACACTTGGGGCATGTACAGTGCACGTCACCACACTGGCAACAGTTCCAACAAG
Source organism: Mus musculus (assembly GCF_000001635.26). NCBI lineage: Eukaryota > Metazoa > Chordata > Mammalia > Rodentia > Muridae > Mus > Mus musculus. The sequence goes on along the minus strand of NC_000073.6, from coordinate 112,353,204 downwards.
GTCAGAGGTGCGCTTCCCACAGACTTGGCCACAGCCATGCCTGTCTTTCCCATGACTTCTAGACAGAGTCTAAAAAAGCATCCTTCTTTACCCATCCTCCAGAAAGCTGATGTCAAAGCTTTCAAGATGCCTGGTCTTTGACCAGACCTTTCTAATCTTGAGAGGGCACACCTGCGGTAGCAGCTCTAAATAGCTGTCTTGTACCCAGTGACTGTAGACACGTGAAGTCCCTGGAAGGCCCTTCTCAGCCCTCCAGTTGCTCAACCTGCTGTTGAAGCTGAGCAGCACAGGGAGGGACAGTGAGGGGACAGCTGAAGGCTCGTTCCAGAGCAGAAAACACTGTGGGCTTGGAGTCACCTGAAGACCAGATGCTATTTTTTTTCTGGGCACTGAGAAAAGGGTTTTTGACTGTGTTGAGGAAACATACAAGGTAGCCACATGACTAAGCATCCAGGATGCCACCAGCACTGATCAGGGCCATGCTTCCCAGAGGACAGCAAGTCCCCAGTTCAAAGGACATCAGGGGAGAGGCAGCTGAACCATGGTGGACCTGAAGGGCTTTGGCTCAGCCTGCAGCCTGGGTTGGGGACTTAACAGGGGTGAAAAATGACGTCATCTGAAATAGTTTGTCCTCAGCATTGCATTAGCCTGACAGCTATTCGGGGTCAAGTGCCATCAGGCTTTCACTGCAGTACCCATTACTGGGGAGGAAAATAGCCGTTTGCAGCGTGGCAACCCTGTGGTTCTGTCATTGGCTGTGATTTGGTGGACAGGAGGGAAAGCCTCTACTCTTTGATTTTATAAAGTATGAGTAAGATAACGCTCTCCTACCCTGAGGACAGGTAGCACTGGCACCCTGCTGCTTTGATCAAGTTTGGTTTATTTTATCCCTCTGCTTACTTCTGCCAACCTCATTATGTTTTTACATATCTGTGCTTTTGAAACAAATAAACCCAGCACCCACTGTGACCAGGTGGCATCTGGATGTGTAAATCAAAAGGCACTGGTCACATGACGGGTACCCTCTCTTTTGTGACTCTAGTCTCAGCTCATTAACTTTGCTAGCAGCGATGAATCTCAACTCACTGCCAAGTTCAAGGGCCTTGTAAAACTGGCGATAAAGTTGAAACAGTTAGAAATATTGATACTTGTAGAAAAATAGTGCTTTCTTTTTGGCTTATGAAAAGTTAAAAATTGAAATGTAAACCCAGAAATATGGCTCGCATTGGTTTGGAAAAAAACAAAAACAAAAACACAAAGCTGTTAGAAAACAAACACATTAAAAAATATCCTTCATGTTGTCCCTGGCCCCAGCACCATGAAGAGATACTCAACCCTGTCAAAGTCAGGCAGAAGTGGCCAATGTGGGACTCTTTGGCTTGGAGCTAATTGGTTACAGATGCTGGCCAGAGCCAGAGCAAACTACAAACATCTGCAGTCCACACTTGGAAATGTTAGGGCACTGCGGGGCAGCCTGCACCTCACTGCAGCTTCACTGGGATAAACCTGAGCAGCCAGCTGCGGATGTTCTCCAGAGACTCCTCAGACTCTCTGTACATGGCAGCCAGGACCTTGGAGAAAGCCCAGAGCAGTAGCAGCCCCAGGCTCAGGAGCTCAAACATGAAGCAGTAGTTGTGAGCATTGTCCCGCACATGGTGGCCAGCAGCCTCCTGGAGTCCCTGCATCCACCTAAGCAGGCTCTGGGGCAGGTTGAGCAGGCCTCTTGTCAGCCGGAGAGGCCAGCTGAGTGCCTTCCTAAAGAAGGAGGTGGAGGTACCTGGGGGGCTGCCTTCTGGCGTGCTGATGGCCGCCACTGCACAAGAGCTTTCTGTGGGTACATCCCTCCGAGGTGCTTCCTGCTCCTGCCATGTTCCTTCCTCCTGAAGAAGACAGCAAAGCAAGGGCATTTAGTCGGTGAATCTCAGGAGACTGCCTCCAGCAAAGTACACTGAACCCCTGTTCTCGGTATTGAATGTGGGTACAACTTGCTCTTAAGGGGGGCAAACTCACCATGCCGTTCGATAGCCTTCAAAATATGCATGCCCATTGACTTGCACATCTACTTGTGCTGATATATAGTCCACAAATGATTATAAATAGGGATTAGGAGTTGTATGCAAGTATATTCATTGTAAAAATCTTTGCAAGATAAATTATTAAATGGCATAAAAGCCCAACAGGATGGAACTCCTAAAATAGATTACTGACTATGCATAAAATACAATCTTTTAATAGCATTAGAAACTACACTCCTAAGCAAGGTGATCACAGCATTTGGGAGGCAGAGGCAGAGGGGCAGAGGGGCAGAGAGGCAGAGGGGCAGAGGGGCAGAGGGGCAGAGGGGCAGAGGGGCAGAGGGGCAGAGGGGCAGAGGGGCAGAGAGAGGGGCAGAGAGGCAGAGAGACGGGCAGAGAGGCAGAGAGACGGGCAGAGAGGCAGAGAGGCAGAGAGGCAGAGGCAGGTAGGTCTCAGAGACTTTGAGGCCAGCTAGGACTAACCATTGAGTTCCAGGCCAGTGGGGTTGACATAGTTAGATCCTGTTTCAATTTTAAAAAGAGTTTTTCTCCTGAAATACTGGCTCCCTACTTCTGTTCTCCAATTCCTTCCCTGCCCCGCCCCTACCCCTTGTTGAGTTAGAGTGTGGCTAAGTTGCTTAGACAGATCTTAAAGTTCATATGTAGACTGGGCTGGCTCCAAATTCAAAAGCTCCTGCTTTAATCTCCCAAGGGCTGAGATTACATAGGAGCTAGAGAGATGGTTCAGTGGTTAAAAACACTGGCTGTTCTGCCAGAGCACCTGGGTTTGATTCCTGGCACCCGCATGATGGCTCACAACCATTTGTAACCCCAGTCCCTGGGGATCTGACACCCTCTTTTGGCCTCCATGGGCACCAGGCACACATGTGGACCACAGACATATAGGTAGAAAACTCACCCATACACATAGACTAAGATGGAAAACAATTAAAAAAGAAGAGTCTCAGTATTATGGGAACCTGTACTTGATACACGTTCAGTGAAGAAGTCTAGAAAGCTATAGACGTAGTATCTACTCACACAGGGAAACACCTGGGAGGAGAGACAGCACAATGTCAGGTTTTCCAACGCCAGTCATCTTGAAAGATTACCGTAAGGCCAACTGGAGTTTTTCCAAGGTAAGTGGTCATAGGTATTTATTTTATTTACTTTATTTTTATTTGCTTTCTCATTTTCTGATAGCGAGCCTAGGACTGTATCATTAGGAAAGCTCACGTTATGAGTTTCTATTGGTGCAAGGTGGTTCATCAAACTGGTATTCCTGAGAGCTGCCAGGGGTGGGGGGAGCTGCCACAAACCATCAGTGAAGTCAGTGGCTGCTTTAAAAAACCTAGGAAGGGACCTGAGACCCTGGCCTTCCTCGTGTAAACTTCCCCTGTGGCTCCAGGGCACAGTTCAGCAGACAGCCCAGTCTTGACCCAGGAGCAAGCATTGACTCCTCAGTGGAAGCCAGCCACCTATCAGGGAGCTGTTGTCTGAAACAGGGTTGGCCCCAGAGACTGCTGAAGAGACTAAGAAAACCCAGAACACGCTAGGAGGGAAGCAGGGACTTTTGTTTGTTTGGGAGCAGTCTCTGTCCCTCTGGGGCTAGAGAAGACTGTCTGACGCCGAGGCTGTCTTTAGAGACCTCATCAAGGGGAAGGGATCAATCACCCTGCTCCCCTAGAACTGTTGAGACCAACGTACCTCTCTTTGCTGATTCAGCTCTGCCCGTCTCTTTCGCTGTTTGCTACTGGTTTTGCAGTGAACAAAATGGGGCTTGCAGTAAAATTTGCCTGTGAGAAAAGACACATGGGCACGCAGTTTTTCTCTGTAGACAGAACCATTAGAACAAATGTTCATCTTTGTCCAGTCAGAATACAACAGTCATGGAAATAAGCCCAGCACAGTTCAGACATGAGCACGGTCTTATCCACCTCCCCTAAAGTGGTCCCAAGATAGACAGAGCTGGCACTGGGGAACTCCCTGAGTGGGCTAAGACAGCCAGGTAACTCACAACCCAAACAAAAGTCAGATTTTGTCACAAGGTCAGTTGTCAGGGAGATAAGTAGGTAGCTCCTGCAGTGTCAGACTCTCAGTATTTCTGGAATCTTGAGGGTCAGGACAACCAGCCAGGGATGAGAGAAAAGACTCAGGCAGAGTACATGCTGGGTAAAACAGCACTGCCCAGAACCACTGGGTACCTTCTAGAAAAGCCTTGCTGCCTACTCCTACAACAGTAGCAATGGTGATGGTAATAATAATAATAATAATAATAATAATAATAATAATAATAATAGGAAAACCTAATACATACTTCATAAAACTTAACTCATCAACCCCCACATCGTTATGAGCTAAGAACTGCTATTTCTTTATTTTGTTCATCTGAGGCAGAGCTTCTGTGCAGGCCCCAGCTGGTCTGGAACTCAGAATCTTACTGTCTCTGCTTCTTGAGTGCTGGGATCACTGATGTGCAATGTCCATACTGATCCTATCATTATCCTCATTTACATATGAGGAAGCTGAGGGACCAAGACTTTAACAACCCAAAGGTTATGTGGTGAGTACGTGTTACTGTCTGGATTCACTTCAGGGAGGATAACATTTTTGTTTGTTTGATTGGTTGGCTTTTCTTCTCTTTCTCTTTCTCTTTCTCTTTCTCTTTCTCTTTCTCTTTCTCTTTCTCTTTCTCTTTCTCTTTCTCTTTCTCTTTCTTTTTCTTTCCTCCTCCTCCTCCTCCTCCTTCTCCTCCTCCTCCTCCTCCTCCTCCTCCTCCTCCTCCTCCTCTTCTTCTTCTCTTCTTCTTCTTCTTCTTCTTCTTCTTCTTCTTCTTCTTCTTCTTCTTCTTCTTCTTCTTCCTTTTTCCTTATCTTTTTCTTTTCTTTTCTCTTCTTTTCTTTTAAGACAAGGTCTCTCTGTGTATCCTTGGCTGTCCTGGAACTCACTCTATAGACCAGGCTGGCCTTGAACTCTGAGATTTACCTGCCTCTGCCTCCTGAGTGCTGAGATGAAAGGCATGTACCACCACCTCTATGGTAGGATAGTTTTAAGGCACACAATTAGAAGCACTGTGTCATATTGTCCTACATTCTATAATAGTAGAAAATCAAAGGCTGAAGGATTAAAAGTGACCTCTCAAACCTGGAGAGATGGCTCAGCAGTTAAGAGCATTGGCTGCTCTTCCAGAGGTCCTGAGTTCAATTCCCAGCAATCACATGGTGGCTCACAACCATCTGTAATGAGATCTGATGCCCTTTTCTGGCACGCATGTGTACATGCAGAAAGAGTACTCATATACATAAATAAATAAAATCTTTTTTAAAAAGGTGATCTCTCTGTACAGTGACTGTAATTCTATGCTGATGAGCTCTGATAGGCCACTTAGCCAAATTGGTGCAAATATTAAGGCCAATTTTATAATTTATATTTTGTGTGTATGTGCAGGTAGGTATAGTCTTGTGTGGGGGTTGTTATGTGTGTGTGTAGATTAGACCATAACCTCAGTTATAGTTCTTCAGGTACCATTTACCTTGGTTTTCTGCTTTTGTTCTGAGACAGGGTTTCTCTCTGGAATACACGGAGCAGGCTAGGCTGACCAGCCAGAGAACCCTAAGGATCTACCTGTGTCTCCCCAGTGCTGGAATGATGAACATGCACCAGCATACATTGCTTCTCTTTTCATTTCTTTTTCATTTATTTGTTTGGAGACAGAATCTCACTGTGTTACCTAGGCTGGCCTCAAACTTCAGAGACCAACCTGACTTTGCCTCCCCAGTAGTGGGATTAAAGGTGTGTCCTACCGTACCTGGCCCCATTTAAACAAAACAAAGCATGGGTTCTGGGGACTGGACTCAAGCCCTCATGGCTGCATGACAAGCACTTGATTTATAGAGCAGTCTCCCAGCCCCACCTGCTTTATTAGTATACCATCATCCATGAAGTTCTTATTGCACCATTAATGGTGGGCATGTCACACGGTTTATCAGGTTTGAATATCTTGGCCTCGAAGGCACCATGAGAAGTGGTAGGGCTGAGTGAGATAGTGAGAGACCTCAGCAGACAGTAGGTGCCATTGTGTCTGGTGTACTGTAGGCGTCAAAGGCTTCTGTTCTCCATGGTAGCATCTCCCAGTTTCCCTAAGCACTGTTCCTGATGATATCATACTCCCTGTTGGTAAGTGTTGGGTGTCCTAGAGCCTCCAGAGGGTTAGGACCCCAGAGTGAGGTCACATCTGAGACCAAGGCCAGAGGCTGGTGCTTTCCTGGCCCCTAGGGTTACCTTCATCGCAGTCAAAGGCATAGGCAGCCAGGCGCAGGGTGGCACTGCAGACGCTGCAACGGAAGCACTCTTGGTGGAAAAAGTGGCCCTCAGCACTCAGCCGCTCTATCATGTATACACGCTTCTTACAAAAGTAGCAGGTGTCTCTGCCGCCCAGGCTCAGGGGGAATGCCTTTCTCGGGGATTCCTGTGGGTAGGAAAAAAGAGAAAAGCGCTAGGGCTGAATAAGTCTCCAAAGGCCAGGCCTAGGCTTGTTGAAAATCTTTAAAAAAAAAAAAAACACAGGGACTTCTGGGCTCTTGGCTGCAGCTTATGTCATTGCGAAGAAGAGCGTGGTGCAGGAAGACCCTCCCCACACAGCCTCCAGTCCTGCAGGGCCTCTTCCTGGTCTCATCTAAATGAGTGAACATCTTACCCAAATATGTCTACCTAGTGTTGCTTTCTTGAATCCTGAAGGACAAGCATCTCTGGGCATTACAGTGGTGATGTGTAATGGTCAGTGCTAGTTGTCCACTTGATAGGCTCTAGTATCACCTGGGAGATGGGCGTCTCTGTAGGCTTGTGGTGGATTACCTCGATTAGTTACGGAGTGGGAAGACCCACCCACTGTGAGCGGGACCTTTCTCTGGCTAGGAGCTCAGACTGTGTAGATGGAACAGCAGTAAGCTTAAGTTGATCTCTCTCTACTTCCTGATTGTGGATGCAGCATGTCCAGCTGCTTCAAGTTCCTGCTTGACTGTACCCTGAAGTATGAGCTGTATACCGGCCCCCCTGCCCACCCCGAAGCTGTGTTTGTCAGGGTACTTCATCACAGCAACAGGAAAAGAAGCCAAGACAGGGTGTGCTATATGTCTTTGCCCACTGCAGTGATGGGGACCAAGTGAGGACTGGGTGTGACCTCATATCTATTCAAGAGAGTGTAGAAAAGGGGTGTTTGTGTCTTATAGTTCCCTCCTTATTTGCAAAAGGGGAGGGAAGGGCTGGAGCAGACTGGTGCCGGGCCTCCTCAGCCTGTGCAAAGCCTCCATGACTTGCAAGCAGCAGCTGCTAGGCCAGTCCCCCTACCCCACTCCTCCCTGAAGGTGAGCAAATCAACAGTCAGTGCCCAGTGTTGCTGATGGCAATATGCCACCTAGATTGAGGAGGGAGAGAGCCAGAGGGAAGTCACATTTGCCCTGCTACTCATGTCTCAGTTCCCAGGTCTGCTTAGGATGACACTAAACACTGAAGCTGGGGTGAGGGATAAGGGACTGCAGGTGGGGGAGTGGAGGGGCGGGGGACTTGTCCAACAGCCCTGCAGAGTCTGGTGCTGAACGGACCCTGAAAGCTATGGATAGCAGGGCACATGCCTCGCTTGAAAAATGAACCACAAGGACCCAAAGTGAAGATAGACTTGGAGGAAATGTGGCTTCCCCCAACCTCTGCTGGATCCAGCCGACTTTCAACACCCCTGCCTTGTTGCCCTGAGAATGGTTCCCTTTTAGTCTTCCCATACTCTTGCCCAGGGATGCTGGGCAAATATCTTCAGGTCGAGGCTGACAGTGCATTTCCTTACCAGGTCTGGAGAGGTGGCCTGTGTCTTAGGTCTGTGATCATTCAAGTACAGATTGACCAGAACTTCAGCTGCAGCCCCTATTCCGCTGGATACTTTCCCTACTGTCAGCTAGCCAAGAGCAGAGGTGAGGAGGCAAGGAAACAGATAAAAGGAAAGGCAGTTAGCACCAGGCAGGAACACAGGGCAAGGTGGTAAAGGGTTCCTGCCCACAGGAAAGTGGAACCCCAGAGTCTCCAGAGGTAAACCAGACCACCAGGAGTAGATGCCAGAGTTATGGAAATGGACAGAAGAAGCCAAAAAACTGGTGGGAGCAAAAGGAATGAAATGCCCGTTTCTCCTCCTCTGACTTCTATAGAGTTTTCAAATCACAGAGATAGAGCCAGGGCACAGTGACACATGCCTGAATTCCTAACACTCAGGAAACTGAGGCAGGAGAATTGCTGTGAATTTGAGGCCAGCCCGAGTGACATAGTATGATCTAGACTAGATTGGACTATAGAATGAGGTCCTGTCCCCAACTCAGAAAAACAAAATAAAATGAACAAAGCCAACAACAAAACCACAGCCAAGGGTTAGAGGGTGGTATTTGTGGTTAATGGGTCTGTTTTTTGGTTTTTTTTTTTAATGCAACAATCTACATTTTCCTAATGAGTGAACCAGGTCTGGAAGTTCATGGCTCTGTGCCACACCTTAGAACCTGTCTAGAGTGGAGCTGGATCTCAGCTCTGCCCCATAATCTGCTCAGCAGCCAATGCAGCATCCAGGAAGACAGCTTGGAGGGATGGCTACAGACCAGCATCATTGAACAGCTCAAATAGGGGATGGAATAATCCCACATCCAGGCCCATCCAACCACACTTCCCAAGCAGCTCTGACAGACCACACTGAAGGCTTTGTCTGGAGGTGAATAGTGCAAAGACCAAGAGGCCAGAAGTGCTGCTTGTGATCCCCAGGCTCTTGAGGGAGGCTTCAAGACCTTGCTGCCTTCCAATTCAACCTCTGAGAGGAATGGCCACAACTAGTAGCTATTTAGACTCTGGTAAAGTTGCCTCACATAATGAGTCTTATGTGATAAAACAACGCCTTTCATCCAAACCCAAGCCTCCTCTTGGAAGCCATCAGATTTGAGAACTAAGCAGAATGTTCAGGGACTACAAGTAAACATGGATCCCCAGCTCCTAGAACAGAGCTACTGCACCCCAGCATCTGAAGCTAACTCTTCAGATCCCTGACAAAGCAGGGACCATGGGTGAACAGAAAGGAAGAAGAGAAGACTACAGGGACCCTCACACCTTTGGTCATTCTAGAAGCTGTACCACTGAGAGAAGTTTGGGATAGTCACTCAATATGAGGAGGGCTTGGGAGGGGGCTATAAGGAACATGGCTTCAAGCTACTGGCGGGCAAGGCTTTTGATATTTCTAATGTCACTTGGAGTCTCTGAGGAGCCTGTGCAAAGCCTCCATGACTTGACCTGCAAGCAGCATCTGCCAGCTGCCAGGCCCGGCACCCCCCTCCCCCCAGCCTAGGTCTATCCTGGGAAAAATAAGAATTCTGCTTTGACACAATCTCTTCCTACTTTTAGGAACCTACACAAGCCAAGAAATCTGGCTTCTTCTTCCAGGAAGGTTCAGGTATGTTGGCTCCAGACAAGAAGCCGTTGTTTGATGTTCCATTCCCTGGTAGGACCCTTGACTCTGGCCCCAAGATAGACGGGCAAAACACAAGGTTTGCTTGAAAAATAAAGAGGACAGGGAGGCTAACTTTCCCCCTGGGTACTGCCCACCCAGCCTCCTATGATGTGAACCAGCTCCATATCACTCTCCCAGAAAGGAGACAAGAGGTGCTGTAACGCCCACAGACTGTACCCAGACTGTACCTGCCACCCGATGGAGCCGAGATTCAGCCTGTCTTCTCTGAGACTAGAAGTCCAAGTCTCTAATGAGACCTCATTAACTACTTAGCTAATAAGCACTTTATGCCACTGAACTTCTAAGCAATCCCATCTTAAGGGAAAAAATCACTGAAGCTTGCAGAGGACTTTGAGGGTGCTGGGAGTGTCCCCCAAACACACTGGGATAGTCACAGCCTATTCAGGTTGTTCTAATCAGCTGTGCAAGTCACCCAGCAGCTGGGTGGGGATTTGGGAGACATTAATGTCCAAAATGAAGACCACACCCAGACTTTTCATCAGGAGCTAACTAAGTAGGCAGTGGGTTTTCTCTCCAGTCTGCCCTTCCCACCTGCTGGGAACCATCCCAGATCACTGAGCCATAAAAAGGACTTACAAAGGTTGCAAGGAACTCAAGAGATAGAGACTTGCCTCAAGGGATGAAAGACTCTTGAAAGCTAGTCAGGACCAGCATGAAAGTGAATATTACTCTGATGACTGGGGGTTATCATTCTTCTAAAAATTACTTTAGATTCATTTTATTATATGTGCATGAGGGTTTGCCTGCATGTATGGACATATACCATGTACATGCCAAGTGCTCTTGAAGGCCAGAGAGCGTATCAGATGCCCCAGAATTAGGGTAACAGATGGTTGTGAGCCACCAGGGTATTGAGATCTGAATCCAGGTCCTCTTAACTGAGCCATCTCTCTAGCTCCCTCTCTCTGTTTCTTGACAAGAGAAAGACTGACTACCTTGGCTCTGTGAGAGGAGACTATAACCCAGTCTCTGCCCGGGAGCCGAGTTTTCATCAGCTTGGGAGTTACCAGGTGGCCTGACTTCTGAGAAAGGATGAAATGCATAGCTTGTGCAGAGACGTTGAGAGATTCATCCTGGGGGTAAACACGGCACAAGAGCCACACATTCTTAGCAGAAGACTCACATACACTGAATAGCAAGCCACATGTGTTTGTGGGAATGGGAGCTGGATGAGGGGAATGCTGGCAATCTGTCCTGGAAATTTTTATTTAAATGTGAAACTGGACAATCTGATGAGTTAACCAAAAAAAAAAAAAAAAAAAAAAAAAAAATTAGCCATTTCAGACTACCCTGGGTCCGCTTTTGCACTGCTTACATAACCTTCAATAGTCTTATAATTTTCAAGAATTTGAATATTTTTCACTATTTGTTGTTCCTTTTGAATTCAAACCATTTTTCCGTGAATTCATTAGAATGAGTAACATAAGGTTGGTTGTTTGGGGCAGGGTATCATCTCACATGGCCTTTGACTAACCTCACATATAATTTATTTCTTCTCTGTGAACCTTAGTTACCCCAACTGTGAAGTGAGGAGACACTCCCAAGCTTACAGGGTTGTGGAAGCATCCTGAAAGACCCTGGGTAGGGGTGGAGAGGTGGCTCTGAGGTTGAGTGCCTTACTCTGAAAAGAGGACCTGAATTTGTTCCCAGTTACCACAACCACCTGTAACTCCAGACTCAGGAAATTCAGTGCCCTTTTCTACAGGTACCTACACACAGCAGACATTAGTACAGACACACACAGACATGGACACAATACAAACAGGTGACTTTGGGTGGAGCCTCACTGGTGCTGGCCACCTAGAGGTCCTCGGCAGGTAGTCGGTGAGACTGGAACACATATAGCCTGGAGTTCCAGCTTTTAGACACTCCTTTTCCCTCTCCCTCTTTCCCTGTACAAACAAGATGTGGCTTTGTCCTCCCTGAGACATTCTTGATTCAAACATGGCGACACAGATATTGTCACAAGCATCAATGCCAGAGGCTGTAGAGGTGACTGGCCTTCTACCAAGAGACAGTCTTCACATAGTTTTGTGACCCCCTTTCCAGCTCATATCTCTATCCAGATGTGAGAGTTATTTTCACACTGGACCAGGCTAGCTCAGTTACTCCCCAAGTTTATATCTCTGATGTGGGACCTCTATGGGACCTCCTCACCTTGGGCCCAGAACTCAGCTCACACAGTAGGTGCCCAGGCTGTGTTTCTCTGCAGATGGGCCATCTATGTCCAGCTGCCATGTTCTGAGCACCAAGCAAGCCCACACAAGGTAGTTGGGGAATAAGAATCAAGCTTCCAGGGGTTTTGAGCTGAGGGCTTGAGAAAAGGGGGAGGTACAATCAGCAGAACCTGACTAGCTTCTTGGGTCCTGGAGTAGTGGTGGTGGCTAAGGCATCCCCCACTGAGGAGCTCCTAGACAAGAAAACCACAGAGAACAAGCGGTTGGACTTGCTTCCTTGTCTTTCTGCCCAAGGCAAGGCAAGGGCAAGTTACCAACACTGCCTTTTTTGAGAATTTTAAAAATGACATGCTCAGAGCTGAGACCAGCCTCGAGGGCTGTGAGCTCCCAGGGGAAGTCTTCATCCACCCGACTTTACCCCTGGTGATAGGCATGCAAAGTTGGTCTCATGCATCTAGCATTCATAGCTCTTGAAGCCCTCTGGACTCTAAATTACCCAGGGTGGCATTTGTTCTTAAGTGACTAGGGTAGAAAATGGAAACCCTTAAAACGATTGCTATTTTTAGAGATGCATGCTTTAGGTAAATGAGCTTTCTTCTAGGTATCTCTCCTACGGGGAACGGGAACAGTGACTCCATTTACTCCAGGTGGTTGGCTTACAGGCTAAGAAACCAATACTCAGAGAGGCCCGTTACCTTGTCCAAGCTTACACAGTGAGCCTTTAAAGTCAAGTCTGATTCTAAGCTCAGATTCTCCTACTTAATAACATCCTACTTCTCATACACACCAGCACTGGTATGTTTAAATCCTTCTAGGCTGGTGTATATCAGAAGCCCCCACAGTGCTGCCCAGCCCCATCCGTGGGACAAAGGGAAGATGCTATGGATGGAGGAGGGGACTTTGAGATATGTCCTAGCACCTGATAACACAAGACAGATTGCCTAGACAAAGCATGCCCACTGATGGCATCCCTTTTTCATACGAACATCCCAGAGTAAATCCTGTAAACCTGGTCTTAGCACAAACACTCAGAGGGGTAGAGGAAGCTTGTTTTGGGGGTCTCGTTGCTCTTCTGGCCCTGGCAGCTGGCTAAGCCACAGTGGAGCAACCCTTGGCCCAACTGTCAAATCCTTCCCTGCCATCTTGTTCTTGTAAGAATTCTGGCAAATGCCAGCAGCCAAACTATGGACCAGATTGACTGGCTTCCCCTTTTAAAGAAAAAGTGAATAGGTGATAGGGATTTGATGAGACAAAGGAGGAAATGACACTGGTCACAAGACAAGGCATGAAACCCGTAGTCCAAGGTTTTGACACTAGGTGGTACAGAAAACAGCCTCAAGACTCTGTGATTATTCAAATAAAAGTCCACAGGACCTATCCAAACTTCAAAAAGGCATCATTTGAGAAGGTGCCAGGCACAACCTGAAGGCAGAGCCCGGGCCACATCTCTTGGAGATGGTGACTCATGTTTGCATCTCTGTGGGTAATGTGTGATCCTCAGAGTGAGTTTGACTCAACCTGCTCCCCTGACAAAGTGACCCATCCTGGACTCTCAGGGTTGGGGTACAACTCCAAAGCAGGATCAGAACCTGATCATGCTGCCTGATAGGAAGCTAAGAATATTTTTCAGGTATTTTTCTTCCTCCCCCTTCTGTGAATTATAGCAGTCTCACACTGGGCAGTCAGAGCACTTCCTCATCTGATGGGAAGAAATATCCGGTTCCAGGTTTTCTTTTTGAGAGAGACGCCATCAGGATGGAATGAGACTGTCTATCTACAAGTCAGCATCTGATGTAAAGGGTAACCAAGTCTGTCCTCAGAGGAGGCTAGGATGATGGTCGACATTGCAGATGTAAAACCTGCTTTTGACCTAAGGATGTGGAGCTTGGAGGGAGGGAAAAATTAGGTGGGGACAGGACCAACAAGATCCTATCCAAGAGGCTTGCAACTGGACCCTCATAACTCCATCCCCAGCTGCCTACCATGGACTCACCGTGAGAAGAACCCCAGGAGTCTTTGAGTGTGGGCACTGAGGGAAACTGTCACTTGCCCACCCCCACCCCCCCCCCCGCCTTGCCAGGGTGACTCCTTTTAAGAGCTCCCAAGATTATCCCCAGCCACATTTCAAATGTACATTGGCCTGTGATTAACAAGCTGGAAGCTGTTACAATGTCCCAGTTATGTGCGGTGGTGGCACACGCCTTTAATCCCAGCACTTAGGAGGCAGAGGCAGAGGCAGAGGCAGAGGCAGAGGCAGAGGCAGAGGCAGAGGCAGGCAGATTTCTGAGTTTCAAGGCCAGCATGGTCTACAGAGTGAGTTCCAGAACAACCAAGGCTACATAGAGAAACCCTATCTCAAACAAAACAAAACAACCTCAAACAAAACAAGACAAAAAACCAAAAACAATCAATCAAATCCCAGTTACACATCCGTCTTAGAATGGGTGGCTGGGGTTGGTCTGGGAATTGGAAAGGCAGAGGATCAAGTCCACAGAAACAAGGGACAAAGCTCCAGCAGAGGCAGGGCCATCTCAAAGCCAGTCTCAGTCAGTCTCTCCCTCCCCAGGTTTGGTGTTTCCCTTGGGCAGGTTGTAGGCTGGTATCTCTGACAGAGCTCTATCCATCTGCTTCAGACGGATCACCGACCGTGACTGAGAAGGGTCTCTATGATGGTTGACAGGGATAAGCTGACTGTTGACAAGAGTTTGTCAGACCCAGGTTCTATCTCCTGCTATGACTTAGGAGGTAGAGGAATATCAGGGACCCAGAGAGGGAGGGCTTTGTCAAGGTCATCTTTGAAGGGCTCAGGAAGCAGAAGAGGGGCTAGGCAGTGAGACTCAAGGTGGCTCTGGCTGACTAATGGAGCCACTGCCTGGCCCATGGTCAATGCCTTCACCCCATGATTCCATCAAGATCAAAAGTGGAGGCGATGTTTCCCATGGCGGGAAGCAGCTCCCTGGATAGAAAGTCTATCCTGAGACCTTGCTGATGGTGCTGGCAAATATGCCCATCTCCACCCACATAGCTCACCACGATGTGAGCCAGGATCCCCCTTTACACTGGGAGTGGGGAGAGCAGAGGCTCTGATGGGCCAGGGGGCTTAAAGGCAAACAGCTGACGGATGTGCTGACGCTGACACTGATGCTCAGGATGCAGCTGTGTTTATACCGTGACCATGCCTGTTTTTCAGTAACACTGGGAATCAGGAGGGTCTGTGTCACCTCCTCCTGATCTTTGGGGGAACTTTATGCCCATGGGGAACAACCTGGAGGGGGCCACGTAATAAGATTTCATCTTTCTTTGGAGATTCTTTTTACGAATATCTCCCTACAGATGCTCAGGGTGCCAATGGGAACATAACAAAATGAGGGACAACTTGGAGGGTTTTTTTTTTTTTTTTTTTTGCTAAGAGAACAGCACGAAGCTGGAGGTACACCAGCTCAGGAACACAGAAGCAAACTGGGAGTCAGGGACCTTCAGACAGGGAGCGTTCAGCCCTGTATGCTGACCTCTGCAGGAGACAGGCCAACAGCAGACTGTGAGCTCAGCGGAACAGTTTGGCTCATCCTGGAGGTTAAACATGTGCCCTCGATCCAAGCTAACTCTTGTTCATAGAACAGTTGACTCTCCACTGAGTCAGGGCTGGCTCCCTACCTCGCTCCCTCTGAGCTAGCTAGCTTCTGTACTGCTACCCAAATCATCCTTCAAGAATATAGGGTGGATCTTTCAGGAGCTCGCTGTAGCCTAGTCAGAGGATGAAACTCAAGAACATGCTGTCAGGGCCGTGTGAGACCCTCTGCACGTCCTCACACACTGCGGTGACCACACCACAGTGTCACACCCCAAAGCTGGTGATATCAGACATTCTGCCCTCTCATTTCTGCCCTGTCAGCCATGTCTGCTCACCTTTACATACACTGACCACTTCCTAACACACCCTAGCCCCACACCTCTGTCTAGAAAACTGTTCCCGTGGAACCTTCCACACAGGTCTCCTATCATTGCCTCCCAACTCTTCCCGGGCTTCCTTCTGTTTCTATAACCTACATCTAACACAGTTCATGAATAGTACCGTATTAAGCTCACTGGGTCAAATTGTCATTTGCTTAGGTCAGGCACGCCACATATCAGCAGCTCCACATATTAAACGTGTGATTATTATTATGATGGGGGTGGTGTCTCTGTTCAGATGATAGCAATGGGTCCAAAGCTTCTCTTTAATTTCTCAGTGCCTGGGCAGGGCCAGGCATCTGGGTCCATGATGAATGTTTTATGTGTGAGAGAGACGCTCACAGTGCAGGCTGGAGCTGTTCTGCTACATGTATGCGCTAACACAAAACCCAAATGGGATCTAGGGCTTTTGTACAATATCTAACAAACTCCCATCCCAGCCAAGCCTGGCTCCAGATGTTTGGCTGTGCCGGCCAGATGGAGCCCGAGAACAACTCAGAACATGCAGGGGTGGGGGGAGGCGATGATTCAGTGCCACTACCTTTCTGGCAGGAGAAACAGAGTCGGCAGCGGGTGGAGAGGAAGCAGCAGCTGGATGAGGAGACGGAAGGCAAGAGGGAGGAGATGGAGGATGAGCGTGAGGCACGCGTTTAGATAGGAGCTTATCCTGAACGGAACGGAGACAGAATAAAGATAGGATTATAGCTGCGGCAGGCGTAGCAGTCGCACTTTAGACATACCCATGGAGGAGCAGACACTGAGGCCCGTGTCTCAGGATGACACAGAAGTGTGTCTTTGGAGCCAAGTGGGATTATGTAGCTCCTGGCTGGACTATACTGTGCTTTAGTTTCAGCTCCCTGAAGAACCCCCGAGGAGACCCATTCTGCTCCTGCCTAGAGCTGCCCCAGACTGCAATGCTTATGAGAAGCCCTCATAGAGTTTGGTATGAGGGAGCAGCTGCAGGCTTAGGAGGGGAGAAGCCCGCGCCAGCCGGGGCAGACTGCCATAGCTGGGGCTTCTGCAGCTGTAGGCACATATTCGCTGGCCTCCAGGAGGCTGCTAGAGCCCTGGCAATGAACTCAGTGCAGAGCATCCCTCTGTGCATGACTCCAGCGACAGCTGGAGACACAAGAGGAGGCTGGGTGAAGCTAGCAGAGATGTGTCCTAGAGACAGCTTGCTGAAGAAGAAGGAGGATTTCGCAAGTATACTCCCACTCCCACCTCCAGGGCTTCACTACTACTCTTTCAGTTCCTGCTATGCAAACACCTTCTTTTTCTACCAGTCTCTGAGTAAGTAGGTGGTCTGGAGGAAGCTGTACTTCTCAGGCTAAGGCAAGCTTTCTGGCATCAGCTTAGTATTGCTGTTTTGAGAGCTGAGGTTGAGGCATAGCTTTGGCTCACCAATCGGTGCCTCCCTGACTGGGAGGGGTGGGGTGTAAGGGCACAAGAATTTGGCTCGCTTTCACCTTTAAGGCACCCAGAGCCTTGCAATTGACCAGCAGTCCCTGCTTGCAGTGACTCTCAGGAGGCTCACAGTCTACTTAGAAATTAGCTAAGCACGCATGTATCCACAAGCCACATGCATCCCAGGATAACTACAAACATGACCAAGCATATCCATGCATGACAGTGTCACATCCCAAAGTCAAAAGACTAGATACCCTTGACTAAGGTTGTTCCCTTTGATTTAACGTTACTTTGTTTAGACTCAAGGTTTCACTATGTAGCTCTGGCTGACCTGGACCTCACTGTAAAGACCAGGCTGGCCACAAGCTCACAGGGATTCACCTGCCTCTGCCTCCTGAGTGCTGGGATTAAAGGCATGTGTCACCACAGTCAGACCTACTAAGATCTCAATGGGGCATGCTTTTGACTTGAGTTTATTTTTCTGTCTCCATTTTCCTTTGTCATAATGTGTCTACCTTCTAAAACCTGTGCATTTGGGTCTCTAAGGCACAAGCTCAAATTTATCAATGGCTTAAAGAGTGAATTTCTTCTTATACTACAGAAAAGCTTCTAGGGCTGGTCCAGGTCGGCTAGACACTCAGCCCTGGTTCCCGAAGACTCCGAAAGCCCCTGGTTTACCTGTGGTAAATCCCCGTGTCCAAACATGGAGGCCAGGTGAGCTGCCTTCTCTTTAATGTTCTTTGTGTGAAATTCCCTGTTAGCCAAGTTCTGGGCCCTCTTCTGCAGTCAAGGTGAGAAAGGAGAAGGATAGAGACAGTGGCCATGACGGTTGCCACCAAGGGAGAGGGGAAGGAGTGAGCCAGGTTTGTCTCCTCACACACAGAAGGGAGGGACCCGGCTGAGGAGCAGGTGGGATGGGACATGGACACAGGCAGGCAGAGAGGACGGTCACCTGAAGCACCTTTTCTTCTACTTGCTGTAGGCGCCGCAGCACCCCGGACAGGGCCAGTGCCCCTTGGCAGGTGCGAGGCAGGGTAGCGAGATTTTCAACCCCACCCAGTTGCAGGTCTGACTTGGCCCTGGCTCTCCAGGGTCTGCTGGGGCACTCGCCACTAGCCGGTACTTGGTTGAGTTCTCTGAGCACCTGTCCTGTTGCCACCGTGGAGGAGAACTGAGAGAGAGGGGGAAGTCAGCTTCTTTCCCTGTATAGACCCCACCTCCATGAGGAACCACATGAGACAGAGACAGAGGGCATGGCAGCAGGTGCCACCTTGAGAAAGGTCACAGAGTAGCCTGAGTGGAGGAGGAACTTCTACACTTGTGTTGGTATCTCCAGCACCCTGATCAGCAGTACTCAGTCCTGGGCCTAAGAGCCCTTACCCCAGACAAACCTCTATAACTTCAGTTCCCATGAGTATCTGTATTCTGAGACTGTCTAGGATGCTAAGGAAGGCCTGGCCCATCCCTGTAGAGACTGTGATTGATCTAAGTATGCATGAGCATTTCTCACCCTCAGAGGACTGGCAAGCACACAGAGACATCATTGCTGCATTAGTCCTCACTGACTGCTGTCCTCCTCTGCTATGAGAGCAACACACCAGACCCAGTGCTGACCAGGTGACCCTGGGATGCGTGGGTCCTCATCCTGACTCCGACCAGATTCCAAAGCCAGAGATGGGATAAGCCACAGTTTCTTCACGTAGGCTCTGGCTGCTCAGACATCCGGAAAGGCTTTCACCATGCCTCAGCCTCAGCTCTTCAGTGGATGTACCCATGAGGCCTCCCTGATTCAACTCCACTATTACTTTTTCAGTAACTTGGAGACCAGCTTCTTCACTAGCTCTCTATACTAAGCCATGACATGGGATTCCCCATAGTGCCACATGGACTTGCTTACTTTCCCTCCGAAGCAACAGCATCAAGAGTGAGTATGGATGGCTGGGTAACACCTGTGATGGTCTGAGGGACCAGTGGCATATACTTCAGGTGGACCTATGTGGTTGTTCTTATCCTTAAGGGCAGCCATCTTATCCAGGGGGGATTTTTACATTCAGCCATATTTGGGGGCTAGAAGGAGCAGTTGATCCCACCCCTTGGCTCAAAGTCCCCTCCCTCTGGTTTTACCAAAATAGTATCCACTGGAAAGAGCCCTACCTGCCTTTTCAGAGGAGGTGGAAGCCTGGGAGTGGACTCCTCCAGCTTGGGGCAGCAAGAGGTGCCAGGAGGGCGAGAGGCAGAGCACAGGACAGGCTTACCTATGCCTGAGACCCGGCGGCAGTCCTGGGAGGAGAGAGGCAGGTCCACAGAGGCGGCCCCAGGAGACAGGAAAGAAAAGACAAGTAAGACCCAGGCATGCAGAGGGAGCACAGGAGAAACAGGGAGGAGACGCGGTGTGAGGAACAGAGATGCGGCTGGCGAGGTTCCTGCAAGCCTGGCCCAGCTGGGAAACTGGATCCCTGGCTCTGAAAGCACGGGGATGGACAAGTCCTGTAGTCCCCTGCTCTGGGACGATGTGTGAATCCCACAGGCCTTGCTTTTGGCTCAAACTCAGGGCTCTGGGCCATCATTGCCAGCCTACACCCAGCTAGGTTGTCTAGTACAGTCCTCCCAGAAACAGAGAGCTCCTTGCCCACTCCAGGACAGCAATGCCCAGGCCACATGGACAGAGCCCTCCCTAACACTGGGGCTTAGAGGAAGTCAGGACTCCAGAAGGGACCTGGAAACTATGCTTAGACAAAGACAGGACTCAAGAAAATTGTCCTTTTGTAACAAAGCTACTTCCTGGGGCAGGTTAGTTATTCAGGAGAGGTGTGGCTTAGCCCAAGACCAAGGAGCCATTTATGCTTGCCTCTAAAGTTAACCAGTGAAGAGACTGTCCCCCCACAAAATGAGCCAATTTCTGTCATGGGTTTGGTGTCTTCCATACACAAAGGGAGTCTGACCCCAGAGTTTTGTAATAATGACAATATATCATAAGGTGGCACCGTGTATCCAAGGCAAGTGTACTGGCTGGTTTTATGTGTCAACTTGACACAGATGGAGTTATCACAGAGAAAGGAGCTTCAGTTGGGGAAATGTCTCCATGAGATCCAGCTGTAAGGCATTTTCTCAATTAGTGATCAAGGGGGAAAGGCCCCTTGTGGGTGGTACCATCCCTGGGCTGGTAGTCCTGGTTCTATAAGAGAGCAGGCTGAGCAAGCCAGGGGAAGTAAGCCAGTAAGGAACATCCCTCCATGGCCTCTGCATCAGCTCCTGCTTCCTGACCTGCTTGAGTTTCAGTGCTGACTTCCTTGGTGATAAACAGCGATGTGGAAAATGTAAGCTGAATAAACCCCTTCCTTCCCAACTTGCTTCTTGGTCATGATGTTTTGTCCAGGAATAGAAACCCTGACTAAGACAGCAAGTGAAGAGAGTAACGAAGCTATGAGCACAGACCTCAAGTGAGTGAGTCAGAGAGGACTCAGCAGTCTGAGGCACAGCAGACAGCCTGCCCTCTCGGGGCACAGCACCCTGTCAGGGTCTGCTGGGGCACGGGGAGGGGAGAGACACCAGGGAACACTGAAGAGATTGGTCAAGTCATTGTTGTTATCTTAGTCACCAACCCTGGTTGGGGAGTGTCACTTCACCATGGACTGAGGTAGTGCTCTCCCACAGTCTCTCAGTTCGATTGTCCCATCTCACATTGGCAACAGATCATGGTTTGAATGCAAAACCAAAATAGAAAATGGATTTAATTACTGCAAGATGAGCACTAGCAAACTGCCTCATGGGTCCAATCGTGGGGCCTGTTGGTGTAAATTGGCTTGGCTGGAATGCCACCACACTTACTTGTTGAGTATCCACTATGGAAGACTAAATGTTCTAGCAGGACAGTGTGACTCCAAAGTAGAAAAGAGCTGCTACCTGTCCCCTGGGAAACGTCTGTTACTTCATAACCAGGAGGCTGAAGGGTTTTGTTTTGTTTTGTTGTTGTTGTTTGGTCAGACCCAGCCGGTGAACTTCAGTCGATCTCTAACCAGAAAGACTCTGCCACCAGAGGGTAGGTCCAGTGACCATGTGATAGCCTTACCTGTTTCACGACTGAAGGGTTCCGAGTGTTCTCCTCAAACTTGGCTAGCAGCTGATTGGCCATGTGCTTGACCTTGTTCTGACTGCCACTTTCTTTAGCATACTCTTGACTGGAGCCCAGGCTGCGGCTGGAGAAGGATGGCAGCTGCAGAGATCAAAGCAGCACATGGGAATCCAGGCGGTGTCAGAACATAGGGCCCCTCTGTGAGACCAAGCAACCGGGATGAGTCCTGGAACTGATGCTCACAGCACAATGTGTGTGTGTGTCTAAAGAGTGCCATGGCCAGCATGAACCCAGCCGTTCAAAGTTTGAACTCGGACTCTTTCCTTCCCAGCCCTGGGACCTTGGTGCTGGTCTTTGAATTTGTCCCATCTACAAAATGGGAGGAATGTCCTACTTCAAGAGGTTATTGCAGAAAAAAAAATCAGCTCTTATAGAGAAGTGTTACATAAAATAGTTTCCAAAATGCATCATTTGGCTGAGAAGTGTGAAGAGCAGGGGTGGGGGGGGGTGGGGGGGGATAGGGAGGGAGGGAGGGAGGGAGGGAGGGAGAGAGGTCAGCTGGGCTGTCATAAGCACAGGTTCAGCTAGGCTATAAGCACAAGCTTTAAGGCAATTTCTCTCTGCTGCTCTGTACTCCTGCTCCCAAGTTCACCCACAACTCCAACCTTTAAATAAAACACAAATCAGAAATAACTCTAGATTTACACAGAAGGTAAAAGAAGTACTCTTGCTCTCGAGCACCCTTTCTCCAGCTGCCTTTGATGGAGTTTCAGGAATAATGTTATCAGAGCTGGGGAGTGGACGCTGGCTTAATGCTGTGATCTGGACCAGGGGCTCTGTTTGGATTGTGTCAGCTTTTCCGTTCCCACCCATCTTCGGTTCCAGGCTCCTATCCAGGATCCTACGCATTTAGTCATCTTGTCTCCTTTGTCTCCTCCGATCTCTGGAGCGTCTTCCTTGGTGCTTATACCTCTGAGGGGCACTTGGCAGCTATTTTATAAAAAGATCCCCAGTCTGGGTTGGTCTGATGTGATCTTACATTTAGCCTGCACTGAAGGTGCTGCGGATTCATGGCACAGGGGTGAGGGGTGCTTTGCACCCATCCTATGAGAACTCATGATGGTAACAAGACTCTGAGGAGTGAAGAAGACCTTGTTACAATGGTTTATAAAACTGAGATCCTTCTCAGTCATCTGCTAATTAATAACATTTGAAATTGTCTAGTATTTCCTAATGTCTTTTCCTGGTCCGTGGGGATCTTTTCCCACACACCTCCAAACACAGAGGGGTGTTCTGTGCCAAGTGAGGATGGTCGGCCATCTCAAGGAGACCATGAATCTTCCCCACAGGAGCAGCGTCCTTGAGGTGGTAAAGATGCATTCATTCAGAGGCGACAAATGGGAAGATGCAAGCTAAAGTTGACTGCTCTTGAAATAAGATCCCAAAGAGAAACAACCTTGGGGAGCGACAATTGTATGCACATCACAGTCAAGTGTTGGATAGACACAAAATGGAGAGTCACTCCTCACTTTAGGGTAGGAAGTGTGTCTTGCACATGACTGTAGGCTCAAGGGCGAGGGGAGAGTTTACTGAATGAACACTGTTCGCACAAAATCAAAGTCAGCCAGTGCAGTGGGCTCCCACTCACTGATGTACCAATAACCTTTTCCCAAACCAGATTTGATTCATTGAGTCCAGGGCTGCATTTCTTTTTCATTTTTATTTAAAATAATCATTTGTGTGTGTACGTGTGGGTGTGTGTAATCATGTGTGTGTGTGTGTGTGTGTGTGTGTGTGTGTGTGTAGGACATGCACATGGGTGGCTGTGGAGACCCGGAGAGGGCATTGGATACCCTGGAGCTGCAGTTTTAGGCAGTTGAGAGCTACCTGATGTGGGTGCTGGGAACTACACTTGAGTCTCTGGAAGAGCAGTGAGCTCTCTTAACCTCTCAGTCATTCCTCCACTCCCTGAAGCCACAGTTTGATGGGATCACCCCCCAAATCTCTGAGAACACTTCAGATGGGGAGGGTGAACATGCTCAAGTTGTAAGATGTGACGAGGACTCCGGATTTCTTTCTCTCAGAAAATGAGGTAAAGAGTGGCAGCTGAGCTTTATCAGGGTGGGCTCCTGGCTTGACTGACAGCTTACTTGCTGAGAGGTGGGACGAGTCTGAGCCATGAAGATTAACGTTTTGCAAAATACAGCAATAAAGCCTCTTCAAGCACACAGAAGGGGCATGCCTCTTCTGAGTCCCGTGAATCCAGTATCAGCATAGCTTACAAATTATCCCATGTCCCTCTGAGTCAGCTCTGACGTTAGCTAGCAGGCTAACCAAAGCTGGCACCCATGCCTCCTTGACATATGCACACTTCCTATTGCAGAATTAGGATGGCTTTGACGAATGTAGCACAGGGCTGGGGAGATGGCTTCGTTGGTAAAGGGATTGGCACATAAACGTGAAGACTCAGGTCCCCCCAACACCCACATAGAAAGCTGGGTGCAGTGGTACATGCCTACAGCCATGGCACTGGGAACTGGAGGCAGGCTGATCCTTGGGACTCATGGCTGGCTAGTTAAACCTAACGGAGAAGACGTCACTTTGTTGTAAGACTCTGCCTCAGAAAAAATAAGGTGGATAGCAAACAGGAAAGACACGTGGCACCAATCTCTGCCCTTGCATGCACACAAGGTGCATGATTGGCCTCCAAAATGTACACACACAGATAAATGAAGTGCACATCTTCTGTCTCTTCAAATTATTAAATGCACACTCCCACTTTGTGCTAACATTTTCAGAGGCAAGTTCTAGACTTTGACACCCAGTCTCCTATAATTCTCTTCTTTCACCAGATGGTGGCGCTTGAGAGCACCCAACATTTGTCTTAAGACTCCAAGTCCAAAAGGCAGTAAAAAATGCAGAGGGCCTGCTGGTGTCTCTTTCCTACTTAGTGTAATTAAAAATTCAATATTAATTAGCTATATTATATAGGTCATCTTATAAATCTACAAGCCCTGCAAAGTTTCAAGCAGTTTGGATGTATCAGCACATCTGACAGACAGACCCCTCATCTCTAGGAGGTTTTCCTCCTACAAGGTTACACAGCTAGGAAGAAGCCAAGTCGGGATCAGAACACTGACTGCTTTTCTATCAAACTGAGCCTGGATCCCAGTGGCTCATGAGAGAAACAAAACAAAACAAAAACAACCAAAACCAAACCAAATGGGACGAGGCCTAGTGACATAGCTAAGTACACCCAAGCCACCGGTCCTCAGGACATGGAGGCTTTGTATTAGCTGAGCCCATGCACACAGACCTCTTCCAGGTGGTTGAAGCCTTGTCGCCGCCTCTTGTTCATGTCATTCTCTTCAGTCTGGGTGTCTACCTGCAATGACCAAGCAAACATGGTGAGCTCAGAGCCCTGGACATTGTTTGAACTAGAAGCACAGCAGGATGCGTGCTTGTCTGGAAACAGCTGTCAGCCCAACGGTAGACATGGGCAAAGATGGTCCCACACACAAGTGCTGGTATGGAGTTATGTCAGGCACAGGGAAAAGTGTTTCTCCTCTATCTCAGCATCCCTTCGACATAGGCAAGGTAGGCACCATCTCGATCCCAGTGGCTTTGGGCTCAGAGGGGATTTAATCATGTGCCTAAGGGCGGAGCCAGGCCTGACCTGGAGATACCTTTTGTGTGAACTGCCTTGTGGAAAGTACCAGACTTTCTGTTCTCCCTGGGCCACCCATGAAGAGGTAGCACAGGTTCACCTGCAAAGAGCATTCTTAGGAGTGAGCTGTCCAGGGCTTTGGTGTCAAATTAAGCCTGCAATCCAGGTACCATTATAAGATTTAATACATTTCAAATAGACATTAGATCCAACCTGAGGTCTAGAGAGCAAATGTCCAGCGTGCCAAGGCCAGTGCAGATTTACTGACTTCCCATTAACTGTAACTATCCACAGACACATTCCCTTTTATAGACATTACCCAGCTAGTCCGATAACACCTCGTAGCTCACTCCCTGCTCCTGTAATCTGAACAATCTACCCGAGGCCTGTGAAGCTCGCCTAGACAGATGAGGAGAGCTGTGAGACTGGGCTTTCAGTGTGCCCTCGGATGGGGTGGAGGTTGGACACAGTGGCTTCTTCCCATGCATCTTTGATCCCAGCGTAGGTATATTTCCTAAGGATGAACATCTTAACTGCCAGCTTCCAGTGGCTTGGACCTCCTCCCAATGGCTATCTCTCCCACAGGGATGAGGGGGGAGTATGGAGTCACTCTAACTTCCTCCATGGCATGGCCACATCCCAGCCTTTCAAACACTGTAAGTGTAGGAAGAGATGCTATAGGTTCACTGTAAACTCAGGCATAACACCCATCCAGGCCTTAGTGTGGCCTGGCCCCAGAAGGGTCATTTCAGGCCTGACTATTCTGAAATAGCAGTCTAAGCATAGAGTCTACAATGCATCACTCAAGTGTAGTAAACACCCACACACAGACACAGACACGCTCACCACATACACAGACACAGATAAACATGCATACATACATACATACATACATACATACAGACACACACACACACACACACACACGGCATGGACATAACTACCATGTTCACCAACTCCATCTAAAAAAAAAACAACCATAGTCTAGTCATGGAAATTTGTTAAAAATTTTGACCAGAGCACCATAAAACAACGGGTCAGAGGGCCCTGCCTCCCTTCAACATTTCCTTCAGCATCCCATAAATCAGTATTTTGTGAATGGAAATAATCTCAGTCTCAATGCCTGGGCAAACACCAAGAGAAACAGATGACCTTATTTTCAACAATGTTGGGTTTTAGAGACTCAGGCTGTTTGGGCTCCAAGCTCCACCACTGTGAATGCCACTTAGGCCCAGAGACGGGAGCTGTGCAAGTACAGAATGTCCCATCAACAAGAATGCTCCGTGCATAATCTTAGAGTTCGCTTTGTATTTTTGTTCCCACTTTCAATGAGGACTTGGCTTTTCCCACAAAGAGCAATACATGCAACTCTCTTTTATACTTGTCAGCCTAGGGTGGGACTATTCAAACAATGGGAGCCTGGCTAGATCCCATCCAGACATGTGACCTATGGGCTCACAAAATGCACTCCATGGTGGCGAGCCCAGTCAGCTGCTCCTAAAAAGATCCCAAATCTTCTGGACGAGTAAATCAAGTACAGGGGGGACAACCTCTGCTTCTTAGGTGCCTCCACCAGGACCCTGGGAAATAAGATGCTGCCCACACAGGAAGGTTAGCAGTGCTGCATCCAAACGACGCTTACTTTCCCCATTGGAAAAATGATATTGAGACATGGGTAGAAACAAAGGCCTAAGAAGATTAAAATGTAGAGCTTTTTTTTTTTCTCATCAGAAGTAAAAGATTGATTCAAGACCTCTAACCCAGAGCGATTTTCTTCAGTGGTGTAGCAATGGTATGTTGCCATGTTCCACAAAATAACCCCCACCTATGCTCCTGCAAATGTGCCTAATTAAACTCAGGGGACATGAACACAGGAACACACAGGAAATTTGGAGGGGGACCGGTTGGGAAGAAGAAGGGCGTCTGTGGGAATGGAGGTGTCAGGAGATGGATTTGATAAGATATATTACACACATCCATGAAATTACCAAAGAATAAATAAAAGTACCTTTACCAAAAGCATCTAATCACTGTGGACTTTATTATACTTGACAAAGAACCAGAAGCATAAGGAAAAAGCAAATATTTCTCATGGCCAGTGGAGAGAACATGAGAATAAACAAATGACTTACTTTCTCTTCCTATTAATTTTCCAGCTCGTTCACCCTAGGAGCCCTTTCTTATCATGATTTTTCAAGGGTTTGAAAAAGCCATTTATTAAACCAAATGGCTTCCCTCTTTAAAAAATAACCAGCGGCCCATATCTGCTAGTCCGGTTATTAATGTGACTAGCAGAGGACAGCCATGTCCCCACACATCCTGAATTGTTTGGCTCAACTCAAACAACCTTTATATTTAGCTGGCTGGTCTAGCCTAACCCTGGAGGAATTTAATTCTGGCTCATAGGAAGACAGATTGGTCACTGTAGGTAATGGCCTGATAGAGTTGGATGTCAGCTTTGACATTTACAACATAGGCTGGTGACACTAGCAAGAAAGTTAATTCTTCAAGGAATCATGGGTTTGGGTGTTGCTCTGTATCTAAAGGCTATCAGCTACGTACTCTGACTTCAGTTTCCTCACTATAAGTAAGAGTGTTACACTGTCTACTTGTAAGCTGTTGCGAAGGTTGGTGAAATCACAGGATGTAAAATGCCTCTTAAAGTAGAAATTTGTTGCACAAGTATTAGTACTATTAGCAAAAAATTTTTAAATATCTGACTTCTAGTTCTTACTTTGATAGTACCTACATAACTTACTAAAATTTAATATCTCCAAATCCAAGTTTCCCTACACATTACATCACAAGGATACCATGTTCCCAAACCTCCTCCAAAAAATGTATGGATGGGTGGGGTGGGTGAATTGGTGAGTGCGTGGGTGAGTGCATTTTGGGTGGATAAGTGGATGGGTGGGTGGGTGTATAGATGAATGGATAGAGGACTGGGTGGGTGGGTAGGTACATTGGTTGATGGATAACTGAGTTGCAAAAAAAAATTGCCATAAAAAGTCTCATCAGCTAGGCATGATAATGTATACTTTTAATCCCAGTAGAGTGGGGCAGAGGCAGGCAGATCTCTGTGAGTTTGAGGTCAGCCTGGTCTACATAGTGAGACCCTGTCTCAAAAAAAAAAAAGTCTTATCATGTTCTAATTAAGTTCAATATTTTGTTTTAGACTATATTCATAGCTATCCTGGGGTACACTCCTACCTCCACAGGTTGGATATCATAAAGTGACAATTGTTCTTTAGATGTGTGGTTCCCAAACTGTGTAGCTAAGTATCCCATGAAACCAGCATGAGCCCAGAGGAATGGCAGGACACTCAGTGATATCTGTCAGATATCTTAAAAAATACTCATTATTTGGACTTAGCTGTTTGGGAAACAAAACAAGCATTTTCTGTCTTATCTGAGAACACTGTAAAAAAAAAAGTCATAGCCACTAAGGATATTATAAATCTGGAAAATTCTAGAACTCCATCACACCCTGGGCTTGTGCTGGTTAGTGTTTGCCAATTTGGCACAAGCTAGAGTCACCCAGGAAGAGGGAATGCCAACTGAGGAAATGCCTCCATTAGATTGGCCGAATGTTGACAAGTCAGCAGGGCATTCTCTTGACTGATTATTAACGTAGGAGGGCCCAGCCCACTGTGGACGGTACCACCTCAGAGCAAGCGGTTCTGGGTTGTATAAGAAATCAGGCAAGTGATGGAGAGTGAGCGTTCCTCCAAGGCTTCCTCAGTTCCTGCCTCCAGATTCCTGCCCTGAGCTTCTGCCCTGGTGTCCTTTGATGATGGATATGACATGGAAGTGTAAAACAAACAAACCCTCCCCTCCCCCACATTGGACTGGTCAGTGTTTAATCATCACAACAGAGAAGCCAACTAGGACTGGACTCAAGGACAAACACCCCACATCATTCATGTCTATGTAATTGCTTTCATCACCAAAACGACTAAAAACCATAGCCTTAAAGTTAGTAGGGCATGATGGCCATTGATTCAACAAATTAATTTAATGAATGAAAGCGAGAATATAGGATACTACTATATACCCTTGCCGCTTAACCAATGTTTGTCATACCCCTGATCTGAACTGTCCAATGACATGAGAAATGAGCCTGAACCTAACACTCAGGGGATTGAGCTAACCTGGGTTCACTCTTAACACATGTATCTGCTAAGCTATGTGCATATCATTTGAGTCCTGATGTACATAGTTTGTCAACACAAACAGACCGGGGCATGATAGTCTCCTTCCTGAAACAAAACACTGGCCTGAAACTTACCCGTGGGGTCCTCTTTCTGGGCAATGTGAGGTTGAGATAGTTATTCTGAATGAATGTTTTGCCCAAGCCAAAGTCAGCATTTTCTCCATAGTTTTTACGCCAGGAATCTGTTGACAAGTAAAAGCAAGGTTGAGGTTGGGATCCAGGACCAGGTGGTGATGTTGCAACCTGTGGGTATCACTATATCAGGACTCTTCTAAAATAATAAAACTCTTACCCTGACCTTTATAAAACTTTAAATGGCTGGAGGCTATGGAGAGATCACTACACCTCTTCAGAGGTTACCCTTGTTTGGCCTCTGAGTCAAATGGAAGTTGTCTGGTAGCTGCAGAGTAGACGGCGCTAGCCAGGCTTGGGCTGGAGGACAGAGATAATACGAGCATCTTACAAGTCTCCATGCTTACCCATGGGTCTCAGTGGAGTGCCCCGGAAGAGCTCATAGAACTTGGAGAGGTACATGACCATGCTGAGCTTGTCTGGCTCCTGGGTAGATGCCATCTCTTTGCCTGTGGTCACAGGCAGGATCCCAAACTCACGCTTGGCCACATCAAATGCCAGTTGGTTGTTCTCCACAGCGTCATCTTCATTCAGCGAGTCAAAGTTGCTGGAGGGTCAATATCAGGGAAAGTTCATGGTGAGTTAGGATGACTTGCGCATAAGAAGCACTGTGGGACGATGAAGTTTCCAGTCCCATAGAGCCCCAACATCAAGCCCAGGAACACACCTCCCTCACGAAGGGACTGAATCAAACATGGACCATGATCATACCACTGACCTCGCCTTAAACTACCAGAAAATGTAGGCATTACATTAATTACTTCTCTTATTCATTTTTCATTGCAATTGCTATAGTAACAGGAGCTTTTCTCAAACCAATCAAATCATATATATCATATGGAGAGAAGATTCCTGTCCCCTTGCTGCTAGATGATTTTGGCAGGTTTTCATCAGTGTTTTAAGAAGGGTCTATGCTGCTCCCTGTGTCAATTAAGTATTGTCCTTTAGACATCACAAAGTGTTTCTAGAATGTCATCTCACCTTCCAGTTGACTCTGCCATTTTTCCAAACACACAAAGAAACTCTAGAAAATTCCACTGATGATCTGATGAGTATGGGTGTTAGAAAACTGCTTCTTTGGTTGAGTTAGATCTCTCTTCTATTTCCTTCCTTGTAGGTTAGCATAGTTCAAATTTCCCAAATGTGGCTATTAGGGTTGGGGGCCAAGTGAAGAGACATAACCACTAATCCTGTGCTGACTGTCACATACTAGGGACACAGGGCAAACATGTTGCTGTCCAAATGAGGACAAAAAACAAGCCTTAGAAATCAACCCAAATAGAAACTTGCAGAGAGAAATACTGAGCTGGGTTGGAGGGCTCTCCACCCAAAGAAGGCTGGGGTCGCTTGTGTGTACTCACATCAGCTCTGGCCGGAAGCTGTGGATGATGGCACACAGGGCCAAGCCGCTGCGCCAGGATGTGGTCAGGTCAGTGACTCTGACGTGCTGGTAACCCTTGGTCTGCTGCTGGCACCAGGTTAAAAGCTTGTTAGGCCGGATGTCTGACTCTGTGGGAAAGATACAGGTAGTGAGATAGTTCAGCCTCAGCATCAGTCACTCTCCCTGCCATTAGGGCTGGGAAGCAGGAAGAGTGGATGACATAAATGTAACCCTGATGGCCACTGAACAGGACCTGGGTCAACCGGAAGCATACTGTCTAACAGCACTGTCCCTAGGGACAATAGCTGGGTCCAGGGTTGGAGGCCAAGAACACAGACCCTGCATTTACTGGGTGACACTAATGACTTGGGGCTGTCATGGGTAGGGAAGCTCATGACCGGGTTTGTTGTAAGCTAGCCCAGGGAGGAGACATCTCTAAAGAAAGTGTCTGGGGATGTGTATTTGAGCTGGCTATTGAAGAATGTCTAGAAATTAACCAGACAGAGGCATTCCAGAAAAACAGGATGGAGTGACAGCAGATGAGGAGAGCCTGCCCTGCTTGGGTAGAAGTAATACAGCAACAGTTGCATCCGTAAAAGTTATAAAAACCAGTTGTGTAACAGTCATAAAGCAGTGTGCAACAGTAAAAGTTGTAAAACTATAAACAGTGTTTTACAGCAGCTGGGCATGTGGTGTGTGCAGGGAAGGGAGGGAGAGGCTGGGTAGACAGAGGTAGCTGGAGAGTCCCTGGGTAGGAGAGGAGAGGGGCCTGGGAGAATCTGGCTACTGGGGAGTTACTCATTGAACCATCCCTCCCCCACCTCTGAGCACCCACTCTGTAGCCAGTGTTGTGTCAGGATTAGGAAGATCAGAAGAGGGGTGAAAGCTCAGGAATCGTCTAGGTTGTCTAGGTTGTTGTCTAGGAGACAGGACCCTCACTCCAGAAACAAGAGGCAAAGAAAAACCAGCCCCATGGAACCGCCTACAGTGGACTGTCCTGTGCTAAATGCTCGACAACTAACGGCATGCCTTCACTCTGATAATCCTGTCTTACTCTTGCTCTCACAGATGTGGAAGCTTAAGGACAAAGAGGAGAGACACCTGTTAAGGTCACACAGGTAATGGGGCAGAGCCAAGCTGGCTGTGGGTCTAAAGCAAGCTTCCTCCCCTACACAGCTTGTCTCAGGGTCCCAGAAGGACAACTCACCCCGCCTGGAGAGGCTGACAGATCTCCTCACTGAGCCCCATCTCTCGAGAGGGAAGCGGTCCATCTCCTTAGTGATGTACAAATGCTTCACCTATGAGCACAAAAAGAACACGCATCTGCCCACTGGTTCCCAGGCCCTGTGCCCTACACTGGATTCCCTACCTGATACTACTTTCTTCTGGTGTTGGCTGACATGGCTTTCAGTACACACCCCAGGTCTGAACTGTCTTCCCAAACAAGGGAGAACTGACAGTGAATTTCTCATTAGCTAATAAGAACCTGTACTAATCTCCGTCCTATTAATTGAAGAAGGTAAAGTTTGGGTGATTAAAATCCTCAGAATAAATGAAGTCCAGGCCCATGCATGGTAAGGAAGAGAGGAGATATCTCCGAAAGTGAGTTATTTTTGACACAGATATAATCAGTGTCACATTTGCACAGTAACAACATATGAAAACATATGCAAACATGCAAATAAACACAGATGTGTGCAGCACCACCTGTGGTCTAGCTCCCTCCTATAGGCTATAACAAGTGCTGCCTTTATTGAACCCCTGCATCTTCTGGGGAAAAGAATCAGCCCACCCCTGGGCTAGGATGCTTTGGTGGCCTCAGTTCCAGGAATGTGACAATTTATGAGACCATTCTTTTTCCTCAGTCAGGTCGCTGTAGGGGCTTGAGGCAGACTTGGGAGTGGTCTTACCTGGTGAGGCCTGACGCAGTGCAGGTTGAGGTTTGGGTACCGCGTGGCTGGGTCCAATGTGTACTGCTCAAAATTTTTGTTGATGTTCTCTGGGGTTGTCTGAGGTAACAGCCTGTAAAGACTCTCTCTGTTGGGAGTCAGAGTCCAGAGGTCAGTAGTTGCTTTTACTACCACAGGCCCTTGCTCCTACACTCCCCTCTTCCTTGGTCTCCCTGGGTGTATTTGTATGGTCCTCCCCTGCAATGTCTGACACACTCCAGAGAGCTGCAAAATGTGGGGAGAGAGAGACAAAAAGGGGGAGAGAGGCAAAGCATCCATGTGGTGGGGGTGTGGTCTCCTTTACCAGGCAGGAGGAGGCAGGACTGCAGAGCCAGCATCTCAGTAGCCTCTGGTTCAGTTAAAGCCTCTACCCAGCCACACTGCTACTGTGGCTTGCCCCTGTGGTGATTGTGGTCCACACCCAAGGCCATCAAAAGCATGTCTCCCATATCAGTACTAACTCTCCCAAGTCAACCATCTGTTCACAGTCTTGTGGCCAGAGCAAGGGCCTGGGAGAAAGCCAGGACCCCAACTGTAGGAGAGCCTGGAAGGTCACAGGACCCTTATTGAGGACAGAGCACTGTGCAATGTCCTTAAAGACTTCCTTAAATAAACCTCTTGGGCCTTGAGTGAATTAGAAAAGCCATAGAGGCACAATTTAGATTTGTCAAGATTTGTTTCGACTATCCAGGGCACAGAGAAACTCACCAAAGGAAATGGATACACAGAGTATCCTTGGAGACCCTCAGATAATATCAGGCCATACATGGGAAGATGAATAAGCTCAAAGCTGCTGGATAGCCAGCCTGGCTCTACTCCTGCCCAGGGCTGCTGGGGCCAGCTATGAGCTCTACTCTTAAGACTTACCTTTCAGCTAATACCTCCAGGGGAGGGGTGCCCTGGTCCCAGCTCTTCACCATCCATGCCGTGTCAAAGGCTGCCAGGAAGCCTCGGGCACAGCCTGTGCCCATGGGCCAAAATGGCTGTAAAAGAACACATGTAAAATTCCCATGGACTCTAATGACTTCCAGTCTTCTCTCCCATTCTATCCAGCACTGGCTGACTGCCAGCTCTGAACTAGGGCAAAGGCAGAACTCTGTTGCCCATAGCTTACCGGAGTCATGGGTAATTATAGCAAAACTGTGAAGGATATAGCGGCCCCATATGTAGCAAAGCTACCTGGGTCTCTGGAAGAGAGAGAATGGAACCAGGGATTGCTTTGTGGAAGCATGGCCTTTATGACCACTGTAAAGCATGGGTGGGATTCTCATCTTTCATTTAGCGTGATCAGGGGCAAAAGCTTTGTGGCTGGAAAATGCTGGAGCCCGCCAGAGCACTTAGCACTGGAGGAGTGTGAGGAAGGGAAGGTTGGGAGGGAGACAGGCACAGAAGCGACAGGCCACTGTCAGAGTGAACGAGGACTGATCTGGTCAAGCTTGCATGCACATGATGTACCAAAAGCAGGGTTGGCAATCTGACTCTCAGCTCTGGACAACTTTGCGGACACTGTCAGCGTTCATATTAAGATGGGATGCTAATCCCCGAATGGTCACTTATCTAAGGATCCTTGCATTTGTAGGGCTGAGAGGGAAAGCCGTGGTTTCAACACTGCACTTTGAAAATCTCCTGCCCTGCCCCCCAGCCTCCCTCACACCCTGGAAGATCTCTATACTGAAAAGCCTCATAGGGCCACCCAAATGGGTTAACAGGTCCCAACCATGCTGAGGAGGTCTATATGTTCTGAGGCAAAACAGTCGTGGGCTCTAGAACAGGCCTGGTTAATTCTGTTCTTCAATCTAGATGCAGCCCTGAAGAAGCTGGAAATGGGAGAAAAGGTTTCCTATACAGGTGAGCTGACAAATCTCAAAATTCAGCCAAAAGGGCTGGCTCCCAGGCCAAGATGGTCTTGGTAGAGGTCTGCCCTTTTTTTTTTTTTTTTTTTTTTTTTTTTTTTAGAACCTGCCTTTCTCTGGGATGTTGTTGGCAGAGGCTATGAGCCTGAGAACAGATCCATAGGTCTGAATTGTAGCATAAATGAAGGCAGGTAGTACCTCAAGCAGGCTGTCGCCCACAAGAGCCACGAGCAGCTGGTGTGCCTGGCGCTCACGCATCAGAGCTGCGTTCTCTGAGGCATACATGGAGGTGAAGTCGAACATGGCCACGTCAGGCTGCCCGTTGTGATTGATGGCAAAGTCTAAGGATGGCAGCTGGTAGTTGGTGGCAAAGTCAGCGGCTTCTCTGGCGTAGGAGAGCAGGTTGTCCTGGTTCACATTCTCCGAACACAGCAGCATCTCTGTGTCAATGTAGTCCTGAGCAAGACCAAGACATATGTCAAACCCTCCCTCCTCTCCAAAGGCCTGCCTTCACACCCACTGTGGATCAGAAGGCCATGGGATGGATCTGTGGGTACTGAGACTACTCCAAACAGAAATGGAGGCTCTGGGAAATGAATCAGTCTGTAAAGCATTTATTGTACAAACATGGGGACATGAGTTCAAGCCCCAGAACCTACCTAAGAAGCAGGCAGAACAGTGTGTGATTAAAATCTCAGTGCTGCGAAGGCACACACAGGAGGATCCCTGGGAGTCCTTTGCCAGCCTGCTTAGCCTAACCTAACTAGTGAGTTCCTGGCCAGTGGGAGACCTTGTCTCAGAAAACAGGATGATGGCTCCTGAGGAATCACTCGTGAAGTTGACATCTATGTGACTTCCCCAGAGATGCACATATGTGCATGCGTGTCTGCAGAAGTGTGTGTGTGTGCTCGCACTTGCACACATGTGAGCCTAAACTAGAAAATCAGAGCCAAGGAAATAAGCACACGGTGCAGCCATGGTGGTTAGCACAGTTGTGATTAAACACCCAGTTTGGCTTTGGGCTTCCTGGCATCCAAGGCAAAGGGAAAATGTGATATGGGCTTCCCTTATCAGAAAATGAGGCACAGCAATTCCTCAGAGGAGGTGAGTGTTTCCTGGCACCGAGTGCTGAAAGATCTATCTCGTGTAGGAATTTAGACAGAGGACCCTGGGAACTGTAATGAACAGTGAGTGTACTTGATAACGGCCTCCCAGCAAACAAGGAGCACGCTGTGCATGGCTGGTTCTGGCAATATCTTCAAGTACAATTAAGAGACAAAGGAACAAGCCAGTAAATGTGATTTGATAATGGATGGGGTTAGGCTACTAGGGTCCAGACATGCTGTGATTCGGGGTCAAGTAAGACTAGAAAAAAGGGTGCGTGTGCCAGGCTACTCTCTGACTCTCTATCTGGACGCGGTTGTTCACTTTTCAGTGATGCTGGGGATATCTCCGCTGTGAACATGTGCATTGTCTTGCTCCTTTGCTTGAGCAAGGATGCCTGTGCTTGGATAATGAGAGAATCCGTTCTGGCAATGCAGCCAAAGAGTGTCAGAGGATGGAGAGAAAAGATTAGAAGGTTTCCAAAGTCTATTCTGCTCATCTTTGGCAGAGAAACTTCAAGGCCACCTTCCCCAGAGATAATGCAAAGGGTAAAATTCCACTGATAGAGTGCTCCCCAGTGTGCGTGAAAAGCCAGGGTTCAGTCTCCAGCACTGACTAAAACTGGGAGTGGTAAGGCACACCCACAATTTCGGTATGTATGAGATGGAAGCAAAAGGAGCAGGAACTCAAAGCCATCCTTGGCTACAAAATGAGTTCAAGGCCAGCCTGGCACACGTGAGTCCCTCTCACAAGTGGAATCTGGGCATGTTGTTTAGCTTGATTCTGAGTCTCCCTTTTCTCATTCACAGAAACATAATTACAAGATCTCCTTCTTAAATCTGGAGTGGGAATGCACACATGCAATGCCTGCTGCTGTGCCTGGCACATAGAAGGTGATATTGCTGTCCCTACTGACTCATAATGCCATGACTGGTGGTGTACAATGAGATGCTAATAGGATCCGCGTAAGGTGCTGGTATGGGAGGTCTCAAGACATACGAGTTCCTCTAGAACTGGAGTGACCTTCTGTTTGCATTTCCTGGGGAACCATGATTTCAAATGCTCTATTTTGGAAAATCAAATACCACCCCCACAAGATTATACTCAGCATTCTCCCACTAGAAGACTGAAGAAGCCACTTCCTCCTGAGAGAAAAAGAGGGCACAACACACCAGACTGAGCAGCCAGCTGTGAGCTGGCAGACTTAGAAGTCTAGTGCTCATCACAGCTGGTATGTGAGGGGGTGGGTGAGGCTAGTTTCATCTGACCCACCCACAGCCTCTGCCCACAACCCATGCTCTCAGCAGAGGCATCAGCCAAGGTGGAGGAGGCCCAGGGGAGGCCTGGGTTACTCATGCTTCCAGGCCAGATGCCAGTACAAGCTGGCAAGAAGATAGGCACACTGTACTCTGGCAAGCAACACCGAGTGGTTCCAGTCCAGGCTAGGACCTGGAGGCTTGGCCTGGGGCTGGGGCTGGGGGATCCTTATCTTGAAGCCCGGGAGCTCTAGAAGGATGCCTGACCAAAGTCCCCTCTTCCCCACCTCCTCTTGTCCATTTTCATTCATCCATATATATGTGTAAGCACATGTCATATGCATGCAGTGACGGTAGAGATCAGAAGAGAACATTGGATCTCCTGAAACTGGAGTTACAGTAGGTTGGAGCCACCTAA
Source organism: Mus musculus (assembly GCF_000001635.26). NCBI lineage: Eukaryota > Metazoa > Chordata > Mammalia > Rodentia > Muridae > Mus > Mus musculus. The sequence continues at coordinate 112,316,063 of NC_000073.6, read as the reverse complement.
TGTAGGTGAGAGTAACCAAATTTGGGTCCTCTAGAGGAACAGCAAGTGCTCTTAAGCTCTAAGTCATCTCTCCAGTGCCATCTTGTCTTCTCTTATACTTGACAATGTATGCGCAACCTGGGGCTCATGCCTGCAGACTCAGCACTTAGAAGGCAGAGGCAAGTGGAAGGAGAGTTTGATAATAGCCTGGGCTTCATGAGATATTAATTAGCTTAGAGCAAAAATTAAACAAGAAGCAAAGCCACAGAGTGAAACCAAGGAGCCAAAGGAACAGAAGAACAAGCATCCAAACAAGGCTGGGTGTGGGAAAACCTTGGAAACCACCAGGCCCTGTACTAAATGTGATGCATGTACATGCCTGTGTGTGTGTGTGCGCATGCGCGTGTACAATCCTCATGTACCCCCTACCCACTACACAGTCATGTCTCAAGAACCCTCTTCTTCTCTTCAGACAGGAATTATTCTACTTTGTAGACATAAGATTGAGATTCAGAAAAAAAGTCAACAAAAAAAAAAAAGACCAACATCTTGGCCACCATCTTGAGTTAGCTCATGGCAGAGCTGGGTCTCTGCTCATCTCTGACACAACAGTGAGTACCTCCCTCCCGCCCCCCATGGCAAAGGAGACACAGCATGAGATTCCTAAGTGATAGCATCTCTATGTTCCACAAGGACAAGGAGTCCCATCTCCAAGTTCATGCGACCTCCTAGTGAAGGCATGGGGCCAAATGAATGACATTTGAGGAATGGAAAGATTCAACTGATCGTATTCTGGGCACATCACGGCAAAGGTCTCTCATCGCATATTTGAAACATATCTGTGTGGCTGGGTAGTCACACAATGCCAAAAGCAAGGAAGGTGGCAGGCAGTCTCTTCCCCCCTGGTGTGGGTCCTGGCAGGACAGTCATCTTCTCCCACATCTGCAGATGTTGCCAGTCCATGCTGCCCAGGGGAAAGACAGGTAAGAAATCCCAGCCAACAGGTACATACATTAAGGATGACGCCCTTGTCCAGCAGGCTCTGCTTCTTGGCTGTCATGACAAAGTAGTGGGTACTGTCCTTATAGTAAACAATGTTCTCGAGATCAATCCCTGAAAAGAGAAACATCTAGACTCAGTTTACCAGTCTGCACCTTGCTCCATTCCAGGTCTCATTATGGATTTGCAGAGGATGCACTTAAGATAAATAGTAAAGACATACCAGGATATGGAAGGTAGAAGAGAGGACCAGAGCCCACCCAGGTCAAAGCAGCTAGCTTTTATGCTTGCACAAAGACATGTTCAAAAACAACACAACGAAACAGGCATACAACCACCACAGGTGTCCAGTATTCCAAAGTTAAATCTAGGCAGACAGTGTCAGGGGAAGTACTGGACAGGACCATGGATGCTAAGCAAAAACCAACTTTGAACCGAACTGCATGGCTCAGGCCCCATCTACTGTGTGTAGTAGCACAGAGCATTCTCTACCATGTCCTAGCTTGCAAGAGAAAACCCAGGTCAACAGAACAACACTGCAAGGTTAGAGGCCTAATGGCATCTTGGTGTGTGTGTTTGTATGTGTGTGTGTGTATGTGTGTGTGTGTGTGTGTGTGAACCTGTGTGTATGCCAGAAGGCAGCCAAGGCTATCATGTGTCAGGTGCTTACTTTCTTCAGACAGGGTCTACCTTCTTAAGACAGGGTTTATCACTAACACAGAGCTCATCAACAAGACTGGCCAGCCAGCAAGCCTCAGGGATGCTCCTGTCGCTATACCGTAGAGCTGGGATTACAAACTTACACTACTATGCCCAACATTATATGTGGGTCCTGGGAATTGAATTCAGATCCTCACTGGAGCCATCTCCCAAGGCCCAGACCCCCATCTTTTGTTCTCTCCATGGACAGCAAATCATTCATTCATTCATTAGGCTTCTGCATTTAAAATCATGCTACGAGGTGATCACTCAGCTCTGTGTTCTCAAGAGGGATGCAGGGAAGCTCAGCCAGAGACACTGGCTTCACCTGAGAACTTACTAGAAGGTCAAATTTGTGTGGGTTGCTGAATTAGAAAGCTGGGGTAGGGCCAGCACCCCGAGTCTCCAGCTCCCTGTGTGACTCAGATGTTTACTAGAGCCTAAGACTCTCTGGATCAGCTCATGTGAAGGGAAGTGACAGGCACGCAGTGACCTCAAAGCATCCACACAAGGTGTACTGGGTAACCATAGTAACATCCCTATTATTACAGTAAAATAGGAAACAGCCGTGCATGCAGAGGACCCCCAAGAGATTCAAAGGAAATTTATTGCTGTCACTGATGTGAGACAATGACTTACAGTGGCAACAACAGCCAAGTTTAAAGGAAGCGTGTGAAACCTTTGGAGAAACACACATAATGTCTTGTCGTAATCCCTATTTGATGGTCTGTGTATTTATTTTCTTTCTTTCTAAGGGGAAGGAAGGGCTGGAAAATTAAGTATTAAATCATTCAAGGGATATTATTCTCTGGAAAGGAAATATTAAAACTTGTAATAATAAATTGTGGAGGCTCAGAGGGACATAAGATGGCAAATACCACTGTGACCAGCAAGAGGCAGGGTCTGGCTCAGCGGCTCAGCTGGTTCCTAGAAGCTGAGCCTTAGAGGAAATGATTCCATGGAAAGCGTTACCCTAACAGGAAATTCACAGAAGGTGGAGATCAGAGGCCAAGGCTTTAAGCGGACATGTGTGTCTTTCTCTGTTCCAAATACTCATGATGGAATCGGCCGTAGACAGCAGTAGACAGAATGCATATCTGGGACTGTGGTGTGAAATCAAAGCCCTTGCTGAAGGACACTGAACCCTGAATGTCCTATCATCTCAATGTATCATGAAACACGACCCTTTTGATTTCCTCATCCCGCTCTGCCCCTTGAGTATAGAAAACCATTCCCATCTCAAAGGCCACATGGTCTTCCACAGTCCTCAGGCTTGGATGACGAGAGATGCCACAGTCCCCCAGACCTACCATCACAATTTAAGATAGGATACTAAATGAGAAAATGAGAAATGTGGGTGATATTAAAATGTGCTAAGAAAAAGAGGAGGAGGAAGAAGAAGAGAAGGAGGAGGAGGAGGAGGGAGAGGAGGGAGAGGAGGAGGGAGAGGAGGAGGCAGAGGGAATGGATACATTGATTAGAACTGGAGCCACGTGAAATAAGCATGTAAGGCTCTGAGGGAAAATGTCAGTAAAACACCAGGACAGACTGGACAGAGTACCGATAGCTTTCACTTCTCCTATAGTTGAGGTTGGCCTCAAAGTGACTATGTAGCTGGTGCTAACCTTGATCTTCCTGCCTCTACCTTCCAAGTGCTGGGATTACAAGCAAGTGCCACCATACCTGCTGAGACTTCATTTAACATTATCATTGCACTGGCTTTTCAAGGAACAATGCCCATTTTTGGTCAGGTTAGAAAAAGGCCAATTCTTCTTTGTTTCTCCTCTCCTCTCATGAGCATGAGTTGCTCGTTTACTGACTATCTGACCACAGAGAATATGTCTTCTTGGTTTGCTGATCTGCCTCAGGCTATACACCCAGTGTTTGCAATGTAGCATGTATTCAAAAGAATATCTGTAAAGCTATTGAGCCAATACCTTCTGTTCTGTGTACATGTGGTTAGGTGACAACTGTTGGCCAGAGCATGGTGGGTGGGAGTGGGGTGGGGTCCTGGTGTTGTCTCATAGGGAGGGGCAGCTGATGTACTGTGTAAAGCACCTGGGGTCCATCAGGTTCTCCCCTCAGATTATAAGCTCCCTCCTCAGAGTGTCCCCAGCATCTCATGTTGACCTTGGACACAGCTTTCCTGACTATCTTGTGTTACAGTGCTTTATGTGGGTACCCTCTTTGGATAGGGGAAACTCCAGAAGGGGTGGGGCTAACATTGTCTTTGTACTCCACACTGCTGAGCACTGACACAGGACAGATAGTCAGTTTATGGCCATTAACTATCAGCAAAGTCTGTTGTCTATTTCTACATACAACACTTAGTACATTCTCTCGAGAATCCCTCTTGTCCTTGAAGGACCTCTGGACATTCACCGGATGCAGAGAAAGCTTTGCTCCTTTCTCCATTTCCAGCAAACATTGGAAGCCAACAGGTCTATGAACAGTTCAGAAAGCTTGGACAAGGGACTAGGGAGATGGCTTAGTCAGAAACAATGCATGATCTGCAAGTACTGCAGAATGAGATTTGATCCCCAGAATCCATGATGTGGGGGAAGGCAGGCATGTATGGTATTATAACCCCAGTGCTGGGGAGGCTGAGACAGATCCCAGGCCCCCCCCCGGGCATTTAACCTAGCTTACTTGTTGAACATTAGGCCAGTGAGAGGCCTTTGCTCAACAACAGCAAGAAAAGTGGACACCATCTGAAGAATGATGCTAAAGGTTGTCTTCTGGCTACCACATATGTGTGCATGCATGCACGCACGCTCTCTCTCTCTCTCTCTCTCTCTCTCTCTCTCTCTCTCTCTCTCTCACACACACACACACACACACACATGTTCATATACACACACATGCACTCACACATACACTGTGAATAGGGTCTGCTTTAGAGATGAGGCTCTCACCTGTTTCTTCCTTCAGGTCCTGGAAGAACTTCTGGTTGAAGATGAAGGCAACACCACTGATCTCCTCCACCTTGGCCTCAGCTGTGCTGTTCCTGTTTATGAAGTTGGCGGTGATGGCGATGGCCAGCTTCCCTCGGAACTCTTTCCTCCTGAAGCCTGCAGAAGGGAAAGGTAGATGCGTCAGTTCTCTGGATCCGGTGGCAAACTCAGCAGCACTGCTGAGAACACTCTTCTCGGTGTCCCACAGGCAGTGGGGACAGGGGCTCTGGGACAGGCAGGCACTGGGCTTGTGCCCGCAAGAGGCATTTTGAAGTCAGTAGGGCTCTGTTCTTTTCTATACTGGACCACACACCCTTCTTCCATATCCACAGACCAGTGACCGAAGTGATCTGTGCAGCAGGTTACCACAGAGCTCAGCCCTCTGCAGACATGCTGGGTATGCCACTGAGCACACTCTGAAGGCCCTTCCACACTGGGTCCTACATGGTCCAAATGATTTTGTTAGCATTTTAAATGGAAAAGAAAATCTTCTTTTAAAAAATAGGATTTGGCTGAACTCTCAGAAGACAGGATAGTAACACATTTTCTTTCCATCTTTGTTGTCATAGGCTGTATTGCATTGTCATTCTCCCACTGATGAAGTCCTAACTCTTGGTGTCTCCGAATGTGACCCTATTGGAGATGGAGTCATTATAGAAGGGCTTATTTAAGATAAGGTCTACTGGAGGAGAGCCTCTATTGTAATGTGGCTGATGTCATTATTCTCAGGGGAAGGTGGACACATATACACATTGAGGGAGAAGCTCTGTAAACACAGAGACAGAGATGGGGATGATACTTCTGTAAGTCAAGCAATACCAAAGCCTAGCCAAAAAAAAAAAAAAAAAAAAAAAAAAAACAAAAAAAAAACAAACCCCAATACACCTGTTCCTAGTGGCTGGTACCTAGTATGTGTGCTGTCTGGCTTTGTCTTGACACAAACCTAGGGCATCTCAACTGATGAGTAGCCCCCATCAGACTGGCCTAAAGGTGCATGTGTGGTGGCATTTTCTTGATTACTGATTGGTCTGAGAGGATCCAACTGATAGCAGGCTGAGCATAAACCCTGGGCTTTCAAATATCCAGACTCATATTTTTCCCAAGCCACTAGAACAATCCCATAAACCATACAAGTATTCATGTTAGCAGCTTCGGAGTGTCTTGTCAGATATTGCTGAAAGAAGATGGGTGTGGGTATGAAGGCGGGGCGAGTAGAGACAGGGCAGAGTCTTGCTGACAGGGGAGGCCTGAGCTGGAGGCCCACACATTCAGAACTTGCTGAGGTCAGCATGTGCATGCTGTCCTCAGAGAATGAATTTTCCCAGCAATCTGTCTGCAACCTGTGACCCTTGAAAGAAGCAAACTCAGAAATCGCAACTCTCCCTACTCTGAAAGACTCTACTGGTGGCACATGGTTTATCACACCTGGTCCCAGACAACAGTTTCAGTGTGAATGAGCGCACGAAGCCTGCCTGCCTGCCTGCTGGACTTAGAGAAGCATGGCTTTGAATCCTGGCACTTTGCCTAGCTGCCCAGCAGTGGGCGTGCTTAAGAGTTATGAAGAAAGAGGGTTTCTCTGTTGGTTTGTGGAGTCCTTGAACATGAATGGATGCTATTAAAGTCTTGAGATGTTTGCCTTAGATGAAGTCAGGGTGCACTTTGGCTAACACGGTAGTTCAGTGAGTTTGTGTTGACTTTTCCCACAGTATTCCCCCTTTAGAAAGCATTTTCACAGATAAGCCCTCCCCCATCCCTCATCTTGGTGCTCTGAAAGGGTTCTGCTACCCATATTCTCACTTGGGGATACTAAGATCCAGCAAGAGGGAAAGTGGAATGGCTGCCACCTTCATCTTCCTTCTCTGATTCCCCTTGTTATCTCTCAGCCCTATCGCCAAGAGTCCTTACCTTCTAGCGTGTTCCTGTGACCGTCAGCACCGATGATGACATCAAACTCAAAGTCAGACAGGGCGTGGTCTGCAGGAAGGAATTCTGCCCGCCATCCAACTTCTACCAGGACAGAGAGAGTAGATGAGCTGACAGGGGCCGGCTGAGAGAGTGATACAACCCCTCCCAGTTGGCCATGAGAAATGGATAATAACCCAGTGGAGCCTCCTGAAGAGAGGTCAGGCATCAGACATATCTAGATTTTTGACACTATGACAAATGATGTTGTATACAATGTTCATGGTTGAGAACTGGGCAATGGAGGGTTTTTAATGGCAAAACCCCTCTCATAATATTTGAATTAAGCTTACTATTTCATAGTTGTCATAACTCTCCTGGGTAGCCTGTGGTTCCTAGTCTACAGGCCGGGCATACATGGACAGTCCATATCCAAGTTCTCTCTGGTAAGGTCAGGTTTTGTGTCAGTGCACTCCAGAACAAAGCCAAGAGAAAGGGAGGCACTGCCAGCCCTGTGCCTAGTGTGGCCTATCTTTGCTAGGGTGCTGACCTTTAGTGAGCCCTAAACCCTTCTCCCACACCCTGTGTTTGTCACCCATATTTGCCCCAACTCAATGGCTTCTCATCCCAGAGAGTGTGCAGGATGCCAAGGTGGGGGTGGGGTGGGGTGGTGTGGGGGGTGGGGCGAGGGGTTACTATACAATTCTGCTGCTTGCTCCAGTGGTCTGCTGTTATAGTAGCGCACTCTTGGGGAATGCCTGACCAGATCCTCAGGGTTAGGACTATCCAGTAGAGATGTTCCACTGGTTAAGAGCAAACAGTCTCTGAATGCCCCAAATGAAATGTCTTACTAAAAGAGCAAGAAAAGCCTCCCTGAGTTGTCAAATATATTGGGTAGAGGCCAGGAAGAGTCAGGGGTGTGTCCTCCATGGGAAACCCCAAAGTCTTCAACACACACTGCCTCATAACTCAGCATTTACAAGGCAGGAAACAACAAAATATAAAACCTTGATAGAAAAAACCCATGATTATGGTGTATGAAATAGATCAGAATTTAATTTTCCTTTCCTCTAGTTATTGCTTTTTAGGTGGGTTATCAGTATGTAGCCCAGGCTGGCCTTGAAAGCATAGCCATCTGCCTCAATGCTGGAATTTCAGGTGTGCACCATCATGCTCAGTGAAAATATCACAATTTAAATATGCACAATAAAAGAAGAAAGAAGAATATTATCAATACTCTGCCTAGATGAAAGCATCTTATGATCTATAAATTAAAACTCAATAAAATTAAAAACACTGCTGGGCATGACAGCTCCTGTAATTCCAGCATTTAGAAATTCAAGGGTCATCCCTGGCAACACAACAAGTTTGAGCCAGCTTGGGCTACATAAGACTATCTCAGGAATTTAGGAATAACATATATAACTATATATGTGTATAATACATGCATACATACATGTATGTGTATGTATGGTGGTGGTTTGCATGAAAATGGCCCCCATAGGGAGTGGCACTATTGGGAGGTGTGGCCTGGTTGGAGAAAATTCGTCACTAGGGGGGTGGGCTTTGGGGTTTCAGAAGTTCAAGCCAGGCCTAGTGGCTCATTGTCTACCTCTCCAGCCCCCTTTCTGCCTGCATGCCATCACTGTTCCTGCCATGATGATAACAGACTGAACTTTTGAACTATAAGCCAGACCATTAAATGTTTTCCTATATAAGAATAGCCATGGTCGCTGGGCTGTGCACACTTTAATCTTGGCCCTTGGGAGGCAAGGCAGGTGATCTCTGTGAGTTTGAGGCCAATCTGGTCTACTACAAAGTGAGTTCCAGGACAGCCTCTGGCTACACAGAGAAACCCTGTCTTGAAAACAAAACAAATCAAAATAAACCTAAACACCCCCCACAAACAAACAAAATGATTATGGTGTCTCTTCATAGCAATAGAACTCTAAAAAAAGGCATGTGTAAACCAAGAAATATCTAAAAGCTTTATTTTATAACTGCTCTAGACATCTCAGTTTCCTTACTATATTTTAAAGATATTTTGCGGGTATAGCAGGTGTAAACTACCTGAGGATGAACTGAAGTATGTGTGAACTTTATTACACTACCATATTTGTCTTCTTTCCTGCCACTGACTGGACGTCATTTGTCAAAGTTGCATCTTCCTAGGGTCTGGGTAACCAAATTATAGGCTTCATGGCATGGTACTAATTCCACCATCACCCCCACCCTTGCTGGGAGCTGAAAAATAAGCCCAAAGCCACAGAAATGGTCAAAAAAGGTAAAGTATTTGTCAGTGGAAGTGTGCCAAACAGCTCCCAGCAAAAAATAACTTGCAGAGATAGCCTCAGCAAGCTTCCCATTTGGATATGTGCCTTCAAGGCAAAGAAAGAAAATCCGACCGTACTTTGATTCTCTTGGTCTTCAGGAGGCTCCAGCACCCTCACAAACTCCACATTCACGTGGACCTCCACTCCCAGCATCAGGGCCACCTTGAAGAGGATAAGCTGCAGTTGTCGGATACCTGTGAGGAAGGAAAGAAGGGAGGGGACCGTCAGGAGCAAGACACGAGCAGCATGTGTGTGTGAGAGCTGGATAGTTGTGGCCCAGAGAGCCCAGAGCACAGCGCCATGTCGGCTGAGTTTGTACCAGGCGCTCCAAGGCTTTTCATTTGGGGACCCTTCTTATTCTCATGTAATGGAGGAGCTATTGAGACTTGATAAAGTCAAAGGACGGCTCAAGGCTACACAGAAGCCAAAAGTGGACCACGGGTGCAGTTCTGTTGGATCCGGCAGCTCTGCTCTACCTGCACCGTGCTGCTCTAACTAGAGAGATCTGTCTGTCTTTTCTATACCTTTGCTGAGCCAGACTCTGGATCTGATGAGATGAAGATAGAGAAGGAGCTAGTGAGAGTCAGGAGCCACAAGAAGAGGCTCATGGATGAGGCCTAAACCTAAAGTTTCTCCCTCTCTAGTGGGAAGGGAAAAGGCAGAGAATTCTCCCCATCAACTGGGCTCAGTGCTCTCTGCTTTTTACCATTTCAAACGCCTCTAAGTGCAACCTTGTTTGTTCCGTACATAAAGGGGCATTCCTCTGAGCATTTTTCTTCACAGTAAAAAGCTTTAAGCTTGCTGTGGGCTTCTCTGTATTGGCTGGGTATTGAATATTCATTGAGTACCTACAATGTGGCAGGTGTCCTCTTAGGCACAGGAAGATGGGCGCATGCTCTCTAATGGAGGAAGCAGGATGAACAGAGTGATGGGGCCTTGGCTGGGACTCCGGGAGAGGATTAATTGGGAGCATTAGATACCATGGGGAGACTGATGACAACAGAGGCCACATGAGGCCAGGACACCCAGAAGCCTGGGCGCTTCTGGGTTAAAAAATAAATCTCTTTAGTGTTGTGACAAAAAGGATACACAGTCCACACTTCCTCTTCTAGAACAAATCCTTTTGAGCGAAGGAATAATAATGGGGTCTCCATAGAGGGCAGGGTCCAGGAAGACTGGTGGTGGGGACTGGGGAAGAAGAAGGCGAGAAATCCAAGAGAGACCAGGGTTGGAAGGGATGGCTAGCTGTGCTTCCATCCTGGGATGCTAAGGAGGGACAATGAGTGTGTATGGGCAGGTCAACAGCCTTTCTCCCTTAGGCATAGGACACAGGCAACTGCTAAGAACCTAGGGCTGGAAGAACAGTGATGGGGAGTGGAGAGTCCTCACACAGGTCATACAGAGAACTGCTGAGCAGTGCTAAGCCTGAGGCAGGGCTAGGGACGGAGACTGCCCATCTCGGAACAATTGCCGGGCAGCTGGGTTGATAAAACCTAGGCCACAACCCGCTGAGAAGACAGTTCTTCCAGGGGAGGCTTGGACACACCTCACAGTATCAAGGTTCCTGGCTTCCAGCACACAGTAGGAGCTCTGTGAGTCCCCCCACCTCCATGCTTACAGAGCTGCCCTTGGAATGCCACATCCTCTCAGCACCCTGCTCAAAGCCTCATTCCGTAGTCTCACTGACAGACCTCTGGGTGGGACAGAGCACCCTGCCAGCTCATGCTGTGGCTTTCTGGGCAAATACAAATTTCTTTCTGTTGAACTCCTGGAATTTTCTCATCCCAAAGTGGGAATACACTCTGGGGCCGCTGCTGGTAAATCCTTCTGTGTCTGAATAAATTACACCCTTAGTGGCGGCTCACTCTCTCCAGGCCCACCCACACCCCACACACTTCCCATCAATTCTGGTCTCACATGGACATGGCTCTTTGGGCTCCCCTCTCATCCACCCCCATGGAAAAGTGTGGCGTTCTTTTAGGTCTGAGGGCCACATGTGACAGCCCAATTACTAGATGCCACTGGACACAAAGAGTACTTTCGTATTTACTACATAACAGACATGTGCTAGCATGTTACAAACCTGACCCTATGTAACTTTAACAATTCAAGGGGACAGAATTAATCCTGTTTTATAAGAGATAAAATTGAGGCCTGAAGAAAGTAAGGAGTTTGAACCAGGTCAGGAGGAAATAAATGCTTTGTATTTAAATCAAACACTTAAATCCCCACACAATCTGCCTGACTTTCATAAGTTCGGGTGTCATAAGTATAATAGCTGGAGACCTCTTCCCTGTGAAGCTGAGAGAAAGAGGGAGACTGCCTCTCCCAAAGCCTCAAGATCCCACAAGTGACCTACAGCCAGCGGGACAGGAGCTGCGCTCCATCCAGCCATTCTGAGGCTGGCCAGCGTCTTCAGATGCTATAGTTTCAACTTCCATTCCCAACCTCCCTGAAGTCACATTATGTTGCCTTCTCTCTTGTCAAAGCTCTAAGGAACACTGGTGAGAGACCCGTCAGAGATTATACATCCGATTACGTCACTCCTCTGATCTACCACCTGCCCGGTTCCGCAGTACTAGCAGTACACTGCGCCAATGCCTCTGCACAAGGAGGTCTCAACCATCTGGCCCTGTTAGAGGTTTTGTGAATTCTCTCTCTCACATGCCTCTTGGGAGTGTGACTCACTCTATTAAAGCATATTTTATTACTGACAAAATCTAGTGAGCTCCCTGAGCGTACCGTCTCTGCTACTTGCCTCTGGGCTCTGTATTTCATTCATTCACTCAGCAGATGTTTATTGTTTCATCTATTACGTGTCAAGCATGTAGGCCCTGGAGACAGGTATTTTGGCAAGCAGTGCATCCCAGGGTCCATGACCAATGGGACTTAAGACAGATCCCAGAATAAGCCACAAAGCAGACCATCATGATCTGAATGAGAAAGGTCCTCATGGGCTCATTTGTGCTCCATCCAGTGGTACCATTTTTAGGAGACTGTAGGGCCTGTAGGAGATGTGACCCAGCTGGAAGAAGTAGATACAGGAGGTGTGGGGAGAGCTTGAAGTTTATAGCCTGGGCATTCTGCAGGGCCTTTCTCCATTTCTGGATCTGGCCAGATATGAGCTAGCAGCCACAAAGCTGTTGGCCTTTTTCACTTTCCTGCCACGAGGGGCTGAGCCCAAACAAATGTCTCCTCAAGCTGATCCAGGTGAAGAATTTGGTCTCAGCCAAAGAAAGTAACTAATTCACAGTCCTCCAGGTAACACCTGAGAGTTGGATGAATGGAGCATCCATGGTCAAAGGACCATCTGGGACTCCTAGATGTGGCAAGATGGGTCCATGAACAGTGAGACCTGGATCATCCTGAAGCACCAAGCACCCCACCCTGAGCCCCACTCACTGATGTGGTCGATGGAGCCAGCACAGAATTTCCCATAGAACTTCTTGGCCCCCAGGCCCCGCAGGTCATGGATAGTGAAGGGCCAGAGGTGCAGGACATTGTTCCGGGAGAAGGTGTCCCTCTTCTCCACCACAACCACTTTGGCTCCCAGGTAGGCAAGTTCAATGGCAGTGCGCAAGCCACATGGTCCTCCTCCGACGATGAGACACTGTGGGGGGAAAGGAGAGAAACCTTGAGTGTCTAGGCAGTGCTGTCACAGAGGTCCCACCTCACCAGCCACAGCATTCTGTGCATCTGCCAAGACCAGTCATTCATCTGCCTAGTATATATATTCCCTGTAGGCCCATCATAGACTAGACACTGTCCAAACCCAGGGAGAACATGCAAAGGGATTTTAGGAGAAGGCACTGTAAGATGCACAGGTGGTTCTAAGTGAGGCTAGACCAAATCTGACCCCAGCCCTGGTAGGCCACCTCTTATCATCCTTTTTTGAACCGGGTCTGTGAAGTGCTGCTTTTCCTCATAGAGCTGTTGTCAACAGGATCACCCTTTGTAAAGCACATTAGGCTATAGATGCGGTTCAGCTGTAGGGAGCTAGCCTAGTGTGTGCAGGACCTGGACTACCTATCCTCAGCACCACTAAACAAGCACACAATGAGGGAGGAATGTGCTTCTGTGCTGTGAAAGTGTATGGAACATCATTCCTGTGGCCATAGGCTAGCCCAGCAAGAGCCAAGCAACAAAAGAACAGAGTGACAAACGACTTCATCAAGATTAAAACTTTGGTGTTGGGGCTGGAGAGATGAATCGGTGGCCAAGAAGATCCATTCTCTGTTCTTCTAGAAGCCCCATGTTTTATTCCCAGCTCACAACCACTCTGGGATCCAACATCCTCTTCTGGCCATCATGCATCGTCATACAGATGCCCCCAATACAAATAAAAATAAAGCTTAAGATAAAACAGATGTTTTGAAAGACATTATAGTTAAGGCAGTGAAAAGAATATGGTGTATGGTGGTGTATGTCTGTAATCCCAGGCCATTCAGCTCCCAACCCCCAACCCCTTCCCCAGCCTACCGAAGGAAAGGAAGAAAGGGAAAAGACAGGCACACTGATGGGAGAAAATATTTGCAAGCCACATAACTTGTAAGTTCTGAAAACATACTTGTATCTAATACGCATGAAGTCATGACAGTTTAAAATGAAAAATAAATTAAAATACTTAGAGAAAAAAACTAAAATAGCATTTTTCCCCAATAAAGATATACAAGGAATCAGAAAGTAGATGGAAAGGTCCCAACAGAAAAATGCAAAACCAAGCCCTCAGTAGTAAAGGCTCGAATTTGATGGGGCACGTGAATCAAGAGCTGGAAATTCAAGTCTCACATATTGCTTGTGCAAACAATTTCAGTCTGTTATAGCAATTCCTTTAACAGTTAAGCATGGAGGTACCATATTAGCCGACCGTCCCAATCCTAGGTACATACACTCAAGAGAATTGAAAACCTCTCCATGAACAGCAAGGGAAGGATTTTTTCATATCAGCCCCAAGCTGCAAACAACTCACGAGCCTATGAATCGATGGATAAGCAAGCCATGATATGTGTGTGATGTCATGGGTGCAAATACACGTTTGTCTGTGTGAGTGCAGGCATGTGTGTATGATTCAAGGTTGACATCAAGAGTCTTCCTTGATTGCCCCCCACATTATTCAAGTGACCCTGTGGTTTGCTGACACAGTCTAGCTTGCTATCTTGCTTTTGCTCTGGGGACCCCTGATCTCTACCTTCTGAACACTGGAATTACAGATGGGTTGCCACACCCAGCTGTCATTGATGTGGGTTTGGGGATCTAAACTCCAGAACAGGCAATCTGTAGAGTCAGAAAGATTAGTGGTGATAAAGCTAAGGGTGAGGTGGGGAATAGATTGGGAAGCTAGTGCTACTGGATATATAGGTAGGTCTTTGTTTTTGGAATTTTTGGAATTAGGCAGTGGTGATAGTTATCTACTTTAGTAGGATTAATTTTATAGTATGTTGATTATATTACATACAATAAAATAGTGAGGCCTTATCTAAAAGAAAAATGGCCTGGAGATGATTCAGCAGTTAAAAGCTTTGGCTGCTCCTCCTAGAGGACTCAAGTTCAATGTCCAGCACACACATGGTGCCTCACTGGTCCAGGGGTAACTCTAGTTCCAGAGGATTTAATACCCTCTTCTAGTCTCTATGGTCACTGCACATATGCAGTACACACATAGTATTAAACAAATGAAAACTTCAGGCACAGTGGTATATGAGTGCAGTCCCAGAACTCAGGCAGGAGGGTTGCAAATTCTAGGTAATGCTCAATAAACAAAAATTGTATGAGAAAAAGGTAATTAAAAAGAAGTGTGCCACACACTGGTATAAATGTTGGATTCTTGGGTTTTTTGATTTTGTTTTGTTTTTACAAAGTTTTAAATTGTATTATACATTTGAATGCCTTGCCTGCATGTATGTCTGTGCCATCAGGCACATGCCTGGTACTCATGGAGGCCAGAAGGGGGCACTAGAGCCCCTGGCTGGAGTTACAGATGGTTGAGAGGTACCCTGAGGGTGCTAGGAGTTGAACCTGGATCTTCCCAGAGAACACTCAGTGCTCCTAACCACTGAGCCAGCTCTCTAGCCCTGAATATTGGAGTCTTATTACTGAAAACTAGTGCTTGCTTCTAGAGACTCTCAGGCCATGGGGCAAATTTGAACTTTAAATAAGTAGAATGCCTTGTAGTTTGTTCTGTTTCATACACAAAAGGGGAAAAGCTAATTCTGCATGATAGGCTGTAAGGGACATCAGAGAAGGGGCTTTCCATGCCATAACCATCATCATCGACATCTATATCACCACCACCACCGTCATCATCATCAACATTGTTATCCACTGTAACCCACATTTGTGGAGCACCCACCAGGTTCATGTGTTTGACTTCTCCAATTCAGGAACTGAATTACTCCTACAAGAGAACCTTTACTCTGACCACTTCCCAAATGGGGAAATCAGGGCACAAAGCCACAAGGTAACTAACTGGTCCATGGGGTCAGAACGAAAGGGATGAAGCCAGGATCTAAAGCTTGATGCTCTCCCTCCCAAGCCTACTGTGCGGTGCTGCTTCTGGTTTGGTAGAATAAAAAGAAAACCAACTGTCTCGGCTGATGGAGCCCATTCAGAGAGAAAGAGGGGTGGAAGGGGAGGGAAAGAGGAGAGCTAGTCTGCACCCAGATGCTGAGGGTCTTAAAAGCACTGGTCTTGTTGGCACTGGGGCCATGGGTAAAGAAGAGTCAGGAATTTGTACAAGGTCCATGCCAAGTTGCTGCATGTTGAAGAAGATCCTGTGCTCTTTCAGGGAGGACATGGTCTGTTAGGACAGAAGAAGGGGACACATGGTGACCTAGATAGGCACATAAACATCTAATTTTGTGCATAGTCTCCGTGTTGCCTAAGACCTGAAAACATGGCAGTAGTCCAGCAGAGGCAGGAGCTCACAGGTGAGGGTGTGGGTGGGTGAGTGGGGGTGGGGGATGGGCGGGTAGGTATAGACGAATAGGTGAAACTGTTCACCTAGGCAACAATGGAGGAGACCATCACCCGCTCCTCACTCACTGTCGGATGTTGCTGAGACATCTGGAAACGTCCCTCTACTTGGGATTAAATGTTATCTTAAAAACACATCCCCCTGCTTGAACAAACACTCCATCCTCTGGCCGTCTCACTCCCCTAGGCTGCCAAGGTCCCAGAGGAAGACTCGATCAAGCGTATCAGAAGCTCCCACACTGCAATCAGTATAGTTTACTGGCTGGAACCGTTCAAAGAGTTTGTAGACACCCAGTTAGAGGAAATGAAGTCACTGCTGAGATTTGACTCACCCCCAGAGATTTTGGAGAGTACATGGGGGTGGGGTGGGGGTGGGGGCGGCAGAGCTGGCTTCCTCTCTGGACATGCCTGGAGACAACCAGCTTCCTCAGCCCAAATCCACACTTTATCTCACCCTCCACAGTGCTTCTTGCTCCACATAGCCAGACAATGACGGTCATTTCAGAGCCTGCTCCAAACCCCACGCTTGTGAGGTTTGCTTTGGGGCGAAGTCTGGACCCGTTACATGTCTATGCAGTTACTGCATGTTTCCTGTTGGTGAGCTCTGTCACTCCACGGACAAGGCTGGGCCAGCCAGAGCATGTAGGGTGAAGAAGGGCAGGAAGGGGACAGAGGCCTTCTGCAGTTTTTGTTCACCAGGCCTGACCCATCTCCGGTCTCCACACAAGGCAGGAAACCTCCTCTCCTCCAGCCAGGGGCTGTTGTACATAGAGAGTGCAAATATTAGCCAGGTCTCACATCCAGCCCTCTTGGTGACACCTGGTTTTCCATCAGTGAATGTTTGGCTTTCCCATCATCCTAAGCTCTGTTACATATTTTGGGCCTGAATCTCAGAGATACCAATCATACCATAATCTTAATCAAAGCAAATGCCAGTGGGCTTAGTTATATCAGGGGAGAAAATCCAGGCTGGCACAAGGGCCTGTTGGCTGGGGTTGTGGAGGCAGGACAGTTCCCTCTTGGACTATGCTAGTTATGATCAGAATGGGCCTTGGCATTCTGACAAGGGGTCAAATACTGTGTAGCCGTGTGTCTGAGCAGAGGAGCAGTCCTGGCTTCCAGGGATGCCCATGGCCAGTGGAGGCTCTGGACAGGCGTGGCTCAGCAGACTGAATGCAGAGGCAAAGGACTCTCCCCTTTCCACAGACCCAGCCAGCAACTACCACTGAGAACAGACTTTCAATAAATAGAGCTTTTGGTTAAAACTCAGCCTCAGTCAGTAACGTGTTCCCTGCACAAGCAGGAGAACCTATGCTGAGTGAGAGAACCCAGGCTAAAAAGCAAAACAAAACAAAACAAAAACAAAAACAGGGAGAGCAAGACCAATCTGTGTTTGGTGGTGCACACCTATCGCCTAGCTCTGGAGAGGTAGAGACAGGAGGACCCCTGGGGCTCACTGACTCCTTGGCCTAGTTAAGACGGCGAGGCTCAGGCCAGGGTTAACGTTTGCAGATTCCCACCCGGACAGTAGGAGCAGGGGTCTGTCTGCCAAGGTCACCTACATCATGGATGTCAGTATTATCTATGCACTGGGGTGACTGAATTATTGCACACTGGGGAGTGGGCAGATCTACCACCAGCAGGAAAGAGACCCTATCTCAATAGACAAGGAAATATCTCCTGAAGAGTAACATTCAAGGTTGTCCTCTGGCTTACACACACATATAAGCAAACATGTACACATACCACGACCCCATGAACACACACAGCCCAAAGGCCTTCCTAAATTAGACTGCATACTTTTCTCTTATGGTCCCACTGGCTCACTCATTACTGCTGCCCCAGAACAAAGCTCCCATGTTATCGTTGGCTGGGTCTCAAGAGCTGCCCCATCCGCTGTGTTATCTGTGTGCCTGGAACGCATCCACTGCCTGGTACGCACAGGAGGCCCAACACGTAGCTGATGGATGAATGAGCTTCCCACCCACTCAACGCCAACTCAGTTCTGGCTTTCTGACCATGAGAGGGATGTTGGGTGCATGCCAGCTGGGGTTAACGTTTGCAGCTTCCCACCCAGACAGAAGGAGCAGGGGGCTGCCAAGGCCACCTACATCATGGACGGCGGTATTATCTGTGCTCTTGGGCCATGTGAATTATTGCTCATTGGGGAGCAAGCAGATCTACCACCAGCAGGAAATCCACTGTAAAGATAATCTTAGAAGAGTTCAGACCTGCACATTCTCGACAAGAGACAAACACCACATGGAAAAACAGACTATTTATCAAGGAGCAGGAGGGGGACAACAGCTAGTATACCTAGCCAAGACATAAATGCTAGTAGGGTGTGAGTGGAGGCTACATAGATCTCTTGCTCTACATAGATCTCTACCTCAGAGGGGCCCTGAAAGCATGACTCTTTAAAATTCATATACATACATACATACATACACACATATATTAAACATATGTGTGTGCGTGTGTATATGTGTGTGTGTGTGTGTGTGTGTGTGTGTGTGTGTGAGTGTGTGTGTATGCTTTGCCTGCAAGTGCCTATGAAGGTTGTTGGATCTTTGGGAACTGGAGTTACAGATAGTTGTGGCCTGCCATGTGGGTGCTGGAAACTGAACCCAGATCCTTTGTGGGAGCAGCCAGTGCTCTTAATGATTGAGCAATCTCTCCAACTCCACCTGCCTTTTTTGCATGTATGTATTTGTGTGGTATGCATGGGTGTGTATGTATGTTCACATGTATAGGCATGGGGACACATGTGTGTGCAGGTGTGTGTGTGTGTGCCTGAAGTTGTGACGTTGCCACCTGGCATTTTCCTCAATCACTTTCTATATTATTCAAGTGAGCACGGAGATCACAGACCCAGGTTAGTCTAGCTAGCCAGCCTGGTCTGTAGATCACTGCCTCTGAGCCTAGATTACAGATGTGCTGCCACACCTAGCCAGCAAGTATGTGGCTTCTGGAGATCCCAATTCCAGTTCTTACACTGCATGGCAAGTACCTCACACACCGAGCCATAGCCCCAATCTAATTACTAATTTCTCAATGGCACAGTGCACCTTCCAACTGGCCCTCCTCCTAGCCCATAAATGGGGATGCTGGGACCCAGGATGGAAAGGACAAGAGTCACTGAGTGGAGTCAGGGCTAGGCCAGGGCTCAACAGTCCCTCAACAGTCTACAGTATTTGTTTCTGTCTCTGCTTCCTGCCTCCCTTCTCCTTGGGTGCAATATGGGCCAAGGCTATGGAGAGGTGCTGTGCAACAATGAAAATGGGGGTCTGCCACTCATTTCCTACTGACCACTACTGCCTTGGCCCTCGGCTGAAATGAAGTTTAACACACTTCAAAAGCACTCTGCCGGCACTCCCTACTTGCTGGCCACCTCCCCAACCACTTCTTGTGTTTCATCTTTCTAATCACACTTTGAAAGTGTTAGCATCATACCCACCTTGGAAGTGGAAACATGGAGGCATAGAAAAGTAAGGTAAGGGCTAAAGAGATGGCTCAGCAGATAAGAGCCCTTGCTGTGCACACATGAGGATCTGAGTTCAAATCCTCAGGACCCATGTTAAAAACAAACTTGGTGTAGCTACACACACACCTGTGATCCCAGCACAGCTGGAGGCAGAGACAAGAGGGTCGCTGGAGCCTCGTGACTGGAAGCTCTAACTCCAGGCCCAGTGAGAGACCCAAAGGAATAAAGCACAGAGTGTTAGCACGAGACACTCTGGCCTTCAAAGCACATAGGGATACATGCCTGCAACACCTGCACACATACACACATACATACACACACACACACACACACACACACACACACACACACACACACACAGGGTGAGTGGTATGACCATGGCGAAAGACAGTTTCATTTGTAAATGTTCTGCCCCTCAGCTTGGAAGTCATGAACAGTCTTCAGTTTTGAAGGGGTGAAAAAAATGGAGACAAAGAAGGCAAGAAATTCTCCTTAAGATCGTGTGACAGGTAAACCGTTACATTTGGATCTGAACCCAGGCCTATGCTCTCAATAGCTTGCCTCGAGAGTACAAAGCCTGAGTTACCAGGAACTTCATGGTGAGAATGGAGGGAGGCCATTTCCTTCCTTCCCTTCACTGAGGACACACGAATGCAGCCAGAGTTCACAGGGACTCTCTGCAGGGGACAACAGGGCTATGCCCAGCCAAGCTTCCCCAGGACGGAAGTTCCCAGGCTAGATGGGGCCTGAGCCTGTGCAGGTCCTGAGAAGCCATGCCAGCAGGTGCCTCGGTGCAACGCCTCCAGTAAGATAGCACAATTCTATGGAGAGCTGGTGGCCTGCTAGGTCTCCCTGGTAACAATAGCCATCCAGGCACGCTGGCTCTCTTAGGCAGAGCTCTGTACTTGCTAGGGTGGCTTCACAGCCTCTGGCTGTTAGGACAAGAGACTTATCTGAACCCAGGCAGGAAGCCCATGGCTGTTACTGTTCATATTGTAGTGTGAAAAGTGAAGCCAAGCATCTGCTTTCTGACTCCAGGGAGGTGGCTCATGCTGGAGGCTGGAGGAGTTTATAGTTTAATTTTGCACAACAACCAAGAGGGGACCTCAATGGGAGGTGTGCCCACCAAGGAGTCCTTGGAAGGCCTGGCCATGGAAGGCTCTTCACAGACACTTCATGCTCCGTTTTTGGCAAGCTGTTAAAACTCATTTTGATTAGTGGAACCCTGCCCCATCCAACTCTCTGACTGCTTCTGCCCTCCCACCCTCGCCCCAGTTTCATGTAGCCCAGGCTAGAATTGAATTTGATATATAGTTCAAGGATGACTTGAATTTCAGATTCTCCTGCCTCTATCTCCATCAAGTGCTGGGACCAGAGACATGTGCCAACATACCCAGTTTAGACAGTGCTAAGGATTGGACCCAGGGCTTCCTGTATGCTAGACAAACACTCTACCAATAGAATGGCATCCTCAGCCCAGCTCTCTCATATCTCATTCAAACCTAGCCCCTCCTGACTAACCCTTACACTCTACTTAGTGACCACATTAGCTTTCTCCCATCTCTATGCTTCCTCTCAAGAAATATCTCCTCCAAGAGAAACACTCCATTTCCCTCTTTCCCTCCCCACTGGCTGGAGTGTCTCAGTACCTCCCTCCTCCTCCTCCTCCTCCCCCTCCTCCTCCTCCTCCTCCTCCTCCTCCTCCTCCCTCTCCTCCTCCTCCCCCTCCTTCTCCTTCTCCTCCTCCTCCTCCTCCCTCTCCTCCCCCCCTCCTCCTCCTTTTCTTCCTCTTCTTCCTCTCATCAATAGTGTAAGTAGGAAACACAGATTTCTGGGTCCTGAGAGTTTCACTTGCAAACATCCCTTAGTCTTCTGAGTATGCTCAAGTTGGCACTGGTCTGGAATTGGAAGCACAGTCTTCACCCCTATGGCAATATTTAAGCCTTGTGGCATCTTCCCACCTAAAGTACAAGGTCCCTGAAGCCAAGGCACAAGGGCTACCTCAGACCAGTCCCTGCTAGCAGAGAAAGTCAACTGTAGCACTCACGTGTGTCCCTGCTCAGGAGAGCAACATTAACAGTAGCACTAAGACTGGACTAAGCTCTGGAGCGGCCCACACTGCCTGCTGAGAAGCTGTGCCCACAGCCAATGGGAAGAGTGAGTACCTAGTTCCTGGTTGTAGAACAAGGGTGAAAATGTGACCTGTCGTGTCAGAGGTCAGGCTCAAGGTCACCAAGCTGCTATTCCTTTTTCCAGGTCAGAGGCCTAGGAGTGAGATAATCAATTCTCTTCCCATCTCCTGAGATGTGTGGGGACTTGTGAGACGGCTCGGAGGGTGGTGGACTCGTGTCCTTTGCCTCAGGAAACTGAGAAAGCACAGTTGGGAGGAGAGAAGAACAGATACAAAGAATGTTCAGAGAAGTTGGAGAAGGCACAGATTGGTGACTCTAGCCAAGGAAGAGCCATATAGGAGAAGGAACGTGATTGGAGAACTGAGCTGGGGGAATTAGAGAGGCAGAAGAAATGGTAAGACTGAGGAAGAGGGAGGTGGCTGTGGACCAGTGGGGAGCCTGGACAGGGCTAGAGTTGGGGGCTGAGAGGGCTGAGAAATTGAAACCAGGTAGGCATGGGAGAAGGAGCCAGACCTGGAGGGTCCTGGAGCAGTAGGGTCTCCCTTCCTCCTTTTGCCCATAGCGGGTTTGGGATAGAATAGCTGAATCTCCTGCGTTTACTTCTAGAACAATGACAGATGAGAGGAACTGGAGAAGGGCAGTGCCTTCCTAGCAGTGTTTACATGGAAATTTCCACCCTGCCCCACAGGTGCCAGCACCTAGGCTGCTGCCTTCATCTTCCTGGCTCTAATGAGCAGTGGTTCAGGCTCACCCTTGGTAGGCTTCACCATCCACTCAATCCCTGAACTCTCCTGGATTCCAGAAGACAATCATGGCCCACCTGCATGCTGACATTTCTGCTCTAATAAGTAAGCGTCTTACAGATAGATCTACAGCCTGCTCCCAATCTGTTCCCCACCCCCTCTCCCCACTGCTGTCTTGGGAACAGTTATGGACTCCTCCAGCTGTGTACATAAACGAGCTCGCTACACCCTTAACCTCTATCCTGATCCTTTTTCACCTCGTTGTCACAGCAAATCCGAGGACTCCCTTTGAGCATATCCAGATCTAACCAGTTTTTGTCTCCTCTGTTCAAGTCCCTTACATCCCTCCCTGCCCTGGCATCAGGGGTCCTGCCTGGTCTCCCTGTCCCACCCTCAGCCCTTTCTAGCCTCTCCCCTATGCAGAAGCCACAGCCCTTCTGACGAGAGGCCTGGCCTCTCCCAGCTGACCACCCTTCACCGGCTCCTGTGGCTCTCAGAACTCAAAGTCAGAAGAATTCATTGTGACCTCCAGGCCCCGTGTGACCTTGTGTACAGTTTCCTTCTGACTTCAGTTTCTACCTCCCCTCCTTCTCGGCTCTTCTGTGCATGGCATCAGCGTGCATATGTCCCTCTCACCTGCCTCCCTTTCGCCATCCCTCATTTTTCTAACTTAAAAAAGGGGTACCTACTATATGATACCTACATGTCTAGTTACGTTTTCTACAGTATTTTAAACGTTGGTAAATATTCTAAGCATCTGCCTAAAAAAAAAAAAAAAGAATTTTTTATACTTTATGGTGTGTGTGTGTGTGTGTGTGTGTGTGCGCGCTATAGCACATAAGTGGAGGTCAGAGTACACCCTCTGGGAATCAGTTCTCTCCTTCCACTCTGTGGGTCCTGGTGATTGACCTCAGGCTGTCCAGGTGGGCATCAAACACCTTTACCTTTTGAGCCATCTTACCAGTTCTGGACTCTGCTTTTTGTGTTTTTCCTATTACAGGCCCTTCCTTTTAATTCTAACATCTTTATAGTACTTTTGGTAAAATGTGAACATTTTTCAAATAGAAAAATTTTAAGAATCTTGGGTAACATCAAAATACTTGCCGCGAAGATTCTGCAATTAGATTTTACTCTCCAAGCACTCATCTATCCATCCATCGAGTCTTCCACCCATCCACATATCCATGCATCATGTACTCAGATATCATTCCTCCATCCATGCACTCATCTATCCATTCATCGAGTCTTCCACCCATCCACATATCCATGCATCATGTACTCAGATACCTATATTCCTCCATCAATGCACTCATCTATCCATTCATTGAGTCTTCCACCCATCCACATATCCATGCATCATGTACTCAGATACCTATATTCCTCCATCCATGCACTCATCTATCCATTCATCGAGTCTTCCACCCATCCACATATCCATGCATCATGTACTCCGATACCTGCTGCTCCACCCATGAATGCATTCTGTTCATATCTATTCCTTCATCCATGACTCTTTCTATCCATCTACCTATTCCTCCATCCACGCATCCATCTAGTCATCCACACATCTATTCATCTATATATCTATTCAGCACTTTGTCTTACTTCTTGGTGCCTCTCAACTGCAGAATCTTTACATTTCTTCTCAATTATTTCAGGGCAAGAACTCAGATATCAATATTTACTCAAGATTTAAATTTTTTAATTTTAATTTTTTGTGTATGAGTGTTTTGCTTATATGTGTATGTGTGTATATATATACATATATATATATATATATATATGTATGTATATACATGTGTTACTGTGATCATGGAGCCAGAAGAGGGCATTTTATCCTCAGAACTGCAGTTATAGACAGTTGTGAGCTACCATGTAGCTAATGGGAATTGAACCTGGGTCCTCTGGAAGAACATCTAGTTCTCTTAATCACCAAGCCATCTCAACGTTACCCCTCACACCTTCTAAATTCTAAATCACGCATTTCTCTTGACCAGGTATTTTCAAGGTATGCCTCAGACTTAATCTTGACTAGATCTATGACTTCCCCATGCAGCTCAATATTTCAGCTACTGTTCTTCAGGAGCTGTCTACTTTAGTTTCTGTTTTTGTTTTTTGACAATATCTTTTCACTAGGACTTGGGGCATTCAGGTTAGGCTAACTTAGCTGGCCAGTAAATCCCAGGAATTCTCCTCTCCCACTTCTCTGGTGCAGGGATTACAAATGCACTCAACTATGCCTGCTTGTTTTGTCTTTTGTTTGTTTAGCTTGGCTGCTGAGATTAAACTGAGCCCTTTACTTTTATTATTTTAGGATTTATGTATTTATTTATTTATATGATTACACTATCACTGTCTTCAGACACACCAGAGGAGAGCATTGCATCCCATTACAGATAGATGTGAGCCACTACATAGTTGCTGAAAATTGAACTCAGGACCTCTGAAAGAGCAGTCGGTGCTCCTAACCACTGAGCCATCTTTCCAGCCCACATCCTTTGTTTTACTTAAATCATTTCTCCCTGTCAATGGGCTTTCTTTTGTGTAGCTCTGTGAAACTTCAACCTTCTGGCTGGCAGCTCAGTATTTAGGGTCACCAGCAAGGGGCTCCTAACCAAGTGCAGGGCCCTGACTGGATGCCCTTTCTCCCTTCAGGAGAGCAGTCAAAGGTTCTTCCAAGATCCAAACTGGGATGTCACAAGAATATCACATTTATTGAGAAGGAATGAGGGAAACAAGTTTCTAAGATAGTATAAGACACAACCAAAGCCAAAACACCCAAAGTCAGTTAGAATCCACACACGGGGAAAGCAGAGCTACAATATATTCATGGTGCAAACTCCAGAAATATTAGTCCATTTTGTCATCTTCTTTCTTTCTTAGTAGCTTATTAAGGGGTTCCCATAGTATCATAGCTAAATTTTAACTACATGCTAAGACCTTCCCATGCTAAGTCCATGTTCACATCACACAGTCCAAAACTGACAATGTTTTGCAACTATAGCTGCTGAGTAGGAGAGCTGAAAATGAACCCAGGCATCTGGTCGTGACACTGTGTATCTAATCATGGTGCACAGACCACACATCTAATCATGGTGCAAACATCATGCATCTAACAACTGTGCACAGATCATGTATTTAACCTAGTCATCAGATTCCACGGTCACTTAGCCACAATACAGAAGTCATACCCTAAACCCTTGCACCTGGTCCCAGAGCATGCTGTTAGCCTGTGGTGTGTGTGCAGTACTGCCCTAGAGAGGCAGGTAGCAGACCAGGAGTTCACACAGCCTCTATGGTACTATGATGTGGTACATCTGAGTGTTTTTTTTCAAGCCTGTCTACACCATCCCCCTGAAGACTTCTCAGGAGATACACCCCTTATGAGCCTAGCACCAGAAGGTGTTCTAGCACTAGAAGGTGTTAGAAAAGAGGAAGGGACACTGTCCTCAGGTAGTCTTGCATATGTCCCACTGGTTCTGTCTCTGGAGAACTGTGATGAATACACCCAACTTGTCTCTCTTCATTGGCCATGAAAGGGAACACTTCACCTCCTCCCTCCTCCCGGAGGGGACGACTTTCTCTTGTGACTCACAGGAGTCCAGCCTAAAGTCACTTAGGAAAAACAAAGCCAGCGGAAACACACAAGAGGCAAGGCAGGATCCTGGAAGGTTTTGCAACAGTCCAGTCAGGAGAGGGCTGGCACTCGGTCAGCCTGGACCAGGCTCTGGCATCCTCTGGATTCTTTATGGCTTAATCTCAGCTCCCCCCACTGCAGCCCTGCAATGAATGTGCTTGTTGACACTGATTTCACACTGAAGTGTTTCCACCAGACACATTTTTTAAATGGAATTATGAGGTGATAAGGTTTATAAGAGTCAAACAGTACCAACATGCTGGGAGAGGGGCCTTCAGGGAGACAGCAACCCCTGCCCCCCTGGAATCAGCCTAGTTTGGTGGCTGGGAGAACAGTGGGCAGCCTCAAGTTCCAGCAGGAAAATTACAGCAACAGCTGGATGCTCCTTGCCTGCCAGACTTGGTGGGTTCTTGAAGGAGCCAACAGCATAGGTCACTAATCCAGTGTTAAAGGCTGAACACAAGCTGAGCAGTGCCACCCAGGACTTGCCCAGTGGGAAGAATTCCAGCCAGGGCTTCAAATGGCAGCCGTCAATCTACCTAATGACAAGTGTTTCCACTCAACAGGTGCCACAGCCGGGGACCACTTGAGGTCAAGAGAAGCATGCCTAAGCGCCTGACATGCCTGCTGCCGGGCTTGCTTGAAGTATATTCACGTAGGTTTTACAGGAGCCACATGGAGTGTGGACAACAAGGTCTCCCCAGTCCCACTTTACAGTAGAGAGATAAAGCTGGGTCTCAGTTATAGCAGACCTCACAGCCACTGGAACTTAGGGAACCAATGCACAAAACGGCTGAGCACACACTAAAGGCCACAGCACACAGGAAGCAAGTGAACTGCCATTTGAATGTGGGCAGTTCAGCTCTAAAGCACAACGTCACCTAAGATGACACAGCTAGGCCAGGTGTGGTGGCACTAGGGAGGTAGAGCCAAGCTGATCTATTGAGTTCAAGGCCAGCCCAGTCTACAGAGTGTGTTTCAGGGCAGCCATGGCTACACAGAGAAACCGTATTTCTTAACAAGCAAACAAAAAGATGAGCAGCTACACAGTTGATGGTGGGCAGATCAGGGACTCACCACCTGGTGTTTCTGACGCTTTATCAGACTTTCCCCTTGCTGTCACCTGTCTCAAGGTGTAGGGTTAGCCTGGTATCTTTTATCTCCCTTGTGGAGACATGAGTCCTCTACTGGTGCCATCACCACCCATGACCCCCACGGCCATGGATAAGAATAATTCTGTCCATAGACAGCAGTTTTGTGCCAGCTTGTCATCATGAGAAAGGCCATGAAGGTAATGGATGTGTATGAGACAAGGCCAGGGTTTCCTCTGTCACCAACTCTGAGGTCAGCAAAAGGGAGACTCAGCAGCTGTCCTTGGAGCTAGTGTAGAAGCAGAGCCAAGGAGCACAGGACCAGCTCTGCCAGACAACAGCTAGTCCACTGTTACCACCCACCCACCCAGAGCCCCAGCAGGAGGCTAGGAGGAGGAGGCAGGAACCCTCTGTTAGAAGGTGCCTCTCTTCTTCATCCCCTCCTTTGCTCTCCGTGATGAGGCTGCAGCACCAGAGTTTCATGCTTCTCTTCCCTCAGGCGCATAGGCAGAGAGGAACACCCCAGAAACAGCAGGCAGGGCAGAGAAGTGAAGCAGGCAGGCCATTGGCCACTCTGTGGCTTTGAGCACATGGCTCATTACATAGGCTGTTGGTCTTTGGATAAGGGGTGGGGTGGGGTTCCTATCTACCAGAGTTGCTATGTGCATGGAGGGAATGTTCTACGGGATTGTTCATTAAGACACCTTGATGGTACACGGTGCCCACTGTGTAAAGATATTAAAGGAGGGCCCCTCTCCTCAGTTCTTTCTTCCTGGAAAGGAGCTGTTTATATGAAATTGGCATTTTGATCTCCTAAAATAGTTGTGCCATCTCATTTGGGGACATGAATATGGTGGGCCCAGCAGGCTGGAAGTGGTCTCACATTGCTTAGAACAGGCAAGTCAGAGCATCATCAGGATGGTGAAGGCTCCCAGCGGGAGCCTGAGTACACAGTGGGTTACTGGGCAAGTGAGTTACTCTTGTTCCAGGGAGTTGCCTAGTGTCCTGACACGTGGGGATGTTCAGTGTCTGAGCTGTGAGGGACCTCATATCAGGGCCAGGAATTTATTTATTTTCTGTAAAGGGCCAGTTAGTAATATTTTATACTTTTTTTCTGAGCCCCGATTGCTGGCTTCCATTAGTGAGTCCCTCCCCATAACCACGTGCCCATAGGAGGTTTAAGGAGGTATTTAAGAGAGCTCAGCGGCCATCTGTAACACCCGAATTGCAAGGACTTCCCTGCTGGTCCTCTTGCATGGGTCATTCTTCATTCTTATCCCAAGCTTCATAATCCTCCAAAATTCCTTCCTACCCCACCCCCACCATGTGATCCTGAGGCTTTCTTTCCCCTTTCTGTCTTTGTTTCTCTTTTTTCTTTTCCTTGATTTTCTCGCTCTTTCTTTTCCTTCCTTAGTTCTTAATGCGTATTACAATTCTACATCTGTTTTTATTTTGGTTGAACGTTTCTCTCCTTGTCTCTTCCCAGAGAAAACATGATTTACAAATACCAGGCTCTTATCTCTCTATTCAATTCGTGGGTATGTCCCCAAGGACTGAGATTATCTTTGATCTACAGCACAGACCCATATATATTCGCCTATTGAGTAAATGAGTCAAACCAAATCAGACTGTTCATGGATGCAGAAGCTAACCGAAGTACAATGGCCAGGATTTACAAAGATACAGGGATTTCATCTTATTAGATAAAGACACCCAGCTATCTTATTTGGTGAGGCAGAGCTAACTGAAGGAGGCAGGCACTATCTCATCTCCTTGCTTCAGTGAGGTCACTGCAGGTAAGGGCAAACCACTTCAAGATATTTATCTGAGAGACAGTAGGACTAAGTTTCAACCCAGATCTGTCCCACTTTGGGGCAAAGGTGCCCACCAGTACTCTTGCATACTTTGTCAGTTTAGTCTGAACACAGATTATTGGCCAATGGAAAGGCTGAGGGGGTAGAGATGTGTGACAAAACAAAAGGGTTGGGAGATATTACCATCTAATGAATGTAGGTTTGTTAAACAATTGGTTTCAGGGCACAGCCTCGGCTGAGAGAGTAGAAAGAATAAAAGATACAATCAAGTGTGTGTGTGTGTGTGGGGGGGGGCGGGGTCACTTTTTATAAACGTAGTACCTAGGCTTAGCTAGGGGAAACAAATGAAGGCATCTCAAGCCAATGAGAGGTGTCAGCAAATCCTCCGGTTTTCCAAGGGCAAAGCCATTGCCAACTCCATGCACCCGGATCTGTTGTCTGGGGGTGGGATGCACACATCTGGTACTCAAGCCACAGAAAGCAGCTGTTTGCAAAGCCAATCATCCTTAGTTCTAGCAGGCTAGTCCCAGAGTATCTGCCTATGGACACCTTTTTCCAGCAAAGAAAGAGAAGGCACTGCAGGCAAGAGAGGTGCTGTGAGCTTTTCACAATCCTTTCCCAGACAGAGAACTTAGCCCCCTCCCTACAAGGAATGTAATCTTGACCACCATTGTGGCTGCTACAAAGAAGCAAAGCGATGTACTCAGAAGTTCTCGATAATTCCAATTGGGTCAACTTACACCATAAAGTGGGTTATAATTAAGATGCTTTTGAAACTGTAACTAGATCATAGTGTCTAGACATCAGGAGGCTCCAATCACACATCATCCTTCCTTACTGTGCAGGCACATGATTATCACGTGACACTCGCCTACAGCCTGCCACAGAACGTTCTCTTTCTGAGAACATCTTGAAGGGCACATATCTGAAAGGCATCTCACAGCCTACTGACAGTTGTCTGGAATTCTTTCACAAATGCCATGCCTGAGAAGTCAGAGAACCTGCTCTCTGGAGCAGGTCTTGGTGTCTATCCCCTTGGGTATGTGGAGAGTGTCCACGTGGAGAATGGAGGACTTCCGGGCTCCAGGTTTGTTCTGACATTGCTGCAAATATCTGGCACAGAGAGGCAAACTTCTCCAGTCAAACCCAGTGTAGGACTGCCAGAGTAGGTGAGTGAGGGCATAGTTCAAGCTCTCCTCAACTATGAAAAGAAAATAAGACATTTGTGTGCCCGCAGCCACACACCTGATTCTACCCATCAGGAAAGAGGAAGAACGCGTCCCTCATTTACTCTACAGGTGCTCAGATCAGAGTTCCTCAAGGCATCCTATCCTGCTGGGTGCCAGGGAAACAGAAATGCACAAGACATGTTTCCTGCCCACATTTCCTCATGATTCAGCAAGGGGACACAAGTACGTAAGCAAAACAGAGCTCACCCACCTTGCACACCAAGGGCCGGGGAATAGCGGTCTCCACTGAGTGGGAAGGAATGGAGGAACTGGAGGAGACGTGACCTAAAGAGGCCAAATGCACAAATGTGGGCCAAATGGAAGGCTGAGGAAGTCAAACCACAGATTCTCAGAGTGGGCGTGGTAGGGCTGTGAGCTGAGACTGCAGACCTAGGGAAGGGCGCATCTAAGGAAGTGCGAGGGAAGAAGGAAGCAGGGTACAGTACATACTTGGTTTTACTTTGGCAAGTGCCAAACTGCTCAGGGAGGCACGGTGGCACAGCACCTGTAATTCCAGCACTGGAGAAAACTAAGGCAGGAGAATCACGAGTTTGAGAATAGTCTGATCTGTAAATTTGAGATCCTGTCTCAAGCACACCTACAACATGGGATGCAATTAAATGTGGTCTTACGGGAGAAGTGGAAAAAGATGGGGAAATCAGATAGAGCCTAGTCAGGGGTTTCAGGAAGCTCAAATCATGTGGACAATGGAAGTCCCCAAAGGGAATCAGCCCCAGGCTTCTGGTGGGAGTGAAGGAACTACACATACTTACAGCAGGACTGTCTCAGACCCACCAGCGATGTAAATGATGACCCAGAGGCCTATTAATATTTTAGAGCTCAGGCCTTTTGCTAGGCAGCCTCCAGACTACTCTAACCTAGCTAATACTGGCACAGTGTCACACCATGTGGCCAGGTCTACCTACTTCTGGTCCACATCTGCTCTGCTCTGGTCCATCTGCTCACATCCATGTCCTCTGACTAAACCTTCTGTCTGTCAATTCTTCTCCCAGCATCCCTCTTTCTGCCTGGAAGATCTGCCCTTCACTTCCTGTCCAGGTACTGGCCATCAGCTCTTTATTAGAGCCAATCAGATGCAACTCTAGACTGTCTTAGGCAGGTGAGGAAGAACAAATATTTATAAAATATGAGACCAGGGATGCGCCCATAGAAATAATGATACCAAGATCCTGACAGTATTAATTCTCTGCTGGTACAGAATTAACAATTGTCTATACAGAGATACCTTCACACAATGTACCCCAACACACACGGACAATACAACCATGGTAGGGAACATCCAGGCTTCTCTACTAACAGCTGCAAAACAGGGCTGACTCCTGCCTAAGGAAGTACAGAAAGCCAGTCTTCAAAATCATGTGCCACCAAGCCTCCAGGAGCACCATGAGCAGCTGAATCGCCCCTGCCCTTCTAGGTGGCGGGTCATGATCAGCACCGCTTTAGGGGAGGATGGAGGCTGTTACTGCCTTGCTTCTATTTCTCACTCAGTTACTTTGTTTCCATCCCAGAGAAGAAAGGTACACTCTGGTTCAGTACAGACAGGACTAGACTACACTCTCAGAAAGGACACCAGCCAGAATGTGATCACTGAAGCACATAATTCAAAAAGAATTAGTGTAGAGATGTTTCCCCTTGGCTACGCAACTGTTTCATGAATCCAAGCTTTATAAACAGAACAAAAACACCAAAATAAAACAAAACAAAACAAAAAACAAAACCAAACAAAGAAAAAAAACCCAGCTCCATAGGAATAGAATGAAATAGGAATGAGCTATTGGGAAGAAGCTGGGGGTGTCACTGAGCGGTCAGGTGTGAAGATCTGTCCCCAGTACTGGGGAAGAAGGGAGAGCAGAAGGGAAGAGAGGAGAGGAGAGTCTATCCACCCACAAGAAACATGGTCCGCTCTTGCTTAAGCAAGAGAGCAGAACAGGGGGGAGGATTCCTCCATCAGCAGGCAGAGCACAGGAAGTCTCTCATCTGCTCATCAGACCACGTGGACTCCCAAGGAGAACTCGCCTGCTGGTACTCCAAAAGACCCAGCCTCATCATTATGGATAACTCTTGCTACACATATAAACCCAAAGCATGTGCAAGGGACTTGTAGGTTACAATGCTTTTCACAAGTGAGTCAACTTGGGTAATCAACGAAGTGACATTTGTCACAGCCAGATTACCCTCCCATCCTGCTCCTTGAAAAATGTTTAATTATATTTATTTCGTGTATGTGTGAGAGAGACATATGGTAACAGATGTGCATGTCATAGCACTCACAATGCGGTCACAGGACAGCTTGTGTGGAATCAGTTCTCTTTCCAATGTGGGTCCCAGGAATCGAACTCAGGCTGTCAAGCTTGGCAGCAAGGGCCACCAAACTGCCTTGCCGTTTCTTAAATTTACTTGGAATACACAGAACTGACTGTTTTCTTAAAAAAAAAAAAAAAAAAAAAAAAAAAAAAAAAAAAAAAAGCAACAGACCTACTTTCAAAGGGTTTAAATCTCACTTAAAGAGTCTAGTCTGTTTTCAACTAAGCCAAAAGAAAAACAAACAGTGCCCCAGAGCTGCATCTGACCCCCTTCTGCTGCCCTATGAAGGCTGGTGTAGGTTGCTTTGTTTGCTTTTTGAAACCCACTTCTTAAAAGCACCGAGGAACTCTTTGCCACTTCTGAGGTTTCTAGGAATGGTGCAGACCCCAGTTAATCTCATAAAACAATGCCATTCCTTTGGCTGGATGAATGGCTTCCACCACCCCGAGTCACGGGAAAGAGAACTCTCACAGCAGATGGGGCCAGAAAGCCCAACCAAGACAGCTGGACCAACTAACTAGCTCCGGGCCCCCACTGCTGAGTACCTACAGTGTGCCGAGGAGGTATCTGGTGTGTGGAGAAGGTACAATATCTCAAAGGTTCTGCGGCATTTTGAAAACAAAGCCAGAGTCACAGGCTGGGCTTGGGGCTGGTTCTCAATTGAAGCTGTTTATGGGAAGTACAATACAGTAGCATGGTGCTGTGTGGGTTTCCTCCGGAACCCTGAGATTCTCCTCTTTTTTACTTTATTTATGGGCTGGGGCATCATTGTCTTGGGCAGTGGAAGAGTACAGTGGTCCAGTACTCTGCCTGCGGATGGAGGAATCTTTCCCCCTGTTTTGTTCTTTTGCTCAAGCAAGAGAGGGCCATGTTTCTTGTGGGTGGGCACAGGCCAGAGACCCCATGAGCTAGAACCAAATACCCAGGTAAGAGTGCAAGCTAGAGTGCTCCCTCCACTTGAGGCACTGAGGCCACAGCCTTTCCACCTATGAAATGCTTGCATAACACATGACGGGATGCTGGGAGCTCCCTGTTCAGTCCCAACCAGAACATCAGACAACATCCAGAACAGCTTAGACCAGGAAGGATACAAACCAAGATGAACAATCATGGAGAAAGACTACTCCAGATCAGCCAACAGGGAGGACATTTCTTGATTGTTCCCTCTAGTATTAAACGATTGGAATAGGCTTTATTTAGACAGTGACTGCTTATTGCTAGCATCTGTGACAGTGCAGTCTCCATCCATCCATTTTCCAGGAGTCTATCTGCCATTCACCCATCCATCCATCTATCTACCTATTTTCTCATCCATCCTTTCCCACATATCTACCTAGCCAACGACCCATCTGACCACCCATCTATTTGTCCATCCTTACATCCATCTGCCCATCCATCTATCCAGCCGTTAATCATCCACCTGACCATCATCCAAGGAATTATTGTCCTTGTTGAATAAATTTAATGATTACTTTAAGACAAACAAACAATCAAACACCTGTAGAAATTGGGAATTTAGGCAGAGCAGTTGGGGAGACTTACCCTGGCATTCAAACCTTTCAGAACATGAGATCTTTGCTTCTTCTCCTGAGATACAGACTCCCCTAGATCCAGTACTCCAGGGGTTGTGAGCACATAACATCCACTGACAAGGAATTCAAAACTGTAGAGCCCAGGAAAGCGAGTTGCCTCTGCTGTTATTCACATCTAAGAAAAACTTCCCCAGTGCTCTCACCCAGCAGGCTGAGCAATGGACCCCTACTCACTATTATGTCTGCGGAAACACAGAAAGGCCCAGTGTAAGGCTTGGGTGAATGCAATGTTGGGAATCTATGGCGCCTATCAGGAAAGCCCAGACATTTCCTTCACAAATGCCAGTTCTAGCTAGACATCTCCTGAGAGATGACACTATGGAACACCCTAGAGCCAGGCATCCTAAAGAAAGGGAGCCTGGTCTCCTCAGGTGACTCTCTGAACTGGAACCTTATTAAAGAGGCAGTGCTGCTACCTCTGTAGGGATGTCCTGTGCAGGGGGTTACATGTGCATCCTGCCCAGAGACAGACACCTCCCCTTAGCTTCTAGCAGAGAAGTAATCACAAGGGAACCCTCATCCAGCAAGGGGGACGGGGCACACAGAAGTGAACCCTGCTGCACCACAACGAAGACAAACATCATAATTGTAGCTCCCATTGGGCACTGTTCCTAGACACTTAAATATATTAACTCTTCCCGGCTTCCCAGATATCTGTAAGGTGGGTACTATTATCAAGCTCATTTTACAATAAAACGAACGTATGAACGAAAAGCCTGGGACCATAGCAGGATATGAACCCAGGCTTCTATGACCCCGTAGACCTTGCTCTCAGCCATGGCTCCACAGCCACTCTAATACTTCATTGCAGACTCTGGAGCATCGCAGTCAGTCTATTCAATGAAGCTCTGAGCACGCCTTCCTCTCTGTGCTCTCTCACCTCAGTAGCATCTTGCCCACGAGATTTAATACTGAACACACAGTCAATGTTTCTTGTCTTGGCTCTATCTCAGAAACATTGGCTTCTTCACATCTTATGATTTCGTAAGCTTCAGAGGACCACATGGGAGGTGAGAGACTGGGCTGGAATAGGGAGAGGACAGATAGGCCAGCAGGCAGACACCTAGGATGCCGAGACCCCGGGCATCATTTTTAAGGAACAGCTACCGGCCAACTGGAGCATGCGTGCTCACAGACTCTGGAAGTCAAGTTGAACTAGAACATGCTCCAAAGCCAAGACAGTTTCAGAAGGGGGAAAAATCCTCGTAGGTGTCATCTGAGCCCAGTGACCACAACGCCTTTTTTGATTAGAGGATTAATTAAGAAAAATAAAAAACAGACTCAGGATATGGTTTTCTAACAGCATGGAGCCCTGGCCCCACCCGTGGACTCTCAGCACCCTGTACAAAAAAAGCACTCCATCATTTTAGCACCTTTCCTCAAGACAATAGGCTACATTTTTCCACCTAAGAATTGTTGGCCTGAACCCACAGATGGAGAGTCAGCGAGTGTGGCTGTGGCTGGACACAGACCCTGAGGACAAAGATTAATAGCTTTCCCAGGCCTGCTATCTGCAGGTCCAGATGCTGAACAGAAGGGCTGGGTTGGAATGCATTGTCTTGAAGACTTTCTTCCAGGCACTATGGGAGCAGAGGACCAACGGTGCACATTCTTGATCTGGCAGGAGTGGATAGTTGGGGGGTCAGGGCAGCCTCAGAGTCTACTCTCACTGCTGCTGTAGGGAAGGGGAACTGGCTGTCCATGAAGGCCTTCCCTAGTAACCAACTGGCTGAGGTGACCTTTGTGCTATAAAGGGCCATCTATCAGTAGCACACAGGTGGTGTGGCTGAGATGTTCCCTGAGAAGTGACAAACCTGCAAAGGACACAGAGTATGTACTAGGGAGAAGAAAGGGGACAGAGACCAGAAACTACATGTGATGGTTACAGTACAATCCTAAACAAAACATTTATACTTCTCCATCTAAGGCTCAAGGAACATTGCAGAGGTGGGTGGGGGGCAGGAAATACGTAAGATGATAGGGTTAGCTGTGAAGTAATATTCTCCAGACACAAACAGAATTATCACTAATCACAATAACTAAGGCTACCTACACTCAGACCATATAAGACACCCTGCAAGAATAAGTCAAAGCAGTGGGAGGCTCACAGGGTCCCACTCTTTACTGCTGAGCTACTGGCTAATAATTCTGAGAGACCTGGGAGAGGAAATCACTGCCTTTAGTTGTAGTCCCACTTCTGAACCTACCTGACTACAGGAGATAGCTTCAAACTCACACTCAAACAGACTGTACTGAAACCCATGGCTGACAAAACAAATATACAAATATGAAGATTATCAAGAGATTTTTGTGGGGGTTAGGGAGGAAGGACTAAGAGGTGGGCAGCTGAGAGTAGTAAAGCATGCTTTGTGCACATGCGGGAAATTGTATAAAATAAATTCAATTAACAATCAGTAAAGTAGATAAAAAACAAAAAACAGAAGGGGTAGTAAACCTCCCAGTACTTTCTCTCCTTGGATTAAATAAACAGTTGTCCTCTAGAGAGAGTCCTTAGAATAATGTCTTTCCTCTACAGAATTCCAGGGATGGGCCTGAGGGAATAGGTTCCACCACCCGTGTGTGTGTGTGTGTGTGTGTGTGTGTGTGTGTGTGTGTGTGCGTGTGTGTGACATTTAAAGTTATTTCAACAACCTAGAGATTACTTAGAGGTTAAGAACATTTGCTGTTTTCCCAGAGGACTCAAGTTCAGTTTCCAGCATCCACATGGCAGATCACAAACACCTGTAACTCCAGTTCCATGGGACTCCTCCACATAAAATAAAGTGTCTCCGTCATCCCACCATTTCCTTGCACTGCTCGTTTGGCTCACATCATAGCTCTTGCAGGCAGCACTGGCCTAGAGGCTGTCTACTGATCCTTTAGTGGCCACCTCTGCCCTGAATTCCTGCTTTAAAAACATGAGCCTTTTCTTTTGGTCCCCATGGCTGTTTGTGGCTGCGTACAGTAACTCAGAGCTGAACACAATCCTCGCTGACTCAGCAACGGAGAACAACTTAAAGGCTGAGCCTGATGGACTTCCGTGTAGCTTGCCCCACAGAATTCCTTGCAATGGAAAATAACCATCCCCAAGGCCGGCCTTCCTTCCTTCCTTCCTTCCTTCCTTCCTTCCTTCCTTCCTTCCAAACTTTTATTGATTCTTTGTGAATTTCATATCACACACCCCAATCCCACTCATCTCCCCATGCCTCCATATCCACCCTCTGCCCTTGTAATGACCCCCCCCCACACACACACACACAAAGCAAACAAACAAAAACGCTCATTGAGGAAGCTATGCTGTGTCACAGTGTGTCACACAGTATACATGATTGCTCAAACAGCTTTTCTTGCAGATGTCCATTATAATGAGTCATTGGTCTGGTTCGAAGCTTCTGGCTTCTTCTATACTGTCAATACTGGATCTTCAATGGGACTTCTCTCCGATAAACAACTACTACAACGACTACAAAAAGAGTCTCAAAAAGCAGGACAAACAGAAGCCAGGCAGCTCTT
Organism: Mus musculus; assembly: GCF_000001635.26. Lineage (NCBI taxonomy): Eukaryota > Metazoa > Chordata > Mammalia > Rodentia > Muridae > Mus > Mus musculus. The sequence goes on along the minus strand of NC_000073.6, from coordinate 112,278,665 downwards.
TCTATGTGGGTAGCTTTCAACCTTCTGTCAGTTCTTGCCTCCTGCCCTACCCAGACATCCGTTTATTTGGATAATCTGGCCAGAGACTCCCTAGGGCTTTCTACAACCCTGGGTGGGCCAGAGACTGCAACAAGTTTGTTTTTCTCCAAGAAAAAGGAAGGCTGCTCTCCAGCCTTGCAGACCTATCTATTGGCTGATTTCCCACACCCCTTGGGAGCTCCATAGGTCTCAGATGATAGCCAAGTCCCAGAAGGGGCTGCAATCACTATCCCTGCCCCACACAGGAGAGATGCTCAGAGGCAAATGTGGACAGGTGCTGCAATAAACAAGCAGGAGGATTAGCTGGGATGGCTTCTGAAAAGTCCCCATACAGCCTCAGGAACACCACGGCTCACGTGGGATGGCTTCGGGAGAAAATGACTTACCAACGGCAACATGCTTTTCGTTCTTTTTTGAGGCAGGGCTTCACTATGTAGCCCTGGTTGGCCCAGAACTCTCTATGTACATTAGTTGACTTTGAACCTCTCCCTCCCCAGTACCGGGATTAAAGGCATATGTCAGCATGCCTCACTTAAGGGATGTTAAGAATGGAGCCCAGGGCTTCATGCATGCTAGGCAAGCACTCTACCAACCGAGCTACATCCTCAGCTCAGTTAACTTTTTCTTTTTCTTTTCTTTTAAAAGTATATTTTAATGCAGTAATTATTCAGTATATGTGGGTTCTAGTAAACCTCCATTGTTTTCCCCACAGATACCAAAATCTGTGATGTTCAAGTCTCTTGAATAAAATGATGTATAGAGTTCACCTATAACCTGTGCAGGTCTTCTTCATGCATTTTAAGCTAATTCTAAATCATTTATAACAATACTAAATAAAATGCAAAACGTTATGTCAATGGTTATTTTAATGTGTCATTTAGGGACAGACAAGGAGAAAAAAATCTATCAGGACAAACTTAGTTTTAAGTACTTTTGATTCCTGGTTGGCTGACTCCATAGAAACAAAATTTAGGAATACATAGGGCTGACTGTGTCTCCACAAAATAAACCACGAGTGGGCCCAGATTCCTGGCTTTGTATGAAGCTAGTGCAGAGAGAGAGGGTTTTCCTCTCAGTAAAATGTCAGGAAGTGACCATGGGCAGGCCTCACATGCTCTCTCCAGCTAGGTAAGGGGTAGCAGTTAGCACAACAAGCTTTATCTCCAGGCTGCTTCAGTAGCAGGCTCAGTGGGCTTCTATCTCCAGGCTGCTCCAGTAGCAGGCTCAGTGGGCTTCTATCTCCAGGCTGCTCCAGTAGCAGACTCAGTGGGCTTCTATCTCCAGGCTGCTCCAGTAGCAGACTCAGTGGGCTTCTATCTCCAAGCTGCTCCAGTAGCAGGCTCAGTGGGCTTCTATCTCCAGGCTGCTCCAGTAGCAGGCTCAGTGGGCTTCTATCTCCAGGCTGCTCCAGTAGCAGGCTCAGTGGGCTTCTATCTCCAAGCTGCTCCAGTAGCAGGCTCAGTGGTCTCTGGCCAGGTGAGTGGGCATGGCCAGAATTTGCCTCAACTAGTCCTTGCCCAGAGTTCAGCATTTCACAGCCCTGAGCCAGAACCACCTCTGCCTTACCAGCTGCCCGTACCTGTCCATATTAGGCAAGGAGGCTCTTGACCTGCTAGAGCCTCCCAGCCTGACTTCAGACAACTGGAATGTCTGATAGGCTTATCCAAGCAAGAGATAGCAGCTGGGTGCTCCCAATTTTACCCTTTCTGCTCCTAGCTTCCTCCCCCACTCTCAGCGGCAGGCCTCTCCGGTGGCTTTACTAAGGCAGTGCAGGGGCTACACGGCAAGCTAGGTCATGGGTGAGAACTAGAGCTCGGGCTCTACATGGGGAGGTGGCACTGAGGCAGCCATGGGCAAGGGTCACATGGGGGAGGACGTAGTGCGGTGCGCCAACCCAGCTCAACGTTCCCCAAATGCACACATATCCCTCTTAAGTTTCCACCATGTCAGCTGTCCCCAATCTCTGATAGGGACAGGAGTTCACATGAGTCACTTTCTGCAAGTGTGTTTTTATGCAAGGTGGTCAATACCTGCTGGCCTGCAATGATAACTTGTTTTTACAGAGCAAGCCCAGGAAGGTGATAGAAGGAGTCCAGTCCAGGAAGGATGAGGTGAGGGTCCTCTGCCCATAGTCCTCTAGGGCCTATCTTTGAGTTCAGGACCCTTTCCTTGTAGCTTGGCCCCAAAAGCAGAAGGTCCTTTCCCCGACCTCTTCCTCCCATTCATCTGTATGTCCATCCATCCATCCATCCATCCATCCATCCATCTTACTTTCTCAGCCTCCTCCTGTACCTTTCCTCCTTTCTTTTCCACTGCACAACTAATGTCTCTTTCTAGATCATCTTTCTTCTGTCCTCAGCTCTACAAGACAGACTCCTACATCATTTGCCCTCTTTCATGAAGCATTTCCAGACTACCCCAGCCCCCAGCCAGTCCTTTGTTTTCCTATATTCCTGCATACTGTGGTGCACACCCCTCTCACAGCACTTGTGTTCTTAATGATTGAGATGGCTTGGTGTTTGCTGATCATTAACTAGGCAGCAGGCAACACTCAAGGACTCCACGGGAAGTCTGTATTTAACCCTATCAGTTCCTCTATGAAGTAGATAGATACACGACTGATCCTATTTGACAGATTAAAGTAGAGACAGCAAAGCAGCCTACAGAACTGTGGAGAGATTTATAGGTACCTAGATAAGCCTTTGGTGCATAGTAATAACTCAATAACACTCATCTTGTGAATTATTAAATATGTAGGTGAATAAGGAAGTAATTGCACTCCTATCTCCACTATAAAAAGCTCAGGTGAGAACATTTTTAATGACAAAATCTCATATAGTCCAGGCTCACCCTGAATTCCTGGTCCTCCTGCCTCCACCTCCCTAGTACTAGGATTACAGGCATGGGAATCCATACATAACTTGAGAATGGCTTCTTTTTTATAGAATTTAACTGTATTGTTATTATTGTGTGTAGGGGGATGCATGCCATGAATGTGTGTGGAGGTCAGAAGATATCTTTGCGGAAGCTTCTTCCACTTTCAAGTGGGTTTCAGGGCTTGAACTCAGGTCGCCAGGGTTGCATGACAAGAGCCGCTATTCACTGACCCATCTCAGCATCTCTCCTGCAGTGTTTTTCCCTTTGTCAGTGTCTTGTGCAGCTCAAGCAGGCTGCAAACACTGAGTAGAAGGTAGATTCATACCTTCTTAACCCTCTTTACTGTTGGATGCCTAGCTACAAACACCTGCTGCTGGGGCAAACCAAGAGAGCCCAACCCCTAGCCTGCTACTCACTGGCTCGCCAAGACAGCTGTGGCTCCCAGCTGCCCACACTCAGCCCCTGCATATCACCTGCCAGCTGAAGAGAACACGATTCTCTTAAGTTGCTCCTAGCATTACATAAGTGCATGTATTTGGTGGTGTGACAACTCCATACCAAATTAAATACTGCAAGCTCATCTGGGCCTAGGATATGCGACCTACCCACCTGGATGTCACATCTGAGCCAGGTGTGGCCCTAGTCCCAAGGTGGTATCAATCTCAATCGAGTTCATATGGTTTGATCTTTGGCTCACCTCATTCTTATCCAGAGCCACACCCAGGGAAGGAATTATGGAGTGCCTAATGAAACCCTCATAAATATTAATAGGTCATAAACAACTATCTCAGGTTAAATTATGCAACACACGCTGTGTCAGTGCTCTGGGGACCTGCTAGGTCATTCTTCACTGCAGCTCTTCTCCTCCTAGTAGATCCTGCCCACCCCCACTCCCCCCTTGCCACTGCTATAGTACATGCAGGCCTGTGTGCCTAGAGATTTGGAAGCAACCACAGTGTTTAGCACCTGGAGTTGGGAGGGCTGAAAAGCCCAGACTAACTCCAGATGGTATTGGATTATGTTCCTCTCAATACAGAGAAGGGGTCCAGACAAATTGCATTTGTTCCCACTCATGCCTGCGGCTAACTGGGAGCTTTAATTAAGCCCAGCATTCAACACACCTGCAGTATCTGGAATAGCATTTATGATCAACCACATGTTTGCTAAGGCCTAGTATTCTTTCTCTGGATGATGCTGAGCATAAACTATTATGTCAAAGAAAACAAACACTCTGTGTGAACAAGTCAGTGTCTGTCATGTAGGAGGGCAGGTGGGACCCATCTCTTGCGGTTTGGCTTGACTCATGAGAAGAACAGCAGCATGGCCTCTTAGAGCTGAGCACCCAGCACCCATGCATGAGTCTGGTCTGGGAGGGCCTAAGCAGAAATAAAGTAAGCAGTAAAGTGTGTTTGTCTGCACTCCCACAGCCCTGGGAAACCGCTCCACCTTCATGTCAACCATGTGAAACTTGGAAGGGCCATCAATTATAGTAACCAGCTTTCCTGGATTGGATCATTATAAAACTAGAGGTGGGCCAGTCAAAAACTCACTATTGAACCTCAGGAGAAAGCTGTACCCTTTGGATCACAGACCTGAGGAGATGGGACTCAGACATCTCAAGAGGAGAGAAACCTGCCCACAGTTTAGGGGAATGGAGCAAAATATCCAACGTGGACAGAAGGGGAGAGGATGGAAAAGATACATGGTGGACCATTCTGTCTCTGTGACCGAATGCTTTCCCTACTGGCTTGACTGGTTGGGGCTGGGTCTCTGAGCTCACAGAGTCTTAGTCTAGATGGCCAGAGCATTCTCAGACCCCTCCACTCCTCAGCACAGGCAGTTTTTGTAAGACGGGCTCTCGCAAATCCGAAAGCCTCCGTTTCTCCTCACATCCCAGACATAACGACTCATCGAGCTCAAAGCTGTTCCTAAGTAGCACCGCTGACTAAAGACATCCTGTTTCCATTGTATCTCCAGTACCCACAGTGATCTGACAGCCACAAGGTGTGAGGACTCTGCTACTTCAGGCCACTAGAGCTTACTTATAAAACAGGACTGGTCCAACAAGCCAGGCCACTCTCTGGCTGATGATTTTTCACAGCACATCCTCAGAGCCAGCCATGGTGGTACGTGCCAGTAAGCTTAGCAATCAGGATACGGATTCGGAAGATCAGCTGTTCCAAGCCAGACATAGTGGGTTTGGCCAGGCTGGGCTACATGAGACCCTGTCTCAAAACAAAAGAAAAAGATGCCAGGCTGGCTGGCTCCCTCAGCAGGCTCACCTTTGGATCAGCCACCCAGGCAGTGCCACTTCCTAAAAACAGTCCTGCTAGACAAAGGTAATCCTAGCACTGAAGCAAGGGGATTGCCACAACTTCAAAGCAGCCTGGGATAACGGTTCTAAAAAAATCCTCCGGGAGAGAGTGTGTCAAACAGTGACCACACAACTTCTATGGTACCCTCCTTATGGTTTTCTTGGGGGTAAAGGGGCCATACACAGGGTCCCTTTAAAAAAGAAAGCCATCATATACAATGACTGAAAAAGGTAACTCTGACGCTCCCTTGGCTCAACTCCTAGGAAGCCATGAACCAGGAAATTAAAACTCTGAAGGGAGGCATTGGTGGGAGTGGTACCCAGGGCATCTGTCTTCTCCCCTTTTGTTTGCTACCCTGGTACCCTCTGCTTGAGGCTAGAGCAGGGCAAGTTATTGAACCAGCATGGGGTCAGGGGAAGGGGGCAGCACCTCTTCTCAGAGCTGAAGTACACATGGTTTTAGTACAGTTAGGACCCTTTCTGTCTTCTGCACACTGGTGCACTGGGCTCAGGAGCTTGGCAGCTGCTTCCCCGGGGCAATGGAAAGCAGCCGTATCCCACGGTGGCCTCAGCCACTCCCCATCACCAAAACAAAAACATAACAGGCTCCATTGCCATGGAGAGTTCAATCCTCTTGTCCTGGGATTGGCACAGAATAGAATTCCATGGGCTCTGCTGAACTACTTCCCCAGAGGTCTAAATGCGGTGCATTCAACGTTAACCTAAACACACAGCCTGGACCTGGACCAGCAATAGTTCTCCAGGGCCAGCAATGAATATCAGCTTTAGCAGCCTGTCAGGTGCTGGCATGTCAGCAGTGTCAGAGGTGTGATGTTCTGGGCCCTACGTTCACAGATATTATCAACCATAGACCACAGGGGACACAACCAGTATATGGAGAATTAGCTACAGGTGTACTCCTGAGCAGGGATGTGGATCCTGGGGAGAGGCAAAGAGATATTAAGAAATGACCAGAGAACTATCTCACAGACCTAACTCTCCCTACCAGGGAGTCAGCTGGGGAGATGGTTTGGTGAATACAAACCATTTTGCTGTATGGAGAGAGGATCTGAGCTCCAACTCCCAGGATCCAGATACAATCTAGGCATGGAGACAGACACCTGCAAGCCCAGCATTGAGGTGATCCTCAATGAGACAGGTGGATCCCAGGAGATTACTGGCTACCCAGTCTAGCTGTGATGGCTAGCTCTAGATGCAGGGGAAGATTCCGCCTTAAAAGAACAATGTGGAGAGCAGCAGCAGAAGATGCCTGAACTTGACCCCTGGCCTCTTCATCTGCACACACAGGCAAGTGCACCCAACCCTTCCCACTCCCCACACAACAAAAACGGACAGGAGTCTTTCCAAAATGTCTGCTCTGGGTAGAGAACCACTTAAATGACACTGCTTACATAACGAGGTGCCAGAGCGGTGGAGTCATACAGAGCCAGCCAGCATGCCTTCTAGAAGTATGAACCCAGGTAAAACAATTGCTCTCTCCATCCAGACATCTTAAAGCTGTCCAAAGACCGACTGTAGGTGTTCAGTGGGCTCACAGACAAAAGGTGCCTTGTACACAGAAGTTGCTCAATAAACAGCCAGGGGCCCACAGGTGGCAAGCAGGGTTGTAGAAATGGGAAATGTAGCAGGGTGACATTTGCTTCACTCCCTCCATATTGCTTTGGTTCCCTCCCTTGGGGATGGTACAAAGGTGTAGCTGTGGCCATAGCAACAGGATTGGCTTCAAGGCAGTCCTTCCAGACAGAGGGAACCTCCCCTGAGAACCACAATAGGACAGTCACACAGGACAAGAACAATAGCTCCCTGTCCCATGAGGGTAAGGAGCATCCACAGGGTCCCCTTTACCTTAGTGTTCGAGCAGGCTTTTCCTCGCTTGTACTCCTTGTGGGAGCCGCGCTTATCCAGTTTGTGCCACAGGGCTTTGGCCTTCCAGGTGTTCACCTTGGACTTGAGCTGGGAGTAGAAGTTCCTATGGTCCAGCGGATCTAGGTCCAGGAGGCAGGTGAGGATGTTGAAGGCCTGGAGGGTCCCTTTGCATGTGGTAGCTTGCACAAAGTTCTCGAAGACCTGGCTGGCCTGCGCCTGCTTCTCATCTTCATTCTCTCCCATGGTTCGGGAGCTGTGTGGAGCAGTGGTGTGGAGGGGTCAGCGGGAGTCAGCATAAAGGGCTGGATAAGTATCACACCTGCAAAGGAAGCCATCGATAGGTGAGCCTTATAGCCTTTAAAGGGCTAAAGGGCAGAACTCCATCCCTCATGTTCACCATTCCACGTGGACCATATTTGGAGATGGTCCAAAGTACCTTCTAGCCTGGCATGCAGCCTTGCTGGCAACCTCTCTCCCCAACCCCCACTCCCTTTCTTGGCTGGAGAACTGCAGATTGCACAAAGCTATATAAATATACTCCGGAGAATGTCAACAGGAGCTAGGCAATCATGCTACAAGTCAGATGGCTCTGGAAACAATGAGTAAGAAAGGGAAAAGGCCAGAAAGGATTTATGGCCCTGTGGTAAACCTACCTACCATTCTTGGTGCTGCGAATTGATTAACATGAATTCTACCTAGCTATGATATGTCAGTGCAGTGGTTTAAAAACAACAACAACAACAATCCCATGGTCCATCTTCCTCCAGGCTCCACGCTCCTCTTTACTGATTACTATGGGATAAGACTTTCCACTGCACAGGTGGCAAAAGACAACCACTCTAAACCTGTTTCTGGAATCTGCCAGGAGCACACCATCTACCTCAATCAGACAACCAGAAGACGGACTTGGACGGCCTTCTCTCCAGCAAAAGGAACCCATTCTGCGCAAGACCAAGCAGGGAGCTGTCTAAACAAGGGCCTGGGTTGATGTAAGGGAGACACTCAATGGGGTGTTCATTCACATTACTGAAATAGCTTGCTTGGGTTTGGGGCATCTCTCTCTCTCTCTCTCTCTCTCTCTCTCTGTGTGTGTGTGTGTGTGTGTGTGTGTGTGTATGCCATTCTAACCTTAAGCATTTCTTAGGAAAATCATTTCAACTTCAAAGGGATGAAAATGAAGAAAAGCCATTTCCCCAAAGCAAAGCTAGCTTTTTCCCCCCTCAGAATGAACAGAGAGCACAAGAAGGTCAGCGTGAGGGGTTTGGGCTGGCCCAGCTGTTGGGGCTCTGAGGAGCCTGGCAATGGGAGACTGGACAATGCCCAGAGTAAAAGGCCCCCAGGCAGCTCCTTACTCCCCAGATGGAGGGCACATCTGGATCGGAGGTTGGTTTCAAAATACCCAAAGCAGTCAGGAGGCTGTGTATCTTTCCTCCTAATCTCTGGTTCATCCGTAACAGTTTATGGTGCTTTGGCTAGTGTCAGCATTACCCTGGGTGCTGGGAACAGAGATGGTTGGTACAGAGATAGACCCCATCTGGGAAAGAGGACAGAACAGTGGACAAAAGAGCACTTGTAGCATTTGGACAAAGAGTGTGTGGGTGCTCGGAGAAGCAGGTGTCCCATTGGGCCTGAAGAAGTCCCCAGGAGATGCCAAAATATTATAAGAAAGAGGAGGGTTCCAGTGCAGATGGGGGAGTGGGCATTGTGGGCCATGGAGACACCGTTCAGAGACATGAGTCTGGAAAGAGGGGGTACAGTTACAGGAACAGCAAAGTCAAAGCATTGGCAGCACAAGCATTCAGCAAAAATAGGTTAGGGGTTCTGAGACACATCATGGAGTGTCCCCTCCAGGCCAAGGCTCATGTGGGAGCCTGTCCTCCCCTACTGCTCCCCTGAGAGTGTCCACTGTGCCTGGCACCATGCTCACATGGAGATTAACGCCCATGCCTGTGCAAGGTCTTGCCAGTTTGCATGTGTTGACCAGGCCTATCCTTTACCTGATTTCTTTCATCTATGCCACCCAAGAAGACACAGAGACAGAGAGGGCTGGCAACACTGGCACCCCGCATGGTTTAGCAGAGTTATGAATTCCTTCCCGTGTGCTCCCTCAGCTCTTCTGAGATCCCCGGCGCTTGCTCGGCCCCTCTGGCATCAACACTGTGGCCTCCCAGGTCTCATCTTTCTCTGCATGTCACACTTGCCACCCAGAAAGCACCAACACAAAGCAGGACTCATCTTTGTCTCTGAGTGCATGCACATTCCCAGACTAGCTATCTTTGGAACCAGAGCCGTGTGCTATTGACTGAGGAGGCGGGGACGGGAGCTGGAAGACAAGCAATGCTCCCAGGATTCTAATGCAACCCCGAAATCTCTCCTGAGGATGAGGTGGGGTCACCTTGGAGCTACGGGAGCAAGGGTACAAAGCTCCCTGACTGCCACATGACCTCACACAAGCCACTCAGGCCCAGGAAGTCCTGGGCACGTGTGTTAAGGTATGTAATGTATGTAATGCCTACTGCATCCAAACCCACTTTTCACTCTCAGCTTCTTGTCTAAAATCTAAAATTGCATACCGCTGGCAAGTATCAAGCCAGATCTGTCTCCCAGGCGCCAATTTACAAACTGGAAGAACTCGTCTCCTCTCTCCTGAAACCACTTAAATCTTGTACTTCAGTATAGAACAAGCAAAGGCGGTGCTGAGGGTCTGGGGGTGTGAGAGCTTCCAGAACCGGCTCTTATCTAGGGGGTGATAAGAAACGGGGAGGTAAGAGCCCATGGGGGAGTTAAGTTTGGCCCTGGACACAAATCCTACTGTACCAGCTTGAACATGCCTTCCCAGATCTAAACAGCCTTCACTTCTTAGAAGACTGCATTGCCAAGCCATACCAGCTCAAAATGTCATTGTCATATGGTGGGTAGGCATCAGACCATTTATTTAGTCAGGGAAACCAGGACTTGCTAACTGTGTGATATGAGACAAGTCATCTTCGTTGGTCACCTCAGTTTTCTCATCTGTAAGATGGAGACAATGCTTCCCACAACACAGAGTTATAAGAGAGAAGAGCAATCAGGTTTGGCATTGTACTTCGTAGTGTTCACTGGCTTTGTAATTAGCACTAGTCTTTCAATGGCTCGAACATCAACTCAAAAGAAGTATAAGTCATGACTTAGACTGGCTCCCCAAAGACTCTGCCTAGCACGCCCAGATGCTGGGTTTGAGCCCCAGAACTGACCAAACAAAACCAAAACAACAACAACAATGAAACCCAAAAATCCCAAACCCTGCTAGACTATTTTCCTATGTCAAGAACTTGCATATACCTTCAAACTACAGGACAAAGCACATCTCAGCAATATCAACTCTTGGGAGGCAGAAGTAGGTCACATGTGTTAGTCCAGCCTGGGCTACATAGGAAAACCCTGTCTTAGACAAAATCTCTAGAGTATCAGTTCAGAAATTTTAGGTCTGAGCTCGATTCTTAGCCATATAGTCCCGAGCAAATCACTGAACTTGTGAGTTTTAATTTCCCCATATGCCAAGGGGGAATCTCACCCGGGGAGTTTTGATAGCAAACTGATAACAGAGTACATACAGGCAGTGTTGGCCAGGGAGGGACGCAGAGTCTGAGGTTTAAGCTTCCATTTATTAGAGATTTGGGGGGTCATGACCTTTGGAGAATACTCTTCCCAGCTCCAAAGGACAAAGGTTCAAACCTGTGAAAGCAGAGCTGAGCGGAGCTGACTGAGCGTGGTGGCCCGAGCCTGTAATCCCAGAGCTTTCCTGGTAAAAGCAGGGCGATTAGGCAGGAGTTCAAGATAACCCTCAGCTACCGAGTGAGTTCCAGGTCAGCCTGGGCTCCATGAGACCGCAGGGTCTCAAAAACAAGAGGAATACATCAATCAGAAGCTCCTGGGTAGCTGGTTCTTGGTCGTCTGCCTTTTTAACCACCACCCAGATGTTGGTGGGACGTTAATAGAAATAGAACCGACTAGCTAGAAGTATGCAGGGTTTTGCATTTTCTGGGAAGAAACAAGATGTGATGTGTCGTTTCCAAGAATAGCCTGAAGTAGTTTGGGCTTTGTTGACTGAGTCCCTTATTTGTGGTTTTCCAGCTTTCTTGCCTATGTGACTTTATGAGTCACAAAGACATTTCTTCCCTGCTTCTGACCATCAAAAATGATCACTCAGAGCCCTGGATTGCAGGTAACAGTATAGTGACAGACTCAGTAACAGCATCTCGGAGATAAGGTCAAGGTTGCACAGAGACCCTGAGCACCCTCTCGATATAGGTGATGGGGAGTCCTGAGCCCAGGTTGACCTGTGTTTTATTATTTAGAACTTTACTCCCTATGTGTTCTCTGGGCCTCACCACCTAACTCACTGTCAGTATAACAGTATGACAGTGTCTTGGGGAAAAAGATGGAGTGCCTGAAAATGTATGGAGGCCTGGGGAGGGACGTGGGTAGCCACGTCCAGGAGAGATACTCAACCCTCTACTGTACCCTCGGGCCCCACAAACAAGATCTGTTTCAAGGTCACTGCAACCTAAGAACAAAACCCTCGTGTCATTTTCATGCCAACCTTCCCTCCCCATCTCTCAGTTCTGCTGCAGCAAGGAGTCTGGAGGGTGGGGCTGTCTCAGCAATGACAAGGGTGTAATCCTGTACTCAGTGTGGACAGGAAAAGACCACAAACCCATTGACCTCGTATACTGTAGAAAATCAGTCACAGCTACCTGAATCTCTAAGCTGAAGCAAAAGCCAGCCAGGGAAACACTTCCCTCTGGGCTAGGTGTCTGTGGAGCCCAGCAAGGATAGAAAGCCTAGTCTGAAGCTCGCCTGAAACCTTAACTTCCCGTCAGGCCCTCCATCTCTCAGGGTACCATGATGCCAACATGAACCAGGAGCAGCTCCAAGCGAGACCTGTTAGCACAGGCCTGTAAGTCTAGCTACTCAAGAAGCTAATGCAGGAGGGTGGCAGTTTTGAAGTCCATCTGGGCTACAGAGTTAGTTCCTGGCCAGCTTGGGCAGTTTAGTAAGACCCTGTCTCCAGGTGAAAAGAGGACTGGGGAGCTAGCTCAATGAAAGAATTTGCTAGCACGCGTGAGGTCCTGGGTTAGACTCCAGTTCGGGGGGGTGGGGGTGGGGGTGGGGAAGGAACTGAGATAGAAAGGAAGGGGCCATCCATGCTCTGTGCTGTGTCCACCAGGCACTCCCCGACTCAGTCACTTCCACAGGAGGATGTGCTTGCCTGCTAGGCCTCCCACCTGCACCCTGGCCTCAGAGATCTCAGCTGGCCCCAGAGAGAGGCACTGTCTAGCCCAAACTCTCTTTGTTCCCTGATCTCCACTGAGAGCTCACTCACAGGCGGCAGAAGCCCTTACTACTAACCCTGCCAGGAAACTCTCTAAGAAGGGATCATGGGAAAGACACCCAGGGATGTGCTATGACATTAACAACCAGACCCCCAGCTGCAATGGGGCTGGGGTAACCTGTCACCCCTTGCCCTAGGTGAGCACTGGAGGACACTCCAGTCCACTGATGGAGGGCCTGTCCTTCCCTTCCCACTCCTGCCCCATGATCTCTGCCACTTACTTGTTTTGGGTCCTCCAGCCCCCTTTTCCCTCTTCAGTGGTGGCTGTGGTCAGGTTTGAAGTAGCCTCACACTTTACCACTCCCTGGCCTCCACCCACTAGTCTCTTGAGCTACACACGATGCCAGGCACCAGGATGACCCATGGAGTCGTCCCCGGTCCACACTCTCCAGGGTCTTGCTACCTATGCCCTGTATCAGGAGATAACTACACACCAGGAGGTGGCAAGACAAGGGGACAACAACTAGCCAGAATTGTCTGAGGTCACTGTCTGCCAGATACCTTCACCTGGGAGTCCTGGCAACAAACCTGTATGTTGTACATATTCTCTCTCTCTCTCTCTCTCTCTCTCTCTCCCTCTCCCTCTCCCTCTCCCTCTCCCTCTCCCTCTCCCTCTCCCTCTCTCTCTCTCTCTCTCTCTCTCTCTCTCTCACACACACACACACAAAATGAACTCCTTTCAAATGTGTCCATGTCTGTATAATGTAACTATAACTTTGCCATTTGTGGTAGCTATTTAACATGTGTTTGTGTATCTGTGGGAGTGTGTGTATCTATAGGTATTCATGTGTGTGTATGTGTGTGTGTGTGTATGGTACATGTTTATATTCAGTTATTTTTTTCCACAAAAAAATTCTGACAACATCTCCCATCTTCAGCCAGTACTGCTAAACCTCTTTTTAGGGTCTCCTAAGAAAATCCCCAAGTGAGGAGGACTAAGCTTCAGTCATTGCTTGCCTCTTGGCCTCATCCCTGACAGGAGCTTAATGTTACCCAGACCCCTCCCATCCATATCCTCAGTCAACTGCCTGTGATTGACAGGGAGAAAGGAGGTTCCAGGATAAGTAGCCCCAACAGAGCCACATGGGCAGATACAGAGCCAGCTGTGAGGGGAGCCCAGCCCCGTTCATAGCATCACCCGCACTCTCAGCTGCCATCGATGGGTGCCATGTAACAGAAATAGCATATGTACTTGCTCATGTCTTTCCAACCAGCGCCTAATTACACTGGTTAAATTGTGTAGCTCATGATGTTCTTGGGCATGGCTTCCTGAGTTACAGCATCCTGAACAAGGAAGGATTAGTGAGTCTATCTAGTTCCCAAATTTTCTATGTAACCCATACACAGTTTAAGTAACTCCCTCCTGTTGACATGCCCCAAATCCAGGAATATCTTTCCCCTGCTTGTATTATTTACCATGAGGGGTGGCCTCCTGCACCTTGCTTTCTCCAGTTATAGTCATTGCTGGATATTTTATCAGGTCTCAGCCATCAGTGCCCACCAGAAAAGAAAGCACAGTCCTGCACGAAGCCCTGCTCTTGTGAAAGAACTGGTGAAGCTCAGATCCCAGCAAGCTAAGTTCCCTCCCAGCATGACTACTTCCTGAACCACAGAGCCCCTAAGGCCAGTGTGGCAGGGCCCCTTCCAAAGAGTCACATCTTCAGCCAGGCATGACTATACTCCAAAGGCTAAGGAGGAGGTTGCCACAAGGTCAAAGCCAGCCTCAGCTACATAGGGAGTTCTAGACAAGACAGAGCTATATAAGGAGGTACTTTCTCAAATAATCTAAAAACTAACAATAATATCAACAACCGTAAAAACTCAAAGGGTCATTCCTTCTATGGCAGCATGGAATGGAAGTGAGGGTGCAGTTCACATCTGATGTGATTGCTCCCAATGGAAACCTATATACTTGATCAGCCAAATAACAGACATCCCATAAAACACAGAGTCCACTTATGCTAGCAACACTTGGCATGCTGTTCTGCAGGTCTGTGGACTGCATACACCTGGGAAAACTGTGAACTCAACCACCTATTTTCCCAAAGGCTTGCTTGCTTGTCTCAAGGTAGATAATGAGAGGCACCACAGCAAGTAAGTTCAGAGACAGAAGGAGAATGGGGCTGGGCATGGCAGAGCATGCCTTTAATCCCAGAAGTTGGGAGGCTGGCAACGGAGAATCGTGCTTAGAGACAAGGCTAGGCTATTAACAAGGTCCTCAAGAAAACCTAAAAAGCAGCCACAAAGGAAGTTATGTCTGTCCCATGTAGACAATAGAGCCATCTCTCCACAGAACATCTGGTGTGTGCTTACAGCATCTACTGTGGTAATCTGTGTTCTTAGATAGACAGTAGGTGTCACCTGTGGCAGGCAAGTTCAGAGATAGAAAGTAGAATGGAGTCGAGTGTGGTGGGGCATGCCTTGCCTGTAATCCATAATCCTAGCACTCAAGAGGCTGACTGAGGCAGGAGGATCATGCTTCAAGGTCTGCCTAGACTACAAATCAAGACCCTCTCTCAAAAATACCAAACTAAAACAGAATGCAGATTTCCAGGGTCTGAGGGAGAAAAGAGGGGAAGCTCTTAACAAGACACAGCAATTTGCTGTAGGCCAATGAGCATGCTCTGTGAATGGGTGGTGGCCATAGCTGAGCCACAATGTAAATGCCCTATGTACCACTAAAGTATACACGTAAACACAGTTAAAATGGTAACTTTGATGTTATGCATATTTCACCACAGAAACAACAATCAAATCCATACAAAACAAAGCCACAAAGACCACCACCCAAGAGTGGAGGTGCCCATGCCAGGGTATAGAATGGGGAATGGCATTTATAGTGGAGTCCATTGTTTTAAACCATAGCAACAAAATAAACCATTGCACTAATGAAGGAAATACACTAGTTTTATTTGGTGAGTTGCTGTGGTTTTAACCTTTTTTTTTCTAAGGTTTCTCTTGCTCTTCCCTTCACATCTCACCTGAGCCCAAAAAGCTTCTGGAAGCTCAGCTCTACCAAACGCCCATTGTTATTCTTTGTCCTTCCACGGGATCTCATGCTAACATACTCCCTCCCATTTGGCATTTCTGAAATTTTCAATACTCCAGGGAAAATGGGGCTCAAGAGCCTTTGCATTAGTTGCCAAAGTCACCACACATCTCCCCAGTCCAATCTCCTAGTCACTGTGGTTCCTGTATAGTACCATCGGGGTCTGCTCCTCTACACAGGAAACATTCATGCACACATAAGTAGAACCCTGAAAGCCACTGAGATGCAGCTGGACCAACCCAGAACTGTACACAGTTTTTAGTGTGTGCAAAACACTAGCTGTGTTATCGCAGCTCTGTCCCTTGATCAAGGTTCAGCATCTTTTTCATTGACTAGCAACCACTTTAGAGATGCTACCTCTGCATCCTCTTGATTCACTAGGATCCAATTGTCACACAAAGAAGGTCCTTGTTCATACAACAGTGTGGGCTCCACCACATGCCAGACTTTGCCACTCTTGGGCGGGCAGAAGCCCTGAGCCCACCTTCAAGCTGTAAATCTTGTCCTCTTAGCCTCCTCTCCTCCCGACACCTCTCACCCCAGGGTCTTCCCCAGATAGGTTGGGACCCTCCCAGAGTGTTCCACAGTACCCGTACCCATCTTGATTACGGTCGGTTACCACACCGACATACTTTATTGCCTGCTTCCAGCACCCAGCACAAGGCCCTCCCTTCACTGTCCATGGCACTGGAGTGAAAGGGTGAGTGTCCACTCTCCGAGAAGATTGTCGGCATTTAATGAGCATCAGTGTAGTCACAGGCGATGGGCGAGCAGCTTCAATGCGTATTGAAGTAGCTAATTATTGTAGCAAACGATGGCATTGTTAGATACTCAAGCCCATTTTTCAAAGGACTGAAAGTCAGCAGCTTACCATAGGTCACAGGGCCTGAGTCGGCAAGCTTTCACAGGGGCCCCATAGCCAAGTTCAAAAGCATGTTCTTAGGCACCATTCCCATAATGCTCCTACACAAAGCACATAGAGCCACAGGCACACAGAATACCCTGCCCACCAAGTCAAAGACAGGCTTTCCTGTAGACCTAGGAGGCATGATGCTCTGTGATGCCTCCACACACTCGTTCTTCATCAGCTCTGATATGCCAGGATCTGGGGTAAAGAGATCTCCATGAAGAATCAAGAGGAGAGTGACTAACACATCCATAAACATTCAGTTGAGAGGTGGCAGTTTAGTGGTGGTAGGCATGGCAGAGATAAGCTAGCTGACCTGCAGCCTGGTGGCTTCTTCCTCCTGGGCTGCTCCTTACAGCGGTAAGAATGGTGATGACCAGGTATACCCTTAAGGAACATGAACAGGAGGGACTTACAACACTTTAGGACTGATGCATAAGTGTCCCCATTTTATCCCAAGATCCTGCTTGCTCTTCCTTCTCTCCTAGAGCTCCATGGCCCTGGGAAATACATGGTAAGGTAGTTTAAAGCCACAGAGAGAAAGAAGCCAGCTCCTTTTGGATGCCCACTTAGGGAAAAAAAAAAACTCTTTATCACCAGAATATGTCTTTACATGTATAAAACTATTTACATGTAAATAGTCTTTACATGTATAAAAGCAAACAAACAAACAAACAAGCAAATAAACTAAACTTGTAATTTTGAAGCCATTGAGCATGGGGATTTGTCTGTCAGGCAGAAAAGAATACCTTAATAAATGCAATAGGTATCAGCGGGCATGCTAAATTTGGCCTGTGTCATGAGCGAGCATTCCCTCCAACAAGAATGCTGCTCGTGTGGGAACCTACGCCCCTCCTATGCCACTATGTGTTGGCATGCTTTGAATCTGAAATGTTCCCACTGGCTTGTGGCTTGAGTGCTTGTTCCTTGAGTGTGCTATTTTAGGGTTCTGTAGCACACTGGAGAACTGGGGGCCTGGTTGATAGAAGGAAGTCACTAAGGGTGAGTCTTTGAAGGCTGTTCCCAGACTCTGATCCTGCTCTTTCTGCTTCCTGGTCCCCTATGACGTCAGCATCATTGCCACAGGTTCTCATCACCTCAGACTAAGTCTTTGGTCCCCACTTGTCTCTCCACTTAAACCCTTTTGAAGGGGCTGGAGAGATGGCCAGCAGTTAATAGCACCGAATACTCTTCCAGAAGACCTGAGTTCAATTCCCAGCACCCACACGGCAGCTTGCAACTGTCTTTAACCCCAAGATCTGACCCCTTCACAGAGACATACATGTGTGAAAGCAGGCAAACACAAAACAAAACAAAACCCACCAGTGCATATATGAATAAAAACAAATTATTTTTTAAAAAAACTTTTGAGATCATAAGACAAAAATGAATCTCTCCTCTCTTGAATTGTTTTTGCTAGGTACTTTTTGTCACAGAGGTATTAAAATAGCTAATTTGCCTCTGAACCACAATTATAATCCACATGGTAAAATATCCCTAAAGAGCACAATAGTGACACTCCTCTCGGCAGTAACAACAGCTCTCTAACGGGACATAAGGCCAGCTCAATCTGAGGGAAACTATGCTTGATACTAGAAATCTAGCCGACTGTCTGGAGCTAGTGAGAACATGACTCTTAGGAGGGCCCTACCACCACCACTTCACTTAATCAACATAATTTCTAGCTACATTCTACAACTTATCCTTCTAGCCACAGATAAGTACAGCCCTTGCTCCTCACCAAAGAAGCCTCTCTTTGCAGCAGACAGAAACCATCACAGAAACCCACAACGGGTCCAAATGCAGAGATCAACTGATTATGGCTGCCTAGGCATGATGTATAGATCTACAACACAACTCTTACACCCGAGGTTCAGGGAGCACCATGGAAAACAGGGCAGAGGGAACGATTATAAGAGCCAGAGGGCCAAGAAGTTGGCTATGAGACTCTGTCTCTTAGAAATGACTGGGAAGCTACAGTCACAAAACCACAACAACACGATTGCCTAAACAAGACCTGAGCAGTGACAGCACCAATAGACATGCCACTACGGAATGAGGAAATGTCACAGGATCTCACCTGGACACATAAGACAACAGGCAGCTAGTGACTGCGAAGAGAGGAGGAATTAGTATTCTCTAGGGATGAGCCCCTAACTCCTTCCCTAATAACCAGGGGCCAGTCCTGAAATCATAGGCACACAAGCAATAGTTGTATTTCTATATTTATGCATATTTGAATGCACAATAATGATCAAGAAAAAGAGGCCATCAATTTGAGAGGGAGGAGGGGCATGAGAGGGGCTAGTGGGAGGAGGCATGAGAATAGTTGGCAAGAGAAAATAAAATATGTGATTTTTATATATTATATAAATATATTATAAATACATTTAATATTAAAATTGCTATTACACATATAAATATTAAATATAGTATAGGTATAAATATATACTTAAAAATTATGTAATTAAAATATTTTAAAAAGAAAATAGCTAATATGTAGGTCAACTTTCAATAACAATCTATTCTGCCAATTTTATATCTAACCTTATATCAGGACGTGATGCCTGTTTGAACCCCAGTAATAAGCCTTCCTATTCTCTCTTAAAAACCCGTGTCCTTTACCCATTTGAAAATGGTGTACGGCAGGGTGCTGAGACAGGCAGCCTCATTCATTCCTTTGGTTTCTCCCAACTACTGAACCCTACAACCCCATGTGACAGATCAAAAGAAATGTGGGTCTCTGAGTCACTCAACTCTCCCTTGAGCAAGTCACAAACAACACTGAATTCCTGTGAAAACTGAGACTTCTTGCAGTGTCTGGCTTCCCTGCCATGCCTGGTACATGTCAATATAGACACCAGGCTTGAGAGTGGCTCTCCCCTCCAGAGACCCAGCATTTTTGTCAAGGGCATGGGACCAGCCTTCTGCGGCTGGTGGATACTTTCTATTCAGCTTCTGCCTGCCCCACTGCAAAGTTACCTCCCAGGTGAATCTTTCATTTGGCTGAAGCTGCGCCTTGGGAATAAGAATCCCCAGCCGCTGTTTGGAGGTGTGTGAAGATGCTGGAGAAGAGGGTCAGGTACCCACACCTGTTTACAGAGTGTGCAGTACCACGTTTAGCAGTCTCAAGGTGACCACAGAGTCAGGCTCCCTCTGCCCATTCACTGATGCTTGGCATCTAATGGTCTAGCCTACCAAGATCTCAGCATTTAGAAGAACATGACTCCTCACTGAACTTCCCACCTCCTCCAAAGATTCATTGAATGTGTTTTGGGTTGACTTCTGATTTGTGAATTTATCATTATTAAGACACTCCTCCAACTATGCCCAAACTCAATCACTGTTAGATCTAGCCTTCCCTGGAGAGACCAAATTATATCCTTCCCTTTTCATTTCACAGCCACTGTTCCCTTTCAAGGTCACTTCCTCATGTCCCCTGTACCCCTCCTCCACACATTCTGGCTTCTGCTCGCACTCCAAGCACCAGGCCCCCTGTCACCACCCACTCTCTACTTCTAAGGCCACTTATCCTGCCTTATCTTGCTGGTCTGTGTGTGATTTCCATCTTTGGTAAAGTCCTCTCTCTCAACTGCCTTTAAAAGAGAAAGTTCTGACCCTTGCCCTCCAGGACCTCAACTCTCCTCTGCCACCAATGGCTGCATCCTGGTGACTCACTAGTGAGAACTGTGTCTCCCGCTTGCCCTATAGAAACCTCTAGTGTGGTCTGTTTGCCTCAAGTTCACCTGCACCTGTCTCCCTTCTACACCAGACCCTGGTGCCACACTCTTTGATTTAACGGTCTCAGCTCTTCTTCCCTCATCCTGCAGATCTGGCCAGCTGAGTCCTGTCCTTACACAGGGCTCACGTTTCCATCCACTCACCCAGCAGAACCCTCCAAGTCACCTCATCAATACCTTTTCTATGTCTAGATTCACCTTCCACCAAGCTCCCAGCCCAGATCTCAAACTGTTGCTGGAGCGATCTATCAGAAATGCATAAGACTTAGCCCTGTTACTCTGTTGCATATTGTGACCCATGATGCTTTGCTGCCTTAGGAGTTTCAACTGTAAAGATGAACAGGGTGAACACCAAGGAAGCCCGCCAGCTTGGTCCAGCTCCTGCCTGTCTCTGTGGTTTCAGCCCTCATCAGTACCCAGCCCCTGTTCCCTAACATAAGGAATCCTCAGGTCCTACTGGTGCAGCCCCCTCTGTCTGTAGTTCTCACCTCCACTCTTGGTCACTGGGTAAATCCAAGTTGTTACAGCTTCCGTGAGAAATTCCTCCAAAGGCTTGTGTTTGAACACCGAGCCTCCTATGAGTGGGAGGTTATGGAACCTTTAGGAATTGGATCTAGCTGGAGAAAGTGAGACATATTGGAATGGAAAGAACTTCAGGCTTATAGCCTGGCTCTACTTCCTCCTCCATCCCCGTTCTCTGGTCCACTGATATGAATAAGCAGCTGCTATAAGTTTCCATAGCCACAGAGATACCCAACACCATGCCCCCCACTGCCTCTATGATAGACTGCATTCTCTTGAACCATGAGCCAACTTGAACCTCTCTTCCTTTAATTAGCTCCTTATCAGGCCATAAGGAGCATTTGGTCATAGCAATGAGAAAAGCAACTCAGAGGCAATGGAGCATCATGGATTACAGTATGAACTCTGGAGTCAGGCAGGCTGGTCGCAAATCCTAAGTCGCCATTTACTAGGTGTCTGAGCCAGGATGAGTTGCCTAATCTCTTTGAACCTCAGTTTTCTCATCCATAAAATGGGGATAATAATAGCCCTGCCTTGCTGGGCACCTTGAGGATAAAGCAAAAAGATGCCTGGCCAGGTGGTATTCTTAGCAGCACTGTTCTTTGAAGACTACATTGCCCTCCTCTTCCACCTTCCCCACACCGTGCCCTGTGGAGTTTCACATGGATGTTTCCCACACACAATTGCATTGATCTACTGAGGCCAGAGGTTGCCTGTTTCAGTGCCTGGCATTTGCGCCTCTGGCAGTACTAGATGCTTGATAAAAACTAAGAGGAAATCAAATCAGAAGTTTCCCATGACTTTCAGAGTATATGACGGCTTACAGTATGACTGTTTGGAAAGGAGCTGGGGGTCACCACACCCTTGGTGCCCCCCATTCTCTCCAATACCACCCCATTCTGTAGCACCTTCTTATGAGGCTTGGTTCCTGAAGTCCCTCGTCTCACTCTGCCGCAGCCCAGTCAGTGTTCCCATCAGGCCTCTGCTTGCTCCTCTTTTCCTGCCCCACAGTGCTCATGGCTGCTTATGGATCTACGAGGCACCTTGTCCTGAGGAAGCCACAGAGTTAAGAGCTACGGCGAAGATGGCCACCATGACGCATGGCCACGGAGCTTTGGGACAAAGGGCCTGGCTCCCAGTGGCTCTGAAGAGAGGGCTGGAACGTTCAGAGGCAAAGGTTTCCTGATCTGCCCCCCTCCCCTTTTTCCCTCTGGATTCTGTGCCAGAGTCACCAAGGCTGGGTAATGGCACAGCAGATTCCCCATGGAATGACCCAAAAGTAGCATCTGAGGCCACTCCCAAACAGAATCTCAGAGGCTGAGGGTCCCGGAGGTGAAATGCTTTTAACTCTCTAGGGAACTCTGCTGACCAGCTAGGGTTGAAGGCCAGCAGCTACACTGAGTTCCACCCATCTACTTTACTGAGAACCTGGACAGTACTAGAACCATGGTAGGCTACCAGGTGAACAGGACACACATCCTACTCTCTCTTCTGAAGGCCCAGATGGGCAGGGAAGTATCACACAGACCAGAGAGCAAGCTGTTGGATCTTCCTTTACTCCAGAAACCGTTGCACCTCTGTACGTTCATCATCTTGCCTGGGTAACTGATGTGGAAACACCTTTAGGGAAAGGTAGATGCCCTCAGTGTCTTTTCTCTTCCCAGAGTGACCACTTCGCTTCTGAGTGCCCTGTCGGTACTAAACCAATGTTTAGAACTCAAATGACCAAGCTCCATGTGCTGTTCTTTCTTTGTTTTGTTTCCTAATTCACCCACTGATGAGTGGTCCCATCTTTTATCTTTGAAATCTCAGTTTCAGGGTCACTATTGCCCCCGTCAGTAGCTGATGTGTTCATTGAATGAATAGATATTTCCCAGTAAAATCAGGATGGATGGTACTATATCTGTCTCTAAATTTCTTAAATTTGGGTTGCACACTCTCCATTTCAGCGTGATTTTCTGATGTGTGAGTCCATGGCTTTGCTGCTGACACCATCGTTGGTGTAACTAGTGATATAAATAGCACCTTCCTGGATCGTATGCTGAGGCCAGGGGGAAGGGGCAGTACCTGTCTGTTCCTTCCATTAAATGTCTGCCCAGGTGGCCATGCAGCTGGCCACACATTCCCTCTCATCCTTCAGTGGGGCCCATGCACAGCATCCAGCCTTTATAGCAGATGGGGCCATCTGCAGAGTCAGAAGGGACTCTTGAGTGGCTTAAAGCTTACTAGCATGTCAGTCAGTGTATTAGGAGGGCAAGATCTAGGGTATCAGTGTGAAATCCTCCATGCAAGCCAATGGACAGAGCCAGCACCCCATAGGGAGGTTCCTGTGACATGCGCCCAGCAGTAGGGCATCTCATCCTGTGGGCTGAACAAGCAGAACAGCCGTCAGAACAGACTCTAACCTGCTTTTGCTGTGGCTATGCAAATGCTATTGACGTTTGTCTTAAGCCCTAAAAACAGGTCTGGCATATTATGGCTCAAATGTTAACTGCTTCCCTGCACTGCCCTGCACTGCCCTGCCCTGCTCTGCCCTGCCCTGCCCAGCCCTGCCCTGCTACTTCCTAGGAAACAGCTTTTCATACAACTTTCTTTCCTCCAAAGCCCAATGTGTTTCTTCTGAAGTATATGCTGGATCCTAGATAGCAGGTGGGCAACTTGGTCTAGACCTGTTCACTGCCTTTATGTTCCTGTTGGAAGGAAGAGAACTTTGCTTGGTGCTCATCCACCCATTCATTCAATCATTCGTTTATTCACCTAACCATACATTTATCCATACATTTAACCATACATTTATCAATGAATGAATTCATTCATTCATTCACTCATTTATTCATTCATCTTTCTAACCATACATTCATCCTTAAGACCCAATCATTCATTCATCCACCCATCTAACCATCCATTTATACATCCATCCATCCAATTATTCATCCATCCATTCATTCATTCATTCATTCATTCATTCATTCATCCCTCTACCCATCAATTAATTTATACATTCATTCATTCATATGTACATCCATCCATCCTAAAAACACGAGTGATGATGTGCTCTGAGGAATGTGCTAACAGTTCTCAGTCGCAATCCCAGGAGAGCAAGCCAATCGTACACAAACAGGTGAGGCAGCTCAGCTCTGAGAACTTCTTCTTTGCCTTCACCAAGGCTGAGGAGCAGCCTACCTGTGGAAGATGTGCTTGCTGCTGTTAGCAGGCATTCTGAAGGTCTGAGCAGGAGAGGGGAGGTGGGGAAGGAGAAAGGGAGAGACAGAGAGTCAGTCAGACAGACAGACAAAGACAACAGGGTCCACTCCTTTTCTGGATGGAGGAGTAGAAGTCACTGAGACCTGTTTTTCCCCCAAGACTTACAAAGTGGTCTAAACTAAAGTGGAAAGGCTTTATCACCGGACGGGATAGAATGCCTGCCTGGAATCCACTCACTGTGACCCCAGGCTGGAGGAGATTGCTACCTGAACAGGCTTTTTCATCCTCCCATGCCTAAGTACTTGAGTTTGAAAGTCAAGTAGCTACAAGGCTGGTTGCTAAGAGCAACAGACAATGAAGGAGGGGCAAACACAGTCTTGGGATCCTGACTGACTGGGGGCATTTGGAGGCTACATCTTCTGAGGTTGGAGATGCTAGGGTAAATATCTTGACATTTGCTGGACTGGAGTAGCTCTCAGCGACCCCCAAACTCCAGCACAGCCCCAGGGAAAGGGACCACAGAGGTGGGACCAGGGATGTATGTTCCATGGTAGAAGGAGACATAATGCATTTGTGTTGGCTCTGAGAAGGTGCTAACCTCCATTCTTGGTATTTGGGTTCATGCTCTGAAAGACACACGCACTGAAATAAGCAGCGACTGTCAGAAGCAATGCTTGGTTTCTTCACCAAGACATGAACCTCAGGGCTATTAGCTGCACATGGTCAAGATCCCAGGCTTCAGCAGGAAGAAGGCAAGTCCAATGGACACCTTGAGCTAGCCAGTGAGTCTCCGCCCAGGGCAGGGGATACAGCTCAGAGGACTCGCATGGCATATTCAAAGCCTTGGGTTCTGGGGTTCAATCCCAGGAACTGGAGAGGAAGTAAAAACAAACAAAAGTCCAGGTGTGATAATGCATCCCTTGAAAGGAAGCCATGAAAGCCTCAGACTCCAAATCACTCCACACCGTTCCAAATGTCATCTCTAAAACTGGTTTCCTGGAGATAGACCTTAGCAAGACACTGAGGGGGACACCCATGGCAGAGGGAAGAGATCTTGGGGAACTCCTTGTCCTCGTTCCTCTCTCCACTTGAAGGCTCTAGATGATTTTTTTTGTTTTTTTTTTTTAATTTTTAGCTTGTCCTTGTGACTAATAATCTGCTCCGTGGGTAATTTTGCCTTATAAATGATCATATATTTTTATTGGCCTTTTTGTAAAAGAATAGTTTTCTCACCCATGGCCCAGCTTCTGTGGAATGACGCCCTGTCTGGAATGTGGCAGTCCTGGGAGGGATAGTCTGCCATGAACTCACAAGGATATTTGCTTGCAATTTATTTGGCACTAGGAATCCAAGACATTTTTTTTTTCGAGACAGTTTCTCTATATAGCCCTGGCTGTCCTGGAACTCTGTAGACTAGGCTGGCCTCGAACTCAGAAATCCACCTGCCTCTGCCTCCCAGGTGCTGGGATTAAAGGCATGCGCCGAGTTGGGGGGGGGGGGGCTTTTGGGATAGCATTGGAAATGTAATTGAGGAAAATACGTAATAAAAAAAAATCAGTTAATGTACATTTGTGGAAATTTAGAAATTATCAACAAAGAAACAATGTGTACTGTCAACTACATGAAAAATAAATAAATAAATAAATATGACCCTTCGGTGTGGGCTGTCCCACCTCACTGTCCTTCCCTTACCAATAATACCCTCACTGCTGCAAGAGAGCCAGAGAGTAGAAAACGAACACAAACTGCCTGAGGCCCCACTCCAGAGTCTAAACACATGGGACTCCAGATGCATGGAGAAGTCACATCTGGAGGGCTGACGCTGGTCTCCAAGGTCTCCCACTGTCACTGTGTGCTTTCTGCTGAGGAGAAAACATGCTTACAGCCCTCTTCAGTTCCAAAATCCAGAATGAGCTCCTTGCCACCCTACCCTCTCCTTGGACAACCCTCTGCCTGCTCTGCCCCACAGTCTCCTATTCGTCCTTCAGTACCCTAGGGAGGGAGGAGCAGGCAAGGTGCTGCATGTGAACCTAGGGCTCATCCAACAAAAGGGGCACAGCACAGAATCTCCCACTCCCGCCCTCCATCCTCACTCAGTCAGAACTAAAGGGGAGAGTGGATCCCTCAGACAAGTGAGACAAGGCTGCCTGGTTCACAGAGGCCATCACAGCAGTGGAACAGGTAGACCCACCTCTCACTCCAAGAGTCCCTCTGTGAGCCTCTGCAGGCTGCGTTCAGCCCTGCCCCATAACAAGGCTGCTTCCCAAGCCACGCAGTTGTAATTGGAATTGACAAACCCACAAGAGGCCACCACGGCTGAAGATGGGCATTCCCTTCCCTTCCTGTGTCAAAATCAACCTTCCACCCCAAGACACACCATAAAACACACTCCTGCTGACTCAGCATCGTTAGGTACAGAGTACAAGTCACAGACCCGAAGCACTTCCGCCTCTCCACACCGCTGTGCCCAGGCTCTATTAGGCCTCAATAAACAACAAGGTGGGGCCCTACTGACACCTCAGACAGCCAAGCTCAGGGTCAAAGAGACAAGTAGAAGGCACAGAGTATGAACTCATGTGTGAAAGGAATGTGGCTTTGGGGGAAAGCCATTTGGGGAGGCATGGGGATGCCCCTCCCCTCTCAATCCTGTCACTAGCTGGTTTCCTGGGATTGTTTCAGTCTTGTCCACAAAAGTGGAGGCTGGGTTAGACGATCTCTAAGTTCTTTCTAGCTTGAATACTCTACACAACTACAAATCCTAGTGACAGGTTCCCTCCCAAGTCTCTTCCCTTGCCCCTAGCTTTCTAGCTAAGCTATGTCCTGTTTTACCAAATGTCTCTATGTTTACTGCTGCAAAATATCCCCCCCCCCCCCAGCCCTGGCCACAAGGGCTGGCCACTCAGAATACACTTTATTTTTTACTTAGTGGTGGTCGTCATGGGGTTTGAATCTAGGATCCTTGCTAATGCTAAGAAAGTACCACTGAGCTATATCCCAGGCTTCTTCTTACTTTTTATTGAGATATGTTCTCACTAAATTGCCCAGAGTGGCATTGAATTCACTGTAGCCTCATTAAGCCTCAGGCTCCTGAGTGGCTGAGATTATAGGCCTGAGCCACCAGGTCCAAGGGGGCCATATTCCAATAACAGTAGAGTCTAGGAACCTGGGAAATTGAAAACAACATCTCCTCCCAGTCCTGTGCCTGTCTACTGACCAGCCTCTCTCCTTAGAGCTCCAGCATCACTTCCCAGTTATAGGCCCCTGTGTAGCCTGACCAGAGCAGTAACAGGCTGCTCTTATCTGAGCTTGGACATAACTCTGGATAGAGCCAGGAGACATGGCAGAGCTACATAGGCCAGGAGGGAAGTGCTTACAGAAGGAAGCTCTCCTCACAGGAGGAGGAGGAAGTAGAGGAAGAGGAGGAGACAGGGGTGAGAAGATACTACAAGATATAAGAGTTGGCACTGAGGGACCACTGAAGCCTAGGAGGCTCTTTTAAGATACCCCCACACCCTGCATGTCTATCATACCCTGCCTAACAAGTCAAGGCAGAAGAAGCAGCCTGATTTGCCCAAAGTCTTGTAACTAAGCTGGGACCAGTGGATCACATGTGGATCTCTGGGCCTCAGTCCACTGTTCTTTCCATTCAACTCTGTTGACTTCAAGAGTCTAACGAGGCCAGCAGATCTGTTATAGATACTGAGAAATGCAACCCTAGAGCACTCAGGGAATAAGTGACCCATGAGATGATATAACTGCTTCCCCACCCCAAGGATTCCTTCCTGACTCCCTGTGGTTCTCTTTTCTCTTGAAAAATTACATGTCAGGCTTTTGACACACACATTTAATTCTGGCACTTAGGAGACAGATGCAGGTGGTTCTCTGTGAGTTTGAGGTTAGCTTGGATTATATAGCAAGTTCTAGGCCAGCCAGGGCTACATAGTGAGTCCCTGTTGCCAACGTGAACATGTGTGTGTGTTTACTTAACTCTCTCAGTGTGTATATACACTACACCATAGCATTTAGTGTAGGTCAAAAGGCAATTTGTGGGAATCTGGTCTCTCCCGATACGATGTGGATCCTGGGGATGGAGCATAGACCATCAGGCTTAGTAACAGCCCCTTTGTCAGCTGAGCTATCTCACCATGGTTTTCTTTGTTCATTCTCCAGCACTCATCACAAAATCTTGAGGAGGTCAGAAGTCAGTGAGAAAGAGCTGGGCCTCTTTGTCCCTCCACAGACCCAAATAGATAAGATACCCACACTATCTCTTTTTCTTGGTCTCGAGGTCTAGAAAAAGTGTGGGGTGGGGTGGGAGGAGGAGATCACAATGATGGCAAATTAACCTACTAGAGATCTGGCCCGTTGAGATCAAGAACATCACAAGTGGACAATTTTGAGGTCAGTTCAAGGTTTAGGGCAACAAACGAAAGGGTATGCCTTTAAAGATCTGCTTGGCAACAGGAGGAGGATGCTCCAGGGAAGAGACAAGGTCAAGGAATCAATTATTCACAAACATGACCCAGTTCCTGGGGGTGAGGCTGGGTGAGAAGGGAGCTCACTGGTTACTCCACCGCAGCAAGAAACCCAAACACTTCATGGGAAAATGACTTGTTGACTGTCCAAGAAAATCCATTTATGGCTAAATGGCTCCTCCAGACCCTCTAGGATTTAGATATGGTTGGAGTTCAACAGAGAGGAGAGACTATGGAGTTCTGAGCAGTGCCCCCAGCTCAGCCCTCAAATTATGCTGCCTGGGCAGGTTGCTGCCTGCTTAAAGCAAATTTCTCATCTGGACAATCGGGGTGAATTCACCTGCCTGATGGGGAAGATGGCAGCATGGTCTTTGTAAATGGCAAAGTGCAATGTGAACTAGGAATTTAAGCCATAATCATGTAACAGCACACACTTTCCCTGCCCTGAAGAAATGTGTAATCTGGGAAATGTTTTGGAAAACGTCTCAAGGTACCTATTTGGCCAACATCACATTCTATGTAATTTGGGCAAATTGTATGTTTCAACTTGGCACCGGAGACAGAGCTGGCGGGTGGAGTTCACATTAGAGCTTGCCTGGCCTTGTGTCAAGCCAGGACTGAATGAATGAGCCAGGAGAGACCCACAATGCAATGTGGGAGGAGAGCACATGGTCACTCAGAAACAAAACAAGACAATTCATGGGCTCACGAGAGGAGTGAGCTGGCCAGAAAGGCATACATGCCTCACCCCACACTTGCTTCAGACAATGCTGGAATTCACTGCTTGCTGCCAACCATCCTCCAGGGACATAGTCTGGGTGCTATATGTCTTCAGGAAAAGTGTTTGTGTGTTGTGGGAGGTATCTCAGGCTGGCACACACTGCTCATTCTGGACCTCTTTGCCTGGATCTGAGTCTAATACTAGGAAATCCGAACTCTAAAGCAGCTTTCCTTTGAGTCCAATCCACCTCTCATACTGTCCCCCTGTGTGTCCTCAGTGCCCACCAAGCCAGTCTCTGAATGAATCAACATGTCACCAGTGGTCACCCTAGCCTGGACTAGATGGCCCCTGCTGTTCTTCACTGATCCTTACACTCCCCCCCCCCCAACAAAACCTAGTTCTTGTGAGTCCTGAATGTTCCTGGAGAGGCTAAGCCATTTCCCCTGTGTCCCTTCAGCTCAGGGCCCTGAATGAGTGCCAACAAAGGCAGGCACAGGTCTTAAGATGTTTTCAAAGTGGAATTCACAAAGGAGAGGCAAAGGAGGAGAAAGCAGGGAACAGAAAAAAGGGCCTTAGTGCTTGTCTATGGCCCATGGTCCAACTCTCTACTCTGGTTCGTTTTATAACCTGCAGAAAGTCTTTTCAGACTGGGCTTCAGTTTCCTCACTTGATAATGAGGGGTTTGTTCTAAATAAACTTTCTCATGATAAAGGTTTATATTACACACAGAAGATCAGAGGCCTTGTCTTTATGTGTGTATGACCTGGGGCAAGCACCCTGAAAGCTTGAGACCTGTCATGTCAGACCTGGCCACCAACAAGGGAATATAATACAACTGTCTCTCATATGGAGTACAGTGTGGCAGAGCTTCAGGGTTCATAAGCCCTAAATGAACTTGGGGCTCCGCCAATGAGTATCTACTACCCACCTTCCCTGTTCTGGAGCTGTGTTGGGCTCAGACAGGAAGGTTGGGTGGTGGCTCCTTGCACAAAAGTCTTTCTCAGCCAGTAGGTGAGAGCCAACCAAGTACAGCCACCATACTGGTATGTCTAAGGAACCCACAAAGCACCATGGGACCAAGCCCTTCTGGGAGGCAAAGAAAGCTTCTTAGGGGAACAACATGTATGTATTGGAAATGGTGAACTGCTTCAGAACCATGGGAATGGAGCTTGGGGTGGAGGAGGGGCAGAAAATGAGGCAGGACAATGAGAAGTGGTGTGGGTGGTGAGGGAGAAGGCCCCCAAGATGGTCAGTCAGGTATGTCTCCAAGGAGGATCACCCCAGGGCTTTATACTATCTTTATACTTAGTTTGCTTTAGTCTACCAGAACTTCTAAGCTCAAGACAGAATGACATCAAGTCTAACTGGTACAACACTTAACAGGTTGCCGATGTATAATCTGTCCCATTGCCTAAGGGGGAAAGGTCCCCAGAGGATAAATCAACGAGAAAGCCACAGAAGCAAGCCAGCTGAGTGTGGCTGTTTCCTAACCAAATTATTATGTTGGCTTCCGGTGACCACCCACAAGATTTGGTTACATCTTAATTGTTGCTGTAGAAATGTTTCCACACCTGCTTGGAAGAAAGAGCTCAGGGTTAGAAAATATTTCTAGTGATTTATTTTCACATTCAAAGAAAATTCAAATGTCTCAGAGACTTTAAGAGGATGAAACAGACACAGATGTGAAATCTGAGATCTACAAGGGATCTGTCCATGCTTAGGAGAAGCAAAGGCCCTGATATGCCCTCCCTCACACACAGATGTTCTTTCTAGCACATAAGAGGCATGTTTAGAATATTAGGAGGAAGGATGCCCTGTCTGGTTGCTCACACCACTCAGGAGACAAAATTCACTGTTTATGGAGTGCTGGCCACACACAGTCAGCACTGCCAGGACTAGACACGCTGTATCCCAGCAGCTCCACACAGACTGGAGGCTCTGAGGCTTCAGAGTTTGGGTAGCACCTTCCTTGGCCCTACAACATGGCAGGGCTCAAGCCCAGGTTGACATGCTCAACACTTAGGGTCCTTCCACCCAAGCTGAGGTACCCTGAACATGAAAGCCTGATGCAGCTGGGGTGGCTTGCAATAGCATGTGAGGTTGGCAAGTTCTGAGAGCAGTCACCTGATTAGGAGTTAACACCCCACCCATCGTCATCCCCATTACCATGCCCACAGCCCTCAGGGCCTGTGCCAATTGATGAACAGGCTAGCCTGCCTTGGCTACATTCTATCAGCCTGAGCTGTAGGCTTGATACTAATGCCTCACTGGAGAAGTCAGAGCAAGCAGGGGCCTCAACACTTCTAGCCTGCTTCTCAAGGGAAGCTTCCAGGAACAGTAGGTAGGAGTGTTAGACATCCTGAATTTGGTCTACTGTCAGCCTAACCAGAGTTAAAGAAGCCTGGTATCACATATCCATCTCCCTAGAGCTCAAGAGATCTATGAAGAACAGCAGGGACATAAGGGGCTCTTTGAAGGTCTGCTTGGATTGCCTGCACAATGGCAGGGAGATGAACATGGCTGGGTCAGTGCAACGTTAGTCAGATTCCCAGAGGCCTCTGCACACTGCTGTCTAGCCACTCAAAAGACCAACTAGTCTGACCTACAGCCAAACAGCCAAACATGGTCTACATATCACACCTGACCGGAAGGTCCAAGACTCCATTGCCACCAGGGGCCTAGATGTCTCTATCTATACAACAAAGAGCTTAACATAACCAGTGATTCCCTTTCCAACTGTTTACAGACCCTGGCTTCAGAGACATAGGTGACTGTTAATAGACTAGTCATGGAATTACCTGTGGAACAGGCTTTGGTCTGGCTAGTTACTATGCTCTGCATTGGCAAATCCTCACACCTGCCCTGGAAAGAACTAGAACTGTGTCATGCGCTTGAACCAAAGTTCCAACTAGCACTAACCACAGTAATCCTAGGATCCATGGTGGAGCAGCCTAAGTCCAGGCCCACACTTGTTCCTTGACACAAAGCCTCCTTTTGTGATCAGTCAGAGTGAAGAAATGCCATCTCCCGGGAACTTGACCTCGTGCCAGGCAATATCTAAGAAGCAGAAGGCTTCTGGTCCCCTGTGGATCTGATTTGGTGGTACACGTGCCCTGGTGGACCCCAAGAGCTTGAGAAGCCCCAGGGAAAGGAACTCAGGGGTCTTCCTCTCTGATGTTCTCCACATCTAGCTGCAGAGTCAGGGTCTTCCCTAAGGACTCTATGAACTTAGACGAGGCTTGGAGTGTCCCTGGCACTCAGGAAATACTTGTTGAATAAAGGCTGGGGTGTGGCTCAGGAGGGGAGTTGTTTGCTTGGCATGTGCAAGGTTTGGGTTCAATCCTCAGTACCATTAAGAAAAGGGTGTGGGGACTGTGTGAATTTAGAACCTGTATGTACTGGAGCATGGCTGGCTCCGGAGCCACTTGGTATGAGTTTAGTTAGAGACACCAAGGCAGGTTCAAACCAAGCATGCAATAAGTGAATTTTCCACACCCCAGCCTGCTGGACAGAGGACAAAGACTCAGATTTTGAGCCAACTCTGGGATTTACCTCAGGCAGCCAGGAGCTTCCGATTGAGCAAGAGAAACGCCTTCATTTAAAGTTTTCCCAGTCAACATTTGCAGCTCTACAGTCTGGTTCCTTTACTTTAATATAGTTAGTGGTTCTTGGAAAAGCTGTCTCTGAGCTTCAGTTTCTGATCTAAGCTGCTGCTAGGGGCTGAGAATGCATCCCACACCACATAAAACCAGACGTAGTGGGGTGCCCGTAATCCCAGCACTTGGGAAGTAGAGGAAGGAACCTCAAAAGTTCAAGTTCCTCTTCAGCTACATAGTCAGTTTGAGGCCAGCCTAGGATCCATGAGTCTCTGTCTCAAAAAATTTTTCTTTTAATTTATAATTAACTTAATTCTAGTACTCACTCCATAAAGACAGTTTGAGGGTTAAATGAGGTAATATGGTAAAGGACTTAGCCTAGCACTAGTTTTCAGCATATACTTAGAGGTGACATAGCTGTTACTGCTTCATTAGATTGGGTGACAAGGGACACACCTGGAACCCTCTGACTGACATAATCCTTCCAGAAGAGGGAGGAGGCATTCTTGGGCAAACTAGTTAACCTTTATGCTTCAGTTTCATGGTGCATGAAAGATGGTCAATGCCACAGAATAAGAGTTACGTGAGAGTTACCTTAGAATATAGCAGCTGCCACTAAGCATGAGGTAAGCCTGACTTAGTATTCGTCCTTATCTTCTCATAACAGACTCCACCCCATCTCCCATCCCTCAACCCAAGATGCAGGCTGAGTATGTATGCAGTCTTTTCTGAAAAGCCCCCAGGAAGGTCTGGTGCCCCTAGGTCAAGTCACCGCTTAGGCTGGGTGGGATAATCTGGGAGCTGCCTGTAGCTGGGGGGTGGGGGAGTGCACTAGAAAGGGGACTATGGCCCAGGAAGTCTGTCAGTCAGATATTCTCCTCCTGGGGCTGGATTCTTCAGAGCCTCCCAGGCACCTTCCGACATACTCTCTTTTTATGTAAACTCCTGTCCCTTAAACAGAGAATCCTGACAAACAACAGCCCCGAACAGATGGCTGCTTTATCATCACCATATCATCCCAGGAAGGATCGCTAGCTGTCTAACCACAGCAAGACCCAGGCAACTGGGACAAAACAAACAAAGGCAGCAGGTGTCTGTAAGCTGCAGAGAGGGGTGGCCACTGCAAGCCCCTGGATACAAGAAACTGCTAGAACAAGACGGAGCAGCCTGGTCCTGCAGTCCCGGCAACAACCCGGCCTCAGACTTTGCCATCAGTGTCTAGAAAGTAGGAGAGAAAGATAGAAGGAAGCTAGAGTTGATTTTCATTGAATTCAAAGCGGTACCCCACCCTTCAAAATTACAATAGCTATTTAATATAGCTCTTTGGAGGAGGAAGAAAGAGGAGAGAAGAGGGGAGGAAGGGAAGAGAAAGTACCTTGTTGGAGTACTTGCGCTATTTGTAGGGCCTTACCCAGCCTACACCGGTGTCCTGAGAGTCAGCTGATCATTCGGCCCCCTTTCCAAATGAGGAGACTGAGGCTTACAGTGTTCAGTAGCCAAACTCACCAATCACATGGCTCCTGCCTCCACCTCCCCAGATCTTATTTTCATTCTAATCCCCCTGCCTGGGGTCTCCTCTCATGGATCATTTCTGTTGACACTAATCCCAGAGCTCAGAAAGGCTGAAGGACATTGGTGTCCTGCTGTGTTCTCTCTTCCCTGACCAGCTGGCACAGGAAGTGGCATCCCTCCAGGGGAAGGGACTGCCTGGAGGCAGACAGGAGAGGTGGCTTCAGCTACCCCATGTGTGTTTCAGGGCAAGATGCCTTCTCTCCACCTACGAATTTTTAATCTTGGGAGCTGATGAGATAGTTCAGTGGCTTCAGTGTTTGCCACCAAACCACGAGAACTCACACAAGTTTGACCCCAGTACCCACATGCAAATCAGACATAGTGCCACGGACTTGTCATCCCAATATTGTGGGAGCAGGCAGATCATTCACTGGCCAATAAGCCTCACTTACTTGGCAAGCCCCAGGCCAGTGAAAGATCTTATCTCAAAACACTAGATGGATGGCTCCGGAGGAATGACCCTCAAGACTTCTGGCCTGCACACATAAGCATACATAAGCACTCATGCATACATGAGCACACACACACACACACACACACACACACACACACACACACACACACTCCTGAACATTCACAGAAAGATTTTTAATCTCCAAGAGCTCCATGTGAGGCTCAGGGAACCACATGATCAAACCTGCCAGAATCCCATGGGGAGTTAGGGGGTTGTTTTTGTTCTCTGTTGTCTCTCCCAGGAGAGTCTGACTTACCAGGTAGAGAGACTGACTGCAGTGCCTGGCATGTGGTATTGAGCTCAACAAAGTTATCTTTGCTTGGGCTCACTGTCTCATTGCCTCCAGGCCAGCACCCCAAGATAATCTCTTTTTCTATTTTTAGATAGACTGATCCAAGCCTTCTAGTAGTCTCTAAACTCTCCCCAGGAAAGGAAGGTCTACCTTCAGGTAAGTTTTTTAAGTTGCCAAAAATATAAAATCTCTAGTTTGACAACACACACACACAAAAAAAATAACCAAAACCCACTAGCCCCCTCCTCTCCTGCAGCATTAGCCTCATGAACAAGCATGCTTAGCTGTCTGCCTCCTGGCTCTCATAAAGCCTAGCACCCTAGTGTACAGGGGTAACCCAGACAACCAGTTGGGGAAGGCCTGTCCAGACATAAACATTGCCTGGCACAAAAGGGGACACAGCCAGAGGCAAGGTGGGAGCTTCCAACATTTGCTGGAGAATGAAGTTGGAAGCTATAGTCGAATGATATGAACATTCTCCTGACATAGCAATTAGTTAAGAGGTAAGCAGTGGGCAGGGTCTACACTGTAAGCCAAGCTTGGGGGGTCATCACTGGCAATCCCCCAGAGGATATGCACATCTTAGAGCCTGCCTGACAGTGAGAGGGGGTAGCTACCCCCATTACAGGGATCCCACAGGTAAGTCATTCCATCCTTTTCCTTATGTCTCTCTGCCACTTAAACAATCTAAGAAACTGGCTTATCTTTCCTCATGGCCTGGTTTGGTTCACTTCTGCTGGTTGGTGAGAACTGGTGATGGGGTTGTAGCACTGCCTGGTATTGGAGGAAGAAGCACGGAAGCCAAGCCGGGACTGGGGCTCAGGAAGAAGAGGGGGGAGGAAAGGTGCCCCGTGGTGAGGCCATCAGGGACATCAGCTCTGAGTCAAGTGGTGACCTTTGCAGGGGGATGGCGTCTACTTCTAAAGCTGGAATGAGAGCTAACTCGTGCCTGCTTTTCTCCCCACTGTGACCAGATTCCTGACAGAGGCAACAGAAGGAGGGAAGGATTCATTTTGGCTCACAGTTTGAAGGAACCAATCCATCACGGTGGGGAAAGCATGACAACTGGGACTCCATCCATGGTGGCAGGATATTGATATACAGCTTATTACATCCGTGGTGGCAGGATATTGATATACAGCTTATTACACCCATGGTGGCAGGATATTGATATATAGCTTATTACATCCATAGTGGCAGGATATTGATATACAGCTTATTACACCCATGTGGCAGGATATTGATATATAGCTTATTACATCTTGACAGATCAAGATGTAGAAGTAGGTTTGGCCTAGAACCCTCAGTCACAGTTCCTACTGCCTATAAGGTCTGCCAGCCAGACCTCCTATCCAAAAGGTTGTCTAGCCTCTCAGAACAGTGCACCATCTGGGTGCCAAGAGCTCAAACTTCAGCCCTGTGGGAGATATCTCATATGCAAACCATAACAACTAACATGCTAAGATAAAAGCTGCCATATGTCAGCCCTTTCCAGTGAGGCTGGAACTGGGCACGGAGCACTGTTCACAAATCATTCCGTCCAATGCTCCCAACATGTGAGCAGGCACCATATGCTCTCTTCACATGAGGACATAGAGACCAAGAAAACCAAAGCATCTATATAACGTCACATACCTTAGATGGAGGAGAGCATGAGCCCTGGTCAGGCACACTCCACTAGAGTCCCAGCCTCTGCCCGGCTGCCTGGGATATGGCGGATGCTCAAAACATAACGCTGGGAAAGAGTGTTCTACTCCAGAGCTGGCTAAGTTCTGAACCAGGGACTGCTGGCTCCCCCATGGAGGCAGATGGAGAAGGGGTGGAAAGAAATGGAAAGAGCCTTTCTGAAGTAGGCAGTGCTGGAGCCAAGCCTGGGAGGAGGAGGATGGAGAGGGGAAGTGTTGCAGAGCCAAAGCTAAAACAGGGGCACTATAGGTAGCAGCACTGTGAATGCTAATGAGGCAGGCCAGTGTGGAAGCTGGGGAGTAGCAGTGTCTACCCTGCCGGTGGGTGGGAGGGATCTGAGCCTCTCCACTGGGAACAATTCTACTGGGACCTCTGTCACCTAGAGCCCGGAGGCCCTTCATCACCTGCTTCTTTAGTAAATTATGGAGTGCACTCACAGGCACATGCACTTCAAAACCCAGCGGCTTCTCCTCCCGTGGCCAAGATGAAAACTCAACTCCACAGCAGGAGTGTTTGAGCTTCCAGTCTGTGCTGCTCTGCTGACCTGCCAGCTCTGGATTCAAGCCCAAGCTGAGAATCTAAAAGGTTGCTGCGTGCATGCAAGGAGCCTCTAAGCCCCAGCGTTCAAGACTGCCAGGGAGAAGAAAGGGGTGCTGGCTCAAGCAAAACCAGAGGCTTGGAGTCTTCCCAGTAAGGGGTGGAGGGGGCTTTTCTTACTGCAAGCACTTCTTCAGGACCCTTCCATTGAGCTTAGCTTTCCTGCTAAGGGTCCCTGGGCCATGACATCCATTTTAAGGGCTGGCTTAGCCACATTATAGCTAACAGCATAATTACCTGTTTCTCCCCAAGAAGGAATCATCCCCATTGTTTCTGCTTCAGTCCCCAGCATCCTTTGAGCCTCACACTCAGATGGTCCCTCCTCCTCCTCAGTGAAGCCTGGGCCCCTTCCTTCCCCCTCCTCCTCCAACTTCAAGGTTCCCCAAAACTCTCTCTAGGCCCTACTGTCTCTACTCCTACTGGACCCTAAATGTCTGGTTCCAGCCCTGCCCTCAGACCACAAAGGGGAAATAGGGGTGGCCAATGATCAGCCGAGGCCAAGCTTTCAGTGTGTACTTGGTCTGAGAATGACAGGGCCAGAGAGCAAAGGGCGGGAAGCAAAAAGCAAGACTACATTAAGGTGTGCAGGTGCTCTGCCCTCCTCCCCAAGGGCTGAGAGATGATTCATTGCGGTGTGACCAACCTGAGACGATGTCCCAAGGCCTCCTGGGATGAGTAGGGACATCCAGTTCACTTCTTTTCACCTTAAGTCTTTGGACAAATGAAATTTAGATATAGCCCAGACTGGTCTTTAAGTTGCTGTAATCCACCTGCCTCGGCCTCTTGAGTTGAACATTCATGCATGGCTCATGTACTTTATTAAGAGTTGTTATTAGTTTTTTTTTATTTGTTTGTTTTGAGACAGTTTGTAACCCAGGCTAACCTAAAATTCACTGTGTAGCTCACATGGTCTTTGGACACACAACAACACTACCTCAGCCTCCCAGGTGCTGGTATTACAGGTGTGCACACAACATCTAACTTCTTGGCACCTTTCTGCTCATGAACACTCATAGGTCCAAACTGCCTCGAGCCAGACCCCAGTATGTGAAGGGGCATCTGCTAGTCTCCTCATCCTTTCATACTGACCTTTCATTGTTTCTCTTTCCTTGGATACAAGCTCCTGGGCTGAGAGATGGGGTCCTGTTATGTCCTGCTACTTTTTTTCCCCCTTGTTGTAAACCCAGAATTGGCTGGCTTGTTTTAGAAGAATAGAGCCATCTTGTAAATACCCATAGAATGACTGAACAGACCTTAGAATGTCCTGAGAAGGCTGGGCATGGAGCTCAGTTGGTAGAAGAAATGCCCGTCTACCTCGCTTGGAGCCCGGGGTTTGCCCTGAGCAAATGTATAAAGTCAGGTATGTGACTGTAATCCTAGCACTCAGAAGGCAGAGGCAGGGAAGATCAGGAGCTTAAGGTTATCCTTGGCTATATAGCAAAGTTCAAGGCCAGCTTAAACACATGCAACTTGTCTAAAACCAAGCAAAACGAAAACATCAAATCTTGGAGGTTCAATGGTAAAGTGTGCCTAGCGAGCCTCTGCCCTCCTGCTTCCCAATGCCTAAGTTGGAATAGATGGAAACTAAACTATGTCTGGCTTGTCTG
This sequence comes from Mus musculus, assembly GCF_000001635.26. NCBI lineage: Eukaryota > Metazoa > Chordata > Mammalia > Rodentia > Muridae > Mus > Mus musculus. The sequence goes on along the minus strand of NC_000073.6, from coordinate 112,239,752 downwards.
TCCTAGGAGGTCTCTGGGTATCCTGCCCTGTCTTAAATAGAAGACCCTTCCCATATGTCCAAAGTCACTCACCCACTCAGAGGCTCTGCTTATTCCCACCAGCTCTCCCTGTCCTCCAGCATGCACAGAGGGAGGGAGAGATGCTCTCTGCTTCCTCCCACTTGCCATCTGCACTCCGCCTACCCCTCAAGATCCACATCAAACACTACTGCCGCCTTCTCCTCTCCTAGGAAACTTTCCAGGTCTTCCCAGCCCATAGAAAACATTCCTCGTACCAAGGTCTTCCCCCCTGTCATCTGGATAGTCATGAACTTCCTGGTGACTGAGCTGAGGTTTCTTAAATCCCCTGCTGCCACCGCTCTTGTTTATACACACGTGTTTCTTGTTTTTCTGGCACCATAGACCTTCTGGGAAGAGCTGCCAAGCCTGGTGGATGCCAATGTCCTCATAGCACAAGGAACAGGCACACAGTAGGTACTCCATAAATGTTTCACAATTCACTTCCCAATGTAAACAAGCCACCTTCTCATCGGCCTCTCCCTGGCCCGGCCTGGCCTGGCCTGGCCTCTCCCACACCCTGCATCTCTCCTCCCAGCCTAGCTGAAGCTTGCTTCTCTGCATAGGCAGCTGTGGACCTGTGTCTTCAAAGGTTCCTGGATAGGGCCCACCAGACAGTTTGCAAAGCACCACGGGTCTGGAAAAGTTAAGTGTCTGGTTCTTTCTGGCAAACCAAGGGTTCTGAGTGCTGACTCCTTCCGACAGGGAGCCTAACAGAGGAACCACAAGGAAGGAGGTGGAGGTGACATCAGAAACCAAAACTGAAGTCTCAGCTTGCTGAACACCAGCTCTCAGCCAACCCACATCACAAGGACCGGCAGAGCCTCCAGTGACTTTTTCTGTTTCAGACAGGACCTCACACTATAGCCCAGGCTGGGCTGGAACTCACTCTGTAGCACAAGCTAGACTTGATCTCCCAGGGATCCTCCTACCACAGCCTCCCCCTACCCTGCTCCCACCCCTCCCAGAGCTGAAATTACAAGTGTGAGCCACCAAAACCTGCTTTCCCGTTGTTACTTCTGCTCTTCCAGGGAGAGTCAGGTGGATGGAGGATGCGATGTCTTGAAGATGCTGTGTGGGGCCTGGGCTAGACTCTAGAGGACAGAATGATCTTCCTGTCTGCCTCCTCGAGGTCAGAAGGCTGGAGCAGCTGCTGTGCACCTGAGCAGCTGAGGCCCAGGTGAGCAGGAGTCAACAGAGGCCTGACTCAGATTTATAAGTCACACTCTTTCCACATAGCCTTATCAACACTAATTAGCCAATCATACTCTTGGATTACCTGACACTTTGGGAGGGGGAGGGGGAGGAAATACACTCACCAAATTCTCAAGTTCAAACTCTGGAAGCCCCTCAAAGGCATTTTCTGGTCCTTGACTCATGTACCAATCAAAGTGGTAAGCAGTTTCGAGCTGCCTCCAGACAATGTTCTCCATGCATTTGCAAGCTGAAATTACCATTCCCTTAGGTAACTGACAGCTGACTCCACACACTGCTATGGCCACTTTAGCCTTATACAAGATGAACTTGCATTAGGGAGGCAGCTTCCATGGTAACAGGACTGGCCCAATTCCCTAGTTCCCACAGCAACGGCAGAGCCAGCTAGTGACCAGGACACAGGATGTGTGGAGGAAAAGCAACCATTTCCTGTGAAACTTGTGGACCAGCGAAGGGGAAGTTGGTGTGTGAGCTTTGAGGAAAACAGACCTTGCTAACAGCTCGGGAGAAAAGGCTCCAGGACCTAGACTGAGGAAGCAAGTGACTCATGAGTCTCAGAGATGGGATTCCAACCTCCAGACCAAGAAGTGGGTGAGCAGCTAAGAAGGCAGACACATGAACCTACCCTGAGGTGACATGGGGCACTCAGACCACACAGGGCTTGGTTTAGTTTTATGTGTTTTTCTTATTGTTGGTTATTGTTTTCAGTTTTTCAGTGTTGTGGCCGTGTGCATGCTAGGGAAACACTTTAACATTGATCTTTATCTCCAGTCCCATTTTGCTTTTAAAGGATGTCTAAACTCTTTTTAATGAGTTCAAGTCCTCCAGGCCAGAAAACCTCTAGCCTAGAGTGCTGCACACACATCCTCAGAGGAGATGCCTAGTAGCCTAGTGGCCTTTGTATCTGACAGGCAGCCCAGACCTAAAAGTTGTCCTGGAGCCCTGTGGGAAACTGGGGACATGCGATGTCAAAGCAGGGGGGAGAGCTGCAAGAGTCAGATCTCCTCTGGCTGCCAGTAGGTACCTTGTCATAGGCAGGAAGAGGACGGAGCCAACGGGGCATTTGGAACCCATGTTCTCAAAGCAAGCCGGCTAATGTGTGAGGTCCCCTAACGGATGCTCTATAGTACTACACCAGAGGGCTCTCTGGTAACCCTGCATGGTGGTGACCTGGAGGATGCTATGGCCATGGTGTGCAAACCTGAAATGATCCCCCGAGCAAGGCTGCCGGCATTTAAGGTGGCAGTGCATGCTTGCACCCCAGCACTCAGGACTGCTGGTTCAAAAACATCCTGGGCTGCATATTGGGACCCTGTCCAATTTAACCAGAGTGGATAACAGTGAAAGGGCCCATGGAGTAAAGGCAACCAAGCCTGACACCCTGAGATCAATCCCTGGGACCTACATGGTAGAGAGTGGACCAACTCTTGCAGTTGTCCTCTGACCTACCCATGTGCTCTATGGTAGGCACTCTGACCTCCATACTATGCACAGATAAATAAATAAAAAATGTAATTAAAAAAAATTAACCAACACTATTGTTCAAGTCACAGCCAAGACAATCTTTTGCCGACATTCCCACAGACCAACCCGAGAAAGACCATGACCCTACTGAGAGCTTTTGCAGGCGATTCTAGGCTGTGTCAAGTTGACAGTTAATTCTGACTACAGCAGGGCCAAATGAGATTCTGAAGAGCCAGATCGTGAGTGTGGAAAAGGTTCAGAAATGCTGTAACCATTTTTATTCTTGCAAGAATATGCATGCAAGAAGAATCGGAAATGAGCAAAATATGGTAGTCCATGCCTTAGCATGCAGGAGGCTGGGGTGGGAGGTTCAAGGCCAGCCTAGTGTGCATAGGGAATGGGTTTGAGTTGTTTGTACTGCAGAGAGTTTGAGTTCCAGCTTACCCTCAAAGAGTACAGAATGAGGTCCTTACTCTCAAAAAAACTAAACAAGCAAAATTCAGGAATAATATAATGACATTTGTCTAATGCCCAATAGAGTATTAGATATTTAAGTATCAGCAGATGGAATGAATGAAGTCCCCTGTGAAATCAGAACTCTTCTCACCCTGAGGCTCTGAGTCTAGTGATGTGCAGGTGTCACCAAGAAGGCAAGCTTCCCACAGCTCTTTATTGACTATGGTAGTGCCCCAACTGAAACACTCTTTAAAGCTCCACTACTTAAGGACAAAAGTCACCTAGGGAACAATACAAATGGAAGGTTTGAAGGCAAGAGGAACCAGAATCCTATCTGTGCTTTAAGACTTCTTAGGCCAAGTCAAGAGTGGGCAGAAGAATGACCCGACTTGTGCCATTGGGTACTGCTGAACCCATTGCCCTATTTAGTCCTCACATGCATCCTGTGAGGGTAATGGTATCACTAAACCTAACTGAAAATCCAGTTCTACCTGTGACAGCCCGCCTCCAGTAGACAGTACATCAGAGGTCTCGAATGGCAGATCAGATGTCCTGAGTGATGGATGAGCCAACCTGGGCCCCCATTGGAACAACTGATGCTAAGAAAGGAGAAGAAGAGAGAGAAGGGGAGAGAAATGGAGAGGAAGAAGAAGGGGGAGGCAGAGGAAAGAAGAAGGAAGAGAAGTGAGGATTCTATACCATACCCCAGCCTCCTCAACAGCTCCCATGAATACTCAATTCTTTCCACTTGCAACTCACAAGCACAATTTATTCCATGACACAAATCCAGGGTGTACCCAAGACATATGTGAGAGACAGGTGCCAGCAGCCCTGCTCAAATGTCCGAGCTATAACCACAGCACGTTGCCATGCTACTGGCTGCCAGTTTAGCACCACCAGCAGCTGGCAAAGGTTGAACTCAGCCTTCGTCTCCTCTCCAGGCCAGGACATGGCAGGAAAGGAGGCTCTGGTGGCTGTGAGGTCACAAAAGCAGGAGAATAGGCAGCATTTCAGACGGGATGCTGGGCTCTGTGAGCTTCTGAGCCCTACAGAAATGATTCTCTCTGTAGAGCAGGCTGCTCCTTTGGAAGAGGGTATCCCTCAGGATCCAATCCACCCCAGCTTTGCTGCTTTGACTTACCGCAGGCAAGCAGGAACCCCCTGGTCCGTTTCTGAGGTCAGGAGCCTCTATGTCCACATTTCTTCTCCTTGACCTGGAAGAAGGGAAGGAAGGGTGTAAGGGGACAGGTTTTTTTGTGTTTGTTTGTTTGTTTGTTCCCTACAGAATACATGCTGCAGGAAAAGATAGATGGACCATATTCTACAACCCTAGCTAGGGAGCTTCATAATGGGTTGCTGTACTTGGAAAGATGAGATTGCACACACAGACCCTGCAACCACAAATAAAGTTAAGAGACAAAGCTAAGGCAGAAGAAGTCTGCTATGGGGCCTGGCCTTAATTGCTCTACTAAGTTTTTTGAGCACCCCTAAATGTAATCAAAGGATAGCCATTTAGGCAGCATTAAGTCCTTGGTGGGAGGCCTAGGCTTCCTAAACTTAACTGGCCCAAGGATTAGGTGGCCCAGTGTCCTCTGGTGGCTTCCTCTTGCCTGTTGGGTTTGTTTATATCCTGCACATGCCCCCTGCCTACGCCTCTGTGTGCTCTTGCCTCCGCTCATTTCTGTTGAGGACATCCTAGCCATCCTCCAAGGTGCTCTGTGACTAACAAGCTGGTCCTACCTCTTCCTCCTCCAAGATGTCTCCTAGAAGGTTCCCCATTGCGTATATTCCATACCCAGTCCTAGTGTGCAGGCAGCAGTGAGAAGCTGGTCCTGCATACCACACTCCAGGCAAAAGAAGAGCAACCAGATCTGGGCCACAGCACAACAATTGCATGCTGTGCTGGGCTCTAACAAGCCTGAGCCTCCAGCTGTTGGTAGCCACGCCAACACCTATTTATAGCCCTCCTCCATGACTCCCAACTGGCTCATGTTGGTGTATTCTCTCAAGGGTCAGCCAATAGCCAATTGGAGACAAACGAATCTCTATAGACAGCTGCCCGTCTCAGTTAAAATCTGGGTTTGTGAGCTGGGTACAGTGGCACACACCTTTAATCCCAGCACTTGGGAGGCAGAGGCAGATGAATCTCTGTGAGTTTGAGACCATCCTGTTCTATATAGTGAGTTCCAGGACAGCCAAGCCTACATAGTGAGCCCCTCTCTCAAACAAATAAACAAACACAAAATAAAATCTGGTTTTGTATCACAGACTGAGAAAGCAAAGGTAGAAACTCTGTCCCCAGGGCTCAGGGGATGTGGAACTCTGAGGCAGAGGAATTGCAAGCTAAGGCCAACCTATGCTACATGATAAGGCCCTGTCTCAAAAAAAGTAAAAATAAAAACACATTGTCTGAGCCTCTTATTCTAAACACATAAACTCAAGGCAAGGTGAGAACTTCGTGACTAAGACATCATAGGACCCTTCCAACTTGACATCCCACGGCTCTGTGACTCATGCTCTCTCTTCTTCCTCCAGCAGAGAGGTCAGGATCATCTAAAGCCACCCCAGCTGCCCTTCCCTGAGCACCTCAAGCCTCACCGGGGTCCAAAGGGAAAGATAAAACTCCTGAGCTGGCAGCTCATCTCAGAGCAGCCTGAGACTGCCTGATCAATCCTGCAGGTGGCAAGAGGGGGCGTGAGGGAGGGCTGCTGTTGCTATGGATACCAAAAATGCTCCTCTCATTCATACCATCTGTCGGAGCCAGGATAGAAGACAAACTGTTGGTTGCCCTCACTCCCCTGGCCTACCTTTCTAACTGATTACAACTGCATGCTAAATTTAAATGCAGCTCTGAAATCGGGACATATAAGGTCTCTCTGCCTGCATCTGAAGAGTTTCATAATGGGTAGAGCTGGAGAGCAATGAGGAATTAAGACACGGAGGCAATCTAAGCCGTATTGTACAGCCACCACAATTAGAGATCTAAAAAAAAAAAGCTGTTCCTCTCTCTGGCTGAAGATGAAGTTTCAGCAATAAACAGACATCTGCTAGGAGCTCTTGAAGAGAGGCAGCATAAACACCCCAGGGAGCAGCCATAAACAGGGAGCCTTCTCCAGGAAGCTACTGCTTACCATGGCAGAAGGGACGGAAGTGAGGAGGAGGCTGTAGGGAGTGAAGGGCAGAGAAGGATGGGGTGCCTAGAGGCTGGGTGGGATGGAGGGGGTGCCACAAGAACAGGGCTGGGTGGGGGGAGCAGGCAGACAGGAGGAGCTCAGCTTGGGGAAAAATGAAGAACTGGCTGACTTTTACAGGAACCCGAAGTTTAAGCCCCAGAGGGGGCTCATGGAGGAGCCCATTCATGCTATTCAGTGTGGAAATTGACCATAGAAAACAGGGAGGTATTGGAATGCAGGCCTGTGCAGAGCACCCTGTAAATATTTTAATTTCATCTCTACATCAGTGTTGAGATCAAGATGACTCTAACTACCTCTTCTTTATAGGCTTAGATGGTAGGATTCATGAACTTTGCAAGGCCACATGGCTAGGATTCGAACCCATGTCTGTCTTAGCATGCTTCATTTGTCTGCTTGCTTGTTTTTGCTTCTATCATCTCCATGGAGAATTTGTTCCTGATGTTTATCCTCAGTGCCTAGATGTCCCAAATCCCCCAGATTTAAAGCAAGGGGGATTCTGACAAAAGAGACACTGAAATATATGGAGGAGGCAATCGTTGAGTTCTGGCCAATTCATTCCTGAGTCTCTGAGATCCTGTGGGCCCTCTGGGTCACTCTGGTCACTTCCTAGCAGACAGAAGGAAAAGCGAAGCAGGTAACAGGCAGAGAAGTGTGCCCACAGCATGTCTACAGGAGGCTTGGAACAGCAACCACATTGTGAGAAGAGAGCCCAAGGATGGGGGCTGAGAGAAGAAATGTGGCTTGGGTTTTCACCAGTTCTTTTTGTATGAGTGAGTGTTTTTACCATGCATCGCATCGGTGTGTGCTCGTGGTGTAGTTCTAGGTATCTGTATGTTTGTGATGGTTAGTGCCATACACACTTGTGTGTGGAGGTGAGAACCATGCATGTATACATGTGTGTTGGGGCAAGTACCGTATCCCCTTCTCTGTCTCTCAGTGTGTGTGTGTGTGTGTGTGTGTGTGTGTGTGTGTACCATGCATCCATATGCATGTTTTAGAGTGAGTGAATTCATGCATGTGGTCCCCTCCATGCTGTTTACCCTCTCCCTTGGCTGTCAGACCCCCAGTTTTTTCGGGAAGAAATACTTGCTTGTTACCATCTTTGCATCCAAGTGTGAAAGGTCCAACTGTCCCCACCCATGGAGCTATCAACTCCACAAATACTGCACATAGAACCTTAGGTTAAGTAGGCATCCAACGCAGGAGCCAGCAGTCAGATCCCCCCCAGACCTGGGTCTACTCTGCCCTAGGAAGCAGCTCTCTTAATGACTGAAAGATCTCAGTAACTCTTCTCCATGCCCATTCCCCCTCCTCTGCTCCTCATGCACCTGGCTCCCAGCACCCTGAGATCTGGATCCAGTCCTCACACGAGTGGCCAAGGCCAGCATTTAGTCTGTGAGCAAAGACACCATCTCTGTGGCTCAGCACAACGATTTGAAGCTGGCAAGTCCAGGACAGAGTGTTCTAGACACTCACTCCTGTTTCTGGCCTGTGCTGAGCTTCCGGGCTGGGTGTGTCCGAAACTTGGGCCTGAGAGTGTTCCACTAACCCGTGGCTCTAGCGGTGCAGGGGCCAGCAACAACTGACTAGCTCCTTGCTGTTCAGCTCCTACAGCCAGCTGAAAGGACGTGAGCTCTGGGCATACCCTGCCACCCAGGAAAGGTTCTGCTGTAACATTTCTATGCCCTGAGAGAGATGTAGGCAAGCTACAGGAAGGATGCTAGAGCCATAAGGTATCCAGGCAGCCACAGAGAGGTGGAGATCTCGGAGAGGGAGGAATACAGTCCTGGGTAGAAATATTAAACCACACAAAAAACACGCTAAGAGGCTGGGGTTGTAGCTCAGTTGGGAATGTGATTGCCCCTACACAGAAAATTCCCTGAGTGGGAACCCCAGCACTGTATAAAATGGCCACAGTGCATATCTATCATCCCAGTACTCAGGGGTTCCATGAAGGCAGGGAATCACAAACTCAAGTTCATTCACCCATACATAATAAATTTGAGGCCAGCCTGGGCTACACAAGACCTTATCTTTAAAACAAAAACAAGTCTGGAGAGGTAGCGAAGGCCTTTAAACTCAGCACTTGGAAGGCACAGGCAGGTAGATGTCTGTGAATGAGGCTATCCTTGTCTATAGATTCAGGTCAGACAGAGCTACATAATGAGACCCTATTAAAAAAAACAAGACAAAACAAAACAGAACAACACCCCTAAAGTCTCCAACATGACAAACACTGTGTGGAAACAGTGACCTGCACACTCAGTGAGCCAGGGACTCTTTCCCATGATGCCCACAGCAATGTGCAGATGTGTACACGGGACAGAGCAAGAGAATGGAAGAAACCAGACCACACGTGATACCACAAAAGGCTGTGTGCTGTGTACTCGGGGAGGATGACTCTTCAGGGCCTGACAGAAAAGGGCGCATCCCCAAATCAGACTGCAGCAGCAGCTTATGACCAGAGGGGTCCTGTCACCATCACTCCAGACAGCTTTAATGTCGGCCACCAGCAGAGAATCAATGTTTTAGAAGGGGTGCCTTGTCATCAGGGACCAGGCACGTGTCCTAAGCCTGGGGCAGGTGCCCAGGAGAAAAGAGAAGCTAGTGTGGGTGGGCCAGGGTACCCTAGAATGAGCTGCAGAGGTGTTTGTCCTTAAAGATTTTCCCAAGAGGCAGCACAGGCCAGTAGGGCCTGGAGCCTGGGCCTGCCTGCTCTTTTGTCATCTTTAGTGGCTCAGCCTCCAGAAAAGCAAAATAAATCTAATATACAAACAATATTATGATCTGAGCAAATTTCAGAATCCCACTAGCTCTAAGGTACTGTCAATACACATGACTGTAGCCAATACCCATGAGTCTAAGCTTGTTACTGGCAATTAAGCTTGTCTATAGGTGCCCAAGAAGTTGGGGGAGGGGGGGGTCATGTTTCTAAAGGGAATATAATATGGATTTCCTATCACAAAAACATTTTTACTATAAAAATTTGAGGGAGAAAGTAAAAGTAAAGAGTAATATCATGCCCAGCAGTATAACCTACAATTCCAGCTCTCTGGGAGGCCGAGACGGGAGGAACTTAAGTTCAAAGCCTGCCTGGGCAGCTTTGTGAGACCCTCTCTTAAGATCAAAAGCATTAAAGAGTGCAGGGGATGTGGCTCAGAGGTTGAATACTTGACTAACATGCATGAGAGAGCTCAGGCTATGGTCTCCAGTATGGAAGCCATCCAGCCAAAGACCTAAAAAGTAATAAGAAGCCAGGCATGGTGGCACACACCTTTAATCCCAGCATTTGGGAGGCAGAGGCAGAAGCAGGCGAATTTCTGAGTTTGAGGCCAGCCTGGTCTACAAAGTGAGTTCCAGGACAGCCAGGGCTACACAGAGAAACCCTGTCTTTAAAAAAAAAAAAAAAAAAAAAAACAACCAACCAAACAACAACAAAAAAAACAAAAACAAAACAAAAACAACAACAACAAAAAGTAATAAGAAAGGAAAAATATCAACTCAAATGCTGACACAACCTGAGCATAAAAATGTTGTTATATTTGCTGAAAAAAAATAAATAAAAGATTAGCTGTATGTAGTGGTACACTTTTGCAATCCCAGCACCTGGGAAGTAGAGGCAGGGGAGTTCAGGAGTTCGAGGCCACTGTCAACTACATATTGAATTCAAGTCCAGCCTGAGCTACATAAGACCCTTTCTCAGAAAAGCTAAGGGTGTGTGTGTGGGGGGGGGAATAAGATAACAAAAGTAAAATTCTAAGTCTTCAGAGATGTATTGCTCAAAGAAGGGACAGGGTGGGGGTTAGGGGTTATGGGGGAAACCCTGCTCTCTACGCAGCTCAGTGTCAGAGTTACAACTTGGTCTCCATAGAACTAAACTCAAAGCTTGAACAGAGTGACCTCAGCAGCAGCTGTCAGCCACGTGTGATGTGCAAGGCCAGCTGCTGCTCAGGGCACACACGTGGCCATCTGGGCTCCACACCACAGACCAAAGTGGCGAGGGTGACTGTTGGAAATAACTCTCCTATGATTTCAGGATGCTTATGGACTGACGTTCACTGCCCTGACAGCCACACGTGCATGAGCAAGTCACCATTCCAAACACGCACCACAGTCACACGAGCCCCTGACAGTCCCCTCATTCAGAACACGCCCTTTGAGTGGCTGCGGTGCCGCTGAGCAGATGCTCGGCAAGCTGTGTGCTGCTGTGTGTCCGCTGTGTGCAGGCTTTGTTCCTGAGGATCCAGAGAGGGACTGAAGTGGACCCCAGTCTCCGGAGGCTCACTGTGCTCCTGGGAGAGATAAGCTCTTGAAACGGAGAGTAATTGCTCATAGAGAGAAGCAAGACACTAGTGGCCGAATGCAGAATATGCACGGATCCGCACTCCGACAGACAGCTGGAGATGGTATTCCTGACCAGCAGGCCCGTGTGCCTATCTCGATGTAGACAGGTGACACTATATGATACTACTGTCTCTGTCCTGTGCAGCAATGACCACAGTTTTACAAGGGAATGTTCTTTTTAGGTGATGTGTGCTAGACTGTGTAGAGAAAAAAAGTGACAGAAAGAATGGCATCAGAAATCAGCTTTAAAACACTTCAGAAAGAAAAATCCAGGGGGCCAACAAGATGGCTCAGCAGGTGAAGGGGTTTGCTGCCAAGTCCAGGGACCTGAGTTCAATCTCAGGGGCCCACATACCTGACTGAAGGAGAGAACTGACTCCCCCAGATTGTCCTCTGACCTCTGCACAGGAACTGTGTCACACGTACCCTTACATGTACACACACATAGTAAACAAACAAATGACAATAAATGGAAGTTTACAACAAAAAAGAACAGAGAGAAAAGTAAAGGAGAAAGCCATAGAGTTAGCACAACGCGGCATTGTTTTAGTAGCTGGGGAAGCTGGGAAGGGGCAGGCAGGGCTCATTACACTATCCTATTTTTCTGAAAAAAATATAGTTATATGTATATTTATAAATATATATTATATGTTAGATATATATTATATTTCTACATTTGGTTGGTTGGTTTTTATTTGTTTCTTTTGTTTTGTTTAGGGAGGGTGGTTGGAGACAGGGTTTCTCTGTGTAGCCCCGGCTGTCTTGGAACTTGTTCTATAAACCAGAATGGCCTCAGACTCACAGAGATCCTTCTGCCTCTGTCTCCCAAGTACTGAGATTAAAGGTGTGCACCACTACTGCCCTGTTGGTTTTGGTTTTTGAGACCACTGTAGCTGACCTAGAACTCATTAGATATACCGGTGTGGCCCCAAACTTTCAGCAATCCTCCTGCTTCTGCCTCCTCCAGGCCGACGTTACCACATATCCACTCCTAGAAGCTGGAATCATCATGAGACTCTAGAGTCTGCTGGGACCAGTAGCAATCTCTCTGTGACTCACTTCTCTCACCCATAAAATGGGTGTGGCCCCAACTACTACAGAGGGCTAATGTGGAGGTGCTCATGAGGTAAAGAATGAGCAGTCTCGGGACACTCTTTCGGGCTCTTTAAAGGAGAAGGGACTATTAGCACTCCACAGACTTGGGTTAGCCATGTTCAATCCAGGCTGGGTTGGCCCAACCAAGACCTCATCCAGGAAGGCAGAACCTCTACCATTCAGCAGTGGAGAGTGAGCAGAGTCAGGCCCATGCCTGGAAGGCAAACCCAGATAGAGATGAGGACGTGGTGGAGAGAAACCACTACCTTCCCATCACAGGATGGGAGGATCGGGGCTGTTCTCTGCAGCTCCTAGGAATGGGGCTGTTGAAACTGTAGGTTACCATCACCCAGCAAACAAAAGAAGCCAAAGCCTGCCCCACCCCACTGCAGAAAGAACAACCCTGAAGTTCCTAAGGGTCAAAATTATTTCAATGAATTCAGTTCAAGATCACTGGAAAAGCCAGGCCCACAGAGGTAAAGCCAATGGGAGGAGACTTTCCTCCAAGGCAGCATCACAGTCAGTCCCTCTCATCACAAAGAACTCAGCCAGAGCCCCTCTGCAGGGGACTACACAGTGAGGAGCAGCTCGCAGCGCATCCCGGCTTCCTGCGGTCCGGCCAAGCACCTTGTGCTTTGCGGTCCCCAGAATCTCTCAAAGGCCAGGGGCTCCAGACACATGCGCCCAGAGCTCCTTCCCACTGCCACAGGACAACTGGTGGGAAGCAGGCACAGAGTCAGGACTGCTTTCCGGATCCCTAAAACAGAGAGGACACAACACAAGCTTTTGGGGGAGAAACTACTGGGATCCAACCTGTGCCCTCTTCCTTGTGCCTGAAGAAGGCAGCACTGATCACCTTTGAAACCCCTGGGACATGAACAGGGGCTATCCTGGTGTCCCACGCTTTAGGTCCACTGCCCCCACCCCCACCCCTCGCGGAGATTGCTGGCACGCAGAGGACACAGGTACCTGAGAACTCAGGAGGCAAATGCGGAAGGCCAATTGACCTCCAGCTTTCTTCTCTCCGGGTCTATCCATAAGGGCTACTGACTTTATCCTCCCACTAAACCACCTAAGACATAGTGGACAGCGAAAGGCCTTGCAAACGAGAGCTCTTTCCGCTTTAGAAACCCAGGCCCAGAATAAACAATGTGGAAGGAGACAGGAGAGTACTCTGGTTTCAACACGCCTCTTCCCGGTCCAGTACAGGCCCTTCCCAGCTCCGCCGGTGAGGGTGAGGCTAAGACTGAGGCTGGCCTGGGATAAATTAACCCCGCCCTCTCCGAACAGCTGCAGCAGGCAGAGGCTGCAAGGGAGACCCCAGCCCAGGGCCAGCTAGCCACTGACAGAGCAGGACACGAGGGTAGGATGCTCCTGGGCAGGGACAAGCACAGGCTGTCAGGGGTCCCAAGCTAGAGGGAACAGCAGCGCAGGACCCTCGGAGCGTCGCCACCGGCCAAGCAACCAGCCCGAGTTCCAGCCCGCCGCTGGCCAGGCCACTGACATTTGGCCCAACTTCCTGTTATCAAGGAGGGAGGAGAAGAAAGGAAGCAGAAAAATATAATAATAAAATAAAAATAAGCAAGGCGCTCTGTTAGAGGATGGGAAAGGTACGGGAGCCTAGATCGCACAGAGCAAAGTTTGGGGACGTTCCCCTGAACGATGACAGGCGACCCTGCTGCTGAAGGGCGCCTACTATGCGCGTGTGTTGGGTTTTCTGAGGTTAGAATGACAGTTTTGATTGGTGAAGAGCCCACGGCGCACCCCGCAGGTGGGTCTGAGATCCCGGACGGAACTGCCGCACCTGACCCTCCGGGGCGTCCAGTAGGGCGCGGAGTCCAGCCGGGACTGGCACAGTCCCCACCCGCTCCCGCACACCCCGGAGCCTTCTCCCACTCCGTCTTACCCAAGGTCTCGCGGGCCTCCAGGCCTCAGGTCAACACCTGCCTTTCTTGTCCTCTGTCTGAGGGCGCAGAAATCCGGGACCCAGCGGGCCGCCTGCCGAGCCCGGAGCTAGCGAGGCGGCCCGGCGCAGGCTGAGCCGGCCGGGTGCCTGCGGTTCTGTGAGCCGCGGAGGATCCGATTGGGACACGCCTCCATCGAGGTTCGGCCAATGACAGGGCCTCCGAAGGCGAGGCTCCACCCCATGCTTGAGACGCGCGACCAATGGTCATGCAGCGCGGAACCCACCCCAGCGCCCTCCCAGTTAGTACCAGGCTGGGGGTTGCTGTCACCATTGCAGCTTCGGACGCACGTGGGCTGAAGCCCTGCCCTAGCCGCTCCCACCCTGGCCACAGGTCGAAGACCCAGCCCTGGGCTGCTATGAGACGAACACCCGGCCTTGGTGTTCTGGTGTCCAGGGAGAGGGGAAAGCTGGGCCTCCCGAAGCTTTGCCTAGGCAGCTGGAAAGACAGCCTCACTGTCCCTTCTGGACTGGAGGGAACAGCAAAGGACTTCTAGGACTGCCTGGCCTTCTTGGGCCCTCATTTCTTGCTTTTCTGCATGCAATCTTCCTTGCTTGGGTCTTCTCTTGAACTGGCCTTGCTTGGGCTAAAGCTGTGGGAAATGGGGTAGTGACACAGACCAATCGCACTGACTGGGTCGCTCGCACTTTCTCTTTCTTGGCTGTCGAATGGCTAACCCCTGTTTCTGATCGCTTTCATGAATGACCATGCCTCTCACAGTTTCAGCGAAAATTCTGAATGAATGGTTCGGGCTCGAAGTCCTGAGAAATTCATACGGACACTGCGACAGCAGTGAAAATAGGATTCAAGTGGACTGACTCACCCCTGGGGCCCGCAGCCCATCATTCAGCTTGGCCCAATGCAGAGTCCATAAATGTTCTTGAAACTGAGCTGACCCAGCGGGAGGAAAGCAGGCAGGCTTGGGCGGCGAAGGCAAACAGTACCATGACTCCAGGCTGCTGGAATTCCCCGGGTACCACCCTCTGGAGAGCATGCCCCTTGGCCAGGCAAGTGCAGGCAGCAATTCCTCCACCCCCAAACCTGGGGCCCGTCTTTTTCTATACTCTTTGCGTTTCCATCATCCAGGCCTTGGGGTTTCTCAGAGTTTGCCTCTCAGCGTCCTTAGGATTCACTCCACTTCTGTGGATGCGTTTTTATACCTGGTACTCAACCCCACTCAGTCTGCAAAACTCATCACTGACTCTAAGAGGGACAGTACTTGACTCTGGTGGGACTCTAACCATGTCACCACCAATCAATGAACACCTTCCATGCATCATCTCATTTAAACCCAGACCTAGAGATTGATCTTTTCAATATCCTCATCCCCTTTCACAGATGGGGGAACTGAGATCTGTAATACAGAGTCATTTACCAAGACCGTGTGCATATTAACGTGTCTGTATTTAAACGGGGAACTGATTCCAAGTCAACATACACAACCGTGAAGTGAGGCCTCTATAGCCATTCCTGGGCCTCCGAGAACCCTGGACTTGTAAGATCTCTAGAAGAACTGCCAATTGATCTGAGCACACTATAGAGCTCACATCTGGCTGCTGTCAGGGAAAGGCGACCTGAATGACCTGGCCCTGCCTTTTTAAGTTATTACTTAATTAGGAAATTGCATGACCTCTGTCCACAGCTTGGCTTCAGTGGGCAAGGCTCATAGCTACTTGGCTGAGCCCAGGCAGTGTGGAGATAGAGATGGAGGAGAAGCATTCATTCATTTAACCAGCTGTCACTCTGGAGCAGGTGCCCAGGTGACTGAATATAGGTGGCTGTGGGGGAGGCATAGTCCACGTTATTCTCTAGTCAGCCTCATGGTCTGACACAGCACAACATTCTGTCTTCAGATCAAAACAAGCCTGACGTGCTCAGGAGCACTGTGAGCCAACTAAGCAATGATAGCACTGCTCAGAACAGAGAGTTCTCCAGACAAGATTTCAGGGTGTACTCTAGGCTGGTCTCCATCACTGTGTACTCCACGATGACCTCAAATCTCAACAATTATCTGCCTCATCCTCCCAAATGTGGAGATTACGTGCATGTACCATAGGTCTGGGCTAGGACAGAAGTTCTGGCCGCTCAAAAGTAAGGTTTTACAATACTTCCCAGCATCCTTTGTACCTCTCTTGTGCCGTCCACCAAGTTTTTATCTCATGGAGCTCTTGCTAGGTAGGTGTGGTGGGCTGAGTTGTAACTCTGAAATAGAGCAAGCCTGGCCATTGAGGAGGCTGACTATGTAAAGGAATTATGTAAGGCTTGTGGCTTTTTGAAAGACTGGGGATAGGGGTGTCAAAACTCAAAACTCAGAGCTGTCAGTATAGGATGACCAGCTGGATCGGGGAGACATATAACTTTGCTTCAAAGAAAGCATTATATTGTGTTAGGGAGAAATAGGATGTGGCTCCTTTCTTAAGAGATGAATGAATGATGCAGCAGCCCCACTCTCTGCATTTAACATTAGTCACTTCCCCATCCTGCTTTTCTAGGATACAGCTTGAGGAGGTTGCCTGGGAGATACAGATGGCTACTTAGCATCAGAGGGAGGGAGAGAAGGAAGACCCAGATTCAGCCCTAAAAATATCCTCATCTCCAACCGAAACAGTAGCCTGCGCAATTCCAAAGCAGCCCCAGCCGGTGGCCCTGTCATTATCAGCATCCACCTGACCACTTCCAAGGATGCTGCAGAGAGAGACCAGGACTGCCTTCCCTAGTGCCAGCCTCCCAGTGTGCTAGAAACAAGGCTGGTGTGGAGCCTGGAGGCTGCCCCCAGGGACATTTTCCTCAGAGCACACTCTGGGGTCTTCCCCTTGCTTTCAAGTATTCCCTCAGCAGGGCTGACACAGAGAGTGTGTGGTTCCCAGGCTTTTTCTAGAGCTGACATCAAAGTGCCTTGGCTTTCAGGGGAAGAGGAAAGCTGGTCTCCACGGAGCACAGTGACCTTGTCAAGTGATGAAAAGATGCTGATGGGCCCAGGCTGCCTTGACAGCCAGCTATCTTTGGAGGACTTTCTAAGCCAGGAAGTGGGAGCAGAGGTGCCTCCCTCGGGCATACCCGCAGTGTGTGAGAAACAAGACCATGGCAACTTGTCCAAGCCTCTTATCATCCTGCAGGCTGCAGGCAGCAGCACTGGCCCTAGATACGAGTACCAGAATTCAAGGTCACCAGGGACCCATCAGACCCACCACACCATCAAGGAGACTTTTCTGACAATGTGGAGAAGAAGAGGAGACTGGCTGGGGGGGTTCCGGTCAGGATTATTCTTGGAGTCCGACTGCACTTTGTGGGGATGCACGTACATGTGACAAAGTCAGCGCTGGGGTAGTCAAGTTGCTGCTATAGGCAGAAAGTGGCACTCCAACTAGGGGTGACAACTGCAACAGACAAATGTAATGTGGGAGTGCGGAGGATCTGGGAGAACACAGGGCCTCACAAAGAGTCCAGCTTCAGACCCCAAAACTGAAGATATCAAGATATCAACACCCCCCCCCCCGGCCCGCTCTCTAGCTCTCTGTCTGTCTCTCTTCCTGAGTTTGTGAATTTTGGACTTTTTATTGAAGTTTTTGCGTTGTTTCAGTTTTGGTTCGGTTATTTGTTTGCTCTCCTGTAATCCAGGCTGGCTTTGAACTGACTACAGAGCCATGGGTGGCCTTAAACACTGGATCCCCCCACCTCTGCTTCTCAAGGGCCATGAGTACGGGCATGCACTGTCACAGTCCACTTCAACACAGATCTTCAAAGACAACTGTAAAGTCCAAGGGCATCACTGTGGCCCCTAAAGACACAAGAAATGAAATAAGACCACCAAACTCTGGGGACCCTCATGGTGTGCTAGGCTTCAGTTGTTGAAATATATCTGATGCCCATTCCAGAATAACACTGCAGTAGCTGAATAGCTACCTGGAGACAGCTCTCAACAGTGCTACCCAACCATCCACATAGCAGCTAAGTGGGCCAAGAAAAAGAATCCTCTTCTCTATTCTGGTCCACAAAGGAGACTCACATTCTACCCATCTGTATGTCCATCCCACATCCATCCCACAGCATATATGTATGGTATGGCATGCTTCTCCTAAGAAGTGCCATGGTCAAGCAGGTGGTCACACAGGTTCCAAGTCAAGGAGCCCGGACTGAATCTCAGTTCTACTAACAGCGTGCCCCACACAAGAAACCTAACTTCCCTGGGTAACAGGTACCTACCTTATAAAACGGCAAAAGTGCCAGGGAGATCCACGCATAGAACAGAGGGTGGCACCTGGTAAGTGATAGATATGGCTCTTTTGAGTTAATCAATTGTTCCTAAGAGGTACAGATTTGGTAAGCAATTCTAGGAGACTATGTATGTATGTATGTGTGTGTGTGTGTGTGTGTGTGTGTGTGTGTGTGTGTATACATATACATATACATATACATATACATATATATATATATATATATATATATATATATATATATATATATACATATACACCATTTTTCCAGCATCATACCTGAGCAAGCGCCATAAGTTCTCAGCATATTCTGAGGTAGTACCATCCACACTTGAGAAGTAAGAGACTGGTATCTTGGAGAAGAGGAGTCTCTGCCTGACAGCTCCTTGTTCACTCACTGCTGGGTATGCCAGGCCAGCTGTCTCACTGCAGGAATGCTGGGTCACAAAGGTGTGCTCTGTGTCTGGCTGTATGCAGGTTACGGAGATCTGAATGCAAGTCTTCACATTTGTCTGACAGCCCTGAGCCTCCCTCAGTGCACAACTTTCTTTACAGGGATGCTAAGGATCTTACTCAGGTGCCCATGCCTTGCAAGGTAAGCACTTTGTCAATTGAGTCATTTCTGTTTTGGAGGTTAGTATGTGAGCGTATGCACATGTGTGTGTGTGTGTGTTGGGGGGGGAGGGTTTTTTGTTTTCTTTTTTGAGACAGGGTCTCACACAGTACCTATAGTGACTAGAACGATGTATCCCAGCTTGGGCCTAAACTTGTAGCAATCTTCCTGCCTCATCTTTCCCTGTGCTAGGATTCCAGACACCAATCACATTTTGCCACATCATTTCTGATTTTCTTCACCTTCCCAGCTACCATGAAGTGAGCAGGCCCCTGTGCTGTGTGCTCCTGCCATGATGTGGTGTGCAGCCACAGACCCAAAGCAGCAAGGCCAAGCGGCTCTGGACCAAAACCATGAGCCCAAAGAAACCATCCTTCCTTCTCCTTGTGTCTGCTATGCTTCTCACAGTCACAGAAAGCTGTCTATCACACAGCTCATCTGAGATCCCAAAATTAAATCTCCTGAGGGGAGTCACAGCGGAGCATTCACCATGGTCACCCCAGTGGCCATTGCTTAAACAGTAACCCGCATGCAGTAGATGACTACATGTTTGGTGGAGGACTAACCTGAGGAAACACCTTCTTACCGTGGCTTCTATGTTGTGTGGACCACTCACTGCCCTAAAACACTGGTTTTCCGGAAGGCGAATAAAATAATATAAATGAATGTGTGTGTGTGTGTGTGTGTGTGTGTGTGTGTGTGTGTGTGTACATATGAGAGCTACAGATGTGGTTCAAAGACAGTGTTTGTCTGGTGTGTATAATGAATGCCCTTGGTTCAATCCCCAGAACCGGAAGTAAGTAAACCACTGAGTGACGTGTTTGTAGCCCCCATACGCTGATTCTCTAGTGGCCTGGACTCTACCCACAACTCTGGCCAGTGTGGTCTCTCAGAATAGCTGTGTGCTTCTGACATCTCAAAAAGTCATGTCACCCTGACACCTTCCTCTCTGATCCGTTCTCCATTCCTGTTCCACCCACACACCAGCACTCCAGATAAGCCTTTAGTGAATTCTGTAATGGATAAATATCTTTAACCTGCAGTAAGTTCCTGCCTGCCTGCTTTCCTCTTAATCTTTCTTCCGAGGCAGCTTAGATACCAAGGGACTCCCTAGGACAGCCCACACCCTGGGGGCTCAGGAGGGACTGCCCACTCTGTATCAGATCAGTGTGGCCTGCAGGAGGCGTTCATTCCAAGCAATTCCTTGCAGAGCTGGGTTTTCATCTAGAAAAGTCCACGCCTCTGCCTAGGACAGCACGACAGCAAAATGCTTGCTGCGCATGCTCAGGGCCCAGGATTTCCTCACCGTGGGGCAAGGGAGAGTGACAGATAAAGGGAGCAGGAAATTTAGTTGCTTGTTGTTATTGTTGTTCTTGTTATTGCTATGACAAAAGCCTATAAAAGCAACTTGAAGAAGGAAGGCTTTATTTGGGGTCATAGCTTAAGAAGGGGTACAATGCATCATGGGATGGAAGTCATCCCATGGCAGAGCTATGGGTGCAAAGATGGTGGTCACATTACAGCCACAATCAGGAAACAGAGAGTAGGCAGGAAGTCGGGCCCCCAGGGGCCCACTACCTCCAGCAAGACTCCAACTTCTCAATGTTCCACAGCCTTTCAAAACAGCACCACCAGCTAGAGACCACAGGACAAATGCAAGTGCCTACCGGAGATGGGAGACATAACATAACATATTCAAAGAATAACAGTAGGATAGGCTTCCAAATGGAACCTACCTCCCTGCCCCCACCTCCATAGAGAAGGGGGAATGATAGGTCGGCTGGCCCTCCAGCAGGAGTACATTGGGTCAGCAGGCTGGGTAAAGCCTCAAATGGCTGACCTCCTGCATAGGCAGTTCCTTACTTTGGGTAGAATGAGCTGTCAATCATTCTCTGCAGGTCCATCAACATTCAGCATCCTTCTCCTCCAACAGGGAGGAGATACAAGTCACAAAGAAGTAATGGCTGCTGCAGGTGTGTGGCCAACAGTCAGGGGATCCCAGAACAAAGAAAAAGGACTTGGTGGGAAGGGGCTGTCCTAGAACAAGACTGTGGCTGTCCCCTGGAGCAAAGCAAGTACATGCCAAAGGGATTCTCTCTGGTCAGTGAGAGAGGAATGGAGTCTGGAAGCCAAACAGCATGGGAATCAGGCAAGAGTTGGCTGGTGCAGGCCTCTAGGATCCAGCCAGGTGCTCCATGCTCCCACCTCTGCCAGATCTAAGATGCCTGCTTGGTGTTACCTTCCCCTCCACAGCCCTTCCTCCTCCTGCCTACTCTCTGACTACTGTCACTCCCTCTCAGACTGTGCGGTAGGTCACCTCCTGAGCTTCCTTATCACCTGGTTTGTGCTCTTCTTATCTAAGAGGAGCCAGCCAGCCTCCTTTTCCTTCTTATGTTGAATCTCAACTTTCTAGTAGCTTCTAGAATCACTGCTGTCCCCAATAAAAGGAAACAAATTTTTTAAAGGACATTTTTTAATATGTAGCAACTGTGTGTGTGTGTGTGTAAAACATGTCTTTAATGCTAGTACTTAGGAGGCAGAGGCAGGCAGATCTCTCTGTTTTACACTGTGAGTTCCTTGCCACCTAAAGCTACATAGTGAGACCCTATCTTGAAAAGCAAACCAGCAAACAACAATGACAAAAACACATGTGAATTCTGGGCTGTGGGTACAGGTGCTGGGCTGTGGGTACAGGTGCTGGGCTGTGGGTACAGGTGCTGGGCTGTGGGCACAGGTCAGTTGGTAGAGTGCTTGCTTAACATGCATGAAACCCTGGGCTCAATTCTCAGCACCATAAACCAGGCCTACTGGTGTATGTCTTAATCCTAGAACTTGGAACTTCAAGTCATCCTCAGCTACACAGTTAAGTTTAAGGCTAGCCTGGGCTACAGAAGACCTTATCTCAAAGAGAAAAAAAAATAGATGTGTTTATCACACAGATATTCGGACCATAATATTTTTTGTTGCTATGATTTGGATTTATAGTTTGCTCTTCAGTGGCCTTCATGTTGAAGGTGCTGTTGGGAGTTGGCAGAGCCTTTAAGAGTAGGTGGAACATCTTAGGCCATTAGAGGTATGCCCTTGATGAGATTGAAGCGAGCACCCTCTCCCTCTCCCCTCTCCCCTCTCCCCTCTCCCCTCTCCCTCTCTCTCTCTCTCTCTCTCTCCTGACTACTATGAGATAAACAGCTTCCTCCACCACATAGGACAGCCTCAAAATGCTACCCCAACTATGTGACCAGAATCAACAGGATCGACAAACCACAGATTAAAACTTCCAAAACAGTGAACCAAAATAAATGTCAGGTATTTCATTACGGTGACCAAGTTGAAAACTGTCCTCAGTAGATATGAATCAATTCACACTGTCAATACAGGCACCTGTGAAATGTAGAGATGGTGTGAAAAGGTAGTTCAAAGTGTGGGGTTTGCAGTTAAGTCAGTTTGAGTTGAAACCTTAAATCCAGTTGCATGATCTAGTCACATAAAGTGGGTATGGTACCCTGTCTAATGGTGTGGATATAAGCTGAGACAAAAGACATAAATCTCACAAAGTATGGTGTGTGTAAGACCACTATTTTTGTGAGCATGATAAAATATAAAATATACATTTAAAAATAATCCACCCATTTCAAAGTACAAAACCCAGGAGCACGTCATAAATCCTTGAGGTTGTGCAACCTTCAGAACTCTTATCTAGTTCCTGAACAGTTTTATCACTCCAGGGGGAAACCCCGCCCCCAGGGAGCAGTGACTCCCCTGCCTACTTCCTCCCAGCCTCTGACATCTGCTTTCCGGGCTTATGGAAAATCACTACCTCTTATCCTCCTCTTTTCTCTCCATCTTTGTTTGGGCTGGTAGCTTTAATCACGGTCAGATTTCTCTCGTGGAGACAACATAATCGAGCTTTCAAAAGAAAACAAACAGGAATATAATAGCAGAACTGAAAACCAAACGCGTAGAAATCATTTCGCACACTCCCTTTTGAGACTACCCTGCCTCTCACCAGCAAACTCCTTTTTTTTTTTTTTTCTAACAAGTCTCATGCAACCCAGGCTGACCTTGAAGTATCTTCCATGAAACACCCTCTGCATTCATCTTGCTCACTGGAATCCGATAGCCTAGGTCTTGCTGGAGTGAGACTTCTCCCTAGTAACTAAACCCATTTTCCAGTTCCAGCTCCTGCCCCTCCCCTCTTTGTTTCCCTACGCTGTAAGACCTGCCTTCCTCCACCCAGGCTCCTGGCTGTAGAATCCCATTTCCTAACTTTCTCCTACAGGGACCACACCCCTGGCCTGCTTGGACTCTGATGACTTCCAGCTCTTCCCTAGAGTCTCAGGATTGCACGTCACCCCTGCTAATCGTAACACTTCTCGATGCTTTAAATGTCTTCCCAAATTGGTAGTGTGGCAAGGTTAAGCCCCAGTGTAGTTTGAAGGCTTGAAGAACTGTTGGAGGTGATTAAATTACAAATGGACTGATGTCCCTATCACAGAAATGGGTGTGCTACCTCAAGGCTGAGATGTTACACACGTAAGCTCAGTCCCTTCTGCTCTCTGTCTCGTCCTCTCACCTGCCTCAGGATAAAGGCAAGAAGGCCCTCACCAGACGCGAGCACTTGATCTTGGATTGCTCAGCCACCAGAAATTTGAGCGTAATTCTTGTCTCGATTAAGTACCCAGCTTGTCTTGTTAAAGCAGTACGGATACACTGAGACAAGATTTCAAAGTTGGCATATCCAAAGTGACCAGTACCTACTTGATTACAAATTGAAGCCTCCAGCCACCTGTGGGTCCTCTCTTTTTCTGTTTTCTTTCTATTAGGATAATAAACCTTATCGACTATAATTCCCAAACACCCCTCCCTGCTTATCTACCTCAGTTTTCATGGTCTCGATCCCCCAAAATCTCTCCCCAAATGACCTCAGTTGTCTATTCTTTTTATTCATAATATCCTTCCCATAACTGTCAAGACTGCTTACATCTTTTTAGATTTTTATTTTATGTGTCTGGTTATTCTGCCTGTGTGGATGTGCACCTCATGCATGCAGTGCCTAAAAGGGCCAGAAGAGGGCGTTGAATCCTCAAGGGCTGGAGTTACAGAACAGTTGTGTGTTGTGGCAAAGAGAGGGTATTGGAGATTGAACCCGGTTTCTCTGGAAGAGCAGCCTCTTACCTGCTGAGCCATCTCTCCAGCCCCAGGAATTACACCTCAAGGGCTGGGGAGATGGCTGATTGGGTAAAGACTCTGTTAGGCCTGGTGAGCTGAGCTAGTGGCCCAGGAGCCACAGGGAGAACTGACTCCTAAAAGTTGTCCTCTGACCTCCACTCACATCCTGGGACAAGCACCTCACCCCCTTAACAAACAAACAAACAAACAAACAAACAAACAGATAAATAAAGGTAATGTTTTAATTTTAAGAAATTATATCTTAAAATGCAAAAGTAATAGACTACGATGGCACATCCTGCTAATCTCAGCAGTAAGGCGCAAGGTGGTCAGGAGGCTCACCTGTGCTATAGTAAATTAGAAAGAAAGAAAGAAAGAAAGAAAGAAAGAAAGAAAGAAAGAAAGAAAGAGAGAAAGAAAGAAAGAAAGAAGGAAAGAGGAAAGAGAGATAAAGAAAGGAAAGAAGGAAGAAAGAGAAAATAGGGGCTGGAGAGATGGCTCAGCAACTAAGAGTACTAGCTGTTCTTCCAGAGGACCCAGGTTCAATTCCCAGAACCCACAGGGCAGCTCAGCGCTGTCTGAAACTCTAGCTTCAGGGGATCTGACACCGTCACACAGACATTCTTGTAAGTAAAACATCCATTGGAAAACAGTCCTGGGCCAGGGATAAGCCAATCAGCCATTTCTAGTCCTGCAGGAACCAGCTCAGACCTAGGCAGAGCATCTGAAGTTGTTCTGGCTTTGTCTGAGCGCTAGGCCTCTTTGCAGTAGTTGTAAAAAAAAAAAAAAAAAAAGGAAGACAGAGACAAGACTATAACTTTTTGTTAACATGGTAAGCCAGGACTGAGGCTACCTAGCAAAAGAGGAAGCCTCCCTTCACCCTTACAGATTTTTTTTAAGAAATATTATTTGTTTCTAATGTATTGGGTATCTTGCTTGACTGTATATATGTGTACCATATACATATCCTGCCTTTAGAGGCCAGAAGAGAACACTAAATCTTCCAAAACTGGAGTTATACATGGTTGTGAGCTGCCATGTGGATGCTGGGAATTGAATCTAGGTCCTCTGGAAGAGCAACAGTTGCTGTTAACCACTGAGCCGTCTCTCCAGAGCCTCTCAAGACCCTTCCACTCAGACTTATAAACCCCTTCTTTGTTGTTTAAATGCGATACAGTTCATAGGACCCCTTCCCTGACTTCTTTTATATTTAAGATAATGTTGATTGGATTGTCTAATTCGTCTGAGAGAGTGAGTCAGGGTCTAGCTAAGTAGCCCAGGCTGCCCTTGGGTTTGTATTGATCCTTCTGACTCAGGCTTCCAGTTGCTAGGATTAGAGCTCCATGCAATCAGGCTTGGCTGGCTTTGTGCCACTTGCACACCGAACTTGCTACTTCTTATCAGTATTGAAGTTGACGTCTCCTCAGTTTTACTGAGCATTAGAGTCACCTGGGGGAATTAAAATCCCCAATGCCAATCGGTCCAAAGATCTGGGAAAGGGCTAAGCATCAGCAAATTAATGAAAAATAATTTTGAGACAGGGCCTCACATAACTCAGACTAGCTTTGAACTCACTGTGTAGTCGAGAATGACCTTGGACTCCAGATTGTCCCTCCCAAGTCGTAGGATCACAGGAATGGCCGCCATAGGAGATTCTAGTGCACAGCAAAGTTAGGGAACCCCTGCTCCAAGCCAAGTGAGTCGCTTTCTCTGGGCTCCTGCCCTCCCCGCCCTTTTCAGCTCCCTACAGTTGCAGTATCAGTGTGGGAAAGACAGATGCACGACCTTCCCTGCCTTGCCCACGAGAGAACCCGACACAGTGCGAGCTGCTGAGCTCACTTAAGAGATGGATCCACATAATGTTCTTGAATAACTTTTCTTTCAAGGTACTTTTTCCTGGGGACCAGGTATAAGAGAGGCATTTGAAAAACAAATCCAGGAACAAGAGAAGGGCAGCCTCTGCAGCCAGACACCATGTGCAGGGCAAAGTCTCAACTTGCCAGTCCCTCCCTTCCCACCTCTGTGAGATCTAACGGCAGTGGCGTTAGCAGGATCTCATAAATCAAATTCATCAGATGTAGTCATGCCAGTGTCTCTGGGCATTGATTCCTAGAGATGAGTCTGACATCCTTGGGCTCACCGAATTGTCTGAGAGGTGACCAGGAAGTGAGCCAGTATGGGGATGATGGCTCTGCTCACTCTCCCCGGATGGAAGGGGACACGGAAGAAAAGAAACAGAACTGCGGGGGTGCCTGGTGACTTAGGCTTTCAGCCACCTTCCTCAAGTGTGGTCAGATGGAGGAAGAACAAGCTGGCCCAGAAAGAGGCTGAGCTGAGAAGAATAGGAGAGTCAACAGAGCCTGCCAACAGAGGGGAAGGAAGGAGGGGAGGCAGGAGGAGCCTTGGACCACGGAGGGTGGGTTTCCTAGGTGATGGAGGAGCGGCAGTGAGGAGTGGATGGCCACGTGTTCACCTCTGCGCACTCCTGGGGGCCTGTTTGCTTTGGGCCCAGTTTATTAACTGAAGTGAATTGTGGTTGGTGACTGGAGTTGACTCAGGGAAGCAGAGCAAAGACTTGTAAAGCCCCAGGCTTCTGCAGGTCTTGCCCCTCCCACAGTGCCCACAGGGCAGGGCAGGTGCTTTCTGCCACCTGAACAGAGCCTATCAGCTGGGGCGCCGCCAGCTGCCAGCTTATTGTTTTGTCTTATTCATCAAAGAGGGAACTTGTTTTTATTTTATGTGAGGTCTTTTTGCCCCAGGAGAAAAGGAAGCACTTCGTTATAAACAACACCACTTTTTTTTTTTTTTTTTTTTTTTGGACAGGATCTTGCTGTGTAGGCCAGGCCAGCCTGGACTACAAAGCATTCCTTCTGAGTGCTGAGTTGACAGGCATGTGGCACCATGCAACACTACCACCTTATGACAGGACTCACTCACTGCAACAGGCCTACACCTGTGAGCTCCTTTCATTAGAAGTATGCCTGCACACACACTTGTCAGCAGGCTGCGTAGACAGCCTCTGGGGGACTTTACCTTCCTAGATGGCAAGGCACTGAGTAAGCTAGTAGCTAGCGTTAATGCTATTCTTGAGAAATCCCTCCTCTCTCTGGCTTTGTTCTCTGTCTGCCTCCTTCCTCCCTCCTTGCCTGGCCACCAACATGTATTTATTGAGCTCTTCCAGCAGACAGGGAGGCCTGTGGGTACATCGAGGAGATAAACACAGCTTGATTAAAGCAAACCCAACAGCGATGAAGCAAGCCTAGCCGAGCCCTTGTCCCTGTCTGTGAATGTGCAGCTTTGCAGAAAAATACAAACATCCCTCAGTTCTATGGCCAGGAGTCCCTCGGGTACCCAATCTGTGGAGGATGCTGTAAAACGATGGGGATATGTTTGGCTGTAACCTACGCACAGCCTCTTGCTATATTTATTATATTTATTGTGGCTTTTTGAGATGGAGTCTCATGTAACTAAGGCTGGTCTCAAACTCACTATGTAGCTGAAGATGGAGCTTAAAGTCCTGATTCTCTTTCCTCTACCTCCTGAGCCATGTGTGTGTGTGCGTGTGTGTGTGTGTGTGTGTGTGCACATGCCTGTACACGTGCAAGACCAGTTGTCATCAATGGTGTCTTCCTTGTGGCTCTCCACCTTACCTTTTGAAACAGGGGCTCTCACTGAACCTGGAACTCACTCATCTACTTTATTCTTTGGGAAATGATGATGGGGAAGGGGGACTTTATTATTCAGAAGAAATTTTAAACATTTATTTTATTTTTAATTAAGTGCATGTTTATTTGGACATGCGCACCTGAAGTGGGTGCTGGCAACAGAATTCTGGTCCTCTGCAAAAGAAGCAAGACCCCTTGACCACCGAGCCATCACTTCAGCTCCCTCAGAACAATAGCCAGCCAAAACACAAGTATTCTGTACAATATATAATATATCATATGTCATGAATTCCATGGCAAATTGGTTGAATCTGTGATATGGAAGCCACATATGTGGAGCCCCACACTGCTCTCTCAGCTGCAGACAATGTTCTAATTGCCTCTCACGTAAATCACCAATCTTCCTGCCTTCCAGCGTTTTCTACTGCCAGATATTCCCTCTGAAGCACGCGTCAAGCTGCAAGCTGCCCTCCAGCCCCACAACATACCAGCCCCACTCATAGTCCAGTCCTTTATTCACACCACTCTCTTATCTCGTTGCAAACTCCTATTCACCCTTCAAGACCCAACTCCATGCTTGCCTCATTCCCACACACTGGGCAGAACAAAAGCTTCCTCCCACTGTGTTCTCCTTAAGGCTTTCAGATATACCTCAGTCTTAGCACCTATCCCAGTGTGGCCATGTTCCTGTTTCTTACGCTGGGGTAGAACACACCTTAATTATATTTGTTTCCTCCATGCTTGACTTATCCATAGTGATAAATGAACTAATGATTATGAGGGAATTGACTGTCATACATAAGGAGTGCAGAAAACGACTCTGCCCTTTGCCCTCCAGCCCATAACCAGCTTTTCAGGAATACCAGAGGCCAAGGATACAGGGATGATTTTCCCAATATTCCTAACATAAGGCAATAAAGTAGCCACAGCTCATGTGCTGCCTGTCCTACAGCTTCATGACTGTGACATTCACTTCACATACTTTCCTTTTTCCTTTTTGAAGACAGAAGCTTGCCTGGCATAGGGCACATGCCTGCAACCCCAGCATACAGGAGGCTGAAGCAAGAGAACCAGGAGTTCAAGGCCAACCTGGGCCACGCTGAAACCCTATCTCAAAACCCAAAATAAAATTAAATTAAATCCATAGGCATAAACATGACCCATCAGTTCATACTCTGAGTGCAGTGTCATACTGGCACAGTGTTAGTATCTGTCCTGCAAAAGCATTCATTCAAAATAATGGCCGTAGTGTTCTTTCAGCTTTTAAACTTCATATATTCATGTGCTGTGCATGGAACTACACCTTGCTTTGCCTCCCACTATTATCCAGACAGCTACAGGCTAACCTCTGGGCTCTTTGTTCTATCTCGTTGTCTACTGCCTATGCCTGCACTAAACCTTTCAACACTGGGGCCTTGGTAGCAACTCTTGATGGCTGTCAGTGTAAGTCTGTCCTTGTTCTTTAAAGTCACATAAGTTCTTCATTTGCCCTTCTTACCTTCCATGTGAATTTTACCATCAGCTTGTAATGGCTATTTACGTTCACGTATTTGAGAGAGGGTCTCTGTGGATGGCACACTGAGTCTTGCCATCTGGGAACCTGATTCAGCTCCCCAGCTCTTTAGGATGTGATAATGAACCTGAGCACCCTTCCACCAGAATCCCAGTGGCAAAGTAAAGAGAGTCTGAGAACTTCTTGCAGGAAGGGAGGCAGGCTGCTCATACTCACTGTCAAAGTCAGCTAACTCAGAGATGACCTAGACCTGAACGCTCCCTGCTCCAGGTCCTAAAGCTTCCTGTGGCAGATTCTGCTATTCACCACAGTGTCTTCCTGCCCCGTGCCTCTCAGTGTCCCTGCCATCCAGGTGCTGTGGGCAGCCCCTGTATCAATCAGAACTAACCTGCCTTGGAAGGCTATCCTTCCATGTAGCTACAGTCTCACTAAGTGGATACATGCTTGCTGGAACACTATGGTCACCCCATGTGTGGGCTTTCAGGGGCTTCCTAGGCCTGTGTAGCTCCAAGCCTGCCTTGCCATACAGACATAAAATAGTCACCTCCCATTTTAAAGGTTACTTCCTGGGAAGAAACAGAAGTGTCTTGGCAGTCTCACAACCCTTACAAACTATATAAAGAAAATTTCACACAGGATGTGAGATTGGTTTCTCAAAGCCACTGTGTGTCTTTAATTTCAATATGAGCCCTTAAAATCTGCCCCTGAGAGCTTTGCAGGGAAACTATTTATGTCTCCTCTTATGCTTATGAAAAAATAATTATCATATATTATGACAGAGATCGCACCTGGAGTTTGTTTAGAATCATCTGCTGGGCCCATGGCTGTTCCTTTTGTACCCAGCACATAGAGCACACCTGCTCTATCCCACAGAGTTCATGAACACTGTAGAGCATCTCTCTTGCTGAGCCCTGAGTGCTGTGCTGCAGAGACACGAACCCTCTGAACCCTCCGCAGAGAAGCGGGGCAGAGGGTTCCCACCTTGCACATGACAACATAGGCTCAGGGTACTGAAGTAACTCAAGCCAACAAGCACAGCTTGTCTCTGATAGGATTGTGACCCAGGGTCTACAGACCTGTGGCCATGGGACCTAGCCTGATGTTGCTTGTTATGGAAGACAGGAAAGGAGGGAGAGAGGGTGAAGGAGAAGAAAGAGGGACAGAAAGACAGAACGAGGAAGAAAGGGGACAGAGGACATAGACTAGGAGAATGACATGGAAGGAAAGGAGAGGGGGGCCTGTAGTAATTGGAAGCCCCAGGCCTGTCAGAGAAAGGGTGATTCCTTCTTTCCCAGAATCTACAGCCTCGACTGTGGTCACAGATTCCACAGTGTTGTCTGTCCAGGGTAATCTTATGTGTCATGGGGAGGAGGAGGGAGAAGAGGAAGAAGAGGAGGACAGCCACAGCCACTCTCAGCTAAGGATCCTCCCTAAAGGTAGACAGAATTCTTTGAGGCCTGATAGGTACCTGGGAGAATCCCGAGACCAATGACCTTGGAGGTCTCTAAGCTTTGTGGTGGGAACAGAAAACACAGCAATCCTGTGACCTCCTGTCAGCTTGGCAGAGGGCCTGGGTTCAAGACCAGAGGAAAAACTAGAGCTAAAGGGTGGGGGTTGGTAAACATACATAAATCCACACTCTGTCCCAGGATTCCTGCAGGTAGGCAGCACTTGGGGTGATTTATTCTGCTTAAGCATTCTCTTGCGTGCCTGTGCCAGGGTGCACACAATACCCTTCACCTTGACGAATTTGCAGCCTCGTTCAAAGGTCGTGTTTGCTCAGTGGATGGATGAGACAGGGAGGGGAGCCTGTGCCCAGGGTAGACCTGGGTGTGGGGAGGCCCCTGCAGGGAGGGACTGTCATTCCTGAGCTTGGAGGGTCAGGTAAGCTGCTTGCTACAGAACATATGGAGGTGTTTACCTCAGCCAGGAAGGAAGCCTCTGGCTCTATGACTTCACTTCCCGCCCTCCTGCCTCAGCTCCTAGACGCCTTCCTCTTCTGATAGCTGCCGGTGGTGTTCCAAGAAGCCAGCTCTCCCCCAAGCTCTGTGATATACCAGCACAATTAAAATTCACTCATTTGCCCCTCCATAGGAAGCAGGGCAGACAGGATGTTGGTGCCAACGCAAGCCAAAAACCAAGTCAGTATGGGTGGTATCTGACAGTTTCCCATTAGCAGTCTCCAGCCGAAGGCCAGCCAGGACAGGAGTATGAAGCTCCAGGCTCTCAGGAGGGGTAGCTCCCTGCCTTCAGGACCTGGTAGGTTTCTTGGATTCTTGGAAGTAGCTCTGACAGGAAGTAGCTCTGACATTTGCCAAGCAGACTTGCCCCCAGGTGGGCAGGGGCATCTCGCTTCTGGGAGAACTTCCTGTTTGAAGCAGGAAGTGGTTTTGGATTCAGAACCAGGTCTGGCCTGAATAAGGGCAAAAGATAAAGGAAGACAGTACAGCTTTGGGGTCTCAGCCAAATGAGATCCAGGGGACTCCATCCTTGCAGGAAAAAAACAAACAAACAAACAAAAAAAACGTGTGTGGTAGCTTAAGTAAGAATGGCCCCCACAGGCTCATATATTTGAATTCTTAGTCACTCTTTGACGTGACTAGAAGGATGAGGAGGTGTACAGCCTTGTTAGAAGAACTGTGTCACTGGGGATGGGCTGTGAGGTTTCAAAAGCCCATATCAACTCTCTCTGTCTCTGTCCCTGACCCCCAGCCCCCCAGTGACTAAAACACCATGAGTACTGAGACAGAAGCCTGTTTGCCTGACTGAGTTGCAGAAGGCTCGAGAGGCTATTCAGGTGCTGGCCTAAAGGGGAACTCTATCTGGAATTGGGCAACAACCACTGGCCTTGCCACAGCCCTGCTGGGGTCACTTGTGCTGGGGTCAACCTGGTGTATCACTGGTACGTGAGACTGGGAGAAGTAAATGACATAGCTGAAAACCTTCCAACGCTTGCAGATGGGCTTGGCTGGGGCTGGCAGGTAGACAACCTTCGTCCTCCTCACTAGACGAGGGTCAGGTATGAATCGTAACTGCACCCATTGATAGTCTGATTTTTCCCACTGTGGTTTTGGCAGAGGGCTTAGCGGACAGGATTGTATCCATTTGATTCTGAAAGTCAGGCAGCTGCACTTCCTCCCACCCACACCAAAGAGTCCTTCAAAGTTAGGGAATGTGTGGGTAGGAGCCATCCAGATAAAGAGGAGTAAAAGGTACGAGTTCACATATCCCAGGTGGCCATCTCTTCCATTCTGCCCTTGGTAGGCAATGCTCATCATGGTCCCTGCAGAACTTCATACCTCAGTTAATGCCACCAATGTAATCTCCCATAAGCCTAACCAGAGGCTAACCCAAGGCGATCTTATATTCTGGCAAGTTGATATTTAACATTATCACCCTAGGCAAGCACTCTGCCAACTGAGCTACCCCACCCAACCCCCAGCTGTATTTAAGTATCGCATCAGTCACTTATCTCATCACTGTGACAAAGTATCTGATGGAAGCAACTTAAGGAAGGAGGGGCTTTTTTTTTTTTTTGGCTCACAGTTTAAGGATATACAGTCTATCATGGTGGAGAAAGAGTGGCCCATGGTAACAGAATCGTGTGGCTGCTGCTTGGTACAGGGATCAAACTACAGGCCAGAGCAAAGGCTGAAACTGTATAACCCTCAAGGCTGTCTGTCCAGAGGTCTACCGCCTCCAGCTGGATCCGACCTCCCAAATCAATACTACCAGGGGAAGGACCATGCATTTGGACACGTGAGTCTGTAAGGGACGTTTCACATTCAGACTGCAATTAGTATAAAGTACTCAGCAGTGGGCGGTTTGTCACTCAGCAATGGAAAGAGCTGGAGCAGGAACAGACTCCTCCAAACACAGGCCCCAGAGAGGCCATCACTAATGATCCCGCGGGAGTCTAGTGACTGATGCTTCTGCAGACAGACAGCAGGTGAACTGGGGGTGGCTGGTCTGGTGTGGCCTCTCCAGAGACACCTCTGCTTTGTCCTCAGCAGGCCAGCCTAGAATTATTCTTCTGGCAGTAGCAGGAACGTGGGGTTTAGGGGAGGAGGGCAAGGAGGAGGAGGAAGAGGAGGAAGACACAAAGCTTCATAAGGCCCGCCTGGAGCTGGCCCCATCACTTCCACTAAACACTGTCTGAAGCAAATCCCCACGCCGGCTCCCATTCACTGGATAGGAAATGGCACCTGTCTCTCAGAAGAGGTGCTGCAAGAGCACACGGCAGAGGCTGAGGCTCCCGAGGAGAGGGAGAACTAAGTGAGCTCTGCGTGTTGTTCATCATGGAGCTCCGAGGCTGTTAAGCCGTTGGCAGGGGCTTGAGAGACATGAATCGTCCTTCTGTGTTGACTGACATTTCTAGACAATGCCAGTCCAGAAATAGTCACCGCTTTTCGCTATTTTAGCAATAATTTTTGTGTGGAGGAAGTAAAAGGACCATGAAAAAAGAGTTTTGGATGGCCAACCCCAAGGGTCAGGACTCTAGATCTGTGCACTCCAAACAGTGTTCTGTGGGCCCCCAGGGCATTGTAGGGAACGGGTGCTTTGTATAAACGCCAGGAAATGTGGGCTCCCACCGGATTCAGGATAGATCTATTTTCTGGTTTTCCTTTGAAGACAAGCTGTAATGCTTTGAAAAATAAAAGATTTGAAGTCCCGCAGACTAGGAAAAAAAACACACACACAAAAAGACAACAGTCTTACTAATGTCCACTCTAAGGGACCTTGTAACTCAGTGTCCTGGCGAGTATTATAACCCCAAGTTGCCCTTTATCCAAGGCCAATTCTCTTGACTTGCTCTCTACTCCATCACTGGATTCAGGCTGCTAGGATCACTGCAGCCTGGCTTATAGAGGAATCTGAAGCAATCAGAAGAGATTTTCTTAAAGTATCATCACCTCTACTTTGTGCTTCTCCGGGATCTTATTTTTTTCTTGTAACTGTGTCCAAATACTTAACAAGAATGCTGAACATCAAATGGGACATCTATATCAACCCAGCCCTACCCTGTCACCCACGCCCCAAGGCTCAGGGAACATCACAGAGGAGGATGGGGGGGGGAGCTCTGTTTTATGCTGCCATCTGGACGTGATATGGCGACTGTACTTGTGAACTTACATCTGCTGTCCTTACCTGCACAGGATCAAACCAGCCAGAGTTTCCCAGGTCCCGCGCCTTACTGAAGAGCTATTAGCAGTTGATAGTTGCAGTAGGCCTCTGGGCAGAGGGCCTGGAGGGTTAAATGAAGGTTTCTGTATGTGCTCTGCAGTTAGTGATACAAGGTACAAAGAGGCTGCCAGGTGTTCCTGTGACCATGGGCCAGATGTATGGTTTCCCGTGGTGATGGACTATAT
The DNA here is from genome assembly GCF_000001635.26 of Mus musculus. Classification (NCBI taxonomy): domain Eukaryota; kingdom Metazoa; phylum Chordata; class Mammalia; order Rodentia; family Muridae; genus Mus; species Mus musculus. Next base: position 112,205,420 of record NC_000073.6, on the reverse strand, counting down.
ATCCTCAAACTGTGAGCCAAAACACCCACCCCCCACTTAAGTTGTCCCTCCCCCCCCCAGATATTTTGTCACAGTAATGTGAATCAATCTTCCTTAAGGATGTGGCCCCACTATACATAACTCACTATACTTAGTAGGTTATGACCAAAGACATGAAGTTGAGAAGGAATCTACTGGAAAAGGATATGGAAAGCCACTAAAGATCCACTTCCTCCTTCTAGACCATGGCCCCTATGGGCTCCACAGTCTCCCAAAACAGAGCCACCAGCTGGAGACCAGGTGCTCCAGCACATGAGCCTATGAGAAAATGTTTACATACAATCCGTAATAGCCCAAAGCAAGAGCCTTCACCCTCTTGAACTCCGAATCTCAGTCCTTCATGCATATCCTAGTATATCACGTCCCTGTGAATCTGGCTTATCCAGAACCACAGACAATCTTATTGGCAGTAAGCAGGGCTTGCTTGGTGGTCGGCTCCGGGAGCAGAGCTGGGTACACTCAGTGTGGCAGCTGCCTAGGAGGAAGGCTCACTTCCTGGATGATGCCTCAGCTTGCTTGGGAGCTGTATCTCCTCCTCCTCCCAGTGTGTTAATTCCATTTCTTCCCAAGTGAGTGTTTTTAGGACATGAGCTAATTATAGTGTCTCCTAAGTCTTTTGCAGTCTGTTTCCTGTTCAAGTACTGCATTAGTCACCAGCAAGAGTCCAACAAACTCCTGTCCCTGCCTGATCTCAGCCACTTGGAACAAGGGGACTCTGGAGAGACTAGGGACAGATCCCAATGGGGAGATAGGACGAGGGGGCTAGACACTGGCTGGGGGGGGGCAGCGGCACAAGGGAGAGTCTCCTGTGCCCCATCCTCTGTGGCCCTCTTGGTCCTGGAGTTTGCTCAGCTGCAGAGGCTGCACAGCATCTCCAGTCAGCTGCATAGTTTTGCTATTACTTGGTGACCTATTTGCATCTTTGCTGAGGATTTCCTCTCAGGCCATATACGGTGATTTCACTGCCTCACAAACGGAGGCTTCCTGCTGCAGCAGTGCTCAGGATCCTTCGCACATGTCCCATCCTTGCCTTTAATTTAGTTTGTGCAAAACAAACAAACAAACAAACAAACAAACAAACAAACAAGCAAGCAAACGCCTTCATACTCAGACCTTCCCATGCATGGCTGGTCCCAGGATCTAACCAGTTGCATTTGATGGGAACTCCCTGCCTCGCTGACTTTTGTGCTCACAGGCGCATGAGCAGCTCCTGCACCCAGGGAGGAAGAGGAGACTGGGCCAGGGTTTGACAAAGCTCCACCTCCAAGCCCTTTTGCTTTCCTGTGTCGTTGCTCCTGCTGTCTCTGGCCTGGAATGAATACCTTGGACCAGGTGTCAAGGTATCCATTGCCAAGACTCTCCATAAGGCCACTGTGTTGCTTTGGCTGTGACAAAATGCTTGACAAAAACAACTTGAAAGATGGGCCCGTTTATTTTCATTTTGGCTCACTCCATCATGATAGGGTGAGCCAGCTGGTCCAGCATGTTGCATCTGCAGTTAGGAAACAAAGAGAGATGAATAGCTGGGGTTCAGCTAGCTTTCCCCTTTTTGTGCAGTAGGATTGGTGCCATCTGACATCAGGGCGGGGCCTTCCCACCTCAGTTAACTGTATCTAGAAAAGCCCCTTACAGACGACACACCCAGGGGGTTGTCTCTTCAATTCTATGTTCTGGAAAGCTGACCATCAGTATTACCCATCACAGCCACCAACATCTTCTGGCCTCCTTGACTGTTTGACCCACCTTTAGCAATCCCTGGTGAAGGAGGGGAGAGCAGGGCTTCCAACCTGAGTCCTCCAGGGACAAAGGAGGGACAGGAAAGGGGAACGTTCTAGTTGAAAACCACATCTTCAGGTGGCCAGCATTCTAGAGACTAAACTCATTCGAAATTGGCTTTACCACTCCCCAGTCACCCCAAAAGGGGACTTGTCCCTTGAACAAAGCTTCTGGGAGCTGTGGAGATGGCTCATTCCACGCTGTCTCCCTTGGAACTTTGGCTTCTGATGCCAACCTCGGGTGGGCCAGGTAAGTCAGGGAGTATCTGATCTGTACCAGGAAGCTTTCTGGAAATGCATACTAAAAGCGAGCCTCTAAGAAGGTGCCCGAGCTCGCATCATCCTCTGTTCCCATTTGGAGCTGACATGCAATGGGTACCTTGAGGTAGACAGGATGGAAGAAAGTGGGTATGAGCCTCATTTGCCAGCCACTAGCTTGGGCTCAGACATCCCCGGGCTACTCCTGAGCCGTGGTGCATTCCAGCAATCTGGCCCAACTATTTTTATAGTCATTTGGTTTCCATCCTAAGAAATTTGTTACAGACCGTCTGCCCACAGAGCATACACGATTACATCCTGGGAAGGGCAATAGCCCAGAAGACGCCATCAGGGGTGGCTGAGTCAGGCTTAGTCAAAGATAAGCTTGCCTCTGCCAGGGCTGAGGACCAGGAGACCAAGTCCCAGGGGAATGGGATATTGGGGAGAAGGGGTGTGAGCACCCAGCACAAACTCTCTCTCCTTAGGGCTACAGTTGTAGGTCTTGAAACAAAGAGCATCTGAAAAAGATTACCTTCAGCTAAGCTCCTCTTTCTCTTCCTCCTTCCTCCCCTTCTCCTCTTCCGTCTTCCTCCTCCCTTCTCTCCCTCTTAAAAGAAAAACATCAACCCCCCCCCCAGCTCCTCTCCCACAGACACCCACCAGGCAGTAGGGCTGAGTTTCTTCTACAAACTTCTTTTTCAGCTACCCAACATAAGAGCAAAGAAGGATGGTAGAGATAACTCGGCCGGCCAGCTGTTCCTCTTGAACAGGGGGGGCCCTGAGAAGTATCCCCAAGACTGCTAGCCCATCCCCTCAGGTGACTCTCCAGACAATCCCCAGCCCCCATCAGCTCTGCAGCTGGGCAAAGGATCGCAAAGGCTCCTGGCAGACAATCATTTACCAGGGAGAATGCCCCATGGGAAAGGATTTCTTCTTGATTACATAGACTATCTCCCGCTCTGTTTTTCCAACAGTGACTCACCCAGGAGTCATCAAAGCTGCTGATGGGGACCATGCCTGTGCTCCTGCCTTAGCTTTGATCACGATTGCATAACTCAGAGCTCAGAAACTGGCTCTAGCTCTTCTGTTCATCCCAAAACCCAAGACAGAAAACGACAAGCCTGAGGGTGGCATTAGCATCAAAGCCTTTCACTTAAATGTACAGATGGGCATGGAAGTGTCAGTGAAAGCCCATAATACCAGCCCTCAGGAGGCAGAGGCTAGAGGACTGCTGCAAGTTCAAGGCTGCTTTCTTCTACCTGGGAGGTTCCAAGTCAGCCAGGGCCACATAAAAGTACTGTAGTAGAGGCTGGAGAGATGGCTCAGAGGTTAAGAGCACTGACTGCTCTTCCAGAGGTCCTAAGTTCAATTCCCAGCAACCACATGGTGGCTCACAACCATCTGTTATGGGGTCTGATGCCCTCCTCTGGTGTGTCTGAAGACAGCTACAGTATACTCCTATAGATAAAATAAATGTAAATAAATATTTCTTTAAAAAAAAAAAAGACTGTAGTAGTTACTTTTCTGTTGTGGTGATAAAATACCAAGGCAACTTACAGAAGGGAACGTTTACTTGAACTTATAGCTCCAGAAAGAGAAGAGTCCATCATGGCGGGGAATTGTAGCAGCAGACACAATGGTCAGGACGCTTACATCCTCGACTGTAGGAGCAAAGCAGAGAGAACTAACCAGAAGTGGAGAAGGGTGTAAACTCTCAGAGCCTGCCTGAGATAGTTCCTCCAGCAAGGCTACACTTCCAAGACCTCTCCAAATAGCATCACCAACTGGATACCAAAGTGTTCGAACACCCAAGCCTATGGGGACATTTCTCATTCAAACTGCCACAGAGACCTTGCCTCAAGATAAAATAAAATAAATTTTAAAAAGAAAAATAAAATAAAAGGTATTCAGCCACATCTAAACACACCTCTGAGTGACACTGGACCTTGAAGGAAAGTGCCAGGCTCTCAGAAATTCTTGCTCAACAGACCTCTACAAGGGATTGCTCATTTGTCCTGTATTTACCGGGTAAGTACCAGTCTGTGGACCCTGTACTAGACAAGACCATTAGCATCTCTATATGAAGTCTTAAAACATGGCCCTGTGAGGCTGAGGAAGGGAGAGTGGGACACAGACCAAGGAAGAGTGTGAGGAATGGGAATTGCTGAGAACAAGGGCAAGTGGCTCGGGAGGAGTCAGTTCTACAGTGAGCCTTGGCCAGTGGCAAGCCTGGGGTGGGGGTGGGGGTGGGGGTGGAGGCGAGGCCAGATGGGGCTGCACGATGAGAGACCTCCTTCCCAAGATCTTTAGCATGGGCTTCATCACAGAAGGGTTTGATTAGGGGAGCTGAGTCACTGAGGGACCCAGCACAAAGCAACAGGGCTCATCTTGGCTAGCTTGGAGAGCATTCGTGAAGAACTGTTTACTGAGGGCTGACCACGCAGTATAGAACTGTCTGCATAAAGATGATGAGGCAAGAGGGGCTGAGGGAAGAAACAGTTACTGGGAGTCAGGGGAAGGTCACTTTGAGAGGAGCTGTGGCCTAGAATTATTACACTGTGAGGAGCCAAATTTTGACTCTCTTCTCCCTGACAGAATTGACTAAGCCCACCCAACATCAGAGAGGTAAGAATGTGAAAATGTGAAGCTGGAATCTAGCTGAGACCACAGCCTTTTCTTTTCTCTTCTCTTCTTTTCTTTGTTTCTCTCAGACACAAGCAGGCCTCCTACTGAGACTGCTCTGTGGCTCTCCAACCAGCAGACTCTCACCAGGGAAGTGAGTTTCTATATGAAGCAGGTATTAGTGGCCATATATCCTACTCCTTGCCCTATTCCCTGACCCCTTCCCTGCCTCCTGCTTGGAAATAAGAGAGCCATGCTGCAGGCTTACACTGTGAAATTTACCCCACACTCAGGTCTGAGAAGATTCCAAGCTTCTGCTTTGTAGACTCTGGTCTCTCTCTTTAGAGACCCCATCATGTAATCTGCTTCTGGTACTAGGTGCTAGATTAATTCTTTGCTGATGAAATGAGCCAATTCAAGCCAGATGGGTTGTATATAGGCAGACTTATTGGGAAGCTGCTCTCTGGTGAATTCACTGGCTCCAAGGATTGAGGCCAGGGGAGTCACCATGGATGTGGGGAAAGAGAGAGAGAGAAAGGGCACTCTTGGGTCAGGAAAGAAGAGACCAAAATGTCTGGATTATCTAGGGAAGAACCTCTAGGGGAAGGGCAGCCCATCCCTGGGCTAGAAAGTTCAGAGTTGGGGGCAGGGCATGCCAGATAGGGACTGAGGGATGCTGGGAAAACCTGGAGGTCAGGTCTGCTTTAATGTGTAATATATGCACCTCAGTCCCTTATCCCAGGGTCTGAAACCAAACAGAAATAACTGACAATCTTCCAAAGATATATGGACATTAATCTCTAACAAGATTTTAAACTCTGGACTTTTTAGAGGCCCTCTGAACCTCCCTTTCATCCTGTTCCCACAACTCCTTAAAAGAATTCAGGCAAGGGATTCAGTGCCTGGTCTTAACTGTGGCCACTCCTTATTAGCATCAAAAAAAACAAACAAACAAACAAAAAACAAAACAAAATGGTGTTATAAAATGGCAAATGCACTAAGTTTAAGAGTAGAGGTGCCCCCCCCCCGAAACCCCATTATCCCACCCACAGCTACCTTAAAAGACAGCAAGGTCTCCAGAGAACCTGGCACCAGAAGGAAGAGTGATGGGAGAGAAGGGAGACATTGTTACTAGGTAACATGCTGCTGTCCTGTGGTTGCCCTGGTGATGATGGTTTGTATGTTCGAGGAGTGGTAGTGGGTGGTTCCTCGCTAAGCTTCTGCAGTAGCTGGCTGGGCTTTGTTAATGGTGCTGCATTCTCTGACAAGATGTCACAGGCAGTCAAAACTTCCAGGGGATTAGAATTGTCTCCTTGAGAAGCTGCCATAGTTGAAGGCACAAGTGTTGGGTATCCTTCATGACTTCCAGAGCTAAAAGTGTACTTCAGCCTCACTGCAAAACTAACACCGGGCTCTATATTCATTCACTCACTCATCCACTGACTCACACATCTACCCATTTACCAGGTTATCCATCCATCCATCCATCCATCCATCCATCCATCCATCCATCCATCCATCCATTTAAATATAGATTCACTCACCTATCTATATCTTTACACACTTATTTATCTCTTCTTCTATCTATCCAGCCATCCTTTTGAGGGTTTTAGGTGGCATTGTAACTTCCTCTAAAATCTAGCTCATCTCAAAAGATCAGTATTCTAAGCTAAATTGTGTTCTCCCAAAATGGTATATCAGCATCCTAACTCCTGGTACTTTGGAGCAAGTTGTGAAGGTGAAACGTAGCCATGTGTTTAGATTCACAGTCCCTAGCAGGTGCTGCTGTTGTTGAAAGCTGTGGAACCTTTAGGAAATGGGACCTTGCTGGGACGTTGGGGACACTTCCTATCTGCATCATCTTTGCTTCCTAACTTAGGACACAATAGAACCCCTTGTTTTATGCTCCTGCCATTGTGGACTCTGTTCCCTTGAACTATAAGCTAACCCCCACCCCTACCACATTCATTACTTCTTGTCTGATATTTCATCACAACAACGGGAAAGGTAGGTAACACAGAAGAAAACTATATTAATAAATAAGGAGTTTACAAAAGACATTTAGTTGAAATGAGGTAATTAAGGAGAGAGTATATCTGGTATCCTTATTAAAGGGGACACCGAGAAACAGACAGAGACACACACACAGGGGAAATGTGAGTGTGACGTCACAAGGCATCACTTGAAGACAGAGAATTGGGATAACACTAAGGATTTGGGGCAGCAGCCAAGATAGACCAAGTGCAGCCAGCAAGCCACACCAGAGGCTAGGAGGAAGTACGTCTAGTCTTCTAAAGTGTGGAAGGTACAATTCAGTGACTTTAGACCACCCAATGTGCCCAGCTTGGTTGCAGCAGCACTAGGACGTAACTGACTAACAATCCCATGCCCTTTGCCCAGTCTTCGCTGTGGAGCTGTAAGAAGGCCTGCTCCTGGATAGCTCTGTGAGTTGCTCAAGTCCAGCTGTGCTAATCTCAATGTTAATGCTGATTATCAACCTGATGGGATCCAGAATCACCTCGGAGATACACCTCTGTGAGCGTCTGTGAAGGAGTTTCTACACTGGTTAAACTGGGGTGGGAAGACCTAACACTCTACATGTGGGCAGCACCATCCTTTAGGCTGTGGGCCTAGACTAAATAAAACGGAGGGTGTGGGCTGAGTACCAGCATTCACCTCTCTGTCTACTGACTCTGGACATATTGTGACCTGTCAACTCACACCGTTGTCACCATGACTTCCCTGCCATGATGGAATGTATCCCTGCAACTCGGAGGCAAAACAAGGCCTGCCTTCCTTAGCTTTCTTTTTTTCAGACATTTTGTCCCAGCAATAAGAACGTAACTAATCAGCCCTGTAAGGGCCCAGAATCAAAGCTTCATCGCAGAGGGCAGAGAAGGAGTGTCAGGAACCCTGCTGAGCCACCGGTTCAGAGAACTGCCAAGGTTCCCACCCCTGTTACCCTCCCGAAGAGTTGGTTAGTGAATCCAGTCTATTTCTCCACTCTTGTTTCAGGCTTGACCATGTGACTTGCCTTGATTTGAATGTGTCCCCAACTTGGGAACTGTCCTAATTTGCTTCTCTGTTGGCTGTGACGAAACAATGACCAAAGGTAACCAGGGGAAGAAAGGTTTATTTCACTTACAAGTTTCAGTTCATCGTTGCGGGAAGCCGAGGCAGGAGCTCAAAGCAGGCGGCAACTGGAGCAGAGCCCACCAAGAAACTGCTTACAGGGTTGTTTTTCAAGGATTTCTCAGCTTGCTTTCATTTGCAACTCAGGACAACCAGGGACACCATCCACAGTGAGCCGGATCCTCCCACAGCAATCATCAATCAGGAGAATTCGCCCCTAGATCAATCTGGTGGAGGCAATTCCCCAACTGAGGTTCCCCCTTCCCAAGTAGCTCTGGTCTGTGTCAAGTTGACAACCAAAGATGAACCAGAACAGGAAGTTCCCAATGCAACCATGCTGAGGGTAGTGTCTTTTGGAAGTAATTAAGTTGCAAGGACTCATTGAAATCACAAACATGGACTGTGTTCATTAATGTCCGGGGGAGATCCGTCTGAAGGCTGAATTCTGCTCCCTCCACATCCCTATCTCTGGCCCAATGTCTTCTGCCATGTTATAATGCAGAAAAGGGCCCTGGTTAGAAATTGAACTTCTTAGCTTCCAGAACTACTTTTCAAATGAATGTCATTGTTTTGACAAGAGGGTGACAAGACAACTTGAAGAAGATTTACTTTGGCTCTTGGTTGGAAGGGATACAGTGCATCATTCAGGGGACAAGGCAAGCATGTGAGGCAGCTGCTCACAGGTCAGCAGCCAGGCTGGGGGGAGAGAGAGAGACAGAGACACAGAGACACGGAGAGACAGAGATGAATGCTGAATGTTAGTTCCTTTTCTCTTTCTCTTTTCCTTCTTTTTATTCTGCCTGGCACCCCAGCCCATGGGGTGGTACCACCCACATTCAGGATGGGTCTCCTCTCTTTAGTTAAACCATTCTGGAAACTTCCTCAAGGACTCACCTCTTAGGTGGTTCTAAATCCAATAAAGGGATCCAATCCTTCTGTCTCCCAAGAGCTGGCTGGAACTGCAGGCGGGTGACTGAGGGGTATAGTGCTTGCCTTGCATGTGTAAGGCCCTGGGTTTGATCTCAGTACAGCGAGAAAGGAAGAAGAGAAAGAGGAGAGAGACTGAGGGAGAGGGAAGTGGACCCAGTTATGCAGAAAGATCCTGTGGTCTTAGAAGCCTGTAGTTAATTTTCCAAACTGGTCCCTACAACTACATGACTGAACATCATTAATCTAGATCTCACCTTCTTAAATTGTGAATTGCAACATGTGTGGGTCACAAAAGTCTGACAGTAGTATAAGGTTTCTGTGTGCATTGTGATCCAATGTTGATTCAGAATCATAAATAAACTCCATGTTTCTGGCAGATTTTGCTGTAGCCTTGGTTCTGGACATGCAGAGACGCGTGTTTGCTGTGCTCCTGCTGTCAGACCACACAGTGTCTGTCAGCAGATACTACCTGACGGACTTTGGCTCACTTCTGCTAAGACTGCATGTTATAGACTGCAGGACTTTTAATGTACACGTTTCCACTCTTGTAGAAATGTGTTGGCTTCATTATGGAAAACAAAGACTTTAAATCTTTTCCTACCATCATGCCTAAGCATGTGAATCTCAAATTAGTGTATCTTTGGTCCTCATATTAATATTTGATTTTAAAAGTTGCCCCTTGAACTTGTTTTTCCAGAGGATCTGAGTTTCATTCCCAGCACTGTCATAGCAACTCACAACCATGCGTAACTCCAGATTTAGGGTATCTGATGCCTCTAGTCTCTGTGGACATTACCCACATGCCCACACACAGACACAACACAAATAATTTATAATAATAACAATAAACCTTTAAAATTTCAGGTTGGGTTGCTGGCTTGAGATTCATTAAAATCAATTAATTAATAAAACGTGATTCATGAATGTTAGTTTGAGATTAGGGCAGAATTTCCAACAGTTTCTGAAATGTGTCTAAATTTCCTTGTGTCGTTTGTCACTATACATTTATGTGAAGCAGTATTCTCAGCATTGATTAGAAAGTCAACTCCAAATTCTGATTAACTCTAAAACATGTTAAAGATGCTTAGATTCTGCAGCATCCAATACTCAGTATTGATATCCTTATGGAAAAACAAATAAGTACATCCGCCTCATTAGTATGCAAGTTTTCTTTCTTTTTAAGGTTAAAATTATATGCATACAAAGGAAATATTGGATTTGGGCTTTTTGTTTTGTTTTAGATTTTGAAATAGAGTCTTTCATGTAGTACAGGCTGGCCACGAACTTGCTATACAACCAAGAATGAACTTAAACATTTGATTCTTAGGCATTCACGTCCTGTGTGCCACTATGCACAGTTTATGTGGCTCTGAGTTCAACCCCAGAGCTATGTGCATGCTGGCTGGCAAAGCAGTCCACCAACTGGGCCATATCCCAGCTCCCAAAAGATTGCTTTTAAATAACTTTCATCATGATTTGTTATCAGTAAATGTTTGGGCCCTCTATCTTATAGCACTACACACCTGGGGTCATGTAAAAGTTTCGTAGAAACACGAAGTTTAGAATGGGAAGTTTTCAGAAGCCCTGCCTAGTTAGAAAAATAGGCTTCCTGTGATTGCCGTCAGATAACAGAGCCTGGTCCCTGGTCCTAGTGTACAGAGCATTGAAGGAGATGCTGGCTTGAACCCAATGCTCTAGGCACAGATGAGGATGTATACAGGGATTGGATAGAAAGCAAGTCCTACCTAGAGCACCTCATACCCCTGCCATGCCAGAGCCCCTAGAGGAGGCAGGACACTCTCACTTGCAACAACCTTGTTTTGTGCCAGGCATGGAGCAGGACCCTTCAGAGATAGTTCATTTAAAACAATAGCCCCATGTAGTGCCAGGTGTTAACCCCCAGTTTATAAATAAGGAGTTAAGTTTTAGTGGTGGTAGGAAAGTTAGTCCGAAGAGCGCAGAGCCTTTGGGCGTTTGCAGCAGAGCTGGGGTAAGATCCCAAGTTGCCATGTACCCAGACACCTGCTGAGAGCCCAACCTTTGGGCTGCATAAGCCACAACAGTCAGATGCCCCTCCTGACTCGGCTCTGACTGAAATAGAGCAGAGCTCAGAGGTGCTATGGTCCTCATTGCCACGGTCACAGTTATAAATGTTACAGAGTGAAACCACTGACCTTGGCTGAGAGTAAGCGCAACATCTCAAGAAGCTGGCAAGCCAAGGTACAGGGTGTGCACTTCAGAATGGCAGGGGACAAGGTGCTCTGTATTCACCGGGCCTTTTGTCCTCAGATTTCACAGGCTCCATGACACATACCTTCTGGACCAGCACCAGGGGCCACGGGACAGCCTGGACCTCTCATTGTTTATTCAACAGTGGCTGCCATGAGCCTACCAGGTTAGTCCTTGTGCAACCACGCTGGGCAAAGTGGGTAAATCGAGGCACTGAGAGGTAGGTACCCAAACTGGGACTCACACCTTGGGGAGGATTGAGAACCCTGTACTTTGGAGTCCCCAAGTGTGCCCAGAAAGTATCTGATTATTGAGAGTAGGATACCTGGACCTCAGGTTGCCCTCGAATGTGAAACCCTCTTGCCTCAGTCTCTAAGTAATTGGATTATAGGTGTGTGCTAACCAGGCCTATCTGGAACTCTCTCTACAGTAGGAATAAATGGCTCCAAATTAAAATTTGTCTTTGTCTCTGTGAGGATCACATGAGCAGAGTTGATGACCATAGCCAGAGTCCTGGCTCCTGCTGGTGGGCAGTGATAGAAAGTACTAGAATAATCTCCAAGAAACTGCTTGTCACATCTACAGTGTGCCCTTCTCTTACCCTTAGGACAGGGCTTCAGGAATATAAATATATAAGGTCTCAGGAATGATGTAAATATATACATACATACATATATACATATACACACATATATATACATACTATATATCACATTATATATAATATTACATATATAACATTATATATTACATATATAGCATTATATATGTAAATATATATATATATAAAATGTTATATATATAGTAGTGCCCCAAATATCCCTCTGGCCACCTAGCTCTCCATCACCACGTCATGATTATTTTTAAGAGGATTGATTGGTAAGTCTTAGGCCAGCCAGGGCTATGTATTAAGTCCCAGACCAAAATGATATGCAAAAGAAAAGCCTCTCTCAGAAATAGATAGATAGATAGATAGATAGATAGATAGATAGATAGATAGATAGATAGATAGATAGATAGATAGAGGGTGGATGAGTGTTTCTCCTTTGTTAATTAACTGACTCTCTAGTTAAAAAGTCTAAATGGGAAAAGTGACCTAAAATTTTGATGTATCAAAATCTACAAACTGCCAAGACTCACTGAGGGCTCTAAGACGTCACTCACTTAGTAGGGGACAGTGACTCACTAGCACCCTTCTAAGGACAGTGAGTAGGATGGCGATGACACACAAGAGACAGCTCAAACACATGGGACACTTGTCCTGAGCAGCACAAGGCACTGCTTCCAGATCCTTGGGGGATTCCAGGGACAGGAGGGATGGGCTTATACACAGAAAGGCCCCACAGTGGAGGCACTATAGGATGGCCACCTGGAGGTCATAGCAGCTGACCCCAGGGCAGAGACCGATTTCAGATGTGTGCAATCTTGCTCACTCACTGAGTCGATGTATAAACCTGAACATCAGGGCACTAAGGCTGCCCATGAACTTAGGAGACCTGGGTAGGTGCAGAGGTCAAATTGTCACAATTTGTTAAGTGAATGGATGTTTGGATATTTCCAGAAGCAGGAGCGCAGCACCTTATATATAGGTCACCCTCTGCTATTTGTGGATGAAAAAAAACGCACGCAGGTCCAGATACCACTGTCAGGAAGCTTGCATTCTGGTGATGATGAATGGAGGGGACAGACAGACAGACAGACATGTATGTGCATGGCACATACATGAACACACAGAGAAAGAGAGACATCCACACATGTGTGCACACACACTCATGAAAAATGCGGTAAGTCATTAACCACTTTCAGGAAACTTAAGGAGCATATGGTTGCCACCCCCTGTGGTGTTTGAGGGGACCAGAGCGCCTCAATCACAGTGACCTAGGGACTACCCCTTCTTTCCACCTGTGTCCCCATCCCACATGTGCTATATCTCCCAGGCTAGTTACGTAACTGCCTGGCCTGGGTTCAGAGCCCAGCTCAGCACAGCGCTTGTAAAATATTCCCTCACTCCATGAAATGCCAGCGATTTCACAGCCAGCCAGTCCTGTTCTCATAAAGTCCCCACACCAGCAGCCTTGCATCTAAAAGTGGCCTGGAGATTGAGAGATTGATGTCAGACCCATTCTGGAGCCAAGAACCAAGTGGTTTCCAGGTTTGCACACAATGTCAGCCTCTCTGGAGAGAAGGCCCTCATTGCTTGTCTACTCCCCAGGCTCTGCTAGCACAGGCACCCCCACCCCCACCCCTGCCTCCACTGCTGCCATCAGAACTCTGAGCAGGGCTCAGGGTGGTCACTCCATGCCGGAGCCAAGGAACTGAGCTACATTTGTTTTTCTTTCTTTATCCATTTTAATATGTGATCTGATGTATGTTTGCTTATGAATTGTGTGTATATGCTTGAGTGCATTTGGGCACATGTGTGTGGGGGGAGTGTGCATGTGTGTGCCTATGAATATTAGGAATCTCCTTGATCGTTCTTCCATCTTATTTAATGAGACAAAGGCTCAGTCAACCCAGAGCTGCCCACTATGGTTAGTCCAGCTGGCCAGCTTGCCCTGGGGATTCCCTGTCCATACATCCAAGGCTGGAGTTATGGGCAGGCTGCCACACCCATTTGGCACTTAATGCCAAATTCACATGGGATTTATGTGAAGTCTGGGGATTTGAACCCCAGTCCTCAAGCTTGTATTAGCAAGTACTTAAACTATCGATTCCTCTCTTCAGCCTCTGGACCACATTTATGTTCAACACTGTGTAGGAGAGGTCTTAGTTATGGTTTTTACTGCTGTGAAGAGACACAATGACCACAGCAACTCTTATCAAGGAAAACATTTAATTGGGGCTGGCTTATAGTTCCAGAGGTTTAGTTTCTTATCATCATGGCAGGAACCATGGCAGCGTGCAGATGGGAGCCGAGAGAGGTAGCTGAGAGTTCTACATCTGCAGCCTCAAGCAACAGAAAATGAATGCCTCGCTGGGCTTAGTTTGAGCATCTGAAATCTCAACTCCTTAGTGATAAACTTCCTCCAACAAAGCCATAAATATGCTGGCAAGGCCACACCTCTTATTAGTACTACTTCCTATGAGGTGGGGGGCATTTTCTTTCAAATCTGTTGGGGTACACTGTGTGAAGGTTGTCTTTGTATATTCAAATATTGATTGCTAAATCAGCAGAGAGATGAGTACCAACTGGATACACACACACACACACACACACACACACACACATACACACACATACACACACAATCTTCTAGTGACTGAAAGTAGATTTATGGTTACCTGGGCTTAAAGAGTGAGTGGTTGATAAAAGTATTCTAAAACTAGATTATGGAAATGGCTGCATAACTTAGGATGTTGTTATTGCTGCTGTTGTTTTAAATTGTGTGTGTGCCTGCAGTGTTCGTGAAGGACAGAAGAGGGCAGTAGACGCCCTGGAGCTGGAGTTGCAGGCAGTTGTGAGCCACCTGAGGTGGGTGCTGGGAACCAAATTCCAGTCATTGGCAAGAACAGTGCTTGCTCTCAACCACCAAGCCATCTCTCCAGACCATGGACTTGTTTTAAGAATCACTGACCTCTACGCTTACAAAGAGTGGATTTTACGTCATGTAAATTAACCTCCATAAACTATAAGGAAGTTACATTTCGTATCTTGAACCAATTAATTCATGTTAAGGGCATCATTAAAAATATTCACAAAAAAATCTGCAAACTCATAAAATTGCTTTTTGAGAGTTAATGGAAAAACGAGAAACATTCTAAATAGAAATAATGCACTATTAAGAAAGGGTAGAGACTTTCCAGTGTGACTGCTCTGGGGCTACCCACACTCAGGTCAGTGACTGACTTCTGAACAGTCATTAAAATCAGTATTTATAAGAAATTTTTGAAGGCTCTGGGTTATTACTGCTTAGGATACAATACCAAGTTGTTCTTATGGTCAAATTACACTAAGAGTAAAATAAATTTATATACAAATGTTTGTGTATGTGCACATATGTGTTCATGTGTGTGTGCATGCGTGTGAGTGAGTACATATACACATGTGTGTGGGTATATGTGTGTGGGTATATGTGTGTGTGTGTGTATTTGTAAGACAGAGGACAGCATTAAGCTTCTTCCTTCGTTTTTCTCTTCACTATTTTTTTTAAGACAGGTCTCTGATTGAGCCTAGAGCTCACAGAGTTGGCCCGACTGCCTGTCCAGCAAGCCCCACAGTTCTTGCCATCTCTGCCTCCCCAGCACTGGGATTACAGACAGTCACTGCCACATCTAACTTTTCCTTGGGTGCTGGGAATCAAACTGAAGTCCTCCTGCTTCCTCGGCAAGCACTTTACCAACTATGCTGTGTCTGCAGCCGCAGTCTTTAAACAGTTGAATCTGTCCTGGGAATGCATGATCTATGTATAGTATAACCAGATGCCCGTGTGCATACATTGTTTTCCATCTGGACATCTTTAAATAGCATCCTGCTGCTGTGAGCTTTCCTATATAGAAGGAGATGGGGAGAGTCCATAGATCCTCACCTGATAGTTTAACCGTCCTCCCACCCGCACCTTTCAGGCACTTATATGCAATCCTGCCCTGGTTGCATGTGGCCTAGGAGTTTAGGGAAATGCTAAGTGGAAGATTAACTGAGGGGCTCTTTATCTACGTGGCTATAGAGATGTTGGCTCCCTAGCAGGTAGAGACTTTCCAGTGTGACTGCTCTGGGGCTACCCACACTCAGGTCAGTAAGGCCTCACCCACTCTCTGTAAGTAAGTCCAGTGAACTTGCTTCTCCACGATGAGCTTCAGTGAGCTGGTCTTCAGTCTCTTGTTGGAGTCTTAGGAGGAAAGGGAAAGATGTGGTTAACATCTCCTTGGGAAAGAATTCTTATAACACCCAGCATGGCTCAGACTTTTCCATTCCTCCTGCTTCTACAGTGTTTGTGCGTGAGAGCCCCTGTGATTTTCATTTGTTGATTATACTACAATAGATCTGGAAAGACCCAACCAGTGATTTGAGTCTACTTTTATTTCTGGAGCGTATTTTATTTCTGAAATATAAACATCATTTCTGTTGACAAAAGACATTGTCAAGTTTTGAAAATAAACTACATCTAATGTTCAGACACGAAGTTTTAGACTGGGTTCTTGGAACATGTGCACGAGATCAGAGGACAGCCCAGTTTCATCTCAGGGTCATTGGGTGACTTCCAACTGTCTTCAAGCACAAATCCACAGCAAACACCACCCCTGAAGAATCCAAGTATGGGTGAGCGTCTGTTTTTTGACAGAGGGTCTCATTCTGTAGCCCAGACTGGCCTGGAATTCACTTGTAGCCCGGGCTAGGAAGTAACTATGGGAGATGGAGGATGTGGGATTGGTGAGGCCAGCTGCCCCAGGCCTGCTCTCAAGATAGGGTACTCCCGAGGGTAGGAGACAGTCAGCTTATTTACAGTGAACAGCCGTAGCTGTGCAGCCAGCTTCAGGGGTGAGTGAATGAGATGAGGGGTGTCAAATGCAGGCTGACCCTGGAAGCATGGCCACTCCTGGAAAAGGTGGACATAGATGGTGGCTGCCTGGCTCAAACACACGTACTGTGAGTCATGCTATAGCCAACAGCACACACATTCTATCTCCCCACCCCAGCAGTCCTCTGGGTAAGGCTCACGGTCCCTGAGGCTCAAGGATCAAGCCTTCAATGGTACAATGATCCCCTTAGTCCCCTGAGTCAAGCCCTGTTCTCAGTGCTGGCCTCCATCTGACCTCTGACCCCTTTCATGGTTGTAGGACAGAGGGCACCCCTGTGCCTCAGCTTGTACCCATTCCTGAGTGTCACTGTGAAG
The DNA here is from genome assembly GCF_000001635.26 of Mus musculus. NCBI lineage: Eukaryota > Metazoa > Chordata > Mammalia > Rodentia > Muridae > Mus > Mus musculus. The sequence continues at coordinate 112,188,604 of NC_000073.6, read as the reverse complement.
TTAGGTCAAGGGGAGTTCTACCAAGCATGTCCCTATACATTAAAACATCCACCTTGTGAGTAGTTCTCCCTAGATAAAGTATCATTGAACGGTGCCCCACTTGAGTTCCTGAACATGAGCCACAAGCACCCTCCTTCCAAGATCCATGAACCCTATCTACCCCCAAGTAACATCTGAGGGACCAGGAAACAGACTAATTACCCCAGCCATGCCCACAAGCCCCACCTACTCCCTGGCCCTCTAGTGAGTTGTTTCTCTATACTTTTCTGCCCAGCTCAGGCCTTGCTCAGCTGTCTGCTCCAGGGTGGGGCAGAGACCCGTGAGGTGACGTAAACAGGGCGAGGCCAGGGAGGTCGACTGGAGTCGGGCTCCTTGGGCTCAGACTGGAGGTGGCTCTCTGGGCTCAGACCTGCCAATTAAAGGCAAGGGAGATGAAAGAGGAACTCTCCTGTAAGCAGTCTTGCAGCCTGGCAAGATGAAAGCCAAGCCAAGTCCTGTTTTACAGCCTTCGGTATGGGAGGATTCTAGGTGTTCCTTACTATAACAGTGAGAGCTTGTAATCACAGAGACCTGGGAGCCACTGGGGCTGTCTACCAGCTTTGCTTTCCTCTGCTGGCTGGCTTTGACAAGTCACATTTGCCCCACCCAGGGACCTGGGGACAGGCTAATTACCTTGGTCATAGGCCCCACCCGCTCCTGGTGCAGAAACTACACACCTGGTCCTCTCTAGCCCAGGAGCCTCACAAGCTGCCTCTCTGTGTGCTTCTATTCCAGCCAGAGCCAGGGAGCTCTGGACACCGTAGGCAGACAGAGCGGAGGTGTGAGGCCCAGGGGGTGGGGGAGGGTGGGGGAGGAGTGGCTGAGTGGGAGGGACAGAGGGGTGGCCTGTCATCGTCTGACCCTTGATCCCAGATGCAGTATGTCCTGCCTTTGTTTCTTACTGTGTGTCTGTCCTTAAAAGGCTAGAGACTCCGAGCCGAAGGGCTTGTGTTAGTTTCCTTTGGTTGCTATAACTCCCCAAAGTTGGTGGCTTAAAGCCATGAGAATTTATATCATTCTGGACGGTCCAGTCTTATCAAGCTACCGTGAAGGGCGGCCCGGCCACTTTCCATCTCCTTCCCTTTCTTGGTCCTAGGTTCAGGCTTCATCCCCAAAGCCACAGTCACCTCACTCATAACCTCTGCCTCCTCTGCCATCAGGACGTCCACCTGCGCGCTGGCTCACCTGCACTCTCCTTATAAGGGCCTTCAGATGAGATGGACACACCCGGGCAATCCCAGAATAGCATCCCTTCCATCTGTAACCACAGTTCCTCAGCCACTTGAGGCGGCATGGTAACCAAGTCCAGGCACCGGAACACGGGCACCGATAGTCTGAGGACTGCTCTGGTTTAAGTGTGAAATGTCCCCTGTCGGCCCAAGTATTGAACACCCACTGTTTCATCAGCTGCTGGCACTGTTGTGGGAAGTTGTAAAACCTTTGGGACCAGAGACATGGGGTGGGTGTGGAAGTGGGGGTGGGGACAGGATTTAAGGGCTACAGCCTGATCCAGTTTCAGATCCTATTTGTGACTTCCTGACCTAGCCGCCTGCCACGTGTGAAATGGCTGCCCCATGTCCCTGCAGGTTTGGAAGAAGCCACTCCTGTTGCCCTGCCCTCTCTACCATGAAGGACTGTACCCTCTTCAAACAGTAAGCCAAAACAAGCCTTTCTCGCTGAGGTTGCTCCTGCCAGGCGATTCACCAGTTGATTGACAGTTGGTCTGTCGTGCCTCCTGCCCCTGGGGGATCCCCAGTACCCAGAACACTGCAGACTCTCTATAAAGACACTGAGGAGCGCATGGAGAGACAGATGAGTATAATGTTTAATATGGCAAACAGCTGTGGTTATTCAGCGCCGGCAATATTTGAATGCTTTTGTGTGTATGAGCTCATCTAATCCCCTCCAGTGTTTGGTTTTTGTTTGTTGGTTTGAAATAGGGTCTCCTCACATGGCCCAGGGTGACCTTGAACTGACTATGTGGCAGAGGACAACCTTGGACACCTACCTCCACCTCTCCAGTCCTAGTTTTACAAGTGTGGGCCACCACTACACACCCACGGTGTATATGGTGCTAAGAATGAAGCCCAGGGCATCCTGCATGCTAGTCAGGTGCTCTGGGCCATATCTCTGGCCCTCCCCAGCAGCCCTGTGAGGCACAGTTGGGTATTATTTGTAGTGTACAAATAAGGACACTGAGGCATGCCATGCTGAGTGGTGAAGCTGCAATGCAGCCACCCGTTTCTTGAGGTTTTACCGTGCTCCAAGCTGGCGACTGTGCATCTCTCATCTCAGTTCATCCCATTGGCCGGGAGATAGGAGTGGGGGAAGCAGTGATGAAGGGGATACGGAATACACTGTGAAACAGAATAAGGTCCCTGGCTCTGCTGGGGGATTCTGGGAGATTTAGTGACTCTGCAGTGGTTTCTTATTGCTCTCTGAGTCTCCTTTATTCATGATATCAGGACTCTGTGTCTCAGATGACCCCAGATGTCTAGGTTCCTACTATGGCAAGGGGCTTCTGGAATGTACTTCCTCCCTGGTTCCCCTGTCCCCTTATAGACGTTCCCAGTCTCCTGCCAGCCTGAGACACACCGTGACCTCCGCCTGAAGGTAGATATGACCACTCCGTCTCTTAAAGCCTGTCCTTTGAAGGATGATAAGAATGAACTCCAGGCCTCCCCTAGGGCTCAAGTCACATTGGCCATTTTCCTGAGAACTGTACCCTGACTACTTCAGCACATCTTATGGCTGCTCTTGGTCTGAATATTGGCCCAGCCCCCAGCCCTCTTCACCAGCTTCTTCTCCAGGGTCCACCTATGTCCCATCTTCACTGGGTATCTCTCTTCTTGCTCCTCATGACCATGCACACACAGGCTTTGAGAAGCCCACACTGTCACCTAGCCTTCAGCTGCCTTCTTCTTTGCGGCAAGAACCTGCCCCCAGCAGGGAGGAGGCCCCGCCTGCTCTCTCACATCTTAACCTTTGCAGTCAGTCGGCAGCCAAGAGCAGACACTGGTGCCTGCCAGCACAGTGGGCCATCACATTTTCTGTGCCTGCCAGCACATTTTTCTAGGTCAATGTCAGATCAGGGAAATCCAATACCGCATGTCCCAACGTTTTATTTGAAAACAGAGCAGTTGCTTTCCAAAATAAATAGTGTTTACAGGCAAGGTCTGGAGGAGAAGTGTCCACTGGAAGCGGACAAGAACTTCCTGGCTTGTCTGCTGCTAGCCTGGTGTCAGCCTCCGCTCTCAAGCCTTGGAGACGCTGGCTAGAGGAAACACACCGAGGAGAGGTCACCTTTGCTGCACAGTCCCCCAGCCTTCCTCTTTCTGCAACCAACACCATTGGTCTCCAGGCTTCGTCTTTTCCAATACATGCCCCCCACACACACCCTGCCCCCCACCCAAACCATGCCGTACCCAACTGCAGCAACATGGCCTAGTTTCTGATACTCTTCCTCTGGGTCCCCGCCCCCAACTGGCCACTTTCCACTGTGTCTGCTCAGGCCCTCCCTCCCAACCTCCCAGTCTCTCCCCATCCTTGCATGGTTCTGCCCAATACCACACCATGAGGCTGATTTTTCCCCCTCCCCCATTATCTCTGTTGTTCCAAAACCCATGCAGGCCCTCTCATGTAAACTTTGTAAGCATGGTGTCTCTCCTGTGGTCCTGTCCCACAGGGCCATGTACAAGCCCAGATGGGACCTAGCAACAGTTTTGGACTGATCATGTCACATATCTTACCAGTCACCTAGATGACCATCTCCTTCTGGAATCAAGCCTCGTGCTACCAGTGAGCCAGACATAGGTTTCCATGGTGACAGCCCAGCCTGAGAGTACATGGGCTGCAGAACAGAGCTGGGGACTCACCTGTTGTTAGTTAGTAATAACTGTGGCAGCTGGCAATCCTGTCTGTACCGCATAGATGAGATCACAGCTGGAGTGAGACAAAGTGGCTTGTCCAAAGCTTCAGCCATAAGACTGAGTAGTAGACTCAAGCATTTGGCCTGCGCCCTGCCTGACCCTACCTCCAAGAACCTTGCAGGAACCACATCCTTGGAAGGTAGTGTTAGACGGCCAAGTGTACTCCGACATGCAAACGAAACCCTGTCGGTGGGAGACATGGGTTCTGGGTTCATGTTGTCTAACAGGACTTTCAGAGATTGTCTATACTCATCTCTGTGCTGGCCTGGTAGCAGCTACTAGCCACTACTATGTGTCTGAAGTGTGGCTAATGGAACTAAGAAACTGGATTTTTCGCTTCAGGGTTTTGCTGTGTATCCCAGGCTGCATCCAAACTCACAGCAATCCTCCTGCCTTGGTATCCTGAGTGCTGTGATTACAGGCGTGTGCAGGAACTGAATTTTAAGTTGTTAGAGAGCCTGCCTGACATGTGCCCTGGCTTCCATGCCCAGCACTGCCCACACCAGCTGTGCTCACACAAATCTGTCATCCCAGCACTCGGGAGGTGGAGGCAGGAGATGAGAAATTTAAAGCCATTCTCTGATACCTGTCAAGTTCACGAACAGCCTGGAACATGGTATACCCTATCTCATAGGATCTCAAAGAATTTTTTTATTAATTAATTTAACAGCTATATGCATCTAGCACCTGCCACCATAGTGGGCCTACCTCCCAAGTATGTTTGTGTGAAGCTGCTATGGCAATCACCACTGCAAAATAGTGAGGCTCCTTGTTGCCAGAGGCAGCTGTTCAAGGAGCTGTCTCCCCCTGACCCCCCTGGCTTGCCAGGTGCTTCAGTTTTTAATGAGGGCCAGCTTTCCCACCTGCTCCAGGCCTAGAACACCTTCAGAGGTATAGTAGGGTACAAAGAGCTTTGTCGGCCATTGCATGGCACCACACACACACACACACACACACACACACACACACACACACTTACAGGGGGCACTCAGAGCCTGGTCTCCACTGAGCACTGGACAGTAGTAATGAGCAGAGACGTCTTGGCCTTCATTGTGTATAACAGGACCCCTGTTATAGCAGAGATCGGACTCTTGACCAAGGCCAACTACATCTGTTGGCATGGCAGCACCCCTGCAGATCCCCTCCTTCTCCACACAGGGGCTACCTTCTGATTAAGAGGTTCATAGGCAACTGTTGTGGACATCAGTTTGGCGCCACCTCCTGGACATCTTGCAGAATGCAAGTGGCTACAAGCCCAAACTGCAGGAGGAAGGGAGACACGCAGCACTGTCACTGTGTGGGCCTAGAATGGGAACATTCCAGAACCCAGGCTTTAGGGATCCTGATCACTCCTGTTACATAAACTTCCAGGCTATGTTTACATGGAGAAACAAGATATGTTTGTGGGTCTGCTGGGATTGCTGGAGCAGGCAGAGGGTGTGCTTCTCATATGGTCCTAAGAATTAGCAGTGTGACCACTGTGGCGTGTGCTGAAGTGTCCTCCTTGAGAACAAACCCTGGGTGAGAGCATGGAGGGGTGAGGCACTAAGAGTGCCCAAACAGTGGAGACCTTGTGGAGACCACATGGAGAGGTGTCAGTCAGCCCCCACCTGTTCGACCTACCCCAGAGATAAATTATTAATAAAGAATTTGCCATTGTTATTTATTAATGAATAAATAAGAGTATGGCTGCTTTTATCCAGACCATCTAGTAGATGCCTAAGGCTACAGTGGATACAGGAAGGGGGAGACCCAAGAGAAGAGATGATGGTGGTGATGATGATAATGGTGGTGGTAGTGGTGATTATGTGTATGCTGTGGATATAGTGTGTGTGTGTGTGTGTGTGTGTGTGTACTTGCCATGGAATGTATGTACAAGTTAGAGGGCAACTTTAGGGAGTTGTTTCTCTCCTTCTACTGTGTGTTTCGGGGATTGTCCTGCTTGTGAGGCGTGCTATTTTACCCTTTGAGCCTTCTCATTTGCCTCAGATGAGAATCTTGCTTCATGACCTGGCAACATTCTTTCCCTCAGTGGGACTCAGTTTCCCCACTGGAGAAGTGTAGAATTGTCGGCTCTATCAACTCTGACTTAATTATTCTGAGCCCTAAAAACCTGAAGATGGCTAGAGAGAGATGGCTCATGGGTAGAAGCATTTCCTGCTAAGCCTGACATGTAGCTTCAAACCCAGCACCCACGAGATAAGGAGAGAACCAACTCCCACATACAAGCTGTGACCTGTACCCCCAACTCAAACTAAGTACATAAATGTAATCATAAAAAAGAACTGGAAATCTGGGTGGTGGTGGCGCATGTTTTTAATCCCAGCCCTTGGGAGGCAGAGGTAGGTGGATCTCTGAGTTCAAGGCCAGCCTGGTCTACAGAGTGAGTTTCAGGGTAGTCAAGACAAAAAAAAAAAAAAAAAAAAAAAAAAAAAAAAAAGAAAGAAAGAAAGAAAGAAAGAAAGCAAGCAAGCAAGCAAAACAAACAAACAAACAAACAAACACCCAGTAGAACATGTGATGTGGATTGTGGTTTGGGGACTGTCTGTGACCAGGCTGTGTGGATGAGGGAACACATCCACTCGCTAGGTGGGCACCTTCACCTGTGGCTCTGAGGTTCTCAGAAGAGACTGGTGAGCGAAGGGCCCCAGTGGAAGGTTTACTGTGGGACTGGGTCACAGAGGCTTATGGGATGGGGTCACTGGGTCAGCCTGAAACATTTTTCTACAGCATCCAGAGAAGTTTCTGCTATTGATCTTTGTCAATCCTTTAAAACTCCAGAGAGCATCTCAGTCATTAATGCTGGCTTGATAGCGGGAGGGTCCGACTGGGGCTCCAGAACCCCTGGTTTGTTTGTTTGTTTGTTTGTTTGTTTGTTTAAAATAACAATCATTTTTAAGAGCCATGTGTGGTGGTGTGTGCTTGGAATCACAGCACTGCTGCGGAGACAGGCAGATCTCAGGCTCACTGGCCAGCCAGACTAGGCTACTCAGTGAGTTCTAGGTCAGTGAGCAATCTGTCTCAAAAATCAAGGCGAGCAATGCCTGAGGAGAGACATCTGAAGCTGCGCTCTGACCTCCACACCTGTGTGTGCATACATGAGAGTGTGTGTGTGTGTGTGTGTGTGTGTGTGTGTGTGTACTGATGGGGGGAGATTGGAGGGGAGACAGACATGATCCAGTAGAACAGGGATGGATAATCCATCTTCCTCAGGCCAAACACTCGTCACTTCATTTTCTAAATCTCACACAGCCACCATGGCCCAGTGTGAATGCCTCCATGTGACTTTGCCAGGTCATGTTGGTCTCTTCTACCAACTACCAAAGAATCCTATGTCCTTTCTTGTGCTAACTGCTGCTGGTGTGTGTGTGTGTGCATCTGTGTGTTTCCAATCTAGTAAAATACATACAGAATCCCAAAGCCTTAGAACCAGGGTGGGAAGTGGAGCTAAAGATAACATTACTCTTTTGTTTATCTTTGTTTGTCAGATGGTCTCTCTGTTTTAGTCCAGGATACTCTAGTTCACAATCCTGTTGTCTCAGTCTCTCAAGCACTGGAATTACAGCTGTGTACCACAATGCCTAGCTCTGAATTCTATTTTCTTAACATGTTAAAATGCCAAGACATCAGATCTGTTGGATGAAACAAAATATAGTATCCAAATTAATTTTTATTTGCTTCGTATACTTATTTTGATGTAGCTGTTAGAGGAAAAAAGCACAGATGACTTTCGTGTTCCCTGCCTGTGGTGGCAGTCATCTTTGTCTCAGACAGAGATGTGTTGTGCTTGAGAGTCCCACTGAGAAGGTGAGGAAGGGAAGAGCTCCGGGTGCCTCTGGGACTTCCGATGTTCTAGGAAACTGCCATCTTATTTTACCTTCCTGGTACCCTGTGTTGGGGTGATGGGGGGCAGCAACGGGAGAGACCAATAGACACACCAAGACAGAGCTAAGGGAAGGAGTGGCCAACCCATCTGCCTTCTGCCTTCCCAATGCAGACCGCCTGGTTCCCCAGCTTCCCAGCTTGGGCGTGGTCTTCCAGGCTCTCTGCCAGTCCCTCCAGATCCAAATGGTCTCATGAGTGCCAGCCACACGCCCTTCTCCCCCGCCCCCCCCCCCCGCCTCTTCTTCAACAACTATGTAGCTGTGCCAGAGTAGTCTTTAATGAAGTCTTTTGAGTCAGGCAGCTGGGCCTGTCGGAGCTAGGTTCTAGTGCAGATGTCTCCCAGTCTCCGAATCAAAGTCCTAAGTCCAAAATGTCCGCCCCAGTCTGGTGGCAGCTGGCACTGCAGCTATAGCTGCTCTGGAAAGTAATGATGAGACCACAAGGTGGCGCTGTTCCCACGGCCCTCCACCCTTAACCATCCCCACCCTCTTCCTGAAACCTCAGGCCATATTTGCATCCAACGTAAACATTTCAGCTTTGGGAAAAGGCTCTGGATGGGTTGTTGGGTTTGTTTGTTTGTTTTTCCCTCTCAGCCTTCAGCTGCCAAAGGTTGCTCAGATTTCGGAATTCTGCTGCAACAAATGCTCCTCTGGGTGCACACTTAAATGTTGAGCAGGTTTTAGACCCAAGGCCAAGTCCTGCTCCAAATGAATTCTGTACCCAGAGGTATGCCTAATACTTTGGAGAAGAGCACCCGCATCGCACAAACACCCTGTGGGTGTTCACGGGTGTAAGCACGAGGGCAGGGGAAGGACGATGATGACCTCCACAGATCAATCAATGTGGTTCCTTACTAAGGGATGCTGGCTGGTTGGTTGGTTTGAGATGAGATTTTATCACATAGACCAGGCTGGCCTCGAACTCACAATCTTCTAGGCCTCGAAAATGCGTAGATCACAGGCATGGAACCCCCCCCCCCCGCCAAACACACACACACACACACATCTCACTTATCTTTAGGATTTTATTTTTAAATATCTAAAGCTTACAAAGAAGTAAAATATGTAGCAGCAGGGTGAGTTTTAAAACATAACCACTGCTTTTGGCTACAGCCATGGGCTAAAGGGATCCCTGCTGCAGCCACTCTGGAACGTGGCTTGAGAAGCTCAGGCCAGGCCTGAGTTAAGGGGAGACTCAAGGGGGTTGTATGCTACTCTGTGATGGCTTCATTTTAAAGTCCAAGTCTGCAAACGCAGCTATTACAACTCAGAGGGTTTTGGTTTTTGTTTCTTCTGTTTTTTTATTTTCTCTGTGTCCAGAGTGTCCTCAGACTATTCTGCTCGTGGAGAGTGGCATCTGAAGCTCCTGACCTGTTCCGTCCACCTTACCCCTTTCAGCATCTTTATACTCAAGACCCTCAGGACTCCTGAGAACAGGAGAGGACAGAGACAGCCAAAGCACAGAGACAGAAGTAGACTCACTTTAGAGCACACACTATGTCTATAAAGATAAAACTTAAGCCAAGTACAGCAGCTGGCACCTGTGTAGTTCCAGCACACGGGAGGCTGAGGTCAGAGGACTGGGAGTTCAATACCTGGGCTATCTTGTATGACTCTCTTTTTTCCTTTAAAAAGATTTATTTTGTATATGAGCGCTCTTTCTACATGTACACCTGCATGCCAGAAGAGGGCATCAGATCCCATTATAGATTGTTGTGAGCCACCCTGCAGTTGCTGGGAATTGAAATTAGAACCTCTGGAAGAACAGTCAGTGCTCTTAACTGCTGAGCCATCTCTCCAGCCCCATGACTCTGTTTCAAACGAGAAAATACTATGCACTGAGCTGGGGCAATGGTTCAGTTGGCGAGGTGCTTGCCCTGCAAGTGTCAGGACTGAGTTTAGATCCCTAGAACCCATATAAAAAGTGAGCTCTGTGGTCTGTAACCCTGACACTGGGGAGAGGAAACAGAGACAGATGGGTCCTTAAAGCATATTCATCAATTAGACTAGCCTAGCTAGTGAGGTCCAGGTTTAACACAAAACCCTGTCTTAAAACAAGACAAACATCAACCCCTGACTTCCCTGGGCATGCACATGGATACCCCTTCCACACACACAATGCAGTGACACAGACAACTACACACATTACATCACAGCACACACACACACACACACACACACACACACACACACACACACACACACTAAATAATAGCATTTGGTACTCCCATAACAATTCTATGCAATAATCTAGAGTTGTGTTTAAGGTAGAATTCATGGAAAACATTAGACACTATGAAGAAGGGGCTGGGGACACAGCACAGTGGTGGCACACACCTATGATCCCAGCACTCAGGACCTGAAGACAAGATTATTAGAAGTTCAAGGTTGTCCACAGTTATATAGTGAATTTGAAGGCAGTCTGGGCTACTACGGAAAACCCAGTCTCAAGAAAATAAATAAGGTAGCAGTTGAAAGTGGCTCTGAGAAGAATGTCACTTTATTCAGTGATGTAGCTGCTGATATGCTGCTCCAGTAAATGGCCCCCTACCCATGCTTACACAGGTAGCCATACTTAAACTCAGTGGATAACGCATGCACAAAAAAGGGACAGACTTGTAAATAAGGGTTTCAGCAGGAGAGGGGGATAGCAAGAGTAATTTGAGTGAGACGGGATAAAATTATAAATGTATATTGATATTTAATGTATAAATTAATATGTAAATTTATATAAATAAAATATAAACTTATATGCAACAGTCAAAGAATAAAAAACAAACTAAGGGCCAGCAAAACAGTTCAGCAGGTGAAGGCACTTGCCACTAGGGCTGGTGACACTAGGTCTGGTAACACTAGGGTGTGTGTCCTGAGTTTGATCCCTGGGACCCACATAGCAGAAGAGGACATGATACCAAAAGGTGACCTCTCACCTCAACAGGTGCACTAATAACGTGCATGTACACATGTGTGTGTGTGCACAAAAAGGTAAAACACTAAATCTAAAATACAACAATTAAAAATTAAGAACAAATACATAAGTAAAAAATGTTAAAGGATGCTGACACACAAGTAATGCGTAAGGAGTTAGAGCAGAGCTTGCCATTGCTGAGATCAGGACCTCTGCCTTCTTAGCTCTTATATCTCTGGGCCAAGTATGATGGCACCTCTGTTGTGTTCCACACAGTCTCCCGATGACTAAACAGTATGACATAGACACATAAATAAATAGTCGGTCCCTAAGATACACAATTAAAATCCTGCCCAAGTCACCGCCATCTCCATCACCCACACAGACAGATGCTTTCCCTGGGTGCCTCGAGGAGAGAGAAGGCCCTAAGCCCAAAGATCTTTATCTTGTGTCGCTGAGAAGAACAGCAGCCAGGGTGAAGGCAGGCTTTGAACAGTGCTGGTCCCTGCATCATGGCTACTGTTCAGCTCTTCCATTCAGATAATATGTTCTTTCTACTCATTCTGAATGGCTAAGCCTGAGTCCTGAAATATACATCACAGGTGGTTCAGATAGGATGTGCAGTCATGTGACAATTCAGCACCAAAACTCTGTGGTGGTTGACTGAGAAATCTATGCCACAGACATTTGAACACATGGTCTCTGGTTAGTTACACTATTTTGGAAGGTTTAGGGGGTGTGGCCTTGCTGGAGGAAGTCTGTCACTAGGGGTGGGCTTGGAGAGTTTGTAGTCTCACCCAGGTCTAGTTCACTCTCTCTATTTTGGGCCAGCAGTTGAGAAGTGATGTCTCAGCTCCCCATTCCTCCACACAGCTGCCACTGTAGCCATGTCTCCCCATGATGGTGAACTCTTACCCGCTGGAACTGTAAGCCAAAATAAATGCTTTCTTCTATGGGTTGCCTTGGCTATGGTGTTTTATCACAGCAATAGAAAAGTGATAGCACACTTAACATGAAAGTGTGTAGGAGCTAGAGAGATGACTCAGTAGTTGAGAGTGTAGGCTGCTCTTATACAAGACCCAACTTCAATTCTCAGTGGCTCACAACCACTAATAACTCAGGTTCTGGGAACTTAATGCCCTCTTCTTGTCTCCACAGCACCTGCATGCACACGAACACACACACACACACACACACACACACACACACACACACACAAATTAATTAACTAGTGAAAATAATCTTTTTAGTGAGAGGACAGTGAGCCCAGTGTGGTGACAGAATGTGCCTGCAATCTCAGAACTCTGAAGGCTTAACTGGGAAAATTGTAAGTGAGAGGCCTTAAGTGGGCATGGGATTTGGGGGAGGGGTGATGATTCTCAAGTCAATATCGTGATAATGTATGTACTAGCCCCTAGCATGTCCCAAAACAAGAGCTGGCGGATGTCTGCTGTGGTTTGGAGACAGCTCAGGTGTCTTCAACAGTCTGTGTGCCCCATGTGAGAGCATCAAGTGGTGGATTCCTTAAGGGGTGGGGCTTAGGTCATGGGGGGAGGGCACCTTGGAAGGGACTAGTTTTGTCAGCGAGTTAGGTCTCAGGAGGCTGGTTTATTGTAAAGTGAGGTTTTTCCAATAGAGTTGATCTCGTTTGCTGGATCTGTGTCTGTTTCTCCCTCATAATGTGACACACAACCAGGAAACCCTTGCCAACACAACAGTACCATGTCATTTGGACCTTCCTAACCATCAGTATTGTCAGCTGAACAAACCTCTAGTTTATAAAGTGTCCAGCTTCAGCTATAGCAACATAAGATAGACCAGACCCGTGGGGAAGCCGGGGTAAGACGAGACAGAAGCTTGACAGATACAGCGTCAAGACTAGCACATAAACAGCCACAGTTCTAGGCAGCATCCAATGAAATAGTGCAAGCTTAAGCATCCAGAGCCATTAACAGTTGGGATGCTCCCCACATTTTAACTGTGGTTGGGTAATCAAGTGCATTGTCTGGAGGCATAGTACATCTTCCCTGCCTCCACCAATGGAACTCTGTTGTACACACTTTCCACAAATCCTTCCAAGTTAAAACATTGCAAATAACTTTGTTCATTCTGAAGACCCTTTATGTGGTTCATCCTGGCTCCAGATGTAAGGCCCTGAAATGAGGGTTAAAACACACGCTCCCTGCTCTTTGGTAGCTCTGGTAGCTCCAGTAGTGTACCATAAGAAGTCATTTTCTTCTTCTGTGCACCTCGGTTGGAACTCTTTATCGGGGGAGATGGTGGTGGCCATATTTATTGAGCCCCTGCTATAAGCCAGAGACAATGAGAAGAATATTATGTAGATTATTTCACTAGATCTTTGTAAACAGCCCACAGCTTCAGGACCCTTATAATTATTAATGCAGGTTCTATTATTAGTAAGTGTGGGAAGCCACATGTGCCGTTGCAGAGTGGCGTTGACTACTGCTGGCCACCACGTATAAGTTTGGACAACCAACCAATGTGTACATATGCAGTAAAGTTTTTTGCAAAGACACTGCCTGGCCCGGGCATGATAATGAGAGTATAACCAATCAGATGTGAGACATGCAAATGAGGTATGATAATGAGGCTCTGTGAGGTACAGAGAGAGAGAGAGAGTAGCCAATCAGATGAGGAACATGCAAATGAGGCTTAGTGCATAACCAATCCAGGTGTGAGACACGCCTCTCCTAGGCCTATATAACCAGCACCAGTTCTGGGCTCGGGGTCTCTTCGCCTCTGCAATCAAGCTCTCCCAATAAACATGTGCAGAAGGATCCTGTTGCAGCGTCGTTCTTGCTGGTCGAGTCGGGCGCGTGCAAGAAGTAAGGACCTGGGGAATAAAGGGTTAATAATCTTCTCAAGGTCATGCTGGATCTGAAACCAAGCAGTATAGGTTCAATTCCCCTGATGCCTTCAGCAGCTGCTGCTGCAGCAGCCACAAAGCTACGATGAATATTCCTATTCAGATATCTTTTATAAAGCACTTGTGTGGAGATGGGCTTAGGTATGTGTGTATGCCATGTGTAGGCATGTGCCTCAGACAGTCAGAAGAGGGCTTTGGGTCTCCTGGAGCTGGCGTTACAGGTGGTTATAATCTGTCCAACGTGGGTCACAGGAACAAACTCGGGTTCTCTGCTACAGTGGTGAGTCTAGCTGAAATAGCAAACTCCAGGTTTAGTGAGAGGCCCTGTCCCAAAAAAAGAGATGAAGAAGGATCGAGACAGGCATCCAAGGTCAACACACAACCTCCAATGTGTGTGTATGCCTGGGCACACATACCTACACTTTCATGCATGTGCCATGTACACAAGTTGGCACACAGCCCTCTATAAGAACAGATGTAAAGAAGTGAGTTTCTAATAAAACCACGATTCCAGAGGGAAGACTGGAGAGCCTAAATGGTTTCTTACTGCTCTTTCTTGAGGAAGACAAAGCAAACAAAACCCAGCCACCGATGTTCCTCTCTTGGAATTAGATTGTCTAATGCTTGTTTCTGCTCCATGATTTTGACCTGGAAGATGATTTAAAGCCCCCAGTGACCACTTTGCCTATTGTAAAGCAGGAGCCAGTGAGAGGTTAACACCCTGTCTCCTCTTATGTTCCATTCTCCCAACAACGCATTGATCACCTTATGGTTTCAGGCTTGTGAACTCTGGAATCTATCTGAGCTACATTTCACTGGACTGTACCTTAACCTTCCAAGGAGACTCTAGCCACACACCAATCTGAGGTCTTTGAGAGTGGGACTTCCGGCTTGAAGGACAGGAAGGAATTCGGAATCCCAGCAAGCTCAAAGGGACAGCGAGGAGCTTGAGAGATAGTTCAGTTGATTAAACACTTGTGATGCATGCATGCATGTGGTTCAGCATGTGTGTGTACACGTGGTCCAGCATAAGAGTGTGCACGTGTGGCAGCATGTGTGTGTGTGCACACGTGTGAAGACACAAGGACTTGAGTTTGTATTCCCAGTACCCACATAAAAAGATGAGCAAGAAGGGCTAGAGAGATACGAGCTCTGGCTTGGTTTCCATTCCCTGTGTCTACATGATGGCTTACAACCATCGTTACTCTAGTTCCACCGGCTCCATTGCCCTCTCTGTTCTCCTCAGGAACCAGGCGCACAAGTGGTAGATATAAATACATACACACAAGTAGGCAAAACATTCATACACATAAAATAAATAGTAAATTACAAAAAAAAAAAAAAGTGAAGCAGGGTAAGTCTTTAGCCCAGTCTGGGGATTGCAAGGGTGTGAGGGTGGTCCTCAGAGTTCACTAGTCAGACAGTCTAACCAATCAGTGTTTATCTCAGTAAGAGATGCTGTCTAATAAATAATAATAATAATAATAATAATAATAATGAGGGTCGGCAAGGAAGATACCTGAAGTTGACCTCTGTCTTATACATACACATTTACCCACAGTGACCCACTTCCTCCAGCAATGCACCACTTCCTATGTGGTCCACAACCTTTCAAAACAGCACCACTAGCTGGGGATAAAGAGCACAAACCATGAGCCTATCAGGGGCAGTAGGGTGGTGGTGAGCCTATGCAGGGGTGGAGAAAAGGTGGTGGTTCTCTTTGAAACCACCTGGACTGCATAGTGAGCCCCTGCCTCAACCAACCAGTCAATCAACTAGACAAACAAGAAACATCCAGGGATTCTGGCTAAGACCATCTACCATATTCATTGTTCAACTTGGAACTTGGTGCTCTGACATCACCTGGTTGGTGAAAGGGTGGAGGATGTCTCACTTTCACTACCTCCACCTAAGTCACCCCTTAGCAGAGCGTCTAAGACTCTTGCTCTGTGACTGCAAAGTCGAGAACAGTGTGGGCAGGAGGGACACATGGCTGAGACAGGCTGGGTTGTTTTGCTTGAGTTCTGACATGAAGTGATGGAGCCCAGAACCAAATTTATTCATTTATTCCATGGTTCTTGGGCAATGCTGTGAGCCAGTTCCTGCTAAATGCCAGCACTCAGGAGACTAACCAGATGGTGTTCAGGATGTCTGAAAGCACCCAGACCGGGAGGTGACACACATGGAGACACACGTGGAGCCTGGGTGCTGAGTGAGCACACCCAGGGCCTCTCAAACCAGAATGAGAGGGAGACCAGGCAGAGGAAAGAAGACACCAAAGAAAAAGAAGTAAGCAAGCGTTTGGGGAGCTTTGGAATGCGGTCACTGAAAGAAGCAAACCTCTGTGTCCTGCCCACTCCTTATTTTTAAGTTGCTTGCTTATAGTGTCTTTTGTTTCGCTCCATTTCAGCTTGGTTTGTTTTGTTTGTTTTGAAACAATGTCTCTCTGTGTATCTGACCCAGGCTGCCCTCCCTTTGGAAAGCATTGGAATCCCACCTCTACCAGGGGAGGCACCCTGCCTTAGAATTTTCATTGCTGTGAAGAGACCAAGAGAACCTGTATAAAGGTCAGCATTTGATTGGGGCTGGCTTACAGTTTCAGAGGTTTAGTCCATTATCATTATAGCAGGAAGCATGGCAGTGCGCAGGCAGACATGGTGCTGGAGGGGCCAAGAGTTCTACAACTTGATCTGCAGGCAGCCAGGAGACCAATTTCACACTGGATGGCGCTTAAGTGTAGGAGACCTCAAAGCCCACCCCCACAAAGACACACCCACTCCAACAAGGCCACACCCCCTCCAACAAGGCCACACCTCTTAGTAGTGCCATTCCCTGTGGGCCAAGCATTCAAATTTGTGAATCTATGGGGGCCAAAACTATTCAAACCACCACACATCCCTTGTCCCATTTCAACTTCCAGAGATTTTGTTTGTCTGTAGTTAAGAAACTGCTGGAAGGCTGGGTGTGGTGGAACACACTTTTGCTCCTAGCACTTGGAAAGCAGGAGTTCCAGACCTGCTCGGGCTACATAGCTAGTTGCAGGCCAGCTACATAGCTAGTTGCAGGCCGGCTACATAGTGAAATTTTGTTTCAAAAATAAAATAAAATAAAATAAAAGAAGTCTAAGCTGCTTCCCTCCTGGTGACAGTGTCTGTCCTCTGTTGACTGCTGGTCCTGCTACATCTTGCATGGCCATCAGACTCCAGCTTCTCTGGCCTTCCAACATGGGCTGAAGACCAACAGTTCCTGAAGAATCCTCCAAGCCAGACTGGGTTTGCTGGAGCCGGCAGCTGGTGGACTGAACAACCAGATTGGGTTCTCGGCACCTCCAACATGCAGCCAGCCATTGTTGGATGACCCAGCCTTTGTAAACCAGTCTTGTGAAGGTCTTTTCATAACACTTTTCATTCTATTGGCCCTGTTCCTCTATGGAGCCCTGGCTAATAAACACACCACCTATGGGAGAGAAGATGGGGATTTGACTTTGAGCATCTGGCTTATTTCACATACTGAGATAATGTTTAGCTCCATCCATTTTCCTGAAAATAGTTGCTTTATTTGTTTCTTATGCCTGAATAACTCTGTATATTTGTATACTACATTCTCTTGGCTTTTAAGTCGGTCTTGGCTTTTAAGTCGGCTACTAGCTACTAAGCTGGCTATAGTGAATGCTGCAATGACTGAGTGGGTGCTCAGCAGTGACGTAGAGGAACCACACAAAATTCCATTACTACTTTTCTTCCCCCCTTCAAGACACAGTCTCATTATGTAGCGCTAGCTGGCCTTGAGCCTTCTGAGTAGATCAAACTGGCCTCAAACTCTCGGAGCTCTCCATGCCTCTGCCTCCTATGTGCTGGGATCAAAGGTCACTGTGCCAAGACCGTTTCTTGAGAACTTCTAGGAGCCTTCTTGAGATGCTCTGGTTGCAGGTTTTTCTCCTGGTCTCTGGGCCTGGATTCAGAGGAAGGACTGCTTGCCACCAGAGTACTTCTAAGGAATCATGGTTGTGTTGTCTGTGGCCAATGCTGGGCCCAGGGCTTTAGTGTATGGCTCAGTATGAATCTGACCCCCTATGAGGTACCAGACCACTAATCTCAGATGACGGGCTTCCTAACCTGAGTTTGCAGCAATATTAGTCTGTACATCCTATGGGCTGTGGAACCTTCTGGTAGCTCCACAGGCTGGGAAACCTTCAACACATTTGTTGTTTTGTGTGTGAGTCTAAGTGATGGAGTTTCTTGGGCATGCATCACTGTGCCTGGTTCAAGAGTAACAGCCTTAAACTGAGAACCCCAGCATCAGCACCCGGGACTGGATGGGGGCATGTTCTGCATGCAAACGTTGTTTATTAGGTGAACTTCTGACCCGGCTCTCCTGGCAGCTCTATGCTGGGAGGGAGATAAAAGGCTTGCCTGCGTAAACAAAAAGGGCAGTCCGCTGGACTCTCCGAAGCTCTTTGTGGTCCTAGCACATTTACTGTGGACACTCCCTTGCCGGCCTTCCCAGAGCTTGGCTGGGCCCACACAAAGGGGCTCTGTTCCTGCCCATGTCCGTGTGTGATAAAAGGCTTAAAGCTCTGCCAGCCAGGCCTGGTAATGATGTTGCTGATGGCTGTCTAACCATAGTCAGTGCTCCCCAGGGCTTCCTATGAGCCAGGCACTTTGCTGGGTGCTTTGAGGAGCTATTTCTTACAACAGACCCGGGAGGGAGATTGAGTTCCTGCCCTCCTTTTGTAGAGGAGGCCAACAGAGCTCAGAGAAGTGGAGAAAACTGCCAGCTCACCTGGGAGATGAGGAAGTAGTATTGCTTTGGACCACGCTTTTATAATTGAGTTGCAGTGTTGGGGAATAGGGAAGTGGCTCAGTGGGTGAAGGGCTTGATCCCTGGCACCCATGTAAAAAACAAACAAACAAAACAAAAACAAAACAAAAACAAAAACAAAACCACAACCAAGTCTGGTAGTGCACACTTGTAATCCAAGCACTGGGGAGGAGGAGGTGGTGGGTCCCTGAGGCTCCATAGTCAGCCAGTTCAGTCTAATCATTAAGTTCCAGGCCAATGAGAGACTTTATCTCAAACATCAAGGTGGATTGCTCCAGAGAAGTGAACTGAAGTTGGTCCTTTAACCTCCAGATCCACGTGCCCGAATACACCTCACAAGCATGCTCAGCCCATCCCGAAATGCAATGGCCCCTGGCAAGTTTCTTCTTTTTAAGGCAGACTTTTGTTGTTCTTTTGTAACAAATGAGATACCATATTTCAAAAAGTAAGGAAATGTTAGGGTTATACACACTGGCTTATCCAAGATTATGAGTCTAGAAGGCTTTGCAGGATAGCATCTGAGGCCTGGTTGCCAAACGCTTGTCAGAAAAGGCCTCCTGGGGTGCTGTCTAAGTCACGGTTTCTATTCCTGCACAAACATCATGACCAAGAAGCAGTTGGGGAGGAAAGGGTTTATTCAGCTTACACTTCCATACTGCTGTTCATCACCAAGGAAGTCAGGACTGGAACTCAAGCAGGTCAGGAAGCAGGAGCTGATGCAGAGGCCATGGAGGGGCGTTCTTTACTGGCTTGCTTCCCCTGGCTTGCTCAGCTTGCTTTCGTATAGAACCCAAGACTACCAGCCCAGAGATGGTACCACCCACAAGGGGCCCTTCCCCCTTGATCACTAATTGAGAAAATGCCCCACAGCTGGATCTCATGGAGGCACTTCCCCAACTGAAGCTCCTTTCTCTGTGATAACTCTAGCTTGTGTCAAGTTGACACACAAAACCGGCCAGTACAATTGACCCCTTGTCAACTTGACACACAAACACATCACTAGTAAGCCTCAACCCATTTGTTCTTATTCATCCCCAAGATCTAAATAACTTTAAAGGTCTCACAATCCTTACATATTAAAAGTTCAATCCCTTTAAAATATCCAGTATCTTTTAAAATTCAAAGTCTCTTAACTGTGGGCTCCACTAAAATACTTTCTTCCTTCAAGAGGGAAAAATATCAGGGCACAGTCACAATCAGAAGCAAAAATTAAACTCCAACCATCCAATGTCTGGGATCCAACTCACGATCTTCTGGGCTCTTCCAAGGGCTTGGGTCACTTCTCCAACCCTGTGCATTGTAGGACACAGTTTTTCCTTTAGGCTCCAGATGCCAATACTCCACTGCTGCTGCTGCTCTTGGTGGTCATTCATGGTCCAGGCATCTCCAAAACACTGCATGACCCCTTCAGTCCTGGGCCATCAATTGCAACCGAGGCTGCACCTTCACCAATGGCCTTCCATGGCCTCTCACATTGCTGAGCCTCAGCTGCTCTGCATGACCCCTTCATGCCTTCAAAACCTGTACCACCTGGGTGATTCTTACACATTACCAAGTCCAGACACAGCACAAGGTACAACCTTGGCTATCTCAACCTTGGCAGCCTCTGTGCTCTCAGAAAACACTTCCCAGAAGATGTCACCTCAGTGATGCTGGTCTCTCCTTAATCACCACTAATTTCTTAGCTCCAGCTAACCAGCATCAATAGTCCCAGTAATGCAAAAGTTTCACTTTAGTAGTTCTGGTATCTTGTTAATCACAACTGATTCTTCAGCCCCAGCTAACCAGAACCACAGAATCTTCATAATCAAAATATCAATGGCCCTGAAAAGAGTCTTTAATCTTCCCTCTGTAATTTCACAAGCCAGACCTCCATCTTCTGCACTGTTTTCAACATTATCTTCCAAGCTCCTACACAACGTCTGACAGAGCTCTTAACAACAAATGGATCTTCAAGCCTACAGCTCCAAAATCCTTCCACAGTCCTCCCCAAAATATGGTCAGGTTGTCACAGGAATACCCCACTATGCTGGTACCAATTTGTCTTAGTCAGGGTTTCTATTCCTGCACAAACATCATGACCAAGAAGCAAGTTGGGGAGGAAAGGGTTTATTTGGCTTACACGTCCATACTGCTGTTCATCACCAAGGAAGTCAGGACTGGGACTCAAGCAGGTCAGGAAGCAGGAGCTGATGCAGAGGCCATGGAGGGATGTTCTCTACTGGCTTGCTTCCCCTGGCTTGCTCATCCTGCTCTCTTATAGAACCCAAAGACGACCAGCCCAGGGATGGTCCCATCCACAAAGGGTCTTTCCCCCTTGCTCACTAATTGAGAAAATGCCCCACAGCTGGATCTCATGGAGGCATTTCCCCAACTTTAGCTCCTTTCTCTGTGATAACTCCAGCTGTGTCAAGTTGACACAAAACCAGCCAGTACAGGTGGTGAACAAGCTTTGCCCTATTATATGTATTATATGTATGTGTCTGAAAGTCAGGATTCAGAAAAGAAAGCGCTCTCTCTCTCTCTCTCTCTCTCTCTCTCTCTCTCACACACACACACACACACACACACACACACACACACACACACACACACACACATAGACACACTGTCTTAGCTTTGCTCCATGTTGGTGACAACAATACCCCTACAAAAGCAAATCACAGGAGAAAAGGTTTATGTGGCTCACAGTTCTGGGCTATGCTCTACCATTGTGAGGAAACCAAAGTGTCAAGAACGTGAAATAGCCAGGTTTGTCACATCCACAGCAGATATGTCACACCTACAGCAGATACGTCACATGCACAGTTAAGAGCAGGGAGTGATGGGCTTGTGAGCATGCTGGTGTTCAGCTCACTTTCTCTGCTCCTTCAGTCCAGGATCCTTGTCTACAGAAAGGTGCTGCCCACAGTGGACAGGTCTTCCAAACTTGAACACCCTGCCCTAGACATAGCCAGAGACCTACCTCCCAAGTTATTCTGTGTTGTGTCAAATTGACAACTAAAACCAACCATCACAAACTCACATCCATAAAATTTCTCTCATTAGTGGCCAGTGTAGTGCCCACGGATAGGCTCCAAAGTTACATGCCCACGGCCATGATCAAGGCACAGACTCTTCCAGTGTGTTCCAGTTTCATCTTCAATTCCTTCTTGCCCCAGCCTCTGCTTGCAGACCCAACAGCTTGACTTTTCTAGAACATTCAAATGGACCCTAATTCTTTAAACCTAGATTCTTTCTCTTAGTGTAATGTATCTGAGATGTGTCCATATTGTATATAGAGTTTTTTTCCATTCAGCTGCTGACCAGTAAGGATCTTAAGGTCACACAGCCCACAGAAGCCACCCCCACTTTTCTGGAAACACCTACCAGGTGAACAGTGCCTGATGGGTCCTGCCTCAATATCTTCAGGAAGGCCCTGCCCTCCTGGTGGTGTTGGTAGTGCTATGCCTAGAAGTCAAGGTTGATTCTTGGCTGCACAAGCATTTCCTAGAGGCTTCCCTAATGACATGACTGATAGCATCACTATCATATACTATATCAATACTGGGCTAGGAGCCCAGGTATTGGGTGCGAACCTGCATATTTTACAGGAGAACCTACAGGAGATGAGAGGGTCCAGTCCTCAAAGGATCTGAACCCAGTATTGTCAGGCTCTCCGTCCACCCGTCTTCCCTCTTCTCCAGCAGTTTCCAAGAACATCAGGAGGACGGGCGGCCCTGCTGGGTGTGAACAAGCTAACTCAGAAGCTAGAGGAGAAGCTGGTGAAAAGACAGAAGAAGAGCTTTGTGGTGAGGCCTAATGATAAGAGGATGCTTTGCAAGGATGCTTCCTGTGGTCTCCGGAGCCAGACTGGACCACAACATGAAAGGAACCCCATGTCACACCTACCAAGTCAACACCTCTAAACATGGCAGGCAAGCAGGCACCTGGATTTATCAGCAAACATCTATATAGTAATATGGTTCCTATCAGCCAGCATTTTCAAACAAACAAACAAACAAACAAACAAACAAATCAGACAAACTGTCCTAGAGAAGAAATAAACACATGTTCAGACCCCAAGAGGTATGGTGGAGGGGACTGGGTAAAGACAGTTTTAGTTCTCCTCATCTATACCTGACAGCGTGAGGATAATCTTGAATTCCTCATTTTCTTGACTCTACCTACTCTACTTTACTCTCCTTCCCCAGGAGCTATGAATGACATCTACCCCCTCCCGGTAAGGCCCTGATGACAAATTAAAGTGGGATCTCATCAACGTTTACCCTGAGCAACCAGTGAGACCATCTGGGCTTCCTTACAGAGTGTGGGTGGGAGGCTATTTGCAGCAGTGCGGGGATCTCTGAGTGGCCACACCAGGAAGTCTTTATCCAGTGTGGATGATGGCTTCCCCATAACTCTCCACACTCTGTGGGATAGCACCTCTGAGAGCCTGAGTGATTGGGGTAGAATTGCATACAGCTGGCTGGGAAGAGCAGGGGTTATGAAATGGAGCTAGTCCTCCTCCATTTCAGACACATGCGATAACACAGGGAGCCCACGGATCCACCTGCCAGCCAGAGAAACAAGGCAACCAGCCTCCAGGTTCTCCCTCCTGTGCTGTGCTAAAGGCTAGGAATAAGGTCCTATGGGTCTCTTTTGCTCCACCCATGGAAACTTGGCAAAAGAAACATATATTTTGGATATTCAGGGGTGGAGGGTGTGTGTGTGTGTGCACAAAGAAGCATCCATTGTCTCTCAGAACCTCCTACTTCTAAGGGGACTCAACAGGCCTGCTCTCTGTGGTCTTTCGAAAGCAGGCTGCTTTGCTTGAAGGACTGGGTTCTATAATAATAACTACTCACCATCAGGCTCTGCCACGTTTCCTTTTGTGAACTAGTTCCAACAAAATACTATTCCTGCTTGCTAGTCCTCCTCCATTTCAGACACATACGATAACACAGGGAGCCCACGGATCCACCTGCCAGCCAGAGAAACAAGGCAACCAGCCTCCAGGTTCTCCCTCCTGTGCTGTGCTAAAGGCTAGGAATAAGGTCCTATGGGTCTCTTTTGCTCCACCCATGGAAACTTGGCAAAAGAAACATATATTTTGGATATTCAGGGGTTGTTACTCATGGAAACCATGAATCCACGTAGACAGTCTTTCCAAGGGCAGTTGGAATTTCCATTCAGAAAAATCTTGGCACCATTTTTTTCTGAACTATTTTATGTTACAGGCAGGAACAGAGAAGGCTTCAGGAAACTGTGCATATGGCATTGCCAAGCAGAGGCTAACAAAGGGGGCCTGCTCTTGGGGACTGTCTCTGTTCAGTAGGACCAGCTGATCCTGCTTCCTAGGAATCTCAAGGGAAGACAGTACGCTCCTGTGAGTAAACAGACTACCTTGAAGAGAACCATCTCCTTAAAATGAAAGCAAGCAAGCCAGGCACAGTGGTGCACACTTGTAAGCCAGGCACTTGGCAGGTGGAAGTGAAATGATTCAAGAGTCAAGTCACCTTTGCCATTAGTGAATTGGAAGCTAGCCTTGGTGACATGAGACAGCCTCAAATAAGTAAACAGATGAAACTGGAAGAACGTAGGAGAACAAAGTATCACCAAACCCAGCAGGCTACATGCAAATGCAACACTTGTTTACGGGGTGAGTATCTGTGAGCATTCTGGAACAGTCTCCAAGGACTTGAAGATTCTAAGGACAGATATCTCAGCTGGATCTCAGAAAGATTCATAAGAAACTAGAGGCAAGGGTCCGGGGGTGTCTCCACCTATGTCCCTACTTCTCCCTCAGACTCTCGAGCTTGACTCGGGTTTCTCTCTTCCTCCTTTGGATGGTTTCCTCAGCCTCAAGTCCAGGAGAGAAGAAAGTGGCTCCAGCTTCGCTGAGCTGTCCATCCTCAGATAAATGGAATGGAATGCCATGACAAGCTGCCCCCTACCCTGATGCTATGAGGCAAAGCAGGGATGGTGGTACTTCAAGCACTTGATGATGGATCAGCTTTGGCCTTTGTTTCACCTGTTCCCTCCATCCCCCATCTTGTCTAATTATTCTTCATGGCACTGTGACCTCACAGGCTTGACTCTATTTGACGTGTCCCTGTGGCTGCTCTGGGATGGACTGTAGGTGGCTGCAGGGACATGCAGAGTCATGTGTAACCTCACTCTTTTCATTTGAGCCATGAGAACAGCTGTCAGAGACATTTTCTCCACCTCTAACTCCATCCAGTTGGTCCAACTTATTGGGGGGTGCGGATTTATTGGGTTACATGTCCCAATCACAGTGGATCAGTAAAAGAAGTCAGGACCAAACCCAGGATTAGCACTGCCCACAGTGGGATGGGCCCTCCCACATCAACTGTCAATCAAGAAAATAGCCCTATAAATTTGCAAGACAAGACTAAATAGCACAGACACATGAAGCAGCACACACACAACACAGCGCCATTGGATCTGTCTGGAGACTCAGAAAATATACAGTGGCCGTACTTAACTATGTACAAGTGCATCCTCCGTAGCACACTTTAAATAGCTTTACAAAACAAAACAATTGCAGCAGAGCACATTAACCTTCTGAGTTATCTCAACATATATTCACCATTGAAGATGGAGAGGGCCAAGTGGCGCTGTATGCCTACAATCCTTTTATTTGGAAGGTAGAGGCAGGAGAATTAAGGATTAAAGTAAACACCTTACTTACATAGTGAGGTCAGCCTGGCCTTTAACTATATTAGAAAACAGGGTGGGGGGTGGAGGCTTTGTGTGTTTTCTGCTGCCTCTCACTCAGAAGCAGGCTATACATTTCTGCCTGCATTATACCTGCATTTGTTACAATTTACAAGGGTTCACACATAATATCTGCTCTTATTTCGTGTTTTTAAAATATGCATACAGAGTAGTCTGTGAATTTCATTTTGCAAACTGCCTTTTCCAACTTTACATAATGTTTCTGAGACTTAGCAATATTGTTGTATAATGTCACTCATTCTTTTTATTGCCACACAGCATTGAGCTGTGTGAGAGAGAGACACCCAGTCTGTCCTCTCTCCTCTTCAATAGTGCCAATAAGTGGCCTTTGCACGCTCAGCAGCACACATGGATCTTTGATGAACAACACTGTACAGGCCTCCTTGGGTGCGTGTTCCCGAAGGGTGGGGGTTGGGGGCGGACAGCAAGACCCAAAGCTGCTGAGCAGCCTCTAACTCTCTAGGAAATTTCTAGTGAGTGACAAGCCTGCTGGGACCACGTCTTCATCCACGAAATGAGATGTTTATGTCACAGTTGATTCTCCAAAAAAGAATGTGAGAATTTAAAACGCTGTATAATTATTCCAAAAAGTGCTCCCAGTGCTCTGAACGAAGGCAGAGAAATAAACAAAACCACACTCCCTATGGTGGTTTGAATGAGAGATGTCCCGACAGGTTTGGGTATTTGAATGCTTGGTCCCCAGTTGATAGAGGAAGTAGGTCACTGTGGGGTTGGCTTTGAGATGATATCTACTCACCTAATTTCAAACTGCCTCATGTTTGTAATTAAAGATATGAATTCTCAGCTTCTTGTTTCCTGCTGCTTGACGTGTTGTCCCCACCAGTGTGGAATAAGGACACGACCAAAATTTTAAACCAAATTTGAAGCAAGCTTTAATTAAGACCTGACCAAGTTGATGAACTCTGGCTAGGTTCATCTCTGGGTTCCCAGGAAATGGCCATGAGTCACATTTTCCAGGAGTTTAAAAAGGCAAAATTCACAGTTCATCACACTTCCCATCGGGTCCAATCAGGAACAAGCATACATCCTGACGTATTTCCTGTCTGTGTACCTGCCGCCTTTATCCAATCAGGGGCAAGTGTACATCCTGATGTATTTTCTGTGCCTGTTCCTCCTATCCACATGCGATCAAGCACATCTGGTGCAGATGGGACAAACAAACATAGGACAAACAGGAGCTTATTCTAACTGTCTTAACTGCAAATATAACCCTTAACCTGCAAGGTATATTTTTCCTGTGTAGGTCTCCTGTTAACTTGAAAGGTGTATTGCTCTTGTTTCTGCTTTGATCTCACAGTTGCCATGCCTCCACTGCGTGAACCCTTATCCCCTGGATAAACTCTCTCTCTCTCTCTTCCTTAAGCTGCCTTTGGCCGTGGTGTTTATCATAGCGGCAGAGAAGTACCTAACACCTCCACTGCCCCTGATATCCCTTGCGTATTTAGATCTTGGACAAATTGCAAGTGTGGTTCAGAAGGTTTGTTTTGCCAAACATAACAGAACTGTGCAGATCTGCTCTCTCTCTCTGCTCCAGCCCCCACCCCTCATCCCTTCATCTCACAAAAGCCACCTAGGTAGGGACTCTTCTACCAGTCTCCAGAGTAACTGGGCTTTCTTTGCCCGAATCCAAGCTCTTCAGAGCCGAGCATGCCTGCACTGGGGTGGTGTCCATGGCTACAGCTTGCTCAGTGTCTCTGCTACCAGCCTGGGGCTATCTGCCAGACTGCTCAAAGCTAGGCAGGTAGAGACCTAATAATTGAGTCATGTATGGTTTCATTTCCTTTTTGTGATCGTTTTGTTTAATAACAAAACTATTTATCTGCACAACAGTTCTGCAAAGAATGTGATCACAAAATTGATATTTCCCCGTGTGAGAAAGCACAACCCTTCTGTTGCCGTTTAGGAAGAGCCTTTGTAATTTGGTCAGTAGTAGACCTAAGGTGGGAGTCAGGGCTCATCTGAGGAGATCCTCAGTATTTTACAGCCACATAGAGGGCTGGATAGCAAATTTGGCCTTTTGCAGTTTCTCACTCGATGCCGGATCTCTCTCTCTCTCTCTCTCTCTCTCTCTCTCTCTCTCTCTCTCCCTCTCTCTCTCTTTCTCTCTCTCTTTCCCCCCAGGTCAGCTTTCATCTCTGTTGGTGAGTGAACACTGATGCACAGTGACAGGCAGGACATCTAGAGCCTAAGTAGAAGGCTCCTTGCACAGGGTCAGCCATCTCCAGCAAGCTAACAAGCAACTGAGCAGGGCCTTCCAGACACCCAGGAGGGCAGAGCAAAGCATGCTGGGAGGGAGCTTTCCTTGGACTCTATGAGTCTCTACTTAGAGGCCTGCCAGTTGAGGAGTGGCTGGGTGTCCCATCTTGGCCAGAGGCAGGTCTACGTCACTGAGTGGTAGCCTGGCCTTTCTGAGTCTTCATTCCCATTCTCTGCCTACAGAACAGGACGGACATCTCGAATCAATGGCAAGCAGTTGCCTAGTAGGAAGAAGGCCTCAGGGATGCCTCCTCTCAGCGGCCACTGCTGTGGACTCAGGTGTATGGACATGACACAGCAGTCACCATCGCAGACACTTATTTTCTATGTTTTCCCAGGGAAATTGCTCATCTTCTGCTCCCAGACACCTCAGATACTTCCCAGCCGAAGTGTAGCAAAGGAGTATCGTGTTCAAAGGTAGTAGAAGCTCTGGAGGTGGCTTACTGGGTTCAAATCCCCATCTAACTCCTTGTTAGTTTGAGATCTTAAGGAAGGGTTCTTGTTTGAGACCAAAAGGCTTAAACCTTAAAAGGCTGCTGAGAATTCAATGAGTAAAACTTAATAAATAAATTAAATAAATAACTAATTAACTAACTAACTAACTAAATAAATAAATAAATAAATAAATGGATAATGCTTGTCACTATCCACGTCACCGTAGTGCTGTACCAGCAGCTATTGCTCTAACCACCCCACCCCACTTCGTTTCTCAGGGATCAGGTGTGTAGGCCTGGAGCCCTGCAGATACAACCAAGCTCCTGGTTCCTCGTGGGTGGCAGGGGAGGGGCTGGTGAAGAGACTCCAGTGAGTCTGTGACCTGTGCTAGCTACCCCAGAGGACAGATGAGGCATGTTCCAGTTTGGCTTTCTGTTGCTGTGATAAAGATCATGATTAAAAGCCACTCAGGGAGGAAAGGGTTCATTGCGTCTTACAGGTTTATACTCCAGCATCAAGGAAGCCAGGCCTGGAGCTCAGGACGTGAGGTAGAGCCAATGGAGGAAGGTCACTGTCTTTTGCTCTTCTGGCTTGCTCAGCCACTTTTCTTACACAGCCTTGGCTCAACTGCCTGTTGGTGGTATCACCCCTAGTGGCTGGGATCGCCTACATCAATTAGCAGTTAAGAAAATGCTGCAACGGACAGACCAAACCAATGGAGGCAGTTTCTCAGCTGAGGTGTTTTTTCCCCACGTGGCTCTAGTTTGTGTCAAGTTGACAAAAAATTAGCCAGCACAGGGAAGAAATGAGAAAAAGATCAGGAGATGCGGAGAGGGGGGAGGGGAGGGGAGGGGAGGGGAGGGGAGGGGAGGGGAGGGGAGAGAGAGATGTCAGGGAAACTGATGAGGAAGAATCAGGATAGATAAAGAAGTGGGAGAAGGGTTTTCGGAAACACTTTTTAAAAAAATTTTTAATTTAATTTAATTTTTTAGTACCCCTTTTCTAGGCACTGAAGAGATAACTGTCAATAGACCAGGTTGCTATCTCAGGTACACAGCCCATTTTCAAGCCCTGACCCCTCTTCATGAATCGTGCGTATTAAGTAGGAATTACATGTACAGCTGTAGCCTGCAGCATACATCAAGCTACGTTACAGACCATACTAGTTTGGCAGTACTGGGACTGTTGGTGTCCATCCTAGCTACTTTGCTATGTCGCCTGTCTAGGGACTTGCTGACATTCTGTTGACCCATTCTCATGGCCAAAAGTGGATTTTCCTGGCTGGGTACTGTCTAGACTACCTTGTAATGGCTGAGGGGCTGGGATTCCATCCCTTAGGACTGCGTCCAAGGCAGAGGCAGGCTTAGAGCTAGCAAGGTGAGACTCAAGAAGGCTGTAAAATGTAGTAGAAGCCTGGGCTATCGCGGAGGTAGGGGGCTGCCAGGAAGAGGATAGATTCCTGCAGACTGGCCCTCCCAGGATTTAGAGGCTGGAGTGAGCTGAGGTCGCAGACGGCCTGGAGAGCGATTGGCTGTGCGACCGCCCCTCCCGCCGGGCGGAGGCGTGGTGGACTGGGGGGGCGCAGGCTGCAGGCTTTCTGGATACAGGCGCTTTTGCATCCTAGCCGCACACAGTGCCTCTCCAGCTGCTCTGTGGCAGCCCAGCTACCGGTCGTGACCAGATCCAGCTTGCAGCTCAGCTTTGTTCATTCGAATTGGGTGAGCGGTGGTCATCGTCGTGGAGATAGCCCAGCTGGGTCTCCCTTAGTTAGAGATGGGGGGCTCCATGCATTTGCATCGCGATGGGAGGAGGATGAACTGGGAGGAGGGCTCTGCTGATCTCTGCTTGGGGCTAGGAGAGGCTTGAGCCTGTGTCAGGGTCCAAGAGATCCCAGTAATAGAATTGATGGGGAAATAGTAAAGGAAGGGACGGGACTCGAACCCGTAGTCCAGATAATGTCTCCTGATTCGGGCAAGTGGTCTGCTATTAAGAGTAGAAGACTTGAGTTCCTTGGTTCCGGAGCTGGGGTTTCCATAAGCGTGTCAAGTGGAGCTCTTCCTGGGTACTAGAACGGGGTTTGGGGGCTTAGAGTGCAGAGGGCACCCAGGCTGGAGAGGAGTAGTGGTCACCACTGTTTCCAGCAGGGATTGAGTCTGGGAGGGGGCTGGGTATCGCTCCATCTGGGGGCGGGCAGAGCAGCGGGGCGGGGCGGGACGGGCAAGAGGGGTGGTCCTGCAGTCTTTGATAGCTTTCCGGGACACACAGGCGGCGGCCAGCGCGGAACAAACATGCAGCGGCTCGGGGGTATTTTGCTGTGTACACTGCTGGCGGCGGCGGTCCCCACTGCTCCTGCTCCTTCCCCGACGGTCACTTGGACTCCGGCGGAGCCGGGCCCAGCTCTCAACTACCCTCAGGAGGAAGCTACGCTCAATGAGATGTTTCGAGAGGTGGAGGAGCTGATGGAAGACACTCAGCACAAACTGCGCAGTGCCGTGGAGGAGGTGGGTGCACCCTGAGGGCGCCTGGCTCTGAAAGTGCGAGAATGAGAAAGGGAGTGGGCCGGGGGCTTGGCGGGGGTGGGGTGGGGGGGATATTTCTAGCGATGGTTGCAGCACTGGCCAAAGACTTGGCTTTGTGCAGAGCTGGAAAAAAGGCCTGACAGCAGACGTGGAGTGCCCTGAGTGCAGCGCTGGGTGATTCTTACTCTCAGCCGGTTCTGTCTGCCTGCCGAAAGTCTGAATGCATCCCTGTCCAGCAAGGGAGGTTTGGTGGAATTCTTCCTAAGGAGCAGGAGCCACTGTGTCGCAGCTGGCTGTCCCCTGTTGGAGCTGAGCTGAGGTTGGGGCCACTCGGGTGTCTCAGCGCAATGGGTTTGCAGAGGCTGGGGCAGCTGCAGACAGCTTCAAGTTCCAACGTGTCCCTTGGGCATTGAGCCTGTACCATCTTCCCCAAGAAACAGTCAGGACGCTAGTCATGCGGAAAAGAATCTTGAGCTCTGCTGGCAATCTGTCTGGCTCCCTTAAATGTGTTGTGGGGCAGCGAAGGAGGACTAAAGTAAGTCCTAAGACCATGCCATAGTGAGTGGTCAGAAGGGAGGGCATGAGGGTGTTCACAGCAACCCTATTCACCTACACCCAGTGGGTTTTGGAGACCAAGGTTCAGATTCTCTGCCACTCAACAGTAGGTGGACCGTGGTCAATCATTTAGCAGCCCGACCTCAGTTTCCTGTGAGAATAGCCGAAGTCCCAAAAAGTTTGGCAGATGAGAGCCAAACTTTGGTTCCTCATCTTCCAGGGGCCAACACTTTGCATGGCACCCTGCTCTGTTTCCTAAAATGGCCTCCAACCATGTTGAAAGTGGCCTGAATCTTCTTGATCAGCATATTAGGCTAGCCGTCCTTGGCACCTAGTGAGATGGGGATTTGGATCTGAATGGAACTAGCTATTGCAGTGAACAGACAAGTGGGTTGGGTGTTTACCATCTCTATTGTGGTAACCACCTTAGGTAGTTCTAAATGTTGGCCACCGCCTGCTGGAATAGGTTGATTTCCCCTCAGCCTTTCGTCCTTTGGGTGTATTTTGCCTTCCATTCCCCAAGCCAGCCTGATGACTTTGCAGGGAACACTGGGTTGGGAGGCAGGGACACGAGCAGACCCCTGAATATCTACCAGCCAGGCCTGTAGGTTTTCTGAGCTTATGGAATGGTTTGTGTGTAACATAATTGAAGGAGGGCAGTCAGCCAGACCCCAGCAGCCCCCAACTCTGTAGCTGTAGATTGCACGGAGCTCCTGACCATTCTCGCTCAAGTCAGGGCTCCTGCTGTCCTTACCTGGGTTGTAGGACCCCCCCCCTCCCCCCCCCCCCCCCCCGTGCACATGGATTTCCAGGAACACTGACAACAGCACTTCCATGTTTTAGCTCACTGGGAAGTGCCCATCACAGTTGAGAAGGTTTATAGCAGGGCTCTCTGAGATCTGCGTCCAATGAGGACTGCTTGGTTTCTGTGGCCACAGTGCAGCTTAGGACCCCATCGGATCTTAGTGCCGCACTTTTCCCATGGAAATTTTTATCATGGCTCCACTGCTGCTCATCTGGATACATTTCTGCTTCAGTTGCGCAGATTGGCTGCAAACCAAAGACATTGATCGTCACATTTAACAAAGTCAGTGGCCTTTTCCCTAGATTGTCCTCATGGGCTGTGGCGATGGGAAAGGGGGCATTAGACAGTGGGGACCAACTGCCTTTCATTCAGTCCCAGCACTGCCATTAATTAGTGATGGGATTCAGGGTCCAGACTGGAGAAAATCTTTGACACACCTCTGGATCAAAGAGAAGATTCTAGAAAAGCAAATTACCTGGTCAAAAATTGGTATAAGAAAAGCAGGTAGATATAGACCAAGTGTCTTCCTCATGAGGTCATTATAATTAAGGACTGTTGGGTCTCAGGAAATAATGGCTATCATTATTGTCATAGTAACACTGGTGCTGTGGCCAGGGTTAGTAGTACTTACCTGTGTTGCAGCCCTTGGGAGGTTTGAGGTCAGCCTGGGCTACACAGTGAGACCCTCTATTACAAACCAAAAAAAAGAACAAAGGAAAACAAACAGTAGTAGCATGAGTAACACACTACTTACCAGCATGTGATAGATTCTCAGTGGAACCCACCTTTAAAATGCCGTGGGCTCTTGACTGCAGCTCAGCAGTAGAGCCTAGCATGCTCTGAATCTGAGTTTGACCCCCAGCACTGGAGCAGGGTGGGGAAAAAAGAGAAAAGAAAACTGCAAAGTTTTAAAAGTCAGACTTAAAGTAGTGTATGATTTTATGGGTTGTTGGCTAAAAAAATAACTTTTTTAAAAAATGATTTTTACTTTATTTATTTTTTAATTAGGTATTTTCTTCATTTACATTTCAAATGCTATATAACTTTTATTTGTTATTATTGTATATGTATGTATGTGCATGATGTGTGTGTCTGTGTGTGAATGTGGGTGTGTGTGTATGCATGTGCACATACCTGTGGGCCACAGTGAATGTGTGGAAGTTTGAGGACAACTTTGTGGAGTTGGCTCTTTCATTCACCTTTGCGTGGGTTCCAGGGGTTGACTTTAGGCTAGGAGCCTTACATAGTGAGTGTTGTTACTCTCTGGGCCATCCACCAGCCCAGCTTTTTTTTTTTTTTTTTAAAGAAACTTCCAGAGAGTCTCTTAAATGTCATAGATACAGGACAGTTGCTGTTTAGCTGCTAGCCAAGAGAATGGGGAAGGACCGAGCCAGAGGCAGCTAATGTTTACATAGTTGCACCATGAATCTGCTTTCAAGTAACTTCCTGGCCTTTTATTTTTTCCAGCTGCCTCTGGCTGTTGATGTCTCTTAGGGAACAAAGTAGCTGATTTTCTAGGATTATCTTTAGAGAAAGCAAATCCTCCAACATCTTTGATCTGAGAAGTTCCTAGTTTTCTTGTTTCATTATCCCATGCCCTTAAGAAATATATGTTAAGGATAGAGTTACTTTACAACCCCCCTGCCCTCCTCCTTGTTGCTACATCTATAATTGGCATATTTGAAATGTTTTACTATATATGATAATTTGGGTGGGTGGGTGTGCACGCACATGCATGCCCCACTGCATACATGTGAAGGTCAGAGAACAATTTAGGGAATTGGCTTTCTTTTTCCACCATGTGAGTCCTGGAGATTGAACTCTGATCACTAAGGTTTGGTAGCTTGACTTTACCCAGGCCCCATCTCCCAGCCTGGAACTGGCACATTATAGAGGACTCTTACTGTATGACTGAGTCCTAGGAAGCAGCCCAATACCAAGCCTGGATTTCTCTGTGCAATTTTCCAACTGTGCTCCTTTAATACCCATGAATTTGATGGGCTGCGAAGGCCATTTTTAACAGCATTCACATTCTTCTGCTGTGAAGCAACTACTGCTTCGCGGGCTTATGTTTCTCTTGCTGGTGGCAGGAGTCACTGTGGTTGAAGATTCCGTGGTAAACTGTACTTTTAGTTTATGGTTTCATTAAATAGTCCTTAGCTCATTGTGTTGATATAGCCACTGGCAGAGAGGGGGGTGGGGTTTGAGAGGGTCTGCTTAGCCATCAGTATTCTGGAGATTTGGGGACTTGCCAGCTATCTGGAAGCCAAACTCTACAATTCCAGTTCCAATGGAACTTAGAACACATTAAAACAGTCTTTTTCTGGATACACCCTCTATAACACTTTGCTTTCCTTATTTCCAGCTAAACCTTACTTTTTGCTAAACATGCCTGCCAGGTCCCTTTTTTAAAAAAAATGTCATTTCCTTCCCATCCATCCTGTCTAGTTCTGGTTTCTTCTCTTTCTTTTCAACTTTGGTATAATGGGAGCTGTTGGCTGCTTGCTCCTCCCATTTCTCCCAAGCTGCCTTCTTCACCATCTGCTTCCTTACAGGATGCTTGCTAGAAGAAGAACACAGCAGCTCCCGTCACCTGTTAACCCTGCAACAGGTGTCATATTGATGCTCAGACTGGGAGTTCCCTAATTCTTTTACCCGATGAACAAAGTGGGGAGCATCCTCGCCACACCTGTATCCAATCTGTGGTTTGGAGGGGCCTGGAGCATTGCCCAAGCTGAGCCTTAAGCTTGCTTTGTCTGACCCCAGAACCTTGGCACGTCCTCCCATGCTGCCCTGCGGTGCTTTTCAGGCAGCTGGTTATCTAATTCAATGCTCATCCTGGTCCTTCTAGAGCTTACACGAAACCTTTGCTATCCAGACTTGATTCTGGCCAGTCTCCTGACTCCAGTTTCTTTCTACACTGGTCTCTAAATCATTTCACAGCTAGTATAGAATCTGTTGTAGCTCCCAGTTTCCAGGAGCAGGAAGAAGGAAATCTTCCTGGTTATCTAAAAATACAATAATGTGTGGAGTCCCGCCTCTAGAAGTGACAATTTGGTGCATCTAGGAAGGGGCCCAAGTATTTGTTGAAGATATTTGAATGACCTTGATGTCTCTGGTTAAAAAACAGGTCAGTGTCTGTATTAGAGATGTTCTTTGTACATGTCTGTTGACCTATGGCTCAGTTTCCTCCTGTGCCCAGCATGGGCCCTCTGTTAACCTATGGCTCAGTTTCCTCCTGTGCCCAGCACGGTCCCTCTGTTCCAGCTCACAGCAGGCAGATGCTTGTTTATTCAGGATGCTCCAGCTTTGCCTGTGAACACTCTAGCATTCTCAACTCCTCTATCCAAATCATCTCATCTCTCGGGACCAGCCCAATTCCGTGTACCCTTCTCT
Organism: Mus musculus; assembly: GCF_000001635.26. NCBI lineage: Eukaryota > Metazoa > Chordata > Mammalia > Rodentia > Muridae > Mus > Mus musculus. Next base: position 112,153,408 of record NC_000073.6, on the reverse strand, counting down.
TTCTCCTCTGCCTCCTCCTGAAACCTTACTCTTTTCTTCCTTAAACCCTTCAGTTGCCAGTAGACACTATCACAGGAAAAGGGCTACAGTTATCTTTAACTGGTTTGTGTGGGACTCTTCCCATAAATGTGTAAGTCACTGGGGAATAGGGAATCCTGAACTGTTCAGAAAAGGCATGCTATTTGAAATGAAAAGGACCTAAATTTTAACCCAAGCTTTGCCATTTGCCAGTTGGTATGATGGCCTCTGCCAAGTTTGTTTTCTTTGCCCCTAAAAGGAGAGTGAACACCACCATCCCTCTACGGGCAGTGCTGTGGGTATTCATAGTGGCCACACACATGAGTAAGACTGGAACTTCACAAGGACCCAGTGGTGGCTCCATGGAGCAGCAGTGTCACCCCTTCACAATGTCAGCACAACATTTCTGAGGCAGGCACCTGAAGCTGTTGGGTGAACTGTGTGTGCTTCTGTGTCAGTGTGTTTGTGTTGCCTCTGTTCTCAGCAGCTTGGCTTCTGGGCAGGGAGGTGGGAGACGGGGTGTTATAGTGTTTTAAGGAATGGAAGCAGGGTGTTGTGGCTCATGGAAACACTCAGGAGGAGGAAGCAAGGAGTTAAAAGCTAGCCTCTAGTATGTAGTGAGTTAGAGGCCAGTCCACATGAGCCAAGTCAAGAGAGGAGAAAGAAAGAAAGAATGAACGAAAGGAAGAAAGGAAGGAAGGAAGGAAGGAAGGAAGGAAGGAAGGAAGGAAGGAAGGAAGGAAAGAGCAGGGATAGAGAAAGTGGTTGTTTTCAGTAGAAAAGTGCTTTCTGAGATTTGTTTTCCAGTATCAAAATAACTCAGCATATTAGAGAGCTCGAGGCACCTACCTACTGCACCATGTCCTGCTGCAGAGGCTTCTTCATAGGTGAGAAGGAGACACCGCTTACATCTTCAGGGTGCCTCTGTCACAGTTGAGGAGACCTTATGGTAGAGGAAGCTTTACTCTTCCCTCACACATAGGACTCCCTGCTGGGACTTGCATTTGAGACACAGCCTCTGGTAGGCTCTGTAGTCCATGACCTGGGCTGCCCTTGTGTCTGTGGAGCTCTGGAATGGTCACTGTCACCTGCCCACTCACCAGGGCTGGAGACATGATAGATCGGGAAGGAAAAGCCGAGTGTAAACTTGTGTCACTGCTGTTTGTGACACAGGTGTCAGTGAGGCTCCCAGGACCAGAAGATTTGAGGGTGTGGCCTCAGAAGCCTACCACCAAAGAAGGGCTGATAAATGCTTCCAAAGGACAAGAAGGGATGTGGGTCCAGGAACCCATCTATTGGTCCCATAGAAGTGCCACCCAGAGTCACTAAGAGATGGGGTGGGGAAGGGAACTTCTGAAGGATATTCCGTCTATCTGAGTTTCAGTCTTCCCACACACACACCAGATCCTGCAACAAGGGATTTAGCAGCAAATTGTTTAGTTGGGGGACAAACCCCAGAAAATTCTTGCAGGAATTAAAAAAGAAGTAGGAAGGAGAAAACCAAACCAGCAAAGGCTAGGCCCTGAGAAGGACCCTGCCTTGGCCACTTGGGGTTTAATCCCACTGGGGCTCACAGAGAGACTTGTCTTACAAGTGAGAAAGTTGGGTGCTTCTTCTCCATTCTGTTCCTCATTAGAGGCATTCGTACTTGAGGTTTCAAAGACTGAGAACATTTCTGTGGCCAGAGAGAGAGAGACTAAGGTACTGGCTGGCTGTGTGGGAATTTAATGTAGGTGACCTCTGGGTTAGGTCACCAGGGCCTGGGCAAGGACCAATGATCAAATTTTCAACTCCACACTACACTGAGGATCTTGGGAATTCCTCTGGACTCTGTGAGCCTCAGTTTAGATACTTGTAAAGTGGAGATAATAACATTCATTTCCTAGGAGGTTGTGATATTAAAAGGGAAAAATAATTGACATAGGTAATGCAAAGCCACAAGTGTCAAAGAGATCAACAGGAAATAGATTAAAAAATAGAATTGGGGACCCGAGAGATGGCTCAGCAGTTAGGAACACTGACTGTTCTTCCAGAGGTCCTGAGTTCAATTCCCAGCAACCACATGGTGGCTCACAACCATCTACAGTGGGCTCTGATGCCCTCTTCTGGTGTGTCTGATGATAGCAACAGTGTACTCACATACATAACATAAACATACAAACAAACAAACAAATCTTTTAAAAAAAACCAGAAGTGGGGAAAGTGTTTGAGGGGAGAGGCATGTATGTGTGCACGTGTGTGTTATGTTGAATGTGTGGCGGATCAGAACAAATGTTCCGATGTTAGTTTTCCTCTTCACCTTGTTGAGGCAGGGTCTCTCTGCTGCTGCTCTGTGGACTCCCCGATGATTCCCGCCCCCTGCCTCCCATACTCTTGTAGCTGTGCTGGGATTACAGTTCAGAGGGACCACATCTGACCCTTTTACATGGGTTCCAGGAATAAAACTCAGGACTTTTGGCTTGCTGGCTAAGATAACCCTTCTGAGGTCATGTAAAACGTTTGGAACTCATGTCTAATGGCCACTCAGTGGCCTGCCGCTGTCACCAGTCTTGGCACCTATAGAAGAGGGGAAGAGAAGGCAGCCCCTTTTCTTCACCTCAGTTGTAACTGAAAGAAACCGTTTTGTGTCTTTGATTTGATAGATGGAGGCGGAAGAAGCAGCTGCTAAAACGTCCTCTGAGGTGAACCTGGCAAGCTTACCTCCCAACTATCACAATGAGACCAGCACGGAGACCAGGGTGGGAAATAACACAGTCCATGTGCACCAGGAAGTTCACAAGGTAAGGGCCGTGGCACAGCCAAGGCTTCTTCCCACAGGCAGCTGGGGAAAGGGGCTTGTTGACAGGTGGGGTACCAAGCCATGATGTTGAAGTGAGAGCTATAGAAAGCAGACTAAAACCCAAAGGAAGGGAGGGTGCTGTTCAAGGGGACAGGCGTGTCTCAGGCACTAAATGGCTTCTGCACTTCTTACACCATGTCTTGCAGTTGAGGCTTCTTCTCAGGTGGGAAGGAGGCACTGGCCTCTTAGGTTTCCAGGGGTGCCTGTGTCAGGGTTGACGAGACCTCATGGTGGGTGGGGCTTTACTCTTCCCTTAAGAGCAGCTCATTAGTGACACAGCTCACCTTAAGGAGGAAAACTTTCAGCTGGGTGTGGTGGAGAACACCTTTTATCTCAGCAACTTGGGAAGCAGAGGCAGTTACAGGACCACCAGTACGACATAAAGATATCCTGACTCAGAAAACAAACAAAAAGAATAGGGAAACAATTTTTTAAAGATAGGCACAATGTAGACCAGGCTGGCCTTGATCTCAGAGATTTACCTAGTGACTTCAAGGCCAGCCTTGGCTACCTAGTGACTTCAAGGCCAGCCTGAATGACTTGAGACCTCGGAGGAGGAAAAAGAGAAAGCAAAGGAGATGAGGGTGGTGGAGATTGGCCCTTGCTGCCTGGGAAGCAGAAGCTGACCCCTTTCTTCATACCGGTCACATTTGCGTGTCTCTGGCTGTAGACTCTTGAGGTAGTAAAGCTGGAACCGACTTTAAAGATGATGTCAAAATGAGAAACCTAAGTCAGGGGAGAGAAGTGACTAGATAGTTGCTGGCAGCTGAACCGGGGCTCAGAGAACACTTTAGAACACTCAGACTCATCTTTTGTCCTGGCCTTGGAGGAGGTGGGAGTGGCCCTGCATCCTTGCTGATCCAGGACAGAATTGGGAAGCCCACAAGCAGGCACAGGGGCCCTTTAGAGCTGTCTCGGTGAGATGAACAGTTCTATAGAATCAGGAGCTGGGTGGAGTGGCCAGAGCCTTCACCTTCTTGTCTCTTATGGAGACATTTGTTTGGCTAGATGCATGGACGAGATTTCTATTATTTATTTATTTATTTGAGACAGACCCCCCTGCAGCCCAGTCTGAACCCCAATTTACTTTATAGCTAAGGATGACCTTGAACTCCTGTTGCTTCTGCCTCCACGGCCCAAGTGCTGGGATTACAAGCCTCTGCTATCACACTGGTCAGGCTGGAATTTTGTCAAAAAGAATCTTGACACCGAGAGCCAAGTGATGAGTCCCAAGAGTGATAAAAATAGCTGCTGTCGAGTACTGAGTAGGTGGTAGACGCCAGTCTTGTGCGGTCCACTATCACCTCGTTCCTCTGCACAGTCACCTGATGGTGTGGACTCTGAATATCTCCAGGAACTCTGTCCGCTGGCAGTGCGGTGATGACAGCTCGGAAGGGAGAGAGGGCATCCCGTGGCTCCCACTTCAGAAAGTGAAAACAGAGTCTTGAGATTTTTTTCCCCCCCGAATTCCTTGTTTCATTTTTACTATACCTGTGTTTGCCTGTAGATAACCAACAACCAGAGTGGACAGGTGGTCTTTTCTGAGACAGTCATTACATCTGTAGGGGATGAAGAAGGCAAGAGGAGCCATGTAAGTTACCATCTCTCTCCTTTCATGCCCCAGAGTAACACACCTCTGCGCAGCACAGTCTATGGACCTAGACTGCAGGCCGCGGGGTATGCAGTAGACTCCCCACCCCTCTCCAGCCTTGTCACTGCCAGTGGATCTCATTCCTCCATCTCCTACCTGAGAGAAGGCTATACCTTCAGGTACCTGGACAAACAAGGGCTGTTGAATCCAGCTGTGATTTGTGCCTCAAATTCAAAAGGGGAACAAGTATCAGGTATATATATATATATATATATATATATATATATATATATATATATATTCCTTTGGTGACAGACTGTATGTTCCAGCTGATAAAATGTCTGTCCAGAGACAATGGGGTGGTCCATGCCTTATATAACCCCAGCTCTGACTAGGTGGTTTGTGAGCCAGTACCTAAAGGTGAAGAAGGCTGCCTGTTACCCCTGGCATCAGACTCTGGTCCTCATAACTGCTCTTGCAGTTTGCCAAAAGGTGTGCTGGATTTTGTAGGATTATAAAGTCCTACAGTTGGCAGGGATAATGACATACACTAAAGTCAGGGAGACCCCAATGAGAGTCACAGATCAAGTCTCCAGGCTGGAGGAGAATTCCCTGCAAGTGGATGTGGTCACAGGAGACAATATGCTTCCTTGTGGGGGACAGCCTCTTTGGCCAGATGTCTCCCACAGCCCTGGCAAAGGTATCTGGGACTTGTGCCCACTCTTGACCTCACTGCTGAACTGGCGGATTACTAGGAAGGAGGTGGTGTTTTGGTTGGCAGTCAGAACTTTCTTTTTGTTTCTTTTTCTGCTTGTTTTGGCCTAGTACTTAAATGTGGGGGGAGTCATTAACCACAGGCTGGGCGGCTTGTTGGGCTGTGTGACAGTGGCTACCACCTTTCAAGGGAGAGTGGAGGGAGATGGAATGACTTCTGCTGTGGACTGGATGCTGTGGACTGGAAGGGGCAGAGCCAAAGCCTTACCTTTTTTTGCTCTGTGCACGGGGGCACCGCAGCTTCCTAGTTATCAGCCCATACACTGTACCTTTTCCTTGTTCTAAAAGGACAGAAGACTAAGACAGGATTAACAAGGGCTGGAAGGGAGGGGGGCCAGGTTCCCTTTTTTTCTCTTTTTCTTTTTTTTCAAATTAACTTTTATTTGAAATTACTCTTCCCCACAAGTATTTTAGGATCCTATACAATAACCTATGTAACCAATGTCCCAATACCAAAATTTCTAACAGCAAGTTATACAATTATTCCAGGTAATAGATAAAGGTTGTCCTTCAGTGATTAAGGGAATACTTAAGTTTCCGTAAATTTAACATAAAATCACATTTTAAGTTTATAAGGTTTAACATGTAAATTCAAATACAACATGTCTTATAGGAATTACAAGCTTTTAATTTCTAAACGGTGACTTAATTTTTAGGTTCAAAGTTATATTCTTCAAAAGAAATGTCCCACATTTCTCCTAGAGCTTTAAACTTTCTGCACTCAACTATTTAACTGTCTCAGGCCACGTCAGACAAACCTGACATGACTGTCCTACAGGTTCCCTTTCTTTTTAACACATGTGTATGTGTGGGCGTGTGGAAGCCAGAGGACAGCTTTGAGTGTTATGATCAGGAACACTGTCCACCTCCTGTGAGGCAGGCTCCCATTGGCCTAGAGCTCACCAGTGAGGCTAGACTGGCTGCCCAGCAAGGCTCCCATTTCCATGTGGTTTGCTGGTTTGGGGGGTTATATGCATGGAGCGTCATATCAAGCATTTAGAACCTAGGACCTCATTCTTGCAGGGCAAATGTTGGTTGCCTGAGCCATGGCCACAGGATAAGCTTTTAAAAGGAGAGAGAGAGAGAGGGAGAGAGAGAGAGAGAGAGAGAGAGAGAGAGAGAGAGAGAGAGAGAGAGAGAGAGAAGAGCCTCAAATCAGCCAGCCATGGCACACCATGAGCAGCCTTCCTATAGGGAAAACACTGGAGAGCTCCTGAGTGAAGGCAGGCTGCTAGGAGCCAGAGCCTAGGTTTGAAGCCATTCTAGTAGAAAGGGCAGGGCAACAGATTCACAGGGCTGTCAATCAGAAAGAATGCCTTAGTCCTCACTGAGAGTTTCCCTTGACTCCAGGGGTGCCCCGGAGATGATGTTCAGATTATAGAGGCCCATGTGCACATTACACAGGGCACAACCACATTACACAAGGCCTAATCGAAATACAGCCTTGCACACCTCTCACCCTCTACAGCCCTAACGAGGGCCCTATAGCAGGTTTCAGTACTGTTGACGGAATTGTGATTCTAAGAGCTGTGGGTGGATAAACACATCGGACTTCAAAGATGCTAAGAGCATCCCTAGGCCAGAGGACAGCTGCCTGCACATTTATGCTGGGTGCTGCGACTTCTGCCAGATTTCTTGAGTGTGCCTGGCTTCGTGGGTCTGTGTGTGGCCTGGCTTGGGTCATTAATTGAAAAGCCTACATGGCCCTTGTTCATCGGGTAACATAAGCATGGCACTTTGTGTGGTGCATAATCTGAACCCGTTTGTGTGGTAGCCTCCACGAGGCAGGACACTAGAGGGGAGCCACATAGCCAAGCCATGGGGTGGAGGCTCATCCCAATTTTTCCTTGGTTTTTGCTTTGGCCCTGGGAAGTGAGAGAGCTGAGTTTCTCTATGAGAGCAAATGCCACTTTGATTGGCCAGAAGGGAGACCTGAGGTTGGGAGCTTCTTTCCCAGAGCCTGACTCTTCTTCCTGCCCCTACTAGACTTACAGGGCTTTAGGGCAGAGCTCTGTTACAAGCTCCCTTTAAAGGATGGCATTTGGCCCTGTATCTACCTCAATAAGGGCCCAGCTAGTGTCACAGTGTCATGTCACGTGTCAAGAAAATGGCATCTAGTTTCCAATCTTCATTTAACTACCTGCCCATCCTTGGCTCATCATGGTAAACATTAAACCAGGTGCTGTGGCATGATTACATCCATCCATCTATATATCTATACATCTATACATCTCTATATCTCTATCTGTCTGTCAGTCTATCTATCTATCTATCTATCTATCTATCTATCTATCTATCGTGTGTGTGTGTGTGTGTGTGTGTGTGTGTGTGTAGGTCAGAGAACAACTTGTGCAAATCAGCTCTCTGGAGGTTGAACTCGGGTCCTTCAGCTTTGGTGGCAAGCATCATTACCTACTGGGCTCTTCTGTGAGTCCTTGTTTGTTTGTTTGTTTGCTTGTTTGTTTAAGGCCATTCTGTAGCCCCGACTGACTTTGAACTTTGACATGATCCTCCTTCCTCTGTTTTCCAAACACTTGGATTATACCTGACTCTCAAGCAGTTTCTTTTCATTTAATTTAGTTTTGTATGTGTGCGAGTGCTTTGCCTGCATGTATGTAAATACATATATACATGTGTGTTGCCCACTGGAAGAAAATGTCTAATCCCTTGGCACTGATGTTACATGAGTTCCCATGTAGATGACGGGAAACACACCCTGGGCCTCTGCAACAGCAGCATGTGTTCTTAACGACTGAGCCACCTCTCCAGCCCTGGAGGGCTATCTTTAAAGAATGTAAAGTTTCTTTTTCTGAGCAGGAAGCTGTGGAGGCCAGATCACCTCTGAAGGATCACGGCAGTGGTGCACTGTCAGACTGTCCCATGTTATAGTTCTGCCTCTTACTGGTTTTTACAGGGGGCTCTAACAACACTTCATACTACAGAAACTGTCCTATCCCGCAGAGCAAAAGTCACAACCCACTCAAACCTTCATATGCCATAAACAGCGCTAAATGTTTTGGGTTTAAAATTCCCAGATGAATTCAATTAAAAGTGATCACCAGGCACAAGTCGCTTTCCTTCTCTTTAAATATGGTGCTCATATAAATATGTATGGTAACCCGAGGAGGTTCATGGAAAGTTCCAGACAGTAACACTATATGCCTGTCTAGAACTTTCACAGTCTATGTAAGGCACTGGTCTGTTTTTACACTCAGCCGTGAGAGGGTGAACGTCCCGAGGCGTGTAATTTCACCTGAGCGCCTCAGCTGATGCAGATAGGGCCTGACGTCTTTGTAAGGGGCTTTTGTGTTGAGCCTTTAGCCAGGCCCCTTCTCGGGCCAGTGGGCAGGCCTACCTTCAAGCTTCTGTCGGACAGGGGATTAGAGGGAAGTGGCAGTTGGAAGCTGAGGAGGACAAGCCACTATGCATTATCAGGAAGCTCTTCTTCATAGAGGAGTCTGGCCTACTTAGCCAAGCCACCATTTTGCAGGGCTCTGTCCTCTGATTAAAACACATCCTGCAGCTACATGATCCAGCACGCCTGCATTGGCCATCCTTCCTAGATGATATAAGAGTGAGTCTCTGTTTTTCCACCCAAACACACCTAGCTTGAAGCTATGGGTTCATTCACGTTTAATAAACTCCAAGGCCTCAGGTGAATGGATTTCATCACCAAAGCCATACAGGCAGTGGAAACATGAATGCCTCAGTGATTTCTTTGTTCAAGAAAGTATCTGGTGTTGACGTCATCCTTCTGTCTGGAGGTGATGGATGAAGGCAGTGTGCCTGCCCTTGCCGTGACTGCAGAACCGATGGCTTCCCTGGTACCAAGTCACCTTGCCTGTTGCTCCTGGGGAAGATGGAATGTTACACCCTGACAGAGCTTTGGACAAATGTCTCATTTTTTTTTCCCATGAGAACATGAACATAGCATCCCTGGGAGACAGAGAGATGAATGGGAGGAGAAAATGTGCCCAGTGACCCGAATCCAGCTCAGGCATCTCCTGCCCCCAGCCTGGGCACACATCCCAGAGGAAAGGCTTGCATGGGCGTGCCTTTGTTCCCGCCATACCCTGATCTCTGCTGCTGCCTGCCTGTTAAGTTACTGGATGTGCTAGAGATGTCAAGATGCTGGGGATTAGGGTGTGTGTGTGTGTGTATGTGTGTGTGTGTGTGTACTTGTTCCTTCTGTATGGACAAGTATGTGTGGAGCCCAGAAGTCAGCTTTGGGTGTTGTTCTTCAGTTATTGTTCACTGTGTCATTTGAGACAGGGTCTCTCACTGTCCTGGAATTCACCACGTAGGCTAGGCTGGCTGTCCAGTGAACCTAGGGCCCCACCTCTTTCTACCTAGGGCCCCACCTCTTTCTACCTAGGGCCCCACCTCTTTCTACCTAGGGCCCCACCTCTTTCTACCTAGGGCCCCACCTCTTTCTACCTTTCCAGTGTTGGGATTACAAGGTGCAGACCACTATGCCTGGCCTTTTAAAACAATTTTTAAGACAGATTCTGGAGCTTGAGCTCAAGTCCTCATGCTTGACTGACTGAGCGTGCTGTGCATGTACCCCTGGGGACGGTACAAGCCTCCTGAGAAGTCTGAGGCCATTTCTAGAGACTCAGCCCCTTGGGAAGTCCTGCTGGGTCAGGCCAGCTCGGAGGACTGAAGTGTAGCCCTTTCCTTCCGTCGGCCATGGTGCAAGATGGAGAGTAAACACAAGATCGTCAGGAGGCAGATATCCAGCACTCCCTCATCCCCACAGCCTCTGCCTTCTGGGAATCCATGCAGAAGATTGGCAAAGACTCTGTGCACACTCATTATTAAGGAAAAATAATTAAAGCTGGGCTGTAATTGACAACTGCCCTGGTTCCCAGCAACCTGCTGGGGGAAAAGAACAGGACTAAACAGCAAGCAGACGCTGTCTGGGAGAGCCCCGCTGCCTCTGTCTGGGGAGGAAGCTGTGGGACAGTTACTTCAGTCTGGGTGCTTTGCTGAAGGTCCTGGCCTCGAGCTGACCTTTCTGTTGCGGCTCTGTGCATGCGTCACGTGGCAGCAGACAAGGAGAGGAGCTGATGGCCAGAGTGTAAGTCCTGGTAGCAGGTGTATGCCTGTTTCTGTAGAAGAAAACAGACCTGGTAGGAAGTCTCTTGGGCTGCTGTGAGCCCCCCCCCCCCATGGTTAGTCCCTAAACTACAAAGAATATGATGTTCTTATATCAGGCCAAGTAGAAGACCCTTAATACCATGGGAGAAAAATTACGTGGAAAATTGAAGACCTCTGCTGCCCTGAGGCATGGATAATTAGTCCCAAATACAGATGGTATGGGGAGACATATTCATGGGGTTGGTATGCCCTCACCCAAAGTGTCCTCCAAAAAGGAATCTGCCATCTGTGAATGATTTCATGTCTTGAATCGAAGCACTGTGGTCTTAGTAAATGAGTTTCAGGCCAGGAATGTAGCTCAGTTGGTCGAGTACTAGCCAAGTATGGATGAAGGCCTAAGTTCCATCTCCACCACAGGAATAACAGGGCATGGTGTTGCACACCTAAAACCCAAGCACTGAGGATGGAGGCAGGAGGCTCAGGATGGAATCAAGGCCATTCTTGACTACATAGCGAGTTCAAGGCCAGTTTGGGCTACATGGGACTGTTCCTTTTGTTTGTTTGCTTTATTTTTGTTTTTTTTAACTTTTTATCAATTCTTTGTGTATCTCAATCGCACTCATCTTCCCATTCCTTCATATCTGCCCTCTGCTTTTACAACCTCCCTCACAAAAGAAAATTAAGCAAGCAAGCAAGCAAGCAAGCAAACAAACAAACAAACAAATCTCACTGTGGAAACTGTCACACACTATACCCTTTTGTTCACAGATCTTTACTTGCAAATGCTCACTGCAAATGAGTCCTGGCTTCTGCTACACTATCAATACTAGATGCTCACTGGGACTCCTCTCTAATACTCTGTTGTTGCCCTGTGTCATGGATCTTGCAGCCTTCACATGTTCCAGCAGTTGATTAACGGGGTAGATGTTGGGGTGGGCCATCTTGAAGCCCTGGATCTGGGCCTGGGTGGTAGCTGAGTTGTTCAGCCAGCTTGATCTCCTGCATCCACACCACCAGGGCAAGCTCTGCACCCAATGCTGCAGCTAACAAGGGTTAGGGCCAGCTCTCCCGCTCTCAAGACTCTGTCTTTAAAACACAAGTAAGTAAATAAGTTTTATTTAGGTTTAATGTAAATTGGTATGAAAAGATAAGAGGATGTTTTCAACAAAATTGGTAAGAAAATCAATTTCAGAGAGGTACTTATATAAATTGTATAAGATATATTGTATAACATAAAAATATCTCATTTTTAAGGAAAAAAGTATGTATTAAAAAGCGTGATAAAGCCTGGCAATGGTGGCGCACGCCTTTAATCCCAGCACTTGGGAGGCAGAGGCAGGCGAATTTCTGAGTTCGAGGCCAGCCTGGTCTACAGAGTGAGTTCCAGGATAGCCAGGGCTACACAGAGAAACCCTGTCTCAAAAAAAAAAAAAAAAAAAAAAAAAAAAACAAGAAAAAAAAGCGTGATAAAATATACAGTAGAAACCTCTGGAGGAATTTCAGTTTGTATTGACCTTATAGATTACTGTTTTGAAAATATTTTAATGGGATAGAGAGATGGCCCAGTGTAAGGGTGCTTGCTGCTCTTGCAGAAGACCCTAGTTGAGTTCCTAAGTCCCGTATCAGAGGGTTCACAACTGTCTGTGACTCCAGCTTCAGGGGATCCAACTCCTTCTTCTGGCTTTCTATGGGTACCTGCACACATGTGGCATACACATAAAATAAAAATAATCTTTAAAGTCAGCCTCAAAGACCTGGTAGACTATGCATAATTCCTGTATAGACAAGTTTGCTGTGTGAACCTGGAGGTCAGCCTCTTAGGTAAAGGTTGAACGTACCTAGTGTCAGGAGAGGACCTGCAGAATTTCCCACCTGAGTATTGTCCTCAAAATGTCAGCAATTTCTCAGGCTTGTTTCTGGGCAGCCTTGGCTATACGGAGTGTCTCAGTTTGTGGTCCTCAGGGAGGATCAAGCAGAAGGAAGAGCTTGTCTGTGGTGTGCGCAAGCTCAAAGGGGTGGCCACTGAGCAGAAATTGAAGCAAACAGAGTCTTCTGAAGTTCAGCTCACTCTGCCAGCTCTCTCAATGTCAGAGAAAGGTCAGATTTGCATTGCAGGCTGTCCCATGGAGAGAGGGGGGTGTTGGGGGACAGATAAGGAGCTGGGAAGTCCCAGCAAGGCCCATCCCTGTGCTCAGTCTGTGTGAACTCATGGGCTGAGTCACATAGGGGAGGAGGTGATGGCAGCTTAGAGACTGTGGCCTCCACCTCTGAAATCAGCAAGCCCTCCTTCCCTCTACCCTGCGTCCCTATTCCTCCCCTTCCCATGGGTGTTTAGATGCTCCTAGCAGAAGTTCTTTAGCAAGTTAATTAAGAGCTGGTCACACACCTATTAGCTGTGTGACTTTGATTAGTGTTTTAATGATTTTGTGTCTTAATTTCCCCTTAGGTTAAAGTGAGTCTCTCACATTTCCTTCTAGCTAGGAATGGTTATTTCAGCATTCAGCAGGTAGAAGCAAGAGGATCATGAGTTTAGGGTTATCCTTGGCTACACAGTAAGTTTAAGACTAGCCTAAGCTACATGAGACCCTGTTATTATATTTTGACTATCTCCAATCCATGCGCTAGTCACTTATCTCATTCACTACTCATTCACTAGCATTTCCTCCTGCTGGCCTATTGTATTACAGGCAGGTAAGTGTAAAAGAGTCTAACATCAAAGGGACCCAGGTCCAACCAACCAGCCAACCAACCAATCAACCGACCAACCAGCTAACCAATCAACCGACCAACCAGCCAACCAACCAACCAATCAACCAGCCAACCAGCCAACCAATCAACCAAATAAGTAATTACAATATGAGTGCATAGTTTATTTCTTTTTTAGGATTTAATGTGTGTGTGTGTGTGTGTGTGTGTGTGTGTGTGTGTGTATTTGTGTTTATATGCACGTGAGTGAAAGGAGGCCTGAAAAGGGTGTCAGTTCCCCTGGAGCTGTTATAGGCAGTTATGAACTACCTGGTATGGGTTCAGGGGATGGAACTCAGATCTTCTGGAAGAGCAGTATATGGTCTTCACCACTGAGACACCTCTCCAGCCCAATTTCTTTCACTGTGACACAGGGTCTTGCTATGGCTGTCATAGCCAAGTCTGGTCCTAGACTCCTGCCTCAGCCTCTCAAGTATATGGGTGTATACCACATGGTTTCTGAGGCAGAGACTGAACTAAGTAGAGCAGCCTGAGAGGAATTTGTTGGGTGGGTTGGTAGGGAATCTGCTTGCTCTGTAAGCCAAGACACTAACTGCCCCGTTGTTCTAGACTTTAGGGTATTGAAGATGTGGGAGGGAGGCAAGGTCTCTCTCTATCAGAAGGTGATGTGCTCCAGCACCAAAGCTTTTATTCTTTATGTTTCCAGGTCCTCAGGCATAAGGTGCAACAGGTAGCATTTCCCCAATGTGTGCATGCAGCTTAGGGAGCCAGACGGTAGGTTCACACTGCTTCTGTGCAGCTGCCATCAAAGCCTTCGTCTAGCCGGGCGTGGTGGCACACGCCTTTAATCCCAGCACTCGGGAGGCAGAGGCAGGCAAATTTTTGAGTTTGAGGCCAGCTTGGTCTACAAAGTGAGCTCCAGGACAGCCAGGGCTATACAGAGAAACCCTGTCTTGAGAAAACAAACAAACAAACAAACAAACAAAAAACAGAAAAAACAAAACAAAGCCTTCCTCTCCCACCCCAGGGTCTTGTGTAAGACAGGAGGGCTTCCTTCTCATCTTGAAAGCAGGGGAGACTCAAGCCCTTTGCATTCTTGATGGGCTTCCTGGAAGAGGCGGCGATTAGGCTGTATTTGCAAGGGTGTCTGAGAATCAGTTGCATGGGGGAGGGGCATTCCTCACTAAAGCATTGTTTGTTCAAAGCCAAGAAGACAAGAGCCTTAAGAACTGCAGAACACTTATTTCGAATGCCAGGCCATGGTAGGAACAGCAGCTGACGCTGGGAAGGGGTGGGGATTGGGTCAGGAGACTTGGAGAACCCAGCCAAGGAGTCAGGAGACATGCTGAATTAGGCATGTTCTGTGTCCACAAGGCTTTATCACTTTCTGTATTCCGTTTATGAGCTATCACATGATTTCCCCAAGCAGGGAGCCAGGAGGACTCGGCTTGGGTGGCAGAGATCATCTCTGAGAATGCAGCTTTGCTCAAGCTCAAAACCCAAGTCCCCGTCAGGCTGTAGAGTCTGTGTCCTGCAAGAGCCTGGCTTTGGGCCTAGAAGTCTGGAACATTTTACTTGAATGTGGAGCATGGGACAGATAACTCACACTGATTGTACCAATAATCTGGTTAGGCCAATGCCATTAGCTGCAGAGATCACAATGAGTTCTGTGACCTCTGCACATGTAGGGGCCAAACAGTGTCTGGTGCAGGCGTGTGGCTGTCTTTCTGCCCGGGGAACTTAGTGCTTCTTCCAGGCACTGACCCAGCGGCCTTTGCATCCTGTTTGTCAGATCTGTGGAGTCTTGCCCTTCTTTGCCCTTGGCGTGGTTCTGAAAACCACAAAGCTGTAGGCCCATCTTGTTTTGTTTTTAAAATAATATCACAAATGTAATAGAAGCAGGGTCTGCCATTCTCCCCATGGCTGGCCCCTCATTCGGTCACCGTGACTCAGATGTGATCAGATTAAGGAGCCCCTCCCCAAACCCAGCCACTTTCGAGCCAGGGTAAATACAAGCTGTGGAGAAATGACTAAGAGTTCCATAATACCTAGTGATTATGACGACAGCGAAGAGTCGACACAGTGAAAGCTAACATCGACTACTGTGTGCCAGGTACCTTGTGAGAGGTTTCTAGTACCCCTCCCACCATCTGCATGGTAGCCATCCAGGGATGATAATCATTGACCCCCATTTTACAGATGGAATAATGGAAGCACAGAGAAACAATCCAAGCTAGTAGGTGGCAGGACCAATACTAACAGGAGGGATAGAGCTTTGAAGTCTTTACTGACTCCAACAAACATATCTCTTCAGTGGAGTTTTTGTGTATTTGCTTGCTTGCTTGCTTCTATTTTTTAGTGGCCTGATCTCATGCAGCCCAAACTAGTTTCAAACTTGCTATATAGCTGAGGTTAACCTTCAGTTTTTGGCCCTCCGGGGGTAGTGGTGGGGACAAGTGGATCTCAGGTTCTCACTGGCCAGCCAGTCTACCTAAGACGGTATGGTGAGCTGCCGGTTCAGAGAGACACGATCTCAAACAATAATGTGAAGAATAATGAAGAAAGAGAAATGTATGTCAATGTCTGGTCCTCCCACACCATAAAAAAAAAAAAAAAAAAAAACAGACCCAGCTTTCAATTCTTGTGGGTGTGTACTCAGGAGTGGGATTCCCAGCATATGGGATCTTTTCTTTTTTTTTTTAAATATGTATATGGGTGTTTTGCCTACATGTATGTCTATGTGCCAGTCTCCTGCCTGGTGCCTAAGGTGGCTAGATGAGGGCACTGGATCCCCTGGAACTGGAGTTATAGAAGGTTGTAGGCTATTATGTGAATGCTAGGACTCTTACCTGGTTCCTCTAGAAGTGACCTAACCACTAAGCAATCTCTTCAGCCTCTCACAGGACTTTTTGGTTTGGGGTTTGTTGAAAGGCTGCAATATAACCTCCCACAGTGACTTTTGGTTTCAGAACCTGTGTCTGCCACAAGTATATATTCCCCCTCTCAAATCTCATCATTGTAGGCACTGCGAGATACACACACTGGGGCAGGAGGATTTCAAGTTTGAAGCCAATTGTGGGTATGTAGCAAACCCTGTCTCAAAAAGAAACAACATAAAAGCCAAACCCCAAATAACTCCTGGTCTCTCGTGTCCTCGGATGAGGCAATACTTTCCCTGTTCTGATTCCAGAAGTCGCCTCTGCAGCGTGGCAGCCCCTGCCTTGGGGCTTATATACGTATAAGACCCAGAAGAAAACTTATATACTTCTTCTAGCCAGCACTACTGGCCCCACATTCTCAGCCCGGACTGGGGTCTCCAGTTAGTGTGTGCAAAGCTACCCATGGTTATCTTTGAGTCCCAGAGGCTTCTTGGGAGATAGGTCCAAACGGAACCAATGGAGGCCCAGGTCATGTCTGCTCTTCCTTCAGAGTGGGGTGCAGGGTCAGTGGAAGGGAATGGCTGGGATGGGGTGAGCAGGGCAGAGGCCATGTTAACACCTTTGAGGAATGACAGGGGGCCACAGTTGGACAAGCAGAGCTGGTGCCCCACATGAGGCAGAATGCTGCTTCTCTGGTCACCTCCCCAGCAAGGGCCGGAAATGATGAATGGAGATAAAGCCACAGACCTCACCACTCTCTCTAGACCTGCTGTCACTTCTGCATCACAGAGTAGGAATAAGACACTGGGGTGCATTGCAGAATAGCACAGTACAGTAGGATTTGGAACATGGACGACTGTGGTCAGAAGCTCTGCTGTGTGGCCATTGTCGATGCTCAGTGGGAAGGGCACGCACTGACAGCCCGAGAAGGGATTGAAGCAATGAGCACAGCCACACACCTGTGATTCCAGTGCTGGGTACCGGCAGCTGGGGACCAGGAGTTGGAGGACAGGCTGGGTTACATAGCACACCCCCACCCCCAGTAAGAGGTGGAATAAGTGTAAATATTTTCTTCTGACTTAATATTTTGGCTTCTCGGGGTAGGAAAGCAGTCGATTACAGAGGATGCATGTGATAAATCAGGAATAGTGTTTACTTTGCTCTAAGGTTACTTCTAAGTCAGTGACTCTGAGTTTCTAAGAGGTAACAGTGACCAAGGTGCCAGACCAAACAGATGAAAAACTGTATGTGTGCAGACAGGTCCTGGGCCAAAGAAAACGGAGCACTTCACAGGGTCTGGTCGCTTTAAGTCGGAGAATTCACAGGGCCTGTTGGGGTCACTTCAAGTTCTTTAAGGAACGAAGGGCTGTGAGTGTGGTTCAGTTGGCAAACTGCTCACCACGCATGCCCAGAACCCTGGGTTCGATTCCCAGCACTGTAAGGACCAGGTGAAGTGATGTATGCTTGTGGTCCTAACACTCAGGAGATGGGGAAAAAGGACAGGGGATTCAAGACCATCCTTGGCTACATGGTAAATTTGAAGCCAGCCTGTGCTATTTGTGACCCTGCCCCAAAACAAGACAAACAGAAGAAGATGTAATGGAAGTGAATAGGGCGGAACTCTGTCATACCACACCCTGGGGCAGACACTACTAATATATTGTAGAATGATTTTCTCATGCGCACAGATATTTCAATAATTGAGCTAAGATAACACTACAAGCAGCTGCTGACAGGAGAGTGAAAAATTTGTATTTGTGACTCACTTCTCATCCCACTTGGGGTGCAAACGCCCCATTTATTGATGAGGTACAGAGATGGGGGTTGTATACTTTCTTCAGGATGCAACATGATCAGACTTGGAACGTCATTTCTGGTTAGTTCAGGCTGTGATAAGCCTGGGGTTTCCTGTTACAGAGGCAGGTCTGGGAGTGTCATGCCACCAAGGATTGGGGGCAAGGAGGGGGGGTGCCCGATACTGAGGGAGACACTGAAGACTGAGGCAGAAACTTCCTGGGAGTTCTGGCTAGGGACAACAAAAGTTCATAAAGTACAGAGGAAATAATTTTCTGAAAGGTTTTGAGTCCCAGGAAGTCAGGGCCTCCATTTGTTATGTGTCACCCCTGGGCCTGTGCTTGGAATGGAGTGGGCCCCAGTGGTTGAATGGACATGGTTAGTAGATGAATCAGAAAATCTAAACAGAATAAACGGAAGAATTCTTGAAAATAAGAGCCACAACAATGTATACAAAGTGATGTGTGTGCTTGTGTGTGTGTTGGTGGGGGGCACGTGTGCCTGTGTGTCTCTGTGTGTGCCTATGTGTTTATGCGTGTGTCTCTGTGTGTGTCTGTGTGTATGTGTGTATCTATGTGTATGTATGTATGAGTGTGTGTGTGTGTATGTGTGTTGGTGAGGGGGGGTTACATGTACCTCCATGTGTGTGTGTGTTGGTAGGGAATACATGTTCCTTGTGTGTGTATGTGTGTGTGTGTGTGTGTGTGTGTGTGTGTTGGTGAGGGTGGTACATGTACCTCCATGTGTGTGTGTGTTGGTAGGGAATACATCTTCCTTGTGTGTGTGTGTGTGTGTTGGTGAGGGTGGTACATGTACCTCCATGTGTGTGTGTGTTGGTAGGGAATACATCTTCCTTGTGTGTGTGTGTGTGTGTGTGTGTGTGTGTTGGTGAGGGTGGTACATGTACCTCCATGTGTGTGTGTGTTGGTAGGGAATACATGTTCCTTGTGTGTGTGTGTGTGTGTGTGTGTGTGTGTGTGTTGCGCGTGCTCGACTGGCCAGGAAGAACGACGCTGCAACAGGATCCTTCTGCACACGTTTATTGGGAGAGCTTGATTGTAGAGGCGAAAAGACTTCGAGCCCAGAACTGGTGCTGCTTTTATAGGCCTAGGAGGGGCGTGTCTCACACCCGGATTGGTTATGCACTAAGCCTCATTTGCATGATCCTCATCTGATTGGCTACTCTCTCTCAGTACCTTACAGTATCATACCTCATTTGCACGTCTCACATCTGATTGGTTACTCTCTCTCAGTACCTTACAGAACCTCATTATCATACCTCATTTGCATGTCTCACATCTGATTGGTTATACTCTCAGTACCTTACAGAACCTCATTATCATGCCCGGGCCAGGCAGTGTCTTTGCAAAAAACTTTACTGCATATGTACACATTGGTTGTTTGTCCAAACTTATGCGTGGTGGCCAGCAGTTGTCAGTGCCACTCTGCAACGGCACATGTGGCTTCCCACATGTGTGTGTGTGTTGGTGAGGGTGGTACATGTACCTCCGTGTGTGTGTGTTGGTAGGGAATACATGTTCCTTGTGTGTGTGTGTGTGTGTGTGTGTGTACATGGAGACCAGAGATTGGCATCAGGTGTCTTTTCGTCTCCCACTGAACCTGGAATTTGCCTGTTCAGCTACACTGGCTGGCCAGAGAGCCCCAGGCTCCACCAGTCACTGTCCCCCAGCTTTGGGATTAGAGGTGTGCACAACCACTCCTGGCTTTCCCATGGATGCTGGGAAGTCACGTTCCCTGTGTGTGTGCAGCAAGCACTTTACCCGTCAAGCATCTTTCCGGCTTTGTGGATGAGTTTTGTTAGGAAACCGTCCATGCTGAGGGATTGCTTGTCTGGCCTGCATTCATTCCTCTACGATCTTAGCACCCACTGTTTGCTGAGTGGTGTCCCTGAGGGTTGTACATGTTCTATTTTCAATCCCTGTAATACTATGACATAGATATTGTTTTGAGGAGTAGGACACTGGAGTTTGGGGGAGATAAATAT
Source organism: Mus musculus (assembly GCF_000001635.26). Taxonomy (NCBI): domain Eukaryota; kingdom Metazoa; phylum Chordata; class Mammalia; order Rodentia; family Muridae; genus Mus; species Mus musculus. Next base: position 112,133,702 of record NC_000073.6, on the reverse strand, counting down.
CAAAAGCTACAATAGAGGAATGAATGATAGAACTAGAATAAAAAACTGTAAATTGTGGCCATCGCAGTTTTGAAAATGTATTTCTGATGACAAAGTGATGGGCACTTGCAGCCGTAATTTTGGGTAATTTTAAGAGTTTCTCAAACCTCAGATTTCTCACCTGATTGCAATGTGTGCCATTTAGACTGAGCTTCACTGATTGGCACCAACTCCCTCTGCTGGAAATTGGAGGCACATTTGCAAAGGACAAGCAGAGACAACACGCACAGTGACTGTCCGCTCCTCAGGGACTGCCAAGCCTTGTAGATCACAGGAGAAAACAATTGTGGTCTCTCGTATCTCTGTTGTTCTTTGTGTGTGTGTGTATATATGTTCCTGGGTGTGCACATGTGTGTAGGCATGTGTAGAGGCCAGATGTCAACCCTGGGTCCTTTCCAGTCACTTCCTATTTATGTTCATTGTTTGTGAGACAGGTTTTTCACTGAACTGGATGCTCACGGACTGGCCAGTGAGCCCTAGGAATCCTGTCTGTGCCGTGACAGCACGAGGATCCATATTATCCATATTCCTGTTCAGGCCCATGCGCTTGTAAGGTAATTCACTGACTGAGCCATCTTTTGTCTCTCTTTTCCTCTTGCTGACATTCTCAGCCACTGAGGCAGGGCCCTTTCTGAGAGTGGCGTGCAGTGTCAGAAGACGCTGCCGCTGGCCACAATGCAATGATAGGCTGTGGAAAGCACTGCTTTAGATCAGCCTGAGTCCCCCACAGTTTCATCAGTTAGGACCACTGAGGAAGAGTCAGGTCCAGGAAGCAGAGAGAATATTGCTTAGAATGAAGGAACATCCAAGGTCAAAGATAAAGGCAAACATGTCCAACACCAGGGGTCCTTGGGGCTAAGATGAGTAGTGACCCTGTCCTTCCCCAGCCTGGGAGCAGAAGGATGTAGATTCTGGTCTCTAGAAGCCTTTGCTTGTTTCCAGGGTCCCTGTCTTCGGAGACCTCCTCCCCTAGGGAGGACAAGCATCTTGTAGCAGAAGGGCCAAGTCCCGTGCCAGTCAGATCAGTGCTACCTGTGTATTAGACCGAGCAGGAGCATCCCTGTTTCTCTGCCCCTACAACTTTCTGGGATTTAGAAGGCAAGAGAAAATCAAGAGAACTCATTTTCTCAGGTACCTACTATGTGCCGAGCTGTTTTTCCTTATTCCCGCCAACTGCCTAACTGGTAAAATAAATCAGACATGTGGGGTTGGGCAGGCCCCTGGGTGTGCCCTGGGACACTTGCCCAAGGCTTTCTCCTTGGAGGCAAAGCGTCCATGTTTCCTACCAGCCCCTAAGGGTGAGGCAAAGGCTCAACCACTTCTGAGGAAAAACGAAGTCAAGCACGTTTCTTTCCACCGCAGAAGCAAATGAAAACCTTTGCCAGGCTCATTAACATGCATGGCTTAAGATGAAAAGTCTAGAAATTCCAGGAGCCCCCTTTGTGCCTTGCTGTGGAAGAGTTCTGTGTGTAGAAGCGGGAAGAGGAAGAATATTCATGGAGAGGCGAGCTGGAAGGGCTTTGAAGCCTGGCAAAGGCCCTGGGGTAAGGCTTCCTTCTGTACAGAGCTGAGCAACTTTGGTTTTGTTCTGGGTAGCTTTGGATTTTATTCACTTTTTCCTACTTTTCAAGGGAGCTGAGGAAATTCTTTGTGATGTATTTTTAAACACTGGTTTCTTTTTATTTGCATGTGAAGCATGCCTTTCTCTCTCTCTCTCTCTCTCTCTCTCTCTCTCTCTCTCTCTCTCTGTGTGTGTGTGTGTGTGTGTGTGTGTGTGTGTGTGTGTGTGCAGAAGACAATTTACAGAAGTTTGTTCTCTCTGTCCATCATGTGGGTCTTGGGATTGAACTCAGGCCAGCAGGCTTGGCAGCAAGCACCTTTAACCAATAAGGCCATCTTGCCCTGTGATATATTTTTAAAGGAGGTTGATCTATTGATAACTTAGAAGTAGAGGTTCTTAATCGTGGGTACCCACCATCATCACTCTCCCAATCTACTCAGAAAAAGACCACGTCTCTTTCTCTGCCCACTTTTTATTTATCTTCCGTCCATTTGTTTCTGAGGCAGGGTTCCTTGAGGAACTGAAGCTTACCCACCCTGCCCAACTGACTGGCCACAGGGATGCTCCTGCCTCGGCCTCTCCAGCACTGGTGTCCCAGGTGTTCCTCAGCACACCTAGATTCACGTCTGAGTGCCGGAGATCAAACTTGTGTAGCCCTGGCTGTTCTGAAACTCGGGCTGTAGACCAGGCTGGCCTGGAATTTCAAGATCTACCTACCTCTGTTTCCCAAGTGCTAGAATTTATTTGTATTTCATGTGCATTGGTGTTTTTCCTGCATGTATGTGTGATATGCAGTGGTGTCAGATCCTCTGGACTTATAACCATTTGGATGCTGGGACTTGAGCTCAGAACCTCTGGAAGAGCAGCCAATGCTTTTAACCTCTCTCTCCAGCCCCCTTTCAAACAACACTTGTGCTCAGCCCTACTTCAAAAGAAAGAGCTACCACTGGACTTTACCGTTAAGGATGCAAATAAGCCACAGAACACTAACTCTGTTATCTCTCCTTAGGTGGGATCATTCTTGCTTGTAATCTCATCTGCCCCCTTCTCAGTCTAGATGTAGTGTTCTGAGAGGGGTCCCCAGGCTTCAGCCAACTGCGAAAAAGTCTACATTGCAAAAAAGGTCAAAACTTCTGTTTTTATGGTTTGGTTTGGTTTGGTTTTGACATAGGGTCTTGCTATATAGCCCAGAATAACCTCAAACTTGTGGCATCCTCCTTTCTTGGCCAACCCCAAGCAGCTGCTAGCTGTTTTGAGTTTCGCTCTGACTAGGCCTGGAACTCTTAGTGATCCTCCTGCCTCAGCTCTCCAAGCCCTGGGATTACAGATGTGTCACCACACCCTGTTCTTTGTGCTAGTCTTTAAGGTTAACTACAGATCAAGCAGGGGAAGGATTCCAGATGTGTGGGCTAACATCTGGGTGCCGCAGAGGTCAGAAAATCAGATAGGGCAGCATGCTGGGAACGGTTCCCAGAAGCAATGTCAAGGACAGTTTGGATCCCAGGCTATGCTTGGTAGGGAAGGTAGGTGATGTTCTTAGAATAGAGGGCTCGCAGGGGCTCTGCCTTGAGGAATTTTGTGAGTTTGGTCCCTTGAGCCGGGCAAACCCGGAGCTTAGCCATCCCTAACACTCTTGCTAACTAAACTCAGACCTTATGTGCCAGGTAGTTAATTTGCAGAGTTAAGGAGAGCCTCTTTTGGGTGACAGGAATGTGAGGGTCCTGTCCAGTTGTCCCCTATCTGTTGTTAGTCATGAGGATACAAGGTTGTCCCTCTGTAGGTTGCTGGGTGAGTGAGGAGCAAAGCCACAGGAGGTCACCCTTTGTGGGTCTCGGAGCTTGGCACCATTAGGGTCGTCATCTCCTCAGCTCTAGGACTGCAGCCCCACCTCAGGGTCACTGGGGAGGTGCTGTTTTTTTCCACTTGAGTCCTTCTTGTCACATCGATGTCCTACAGAGCATTTTAGATGCAGGCTGTTGCCAAGGCCTGGAAGGCGGCTGTCTCCTCCAATTATGTGTTGACTGAATTAGTCCAACACTCAGCCTTCTCCAGGGCCCTCAGCCCTCCTCTTTCAGAATGATTACTATCAGCGACATGCATAATTAGGTTTGTGTTTTAAAAGAATGACTCAGGCCACCAGAGGGAATTGTGGGGAAGGAAAGGGCTAGTGGCTGGAGGTCAGCATCTTTGCTGGGGACAAGATATGGCGCGAGGGAAGGGGAGCACTCTCTGAGGACAGTGAACCTCACTGATGAGCTGAGGCTGTAGGTAGGGAGAGTCCAGTTAGAAGAGTCTTGGACCTGGGTTCTGTCACCACCAGCACCATATAAACTCGGCCTGGTGACATTGTGTGTACATCATGAGACATCTACCAGAAGACCACTGGGACACGGGTTCAAGACCATAAAAAGTCTTTACCAGCTGTTTAGCTACTACTACACTGGGTGTTTGGAACCCAAGCACAGCTCTGAGCATTTCTCAGGGTGAGCTTTTAAGCACAAAAAAATACATCCTGGGTGGACGCAAGCTCAGTTAGCCAGGAGCAGAACGACAGAAGCCAAAAGGCAAGGTCAGTACTTTTAGGAACTCATCCAGAACTGTGGGCTTTGATGGATTAGGTCTTTGTTCTTATTTTTGGTGCTGCTGCCTACATGCTGGGTTCCAGGGCCTGAATGGTGCTTCCATCATGCTGTCATTTGTGTTAAGGTCTGGGGGCCTTAACATAGATATAGTCCTGAAACCCTGCACTCAGTGGGTAGAGGCAGGAGGATCAAAAGTTCAAGTTCATTCTTGGCTAACTAATGAGTTCTTGGCCAAGACACCTGAGACCCAGCCTCAGAACAATCCATCTGCCACATGTGTGGGAACCCCTTTTATGTCTGAATCCAAGAACCCCAATCAGAGCCCCCCGAAAACCCCATCCCTGGGAGAAACTGGCCCCCAAAGAGCCCCTTTGGGATGGTTGGTTGAGCAGAAGCCTGGCCTTCTCTGTCTGTCTCTAGTACCAAACACCTTCTCTAGGGACCCAGGTCTGGATTTAGTTACTGGGAACCTGGCAAGAACTTGGCCGTCTGCCATTTCTGGCCCTAACCTGATCACATGGCTCTGAGCTTTGCTGTACCTTGCAGTCTGGCGTTTGTAGCACTGAATCTCAGATTTAGGGGGCAGAGGGCAGCAGCATGGGAGAGGGTGAGAAGGCTTGACTCAGCTCACCTCCACTGACCTAAGGGAGGGGAGGGTGGATGGGGGGGCATGGCTAGTGGGTGGAGACGTGAGAGCCTGGGGAGAGGAGGGGTTCTCTTTGGCACCATTTGCTCCTTGGTCGGGGTATCAGTTCTAAAGGAGGACGTATATTTTGGCTCATGGTTTCAATCTGTGGTGAGCTGGTCTTGGGGACTGTGGAGAAGCAGACATCATGGAAAGGAACACATACATGATAGCACAGCACATGGCTGCTCAAACCATGGCCAGAGAAAGACAGGAAGGGAAGAGAAGAGGGAGGGAGGGAGGAAGGGAGGATGGGAGGGAGAGAGAGGGAAGAAGGGAGGGAGGAAGATTGGGGACCAGGAAGACGTTTTAGCTAAAGCAAATCTTGGCCCAGTTCTTTAGAGAAAGTACTCAGGGACTCAGGCTCAAAGAATGTACTGGGAAGCCTTGGAGGAGTGTGGTGTGAGACTTCATGACCAGGCAGTGGGATCAGGTCCTGATGTGGGTTGCTAGCTGCTCTGTAAGGTACATCTCTGCTCCTAAGGATCTGGGGCTGATGGAAAGGCAGTTGTGAGAGGAGTTCTGGTGTTGGCTGTGAGTTAGGGGCAGTGTGTACTCCTTACCTGAAGGTGTTGAGCCAAATCCAGGGTGGTGGGGGTTCGTCTCACTGGGGTAAGGATATACTGTCACCCTCCTCTTCCCTAGGCGGTGGAATGTGGGAGGGAGGGGGAATTGGCAGGTGCAGGCTACCCACCCAGACTTTTGCTGATGCTAGCTAGCACTTACAGATGAATAATAAGGACCGGCTGGCATCGGCCCCTGGCTCCTGCCTGGATTTTCCACCAAGCTGTCTCTATAGCAGGGGCCAGGCCAGAGCCCTGGGTGAGGTTGCTCCAAAGCTCTGAGCTGGTAGGACAACTTGTAGCCCCATCTCTGGGAAAGGCTGCAGACCCCACTGTGTTGGAGACAGATGTGCAGTTTTCATTACTGGCTCCTACAACTGGCTTCATTCTGAGGTCAAAAAAGGAGTCTCAGCAGTGGGGAGAGACTGACCTAGAGGCCTCTGTACCTCTGCATACCCACACAGCACACATAGACACACACACACACACACACACACACACACACACACACACATGTACACGCACACACATGTGTACATACATGCACATGCACACACTTGTACATACACACACACACACACACACACACACACACACACGCACCTTAGAATTCGCTGATGTGAAAATCAACTGAAGAATGGAGGCCACCCACCGTTCTGGGTATCTTGAATCAAGGTCAGCCTAAAAGAGCTGACCAGCAGGGAGGGTTCCCCTTCCTCAAGAGCTCTGGAATATTCACTGCCTCACACTGTCACCTCCTGCCCCCTGCCTGCCCTTAGCCTCTGTGTTTGCTCTAGACTCTAAAGCCCTAGCTTAGGGTCAAGTACAACCGTGCCACTCACTGGTGACCCTGGCAAGAGACTGATGATCTCACTGCCTCACTTTCCGTGTATGGAAAGCAGGCTTCTCTGCCTAGTATAGGAGAGAAGGTGGTCTGAGGGTGGTGAGTGGGAGGTGATTGACAGGTGGTGTAGAGTGGTGGGAGGGGTGTGGGTAGAAGAGGGGGAGAGGGGTGACAGGTGGGGCCTAGCCTGCAGCACTGACCAGTTGGTTTATACTTTCTGTCCTCTGTTGCCTGCTTGTTGTCTTTGGCGAACTAATCGGTCTTCTGCATTTCTCTGTCCTTGTCCTCTCTGTTGTCCTTGTCTGCTAACAGAGGGCTCTGGGAAGTTGAGTTGTGGTGAGGCAGAGCCCTGGTGTAAGCCCTAGGTTGGTAGTCATTCAGTAGGAAAAATAGTCACTTACTAGAATTGGCCCCACTAGCTCAAACTGAGGTGAATCAGGTTGCTGGAGTCTACCTGAGTGAGTGGTGCTTCCGCCCTGAGGTGTGGGCTCTGAGGGCAGAGGCGGGAGGCCATGGTCTGTTAGTGTACACAAAAAGAATTTATCCAGTAATCACAAGAATGTTAGCTTAGTTAGACACAGAGGTGGGCCATGGGTATATGCTAAAGGAGGCTAAAGACAGTCTGAGATAATGTAGTGTTAGGCACACGACATTCTAACACTCCACATCAGGAAGTTCTAATTAGTCAACTTTGTAGCATCTTTAACACAGGTGAGGCCTTTACTAGGGAGTCCGGTTCACAGTTGTATTGGAATTAATTGAGCCTGCCAGGACCTTATCTCCAGAGTAGGAGAATTCTGAAGTATTCGGTGGCTAGGATGTCAACATAGGAACTTTGGGCAGGGAGAGCAAATCTGAGATGATGCATTAACATTTTATTTATTGGTAATAGTTGTCGGGGCAGAGTGGCACAAGCGTGGATGTCAGAGGACAACTTTACAGAGCGGTTCTCACCTCCACCTTCTCATAGATCCTGAGAATAGAACTTGAGGTCATCAGACTTGTGTGGCAAGCACTTTTATGGGCTGAACCAGCTTGCCAACCCAAATGGGGTGTTTTGAGACTAGTAAGAATGGCAGACAGAGTGCCCCTTCTCAAGGGGCTGAGGGACTTGTGTTTAAATCTCTCCTTTCCTTCCCACCATGATCCAAGGCTCACTTTTCTTCTCTGTAAAATGAAACCCAAACTGTGGGAGCCTGCTGCTGGCCCCACAGGGGTGCCTTGGAAACTTGGACCCATTGCCATCCTCCCACCCCACCCCCACCCCAGGCTTTTGACCATGAATCAGAATCGCTTTGCTGACAAACCGTGAGCTTAACAGAGTAACAGAGATGCCAAGTGACGCCTGTGTCTTTCCCCACTCTTTCAGGATTGCACCAAGGTATCGGGCAGTTTCCAGGAGGTTCTTGCCAGGTCCACAGTTTCCAATTCCACTTTCAGGCCTCCCGCCTGTTTTTCTAAATATAGCTCCAGACAACAAAGAAGGCCTCCATGGAATGGCTGCAACCCATGACCAACTTCTGGGCTATCAGGCTAAGGAAGGAACAGGACAGACAGACAGATAGGACATGGCTACAGCTGCATAGAAGCCTGGAAGCCCTATGCTGCCTTTGCCAGCTCAGGCACCCAGAGTCTTGACTTTGGTTTTGTGTCTCAGCCCTGGTAAAGGCAGCGTCATCAGGCTGGCTGTGGCCCATGGGCTGCTACTGAAGGGAGGGGCCAGGCTGAGATGTACAGAGATGAGATACCTGTGGCCAGCTCATGACCCTGAGCAGATTCTTCAAGCGGTTAAAACTGAAGTAGGGATGTTGGACCCCCAAAAGGAAAGCAAGCAAACAACAACCAACCAAATATGAGTGCACACGGCCCCAGGAACTATATGTGGTGGGTGAATGGATACTCTTGGCCCACAGAGTAGCACTATTAGGAAGTGTGGCATTGTTGGAGTAGGTGTGGCCTTGTTAAAGGAAGTGTGTCACTGTGGGGGTGGGCAGTGAGACCCTCCTCCTAGCCACATGGGAGTCAGTCCTCTGTTGTTCGTCTTTGGAACAAGATGTAGAACTCTCAGCTCCTCCTGCACCGTGCCTACCTGAGTGCGGTCATGCTCCTGCCTTGATGATAATGGACTGAACATCTGACCCTATAAGTCAGCCCCAGTTAAATGTTGTCCTTATAAGAGCTGCCTTGGTCATGATTTCTGTTCACAGCAGTAAAACCCTAACTAAGACACTATAAATTTCTTGTTCTAATGTGGTAATGGTTTCATGAAGGTCACTTTTTTTTTCTAGTAGCAGGAAAATGAAACTAATCATAAACCAAGGCAATGTATCTAGGAATACACTGGAAGGTACAACAGATAGGGGAGTTGCTTCAAATTGGGGAAATATCTGCTATAGGCCTTGGCTGATATCTGATGACAATGTGGGTTAATAGAGGCTAAGGGTCAATTTGTACATTACAAGAAAATTTAGCTAACAGTCAACAGAAATGGGTCAAATATAGAAGTGGGAACCAACAGATAGCTATGGGGTGAAAAATAGCCCAGAACAATCTGGCTCTGTACCTGTAACATTCGACTCCCCACAATTATTTAAGACCTGCAACATTCTGACTCCCCACAATCACTTATAGTCTGGTCAGAGAATTTTATCCTGTACAACTTTCTTCACGGGTATGTGGCTTTTGTTTCTTTGTTTGTTTTATTGTTTTGTTTTTTGTTTTTTTTCTGAGACCTTCTGCTCACAGGAACCTTAACTATGTTGAGGGGATTAGAGGAAGCCCGTGCTGATCTGTGGGCACTCACCTTGCTGTGGTAGAGCCCTGTGCAATGATGAGACAGGCGGCTCTGCAGACCTCTGTGGGGCAGGGGTTTAGGTTAGCATCTCATGTCTTTGCTGGGCAGCTTGATTGAGCCAGGGCTCCTGACTCCGACCTTGGTCTTCAGTTCTGGCTCCGTTTTGAGCAGCAGTCTGCCTTCAGTTCTAGAATCTAAGATAGGAAGCCAGTGAGGCCCTCAGCCCTCAGAAATCAAAGCACCTAGGCTTCATGGCCGTAGACAGGAAGCAGCAGAGCCTTCCAGCATCCTGACCTCTGACCTCAGGTCTCAGCCACTCTGGTGGCCTGGGCACAGTTGGGTTCCTTGGATACTGTAGGGTGAGCTTGGATGTAGATACAGTCCCTGAGCACAGGAAAGAGATGATGGAACTCAGAGAGTTCCTTCCTAGCCTTCCTGCACTTCCTAGCCGTGTCAGCCCTTGCTTCTCAGCCATGTCAGCCCTTGCTCTACTCAGGTTAGAGACTCCAGCCTCCCCCTCATGCGGGACCTGCCCTTGCTGTAGAGGGAATCTCTGGATTGGACTGTCTTCTTTTTCTTTGTTCCCTCCCATGGTTGAAGACAGATTTCTTAAAGGCAGAGCGAGCCACCCCCACCCCTACCCCATAGTCATTTCTGTCCCTGTGCCTGCTGCTTCTTCCTCCTTCACAAATGTCACCTCTCCCACTCTGTTCCCTTTCTGTTAGGTTTTGGAAGAAATATCAGAAGTGTCCTGTCGCACTTCCCAAGCCACCTGTGTACAGGAGGGTGTGTTGGGGAGCCAGGGAAGACAGCCTTAGCACCCCAGGATCCAGGACCACAGCACAGCCAGCCTGTTTTAAATAGCATCTGTACCAAACATACACTTCTCCCTTTGTCATTACAGACAACATAGCCATGATGAGCGTGGTGTTCGTGATGCACGGGGTACTAAATCCAAAGATGATTATGTAGTAGGATATGTGTGGGTTAGGTGCAAATTCTGTGTCCTTTTATATAGGCGACTTGGGCATGTGTGGAGTCTATATACTTGTGCAGATGTGTGGGGGTGGGCACATTGGAGATGGGCATGCTGGATGAAATCCCCTTCACCCCTGGGGGATACAGGGTCAACTCGCATCCTCAGGACCTTTCTTGTCACTATGGGATCTTGGATCCGGCAGATACAGGTTCAGCCCCTTGATGTGAGATCCTCTGCTTTCTTCCTGGTGTACAGCAGATTGTAGCTCACCTAACACTTCTGGACCGCTGAGCTGGGAAAGTTAGGGGAACAGAAGGACAAAGGGATCTGCCTGCTAGACTGGGTGAAACCTGGGCTGCACTGTTGCTCCCTACAGAGGCCAACCCCCTGGGGGTGAGGGGAAGGAACCTGCATCTTCTGAGCTAGATGGACGGGACTCTGGGGTCATGTGTGGGAGAGTGACATTAGATTGCTTTAGGGGTGTCTGTGTCAAACAGGCATTCTGACTCAGGATGACTCTATCACCCTTAGAAAGGGATGGGGGGAGGGGGTGGTGTTTTAGGTGACTCCATCTTTCTTCTTGGCTAAAGAGCCTTGCTTGGTGAGCAGAGCACAGCCCAAGCTCCCCTTGGTGGGCCCTCAGCTTAGGGCTGCAGCTACTCTGAGCCAAATACCCATCTCCTCAGACCTACAAGATTGACCAAGGGACACTCAGTGTGACCTGGGTCAAGGACACCAGCTACTTCTCAGTAACAACACTTGATAATAGTAAGCAACCCAGGGCTTGTTTGCTGGGACCCAGCCTGTGCAAGCTCTGGGTCTGGTCCCTGTCCCCCGCACTGCCCCCCACCCCCATACACACTGGTTTAGTTGCCTCAACTCAAACAGAGTGGAGCTGAGGACCAGCCCCAGGTACCGAGGTTCATGCCTGACACACCATGCTTTAGCATGCATGGCTCCACACTGGCTCTCAGGATGGAAGATGCTCATAGGTGGGGATGAGGCACATCCTGTTCTTCACAGAGACCCTTCTAGAATGTTTGCCTGGGTTCCAGGACACCAAGCCTCCAAGAGCCCTCCTCATCTCTGATTATAGTATTTGGGAGCCCTGAGCCCCTCCACTCAAGGGCTGTGGTAGGAAAGAATCCGTCTACTCTGCTTTAGCCATACCTCTTGGGGGGTGACGTGACTTTTCTGTGCCGCCATTTTCCAGTTGGCAACGTAGAAGTGACCCCCAAGCTGCCTCTTGCTGAGAAGTTTCTGTCCCGGAGAAGAGGTGATGAATGGCGTCCTTGCCTGTGCTTCGTCTCCTACTCCCTTTTCCTGGGGCTGAGCCTGACCATGGGTCTGACTCACAGATGGACAAATGTTCTTAGCTGAGTGGAACTGGCAGCCATGAGGAGTCCCGGGACTGGGAGAGTGGGATTCCAAACTTCCAGCTTTCACTTTAAAGCTCACCTTGCCTCTTGGCGGCTCCTTAGAACCCAGGAGCCCGTGGAGGGCCCTCTGTGGCTTCCAGGGACAGTGCCAAGGGTCTCTGGTATCTTCCTAGGCAGCAGAGACTGCTGGGCCTGGCCTCCAGCCCTTCCTGGGCAGTCACACAGGGCCTGGAACTCATTAGCACCTTTTCTTAAAACCATCTGTTCTATGTAGGAACAACTTTGAGTCCCCATCCTCCCTGCCCTGGGTGTGGGGGGACACTGAACACAGATGGCCATTGTGTGGTGGATGTGGAAGGCTCACAGATCCTGGGGGGTACTGAGAAGTAGACCCCCCCTCCACGTGGACGGCATGGAAGGATAGATAAAAGTGCTGGCCAGGCTGGCTTCTGGGGTGGCTAGGGCTGGTGGACACTTCAGGGCCGGCGCTTCACTTAAGACCCAGATTAACCCGGATTCTGCCCTTCCAGGGCAATGCAGATCTACCCCTCTTTGTTTTACTGACAAAGTTGTCCCTGTCTCTCCGCCCTCCAGGAATGTATCATTGATGAAGACTGTGGGCCCACCAGGTACTGCCAGTTCTCCAGCTTCAAGTACACCTGCCAGCCATGCCGGGACCAGCAGATGGTAAAGATGCCAGCAGACTCCATTGTTGTACCAGGGAGAGAAGATTAGAAGTCCCAGGGGTTCTCAGCTAGGCTGCTTGCAAGAAGAGCCTCTCAGTGATGGGGAGAAGTCCCAGAGGGACTGATTCCTGGAGTAATCAAGATGCCATTCCAGCAGGCCTGCAGCCACTTCACTCCAGGATCTCTGATCACAATTGTGTGGCTCATGGGTAGCAATGGGAAAGAGGAGAAAACAGGAGGCCCCGCACTGGTCCCTTCCCCTGGGACAGCAGCACACACAGCAGTGCACACATACTGTCCCCAGGCAAGGGAAAGGGCCACCTCTATCCTCCTGGGCTCCTCCCGGGCTCCCTTCCAGTCTCATTAATAAATGTGCAGAAGGAGGAGGCAGGAAGAGGCTGGAGCATTCCCCCACTGCGGCACTCAAGCAACGGAAACTCATCGGGCCATTTGGACAAAGCCCATGAACTCTTGACATTTTCTTTGACAGTAAAAAAAGCACAATAAGTTCAAGAAATAAAGGGTCCTGTGATCTTGCTCTGTCCCTCTTGGAGAGATAGCTGCTGTAGTCCCTCCCCCATCCCCCGCCAGGCCACTCCCACATCACAGGGCACAGTCCTGGAGACCCCTAGTTGCTCTCTGGGCTCCTGCTTCCAGCTTGCTGTCCCTAGCCTGGGTCTTCCTGGCTCTGCCTTGACTGGGCAGCCTGTTAGACTCCTGCTGCCTCTGCCTGTGGCCTGAGGCACCTTCCCTTCTGACAGGGGTTAGTTAAAAGGGTGAAAGGTACAGTTGTGGGATGGAGGCGCCAAAGACACACAGGCACTGTTAGACATCCACCTTCTCAGGTGCCATTTTCCCAGAGCTTGACCCATCCTGTACCAACAGCCACACTTCCATGCTGGCTCCTGGTTTCTACCTTGGGTCTGCCTCTTCTCCTTGAGATAGGGGGGAAGGGGGAAGTTACCTTTGATTGATCTGAGCAGGCTGGAACACCCTGCTAGGCCGTCCAGGCTTCTAGGCTAAATCTTGGGGCTTGTGTTTGTCTCATTTCGCTGCAGCTATGCACCCGAGACAGTGAGTGCTGTGGAGACCAGCTGTGTGCCTGGGGTCACTGCACCCAAAAGGCCACCAAAGGTGGCAATGGGACCATCTGTGACAACCAGAGGGATTGCCAGCCTGGCCTGTGTTGTGCCTTCCAAAGAGGTATGTGGGTTCTCCAGTAGCTGTTGGGGAAACCTGCTCCCAATCTCACAGTCACAGTTTGTTTGCTGGGCCTTAGAGTGCTTTCCACCCTCCTACCCCCCAAAGCAGGGTCTTCAATGACCTCACCAGCCCCACAGCCTCCTACTGGGGTAGGGTGGTAAGACGAGCACTGGGTTTGGTTTTTCCTAGTGTTGACTATTCCAGCTAAGTTCTTTTAGGATGTATGAATCCTGGCCAGAGGGGCAGGACTCCTAGGTGGGTGAGATTCCAGAAGCCCTTCCCCCATTCCTCAAAAGCACCATTGGCTCCAGGATTCTTTGTGTGAATTCTCCTTTCAGTTCCCAGCTTCAGTTCTCAGTGCCTCCCCCTAGGCCAGCTCAGGCCCCCTCCTTTGCGCGCAGTGTGTCTGAAAGCTCTCAGCTGCCTCTGGGCTCTGCTTTCTCAGCTGCACTGTTCCTCCAGGTACCTGCCACTTCAATGATTTGCTTGGAGGACAACATTCTAGAGATTGCTCCTCTAGCCCCCACCCCCACCCCAGCCCCTCTGACACCTGGAATCTCCTGTTTGCAAGGCCTTGTCCACCCAGATCCACTGTCCTCTTTATTTCCACTCCTTGGCCCAGCTTGTCATACTACACTGACCCGGGCCTTTTATTGGCACTCTGTCCCTGCTTAAAGGACCTTGGTTCCATGGTTCATTTCTGCAGAGGGTTTAGCATCTTCAGGCAGATTCCTGTAACTGCTCTAGTCCTCAGGAGTTGGTTCAACTGCTGTTCTTGTCCTTTCCACGACTTCAATTCTAACCTCACCTGGGGCTGAGGGAGGAGAGCAAGGCCGCATCCATTTCCCTTCCTGTCCTCATGGTGACTCTCGGTTGGCTCCAGGCCTGCTGTTCCCCGTGTGCACACCCCTGCCCGTGGAGGGAGAGCTCTGCCATGACCCCACCAGCCAGCTGCTGGATCTCATCACCTGGGAACTGGAGCCTGAAGGAGCTTTGGACCGATGCCCCTGCGCCAGTGGCCTCCTATGCCAGCCACACAGGTGAGGTCCCTTCTGTTGACTGCACTGGGGGCTGAGAGCAGCCAAAATTATCATCTGGGAGTGGGGGGGGGGCTCAGGAGTAGGTTTGGCTGGGAGGAGATATTGATTCAGTGAAGGGCAGGTGTGGCTGGAGGTGTCCCTGGGTCACTAGGATAAAGGCGTCCAGGCAGCATCCGATCTGTAGGTTGGGGCTCTCTTAGATGGTGATTGAAGCTTCCCAAGTGGGTGCCCTAGTGGGAGGGTGTGGAAGGAATGAGCCCAGACCATCCCATCATAGCGGGGGAGGATACTGACAGGCAGAAAGTGAAGATCACCAATGTGGAAGGCACTTTAGTGTTAGAGGCTCAACTTCGAGTTGGAGAAGTTGCTCTCTACATCTTTCTGCCCTGCCACAACCTCTACTCAGCCTTCCATTCTGCCGGAATCCAGGGTCATAGGGAAGACAGGCAGAATTCCCTCTCCTTTCCACTGAGGCCTAGGTTCACAGAGTGTACAGCAGTTGTGGGGGAACAATGTGCCTTCTGCTTGGCATGCAAATGGGCAGAGGGCTTAGGGGACTCTGTGTGACAGTGAACTTTCAAATCCCCATCATCAGGGCCTGCTTTCAGGCAGACAAACCAATAGTTAGTCTCTCTCTCTCTCTCTCTCTCTCTCTCTCTCTCTCTCTCTCACACACACACACACACACACACACACACAAAAGATTGTCCCCAGCTTCTCCCAGCTGACTCTTCGGGAAGAAGTTGACAGAAAACCTAACAAAAAGTAGTGAGTGAGTGAGTGAGTGAGTGAGTGAGTGAGGCCTGAAGGCCCACAGAGTATGGCCCGAGGTTTCACATGTAGTTGACATGCTCCAAGCCTGCTCTCCAGGATAATGGAGAGAACCTTGACTAAATGTCCTTGACTCTCTTCCCCAGCCACAGTCTGGTGTACATGTGCAAGCCAGCCTTCGTGGGCAGCCATGACCACAGTGAGGAGAGCCAGCTGCCCAGGGAGGCCCCGGATGAGTACGAAGATGTTGGCTTCATAGGGGAAGTGCGCCAGGAGCTGGAAGACCTGGAGCGGAGCCTAGCCCAGGAGATGGCATTTGAGGGGCCTGCCCCTGTGGAGTCACTAGGCGGAGAGGAGGAGATTTAGGCCCAGACCCAGCTGAGTCACTGGTAGATGTGCAATAGAAATGGCTAATTTATTTTCCCAGGAGTGTCCCCAAGTGTGGAATGGCCGCAGCTCCTTCCCAGTAGCTTTTCCTCTGGCTTGACAAGGTACAGTGCAGTACATTTCTTCCAGCCGCCCTGCTTCTCTGACTTGGGAAAGACAGGCATGGCGGGTAAGGGCAGCGGTGAGTCGTCCCTCGCTGTTGCTAGAAACGCTGTCTTGTTCTTCATGGATGGAAGATTTGTTTGAAGGGAGAGGATGGGAAGGGGTGAAGTCTGCTCATGATGGATTTGGGGGATACAGGGAGGAGGATGCCTGCCTTGCAGACGTGGACTTGGCAAAATGTAACCTTTGCTTTTGTCTTGCGCCGCTCCCATGGGCTGAGGCAGTGGCTACACAAGAGCTATGCTGCTCTGTGGCCTCCCACATATTCATCCCTGTGTTTCAGCTCCTACCTCACTGTCAGCACAGCCCTTCATAGCCACGCCCCCTCTTGCTCACCACAGCCTAGGAGGGGACCAGAGGGGACTTCTCTCAGAGCCCCATGCTCTCTCTCTCAACCCCATACCAGCCTCTGTGCCAGCGACAGTCCTTCCAAATGGAGGGAGTGAAATCCTTTGGTTTTATTATTTTCTCCTTCAAGGCACGCCTGCCACTAAGGTCAGGCTGACTTGCATGTCCCTCTAACGTTCGTAGCAGTGTGGTGGACACTGTCTTCCACCGACTGCTTCAATACCTCTGAAAGCCAGTGCTCGGAGTGCAGTTCGTGTAAATTAATTTGCAGGAAGTATACTTGGCTAATTGTAGGGCTAGGATTGTGAATGAAATTTGCAAAGTCGCTTAGCAACAATGGAAAGCCTTTCTCAGTCACACCGAGAAGTCACAACCAAGCCAGGTTGTGTAGAGTACAGCTGTGACATACAGACAGAAGAAGGCTGGGCTGGATGTCAGGCCTCAGATGACGGTTTCAGGTGCCAGGAACTATTACCATTCTGTATCTATCCAGAGTTATTAAAATTGAAAGTTGCACACATTTGTATAAGCATGCCTTTCTCCTGAGTTTTAAATTATATGTATACACAAACATGTGGCCCTCAAAGATCATGCACAAACCACTACTCTTTGCTAATTCTTGGACTTTTCTCTTTGATTTTCAATAAATACAAATCCCCTTCATGCAAAAAAATTAAAACAATCTGTAGTATAAAGAGACAAAAAAATTCCATAGAAGCAGATTTTCCAGGCATCTGCAGTTTCCCTCTTTTAGAATCGGAATTCGTTGGAACTCTCATCCTTGTCTGGATGGGAATTAGCTTTAACAGAGAAACTACTTCACCCTCTCCTGAAAGAACAAATGGAATATATGAGTCTTCTCTTGGAGGCTCTTTCCACTCAAATGCAGTTCTGGGGCTGTGCTAGCATTGATACTGTAACAAAACGGCTGAAGCAATGAACTTATATATTTAAAAAGTTAGGTTAATTGGGTTCACCATTTCAGGTTTCAGTCCTGATCCCATGGGGTTGAAACTAAGGAGAGGCAGCACAGCGTGGCAAGGGAATGTGGTAGAGTCAAGCTGCTCCCTTTCTGGCTAACAGGAGAGTGGGCAATGTGCAGTCTTGTGAGAATGCCCAGGTCCTGGGGGGAAGGGAGTGCCCTGGACATCACCTTAAAGGTGGAGACTTCTGCAGCTTTGGTTTTAGTTACTCTTCTGGGTGCTACAATCAAACGCCCAACAAGAAGCCACCTGAGGGATGAGGGTTTATTTTGGCTCCTGGTTCAAGCAGGGAGTCCTTCGTGGCAGGAGTGCAAGGTTGCTTCCTGCAGTGTGGAGGATCAGGAAGCAAAGAAAGAGCAATGCAAGACTCAGCTTTCTCTCTTTCCCTGATTATTTATTCTGGAACCCCAACCCTTGGGGTGGTGCCGACCGCAGTAAGAGTGAGTGTCCTTTCCTTAGAACCCTCTGAAAACTCTTGGCCTCATAGAAATGTGCAGAGGTGTGTCACCTAAATTGTTCAAATCCATTCTGTTCCAAGACATGGGAGCGCTATGTGCTAAGTCTTCCACATAAGAGCACCGAGTACCTCTTAAACGCCTGTAAATCGCATCTGAAGATACCACAGTAAAGAGATGTAAACATTTAGGAAAACAATAAATGTAACTGATGAAGTCACCTGTGTCCATGGTATGGGTCCATTTGTCAATAATCCTGTGCTGGTTAGGATTTTCTGTATTTTATCTGCTATGCTGAAATCCTCTGATTTTATGGATAAATGTTAAGATTCAGAATAACTGAATAACATATTTAAGAAAATACTCTCAGGTTGATAAAGATTATTGTAGCCTCCCAATATTGGCATGGGGACCAATTAACAAGCAGGTCTTTGGCCAGGGGGTTATTTTATCCAGCTTGCAACAGAATTGTGACACATTAAGCTCTTTAAGGACTAGATTAATGAGGTCGCTGCATGTTTAGGGCAGCAGGGCAGCAGGCTGATTCATTATGCCTCTGAATTTTACGAGATATTAACTGATGAAGAGATGTGGCTTCAAAAAGATGGATTGAGATAGCAGTCAGATGAGGTGGCATCTAGGGGACATCTATCTTGGAGGTGTCCTGTATTCAGTGTCAAAACTTACCAGGGCCACTCTATCTCATGGATCAGCAGGCAGCTATGTGCCAAGGGCTTCCTCAGAGCCAGATTTGTGATGTGCCCTGAGGGTTCCCAGATGAGAGCCCAAGCTCTGAAATCATCACAGTAGAAAGCAGGCCACAGCGAGACCAAGCAGTGACTGACGCCGTCAATCCGGTACAGATTGTTAGAGGAGCCTCGAAAGAGTACTTAAGATGCAACCAGGAAGCGCTTACCAGGAAGTCAAAAGGGGACATGGGGGGAAATGGATAGGATTCTCAAAGGAAGCTTGAGGAAATGCTTAGATGAGGCTGAAAATTGTTTTGAAATTAAAACCAAAAGACAAATAATAAACCTGTTGGGTACTGTACTAGCTGGTTTTGTGTCAACTTGACACAAGCTGGGGTTATCACAGAGAAAGGAGCTTCAGGTGAGGAAATGCCTCCATGAGATCCAGCTATAAGGCATTTCCTCAATTACTGATCAAGGGTGGAGGGCCCCTTGTGGGTGATACCATCCCTGGGCTGGTAGTCTTGGTTCTATAAGAAAGCAAGCTGAGCAAGCCAGTAAGTAACATCCCTCCATAGCCTATGTATCAGCCCCTGCTTCCTGACCTGCTTGAGTTCCAGTCCTGACTTCCTTTGATGATGAACAGCAATGTGGAAGTGTAAGCTGAATAAACCCTTTCCTCCCCAACTTGCTTCTTGGTCATGTTTGTGCAGGAATAGAAACCCTGACTAAGACGGGTACCCATCATGCATCAGGCCCTGTCTCAAGAGCCGGAGTGAGTTGTGAATGAGGGAAAACCAGAATTCCCTTCCCAGAGCTAACTACCACAACATAAGGACCCCACGAGAGGCCTGAATGCTCAGCTGAGGTTATGCCTCACCATTGTTAATGGACCATGGGAAGAGTTGGACAGACTGTGACTCTCAACTTCATGCCTGTTCTTTTCTTGGATCAGGTTCCTGCCAGGGAAATGGCGGGAGCTGAAGGTTTGGCTCCTTAGTAGTGATCCCAGCAAAGGACCAGGCTGCCAAGGATGGATTTCCCCCTCGGGAAATGGGAGAATTCCCACCTTCCCATCTTCCAGGACAGGCACTTATGATGTGGCATTTGGCTTGACAGCCCCTGGGGAAGCTGGGAACTGCCAGGCTGCCATCCTCCAGGTCTTCAGAAAACACTTACTTCCTAGCTTCTGTTAGAGTAAGCTGGTAGGCATTCCTTGACTCCCAGTCCACGGATGGCTTTTCTTATTTCTATGTCTGTTAATACTTGGCAAGAGGGACTTAGGGAGGAGAGGTTTAGAATTTGAAGGAATTGTTCATGATGTCGTTACTGCAGGAGTGGAGGTGAGTGGTCATAGGACTTTCCTATCAGGAAGCAGAGTCACTGGGAAGTAATGCAAATCACAAGGCCCACTTCCAGTGACCCACTCTTGTCAGCACAGATCCACTTCCCTGATGTTCCACAACCTTCCAAGGCAGGAATGCAAGCTGAGGACCAAGTGCTCAAAAACAAATGGGTGGTGGTTGTTTGAATGAGAACTGTCCCCTATAGTCTTAGACATTTGAACACTTGGTCCCCAGCTGGTGATTATATTTGGGGAGGTTTAGGCAGTGCAACCTTGTAAGGAGTATGTTTTATCTAATATCACTCTGCTACACATCTTCCTGCTTTGCTGCCACGTCACATCGCAAACATGGGCTCTGAAACTGTAAGCCAAAATATTTTTTTTGGGTGAGGGGTGTGTGTGTGCCCTGGCTGTCCTGGAACTCACTCTGTAGACCAGGTTGGCCTTGAACTCAGAAATCCACCTGTCTCTGCCTCCTAAGGGCTGGGATTAAAGACATGTGCCACCACTGCCTGGCTAGTTATGTCTTTTGTTGATGGAACCTATAGACATCTACCATTAGGTCTGGGTGGGGGGAAGCAGGGACAGATGGCTGCTCATCTCTTTCCCATACCTCTCTTCCCTACATCCTACATCGGGCAGCTTTAGAACTACAGTGTGCACTGAGGAAGCACACCATGTTGAATGAATGATACAAGTTTAAGATCATACTGTTGTTAATAATATAAAGCAATACAAGTTACAGCTTGTACTGAGAACAGGTTTCCTAGTGGGCTTATTCAACAGGGCAGTCTAGCTACCAGACAACCCACCATTTCTTTTATTTCCACAAACTAGCAAGCGGGCTGAGCAGTGTGAGGTTTTTTTTTTTTTTATTAATATTTTTTTAAAAAAGATTTTTCAATATTGTGAGTGTGCTTTCAGTATGGAGAAGTTGACAGCACTCAAAAGCAGAAAGGGGTGCTATCTTCCAATAATTTGGGGTTGGGGCATACCAGTCAATTCCCAGTTCCCACATGTCCTGATCAACTTCTCTGGGGTGGTTAGTAGTGGCGGTGGCAGGGGCAGCACATCTCTCAGCTCTCCTTTGCCTTCCTACCTTGGCCAGGCTGGTCCCTGCATTCTCTAAATGATCACAGACAGTAATGAAGAGTTTATCCAATGGTTTTGGTAGCTTCCAAAAGCCAACTTGTGAAAAACAGAGATCTAGGAATGATGACTCCTACATCGGCTGCTCTAAAGGAGCATCTTCAAATTCCACGTTCACTTAGGTGAGCTGTCCAAGAGCCTCTTCTGAGCTACAAACGGGACTAGAGAATGGAAGGCATTCTACTTTGCATCTGATTCCAGGATTCAGGACATTTTAAAAGCACTATTAGTGACCAAAGTACTGTTTTGTTTTAAAAAAACCATACAAAACTGTTTGGAAGGAATAAGGATCCACAGTATTGGACAGACTATAATTTACAAGTCATAGGTTCAGGAACTTTGAGGTCTTTGTTGCTGAGCAGAGGTGGGATCCAGAGGGAGTATGACAATACCTAACCACCAATGAAATCCTACAACAACCCAGCAGAAGGAATCTTACTGCATTCTGGAGTATGGATTTATAGAGTAGAGCCACTATACTGCTGTGATGCTGGGCTCTCAAGTGGCTCAGACCATCAGGCTACCTACTTCTGACCATGGGTGTATCACTATAAGCCACAGCAAGGCTGGCAACCAGTGGCTCTTCTGCTCACTCTCTAGCCAGGGCCTGGGATAATCCATCTTCCTAATTGTATCACACTTCTTATTACAAGGCATTAACACTCTAGTGTAGGCTCCTTCACTTTGTCACAATTACTATCCCTTACATAGATTCCCTGGGTTTGAGAAGTGGACTTTTAGCAAGCAAGCCTCTGTAGGCCTGGTAAATAGGATGTAGCTGTGAAATGAGAGTTGTGGACCCTTGACTAGAATGCCTTTCACCTTAGCCAGGGCCCCAGAAATACAGCCACATGGTTCTAAAAGTCTGCACTTGGCTGACACAAATTCATCTGACCTGCATAAAAGACCTTCACAACTGTGATCTCTAGAGAAGGGTCATAGCTCAGCACGTGACCTGCCTCCGGCTCAGGAGATAGGCTAGCACAGGTTTCACAGCCTCCACTAATTCTCCAAAGCCGGAGGGACTGAACCGCAGTAGCCTCCTACTTCTGACTACACTGTGAAAAGGTCCTTGGCTCCTTGCTTTCACTCTCTACCAAGCACTGAGAAGTGAGCTCTTGAATTTCCTTTTCTATGAAGCACTCCCTCTATTCTTCATATGTGCACTATGCCTGCAATGACACACAGCAGCAACAGACCCGAACAGAAGGCACAAGAAGGGGCAGACAAATGGGAACAATTCTGCCAGTCATGGAGGGACACTATGCTAGACCAGAGCTAAGGCAACCAAGTCCACTCTGCTGGCAAGCTGGCTGCTTTTGCTCACCAGGAAGCCAGTCTTGGGGGGCTGATCAACGCCCAGGTCCCAAGTAAGAAGGCCTGGACCAGATCCAAGAGACTTTTAAGACAGAAATGTTAATTATACTCAAACCAAAGAGTCAACATTTGCTAATATTCTCATTAAGTATTTCTTAAGAGAAAATAAAAAAGGGTAAGAATCTGAGATAGTCAGGAGATTAAATACATCTTTTGATCTGAGAACTTCACTATAAATATACTTCGTCACAGAGTAACTTAGTACTTATTACACAGCACTGTATTTAAAGACGACAAATCCATTCTGTACCCAGATCCATTATTGTGCCCCGAGGTTAATGACTAAGATAACACAGCAACATGAACAAATGTTTTATTGGCATGTTCATTGTTGTAAACAGCATCTTGCATGAAAAAGTTTTACCAAAACCTTTTATTGACTTTTATAAATTAGATAGTATTTCAAAGTTTATGTAGAATCGTATTCTTTGAAACTGTACTTAGCAGAGCAGAAGAGGCCTGCTGACGCTAGCACGCTCTGCAATGAATCATGTGGCACCGAGTCTACGCCAAGGCCCCCGAGAAACTTTATTCCATAGATGGGCAGATGGTTCCCAAAGTTACACTACAGAACTACAAATCGACTCTTAAAATTAAAACGGGACTTTACAAGCATTCTAGAAGACTCAAACTTGAAGCAATTTTTGGAAAATAAATGTACAGAGAAAAGATCTTGAAGCTACTGAACAGAGAACCCTCATTAACGAGCAAATACATCCTATGGAGTCTTACCGAGGAGTACACAGACAGACCGACCGCTAAGCTTTAGTGTACACAAATGTACATGACAATGAGAGGCAAAGAACCTTGGCAGACATCGAAGCTGCAGCTGGGAGAACTCAACAGGACCGCTGTATTTACATGCCGGCCGGCCCGAGTGAAGGAGGGAGACATTCTCTACATCCATAGCTTACAGACAGTTGGCTCTAATCACAAACCTGTAGCAGCTGAGCACACCTACTGGGCGTGGCCCGAGGAAACAGATGTTGGGCTGTCTCCCTAAGGTTCTTAATACTTTGCAAAAAAGTCAAATAAAATAACACACCTTCCTAATTCCTCTGAGGGCTACACTGGCTCTAAGAACTCCTTCAGCTCCTCTTTGCTGCTTTTCAAAAGTCAACACAGTTGCATTTGCTTCAGAACTGTCAATGAGGTAATGTGTGTATCAATGAAATAAACAGAAGATTCATTCATTCATGGCCTTTGCACAGCTTTTATTATTAAGCTATGAGCATCCTGTTTGAGGCTAGTTTTACTAGCGGCTATGTGCACATTTGTCCGCAATCAATGAATCTACTTGTCCCCCTCCCTTCATAGTAGCAGGCTTTGCTTGTTTCTCTTTGCACATCCTTGGCTTTACAGTACATCTGACCATAGTGCACAACATGATTCCAAGTCAAGACAGTGGCCCACTGGGCACTGAGCTTCTGATTGGTGAAGGGCAGTCCAATCAGTGCTGGTGTCATGGGATTACCCAAACCATGTCCGGCCAAAATGGCACTACCCAGCAGTAGTGAACCATCTACTTAAACAAGCCCTCAGGGGAAAGGCTACACTGGCAGTCAGTCTTGAGCCACATCTTTATTTGGCGCCCCATCCAGGTAGATCTTGAGTGCTTTCTCTTTGCGAGGGGAGTATGTCACACGATGTCCCGTCTTCTGCAGTCGGCTGCTTTCCTTTTTCATCAATTCATTTCTTTGCTCATCTGTCAATTCCATCACTTCTTCTGTTCTATCCCTTTATGTAAAACACAAATGCATTAGTCCAGCTGGCCCCTTACCCTGTTCACTTACATCTCTATACTATGGTGCGCTTCCTCTTGCTCTGACACACCAGGATGCACTAGGTTGCTAATGGGAATCACATGTGCACAGAACTCATTTCTTAGAATGGACAGAATCAACTCATGTGAGTATTAAAAGTAAACAGTCAGCATTACTGACATCTACTTACAACAGACAATAGCTCCAGGAAATAGCCTGGATTCTCAGCAGAGACAGCACTGTTACCATTTTACAGGTAAGAGCCAGGAAAACATCAATGCTAGATCTGACCTCCAGGTCCCAAAGACTAGTTCCCTTTGAATGTGTTGTACTATGTCCAACAGAGTAGCTGGAGAGCATCTGAGGCATGTCTTGTCCACATGGAGCCTTGCTGGGAGTGTAATACTCAGAATCTCTTAGACATCTACCCATAATCATGTCAGTGGCTTGCTATAGTAACATTTTTTTATGCAATGGATTAAAAGAATTTCTTGCAATTACAATTTTATTGGTTTCTTTTTCATATTTATTTATTTTTAAAAAGGTACACATGTCCTTTTTTTTAAAGAATTATTATTTACTTATTTATTTATTATATGTAAGTACACTATAGCTGTCTTCAGACACTCCAGAAGAGGGCATCAGATCTCATTACGGGTGGTTGTGAGCCACCATGTGGTTGCTGGGATTTGAACTTTGGACCTCCGGAAGAGCAGTCGGGTGCTCTTACCCACTGAGCCATCTCACCAGCCCCATATTTATTTTTTATGTGTTACTGTGAATGGGTATATGTGTGTCATAGCAAGGATGTGGAGGTTAGAGGACAACTTGGGGAGAATTGTTTTTCTTTTTCTAGGGTGGCAAGTGCCTTTACCTGCTAGGTCATCTTGTCTGTCTTCCCTCACTACTTATTTTTTTTTGGGTGGTGGTGGTGGTTTAAGATAAGGTCTCATGTAGCCTAGGCTGGTCTCCAATCTATTCATAGCAGATACTGGCTCTGAACCCTGATCCTCTTGCCTCTACTTCTCTTTTGCTGGGGTCACAGGTGTGTGGCAGCACATGGTGTTCTTTTTCTTAATTTAACTAAGGTACTCTAAGCTTCAAGCTGTGATGTGCAGCATCCTGTATTACTGCTCAGTGCTGCTGTGTCAAAGGTAAAGATACAATATCACAAATACATCAGCACTAGCAACAACAGCATCATTGTACTTTACCTATAAAATATGACGGCACCATCATCACAGATATAAAGAGGCCAAACATTCAGGGTAGAGACTTTAGGATTCCAGTCCAAATCTTGATGAATATCAAGGACAGAAATATCACAGGGGAAGGTTCCCCTACCCTGAGGAGAGAAAGGATGACTGCATGAATCACACCTGGAAGCACAGCTACGGCACACCAGCACTGGGACGCAAACATTCTGAGGCTTTACCTTGGCAAATTCAATGTCTTCCAAAGGAATCCCACTGATTTCACTTAGCTAGGAAAAAAAAGTCACATGTAAGCTATTTAAGAATAATTTTCTCAAGAAGTTATTTTCCTTTTCTTCTGAAACAAAATTAACAGGATTTAAAATTAATATA
The DNA here is from genome assembly GCF_000001635.26 of Mus musculus. Classification (NCBI taxonomy): domain Eukaryota; kingdom Metazoa; phylum Chordata; class Mammalia; order Rodentia; family Muridae; genus Mus; species Mus musculus. The sequence continues at coordinate 112,108,332 of NC_000073.6, read as the reverse complement.
TTTGATATTCAAAAATTAGAAGCAGACAGTGAAATCCACTTCTCTGCCCACCCTGCAAACCCATGTCCCTAGAACATGCTAGCACACTCCTTCTAGACCCAATTCTGGTACTTATCACATTCATACATTTCTCAAAGCAGAAGTTCTACTCTGAGCTATCTCTACTCACTGCACATGGTCAACGTGGAAACACAGAACCCAGAGTAATCTCATGGATCTCTTGTGGAGTATGCAGTTCTGCTCCTCTGAGAAGCTGACAGCACCTAGACAACACCTGTCACTCTGAAAACTTACCAGAGTGATACAGTCATCGTCCTGAAAGCCGGGCAAGGCAATTTTCTAAGTTTTTGATTTTCTAAATCCTCACCAAGTGAGAGCTCAAATGGAGGTTATTCTTTCCTTTGTTTTTCTTTTAAACTGCCTGCTTACGTCCTTTGCCCACCTTAAGATTAAGATGCTTATGTTCTCTTTGTTAAGACAGTGGCTGCTTTTAAACAAAGGGCACGAGTAAATGTGGCACATGCCTTTGATCTCAATGATGAGAGACACAGGCCAGAGATTTCTGTGAGTTCTAGGCCAGCCTGGTCTACAGAGTAAGACCCCATCTCAACCAAACCAATCTCCTACCACAGGGGCATCATGTTCCACATAAGTTTCAAATACTTTCTTGGCTTCCCTGTCTTCTAGCTGTGTTTGTAAGCTCACACTTATTACTTGGGTGACATGGAACATTTACATTTTTATGTATCCTTTTTCTGGCTTTTAGAATCATGATCAGAATTATTGTTCTCTAAATATTTAAGATGCACATGTATCATTTTCCTTTATTTCATATATTAATATATTTAGAATTATTTGGGGAATTAAACCCAGGGCCTTGCACATGCCAGGCAACTGCAACTGAGTTACTTCTTAAGTGTGGGAACTTCAGGCACACACTGTGGGAGTTAAAGGTCTGTAAAATGCCCACTGAAGTCGTACCACTGTTGGGAAAGGCAATCCTCCTTCCCTAGACACCTTAATTACTGTAAAATGCAAAGCCTATCTTCATTCTCTATTCTACTCCCTTTAAGAGTCAACCACACCCAAATCTGTTTAGCTTCTGTGTCAGATGCCACAAGGTATGTTCAGAGTAGTATGACCCAGGATCTCTATTCAATTCTCTTTCGTTTGTTTATTTAGCCATATAGCAGTTTAATAGCTTCTAGATAATCTTAAATACTTAGGACAAAGGTGGCAAAATAATGAAAAGTGAAGGTTCTCCTCTAGACAAATGAAATAAAGTCATTTCAAAACATAAGGAGCTCCAAGTGACCCTAGTGGTACAAAGTTTGTCTGAGACGGAGGAGGAATCCTGCCTTCAGTGGCTGGTACTTCCTTCCCAGATAACACAAAGACATGGATGCCTCATAAATGAACTTACCTTCTCTCGGAGTTCATCAACACTATTGCTTTCCAACACAAGCTCCTGGAAGGGGTCCAACTTCATCTCTGCAGGCCTCCAGCGTCTTGTTAAGATGGCAAGCTGTGACATGGACTTCATCTTCTCCACACCTAACAACACCCAGGGTTAGACCCAGCACTCTACTTCTCTAAGAGATTACAACCTTACTTTCCTGTAGTTCCTAACTAGACAAAAAGAATTTAAACATTTGTGTGTTTGTGTGTGCGGGTGTGCATGTGCAGGCGCTTATGGAGGCCAGAAGGTATTGGGACTCGACTAAAGCTGAAATTGCAAAGGTTGTTGAGTTGCCTGATGTGGATGCTAGGAATCAAACTCATGTCCTCTGAAAGAGTAGTAAGAGCTTTTAACCACTGAGCTACCTCTTCCCTTTAAAAAATTAGTGTATTTATTTTATGTGAATGGGTGTTTTGCCTACATGTGTATCTGTGTACCACATGCATGTTTGGTGTCCTTGAAGATCAGAAGAGAACATTAGATGGAAATGGAGTTATGGATGGTTGAGAGGTACTATGTGAGTGCTAGGAATGGAACTTGGGTCCTCTACAAGAGCAGCCAGTACACTTAGCTGCTGAGCCACTCCTGCAGTCCCTATTTTCTTTTAAAGCAGGTGCCCCCCCCGCCCCCCCGCCCCCCCCCCCCCCCCGACTCTCAGAAGACAACTCTCCCTAGTCACCATCTGCCCATCAGTGTCCCTAACCGACTGCTTTTCCAGTCACTCTTCCCTTTGGGTCTTAAGCTGCTCCTTCAGTGCCAGTAGCACCCACTTCAATCTAAATTACTATCAAGCCATCTTCATTTTATTTTCTTTATTGACCCAAACTAGTATCACTTTCACTGAATCTAAGAGGTGGCTCTTCAAAATCTACCTGTCATTCACCTATCTGGTAGAACATACAAACAACTTCTACTGTGTCTAGTCTCTTAGCAACTAACAACTTACAAGTGATAGATGTGCAGGTCCACTCCTCTCAGACTCAGCATGTGGGGGACAGTCTCTAGCTTATTCATGTTTATAGCACCAGACACTAGCAGCATCTGGTAAATTATGGCTGAATAAATGCTGCTGGGATTTAATCACATGACTCATTTCTTACCCATTTATTTTGATGCTAAAATGTATACAGACATGATACAAGGCAGGTATCTACTACGTGATGCTACCTCCTTCATGATCCTGTCTCAGTCTGTCAGACATGGCTGTTATTCTCTCAGGCCCCAGGCATTCCCAAGAACACCTGCATGCAGCATTTGCCTGGTACCCTGGTAGTTCTTTGCTTTCTCAGTTAACTTGTAAAGTAACTGAAAGTTTACTTTGTTAAATTTAAACTATTTTAGATTAGAAACAGCCAGTAAGAAGGAATACTGAATTCTCTAAGAACTATCATGACCTTATTTTCTAGATTGTAGACAGAGCTAACTGTTCACTTCAGTGTGACCCCCCCCCCAGAAGCCAACTCTCCATCCACCACTCTTGAAGAGTATTTAGTTGGTCCCAGTGCTGAAAGTCAAAGTGGGCTTGTGTTGGACACAAGCGCTGCTCCAGGTCACTGTCATGGGCACAGCTATTTGCTCTAAAAGACATGGAGTTCAAGTTTCAAATAACTCAGAATTTAACTTTTTTATAGTTATGGAATCAAATTAAAATAAGGTCATTAGGGTGGACCTCAATTCAAGATGACCAGTGTACTTTACAAAGGGGGAAAAGTTTGAGTACAAACAAGCCCACATGGAGAGCACCATGTGGAGATGAAAACAGAGTTGGGGTATGATATCTAGCTACAAGGCAAAGGTACTCACCAAGCAGAAGATACACTGCCCCCATGAGATCAAGAAGAAAGGAAACTGACCCACTGACACCTAGACCTCCAACCGCAGGAAGACTGAGCTTCTGCCATTCAGCCTGCATGCCTGCCTGCCTGCCTGCCTGCTGGTAGCACTCTGAAGTGTCAGTGGCCCAGGTCACTAACACAGCTGCTCTCAACATCTCTGACACACCTTCAATAGCGTATTCTCAACACAACTCTGGGACAATTATAAAGAAAATAACAAGAGTGTCTCAGAAAACAACAACAGAATTTCCAGAAAAATGAAAAACATCTAACTTTTAAATTATAATTTTTATGTAAGGGAAAATGAGAGAAAAGAAGAAGTAACAGAAGGGAAAAGACAGGAGTTATCTTCTAAATATAATGCAAACAGCTAAATTAGGGACAAGGAAAGAAAGAAGAGTCTGAGGGACAGGGCAAGAATCATGTCAGTTCACCAAGCCACAGCCTGAGGCAACCAGGACAGCACTAAGGCACTGTACAAGGAACTTGTCACAACTCAACCTGGGGTCAGGCTCCCATTAGCTCTATGGTCTTTCTAATTGATATTTCTCCATAAAACAATGACAATACCATCAAGAACTTCCAGGAAAACTTCCCAGTTGCTGGAAATATTAATATCTTCTTCATAAATATGATAATCCAAAAAGACAGTGCCAGGATTCTTCCATGTTTTCTTCCTTAGACGAAACCTAAAGATACAATAATACACTGAAAACTGCTATAATTTCAAGTATTTAACTAAAATAGCTACATTAATTGACACCCAAAATCAACTGTGTTCAAGGTACAAAATAATGATTAGTCATTAAGATTTAGGGGAAGTGATGCAGAAACCCAGCCTCTAGCACATCACATTTTGTATTCTTAGGGAAAGGAGAAGTCTAGCATGGCTGCTTAGTGCTCCCAATCCGTGGCTCCACAGTAGACCAAAGGCATAGCAGCATGAAAGCAGTTCGCAGTGGGGCCTCCCTACCTGTCGATGCTGAGGTCTAAGCCACACTGCTCCCTGAGTTGAGGAATCAGCTCCTCTTTTGATTGCCGCACAGTCATGCCTTTAGCAAACACAGCGTCTAGCAGAAACTTGCATGGCTAGGAATGCAAACACATGATTAGAGCTTGTGTCACAGTGAAGTAAGGGTTAGGAAGAGAGATTATTTGTGCTGGGTAGTGTGACAAGAAAGGGCCTGAGTTTGAGAACCTGTCTCCTTGTTCCCAGTATTAATTCTACAACTTATAAGCTCAGTGGATGTAAGCAGCCTTGCTTAATGGCCTATGCCTCAATTTTCTCATCTATAAACTGGGGACAATAGCCTCCTTTCAGAGTTATCATGATGATTAACTAGGATAATGCATTCATATTTGTAATACAACTATAATTATTTTGAAAGTAAAAGGCACAGTTCCATGGATTACAATAAAAGAATATGCACTCAATCTCTAACATATAATAAAGGACTCAGAAGAGGCATATGAGTGAAAATAGGTGATTGATAAAACATTGTTCAATTAATAAAGGCACTGTATAAAAAGTTCAAAGCTTTCATATTTGTTTGGCACTCTATATGGTATGTATGAGCTCTCGGAAATATTTCTTATACTTTGGGCAATTAGGCCCAACTCTTATGCATACCTGCTCAGAGCCTTTATCCAGCATTTGAACTGTGTGAGCTTGAGCAGGTTACTTAACATCCCTGTGCTGGTTCTTCACCTACAGACTGGGAATACTAAACAGGACTTACACCCGAGATAACTAATGGGGTTTAACTGAGTCTTTGCAGGAAGGAAGTGATGTCACAGAACACACTACAGCGATGCCTCGTAACCCATGATGACCTTGGACACAGAAGGCACTCACATAGGTCAGCTGCTACTGCCTTGGAGTACAGTGTTATCCCTCCCAGAAAGCAACCATGCATTTCCTTTTCAAGTCGGAAAAAACCTGCTTACTCCAGCAGCCTGTCGACACACCACAGGGTTAACTCATGGTTGCCTGTTTTGTAAATATGACCTCACTGGGTATACTGGCTGGTTTTGTGTCAACTTTATACAAGCTAGAGTCATCAGAGAAGGAGCTTCAGTTAAGGAAATGCCTCCATAAGATCTAGCTGTAAAGCATTTTCTCAATTAGTGATCAATGAAGGAGGGCCTAGCCCACTATGGATGGTGCTACCCCTGGGCTGGTGCTCCTGGGCTCTACAAGCAGACTGTGCAAGCTGTGGGGGCGAAAGCCAGTAAGTAGCATCCCTCCATGGCCTCTGTATCAGCTCCTGCCTCCAGGTTCCTGCCCTATTTGAGTTCCTGTCCTGATTTCCTTTCATAATTAACAGCAATGTTGAAGTGTAAGCCAAAGCAACCCTTTCCTCCCAACTTGTTTTTTGGTCATGGTGTTTTGTCACAGCAATAGAAACTCTAATTATGACACTGGGATACAGGTTACTTTTGTACGATCCTAGCAGAGTGAGTACTGCAGCAGAGAGATGAAGGACTAGAAGCCATCCCTACCCTTGGGTGTCACTCACCTCTTGCTCATTGACTAAGAGCTGGCACACTTTAACTCTGTACTCTCCCTTCTTCAGTGCTCTCCCCAGTCGGATTGTGATCTGCAAATCAAGAATATTCTTTGAGATGAACTGCCTAGGCAGAGCAACCTAGGCTCACTCTGTTGTTTGCTTCTGTTTTCCCCATCCTCTATCTCATGGGCTCCTGGAGAACAGGTGCACCTTCACCCCTGACTCCATAGCACTACAACTACAACTTAAACATAGTTCATATTTAACCAAGCTTGCTGGATAAACAAGCAAAAGACAATGTAAACAACCTAGTAGTTGCCAGCCTCCTATCTTTCCTATTTCTTCACTGAAAGGACTACAAGGTCCTCTCAAACCCATTTTTTTTAAAAGACTTATTTATTTTATGTATGTGAGTACACTGTCGCTATCTTCAGACACACCAGAAAACAGTACCACATCCCATCACAGATGGTTGTGAGCCACCATGTGGTTGCTGGGAATTGAACTCAGGACCTTTGGAAGTTCAGTCAGTACTCTTAACCACTGAGCCATCTCTCCAGCCCTCTCAAACCCATTCTTAAACGGACTAATTTTACAAGGGTTATTGCAATCAACCTTATTGTCATCTGAAAATGATGAAAGGGTCTCATTCAACCGGACGGTCTCAAACTCTTGATTGCTGGTGTACACTCGAAAAACCTTGAAGTGAGAGGAGAGGACTCCAACAAAAGGTTCTAAATGCTGTTTGAAAGCTGCCAGGGTGATTCTCTTATCAACATGCACCATCAACCCTAAGTATAAAAACCAAACAAAACAGGAACAAAAATGTGAAAGCAGCCCTGAGAATATTAAGTAAAACAGACCACATTTCTTATACTGTCAACAGGAAAAAAGTCTCTCTTCTTTTGGCTGGATTTTTAGGTAATAACACTGAATAAAACAGCAAAACAGAATATAAACAATCTAGATGCAGACTGAGGACTTGATAGGTATAATCTACCAAATTTCTAGGGTAGTGGTTCTCAACCTTCCCAAAGCTGTGACCCTTTGATATAGCTCCTCATGTTGTGGTGATCCCTGACCATAAAATTATTTCACTGTTACTTCTTCACTGTGATTTTCTGCTGTTATAGATCATAATGGAAATATCTATATTTTCTAATGGTCTTGAGCAACTCCTGTGAAGGGTCATTTGACTACCCCCACAGGTTGAGAACTACTGCTCTAGGGTGACTCTTAAAATACAACTGTTTTCACTTCACATAGTACTAATTCTGGTCCTCTGCTCACTAGCCACAAGAAGCAGGGAGCCACTGGCTTCCATCCTCATTTAGGAAGCCTTTAGCACAGATCTATAGCCAGATCTATAGCAGCTGTTTCAAAATCTGTTAGCAATATTGCCTGGAATAATTCTGGGATTTCTGCTTGGAACCCTTCGGACTGGCATACTGAGATGCATATTTATAATGTGTCTGGCTGTAGAGGATGTATGTAAATGATGCGTTGTTCTCACCTCTCCCAGGCTCAATCTGAAACTTTCTTGGCATTGTGATAGGATTATCTCTTGAAAACTTTTTTGGAGACAGGTCTATGTAGCCCTGGCTGACCTGGGATTCAAGAGCTCTGCTTCAATGTTGGGATTAAAGGTGTGTGTCACCATGCCTGGCCAATAAGTTATTTTCTGTATTTCTTCCAATGCCTACCTCCTTCAGCCCTCTGTGCCTTGTAAGAATGCATCTAGCCATCCTGGTCTTCACAGTCTGGCACAAGTGGTTGCAGGCCTAACCTCTCTGTCTTTTTCTCTTGTAATAAGGTAACAACCCAAGAGCAGCCTTGCTGACAGGCTGTCCTTCAACAGCACTAAGCCTCCCTTGTTAGTAGGCTTCCTTTCAACTTTACAGAAGGCCATAAACTACATGGCTTACATTATCAGGCCAGCTCAACTGGTTGGATGAAACATCTGAGTACTTTTTTCAAGTGAATTAATCTTCATTGACTACTTCCCTGGTCATAAAACAGGTATCAGTGGATGTAAGGAGTATAAACTAGGAGTGAATATGGACAGTGATGAGCTTGGTTTTACTATGCAACATCTGAAGCAGTTTTTTTTATTTTTTTACTTGCCTAGAATTCTAACTTCTAAGTGTTAAGGGATGGGCCCAATTGAAATCATATGGGAAACAAATTTACATTTGCACTCTTCAAGACACTGAAGATTCTGAGGGAGATGTGTAATGGAAAGTGGCAGGAGATCAGAAGCTAAGGGCTTGTAAGCAAGGATCCAATCTGAGCCTCAGTTCTCCCATAGGATCCTAGGAGCCAACAAAGACTTGAATAGCATTTGGTTCCTTTCCTAACTCCCAGGAGACTCAACTGTTGGTTATTGAGCCAATCTAGTCTGGAGCTAAGCACCAGGTGGTCTAAAGGTTTAGTTTCAATGACCTCCTGGTTCCATTTTGTAGCCTGAGACTAGACTCTTTGTACTTACAGCTTCAGCAAAGACTCACTATCGTGGTTGAAACTGTTTTAGAGATGACCATTACACCTCTTTCTTTCCTCTTATAAAAACCACAGAAAGAAAGCTTACAAGAGAAAAAGACAGATTCAGCTCCTTATAACACAACTTCAAATATTTTTAGGATATCTAAATTATAGGAAAACACTTCAAAGCTCGTGCACTAAATCCATTATTTGCCTTCCTTGTTTATCCCTAAGTTCTACAGACTACAACGAGTTCACACTAGGACAAGGTTACACCAGGATGTCGATTTTGGTGTTTTTTTTGTTTGTTTGTTTTTGTTTTTTTTTTTTTTTTAACAGAGTTAATGCAGTTCAGTCATCCCTAGGGCTCTGCTGCCAATGCTAGGCAGGACATTCTTGGGATATGGAATTCTTGGTCTGCTAGATATGACCACTACATCACTGTGAGCAGCTCAAACTGACAGTGGTACCTAGATGGTGGCTAGAGGAATCCTAGGAGCACAACTTACAGGAATATGACCACAGACAACCGAACCTGTTTGAACTAGGTATTTCACCAGAGCAAACAGGATTCACACAGCTGCTGAGAGGACAACATGAACTCACTTATGCAAGCTAATGCGCCTTTTGAGAGGGCCCTGGATGGAGACTTAAGCACTAGTACAACACCCTTCTGTCACCATTTTGTCCAGTAGTCTACACTTTTACACTTGAGTTTCTTTCTTTTTTAAAGAACTATTTATTATATATATGATTACACTGTAGCTGTCTTCAGACACACCAGAAGAGGGCATCAGATCCCATTACAGATGGTTGTGAGCCACCATGTGGTTGCTGGGAATTGAACTCAGGACCTCTGCAAGAGCAGTCGGTGCTCTTAACCACTGAGCCATCTCTCCAGCCCTACACTTGAGTTTCTTTAAGACAAATAATACAGTGTCAAAGGATTCTGGTGTTAGTTATAGCTCATTAGTTAAAAATATATCCATGCACTCCTATTATTGATTACTTTCATTTAAAAAAACAAAACTTTTCAATTTCAGACCGTCTTCTCTTTCTTTTTAGGAGACACTTTCCCATTTATTGACTTCTCTCTGTTATGTATACGGGAACACAGAGTGTATGTGGCGGTCAGATGACAACTTGTAGGAGTTGGTTACACCATTGGGTTCCAGGGATCAAACACAGGTCATCAAGGCTCAGCAGGAATTATGTTTACCTGATGGGCTATCTCACTGGGCCAAATCTCCTCTTTGTGTGTGCAAGTAAGCACGCACATGTGTGATGCCTGCTTGTGGAGGCCAGAGATCACTCTCAGGTACTGCTCCTTTGGAGCCTGCTCTCTTGTTTTCTGCCTCCCCAGAGCTGGGACTACAAGTGCAAAAGTATATGCCACTGTGCCTGTTTGTTTGTTCTTACATAGGTTTTGGGAAATGAACTCAGGTCTTCATGTTTGCAAGGCAAGCACTTTACTGACAGGGTGTCTCTCCTCATTTCCACTTCTAACAGCTATATAGGGCCTGACACCTAGGGAGTTCTTTCCCAGAGGCAAAGGAACCATGCATATTCAATTAGAAGCCTTACAAGGATTAGAAAGTTGGCTCAGTAGTTAAGAGGCCTGCTGCTCCCATGTAGGGCAGCTCACAACCATCTGTAATTCCAGTTTCAGGTGATCTGATGTCCACTTCTGGACTTCTCAGACACCCTGGCACATATACATATATCTACCCCCTGCCCCCACAAGTAAAAAAAAAAATCTTTTAAAAAAGGAAGCTTTATACTTTGTGGCAGTCCTGCTGCTCACTGCATGGATGTTATATATGTATGCTCTTTTGCCAGATGTTGCAGAGAGCCCTGGGGCTAATTGTATTTGATGTTAATTCTGTTCTCCTGTGAGGGACTGTGAACAAGGAATGAGTCAGCACTCAGGTGACTTCCTGTAAACTGTCTTCCCACCTTAACTTATAAATAAAGGCTAGAGCCAGTGATTGGGCAGAGAAAGAGGGCAAGGTGGAGCTGAAGGTTTGGGCTGAGAAAGAGAGGAATATGGAGGAGGAGGAGGAAGAGGAGGAGGAAGAGGAGAAGGAGGAGGAGGAGGAAGGAAAGCAGAGCAGAAGCACGTGGCCTGGAGAAACCACAAGTTATAGGGGGGTCTCATAGATGGGGAAGATGGTAGTGTAGTGGTAGACCTGCCCAATCTAGGCAGACAGCATGTATTCATATTAAGTTGTGTTTTCATTGCCGGGGCATATTTGGGTTGGAGATTTACCACAACAAAATGGCACCCAAGGTATTGATAGAAACTCAACTAACCTGAGATAAAAGTTCACTGCCCCCCAAACCCTGAGTGGGGCTTGGGCAGTGATCTAGGGGCAGCAGTGTGAATTTGAAGCTGACTGGGTTTGAGGGGCTCACAGAGAACAGCAGAGAAGCATCTACACCCGAGAGAGCCCGTGTTCGCTTCCCTGTATTGTATCCTGCGCTCCTCAGTCTGCCTCTCCTACCCCCAAACAGGGACACAGACAACGCCTATCTTTCTATACTCGGCTCCTCCATGTGAATAAAGAATCAGGAAACAAAGGTACAAAGGGCTCTGGACCAGGTAATTCATTGATACAAAGAGAGAAATATAACCTTCTGATACTTAAAGATGGGAAATTTCACCTGTGGTTCGGAACTAGATAGGGAATATTAGTCACTGACTCCAAGTAGAGAGAGCAGTGATAATCGCCTGCTATGAACATGTATTAATTAATATAAATCTATGGCTCCAGGTAGAGCGCACAACAGGAGGGCTGCTCTAGGCAGAGAGCTTAACAATTAAAAACTATCTGCTTCCTATAGGCAGATATTAGTGGAAGTTTGAAGTTTGGATTGTTTTAAAGATAGTATAAGGATATATTGCTCTAATGAGTCTTACAAAATACTCATATTCTGTCTAATGTGGGCTCCACGGGAATCTTGGGTTTAAATCCTGGTTTGAAAAGCTGCCTCTTATAAGCAGGTATAGATAGAAGTGTGAATCAATTGTTTTAAAGTTAGTATAATAAAGTCTGCAGGAGACTCATATACTCTAACGTGGACTCCATGGGAATTTTGGGTTAATATCCTAACATGACAAATTAGAAAGGCCTAAATAGGCTAAAATGTGTGTGATTGAGTCCTGTGGTTGTTTTATTGTTCCTCTGGGACAGAGTTCAAACTACAGGTTTTCTTGGTTACCGGTTGATTTAGGGGAAAGGTTTTGTCTTTGTGTTTTTGGCAAAGGTGACTAAGGTGTTTACACCTTCCAGAGTTCTATGGATCAGACTTGATAGAGGGAGACCCCCTGAAGAACAAGATTCCAGAGAATCAAACAAAAAGGTTATCTTGATACTAAAATTTTGTTTTGAGATTTATATATTACAGAATATACAGCTTGGTGAATTTCATCATCAGACATGCTAAACTGACCTGCCTGAACTCCTGATGTTTGGTTTTTCATCCAGATCCAGTCAGGACACAGACATCAGACTCTAATAAAGGCCAACCAATTCCATTTTCCCTACCCTTCCCTCTCCCTTCAAAAATACCTCAACGCCCATATTCAGCTTGAAGAAGTTATGAAGAGTCATCGTCCCAGTTCCCTGGGCTTTGGGGCTGGGGGTGGTTATTATAGGTTGTCTTTCTAGGGAATGTAGGAGTGGTCATAATTGGAACAGGGAGGAATATCTAGAATTGATTGCATAGTCATAATCTCATTTAGCAGAAATCTCTTTAATTGTTACTAAGCCGAAGTCATAATTTCTTAAATGTACATAATTTGATGCAAAATCAAAGGTTTTCATTGGTTTAAAATTCTTCTATTGATACTAAAAATTTTGAAGTGCAGGGCTTAGACCCAGTCCTTCTATTGCTGTTATTATAAACAGATATGAGATGTTTGAGCCTGTGAGTTAAGTGTCAAATAGGAAATTCATGGCTCTGAGTTTACTGTTAGGGTGTTTTCAGTTATTTTAATTAGAAATGGCTGAGAGTAGTTAACAGACAACAGTCCAGATTACTTCACATAGTTGGTTTTCAAAAACGCCAGAAGTCCACAAAATGTGACATTCAATGTTATTTACTCACTTGTTGAAACAAGTCTGCTCCTGACATCATTCCCTTTCTTGGATTCAAATAAGAAATTGAGCATCAATTGGAGTTGCTCCAGTTGTGGCATGAGAGCCACTAGGCAAGAATTGCCTCATTTCATCTGCAGACAAAATATTGTCCAGAAAAAGGTCACACTATGTGGAATAGTTGACTGATAATCTATGCCAAGACAGGGTAATCAGCCATTCAAAATTCTGCATTACAAAGGTTTGTCAGATGACCCTGGGCCAGAAGGCTGAAGACTGATGCTCCAACCTTTTTAAGTATAAGGAACTGTCCAATAGTCTCTATAAATTGGCTAAGTTTTGGAAGCTATATTTGGGGCTTCTCATATTTTCAGATAATATTAGTCATTCTTAGATTTCTGACGGGGATGAAGACTGGTAGTCTCATAGCCAACCAAGCTGTTTAGCATTGGGAAAGCTAATATAGATTTGAAAGGATGGTTTTCAGATGACTTACAATCTAAAGTCAGGACATGAGTAAGGTATATAATTATGTCTTTTTAGACAGGATAGATGACAGAGGTTCTATGTAACAAAGATGATGGACTGGGTATTAGGTCTCTTGTATTTTATAAATTACAAAATAGTAATAGCTGTGTTCAATTGTATCTGAGATAAAATAATCTTTTAATTGGACAGAAAGAGGGAAGTGCTGCTAATATCCCCTGGGGCTAATTGTATTTGATGTTAGTTCTGTCAAGGAATGAGTCAGCACTCAGGTGATTTGCGGTAAACCGTCTTTCCACCTTAACTTATAAATAAAGGCTAGAGCCAGTGACTGGGTGGAGAAAGAGGGGAAGGTGGAGCTGAAGGTTTTGGCAGAGAAAGAGAAAGAGGATGACAGAAGAGGAAGAAGGAAAGTGGAGCAGAAGCACATGGCTTGGAGAAACTGCAAGTTCTATGTATATGGGGAAGATGGTAGTGCAGTGGTAGATCTGCCCAGTCTAGGCGCACAGCATGGATTCGTATTAACTGAGCTGTGTTTTCACTGACCAGGCTTATTTGTGTTGGAGATTTACTGAAAGAGCCAGACCTCCATTCTCTGTGAACTTCAGTTCTCTAATCTGTCAAATGGAGGACACCAGGATTTGCTTTAGTAATTTGGAGACACTTGGAGATATAAGATTTTGAAAACTAAAACCATAAGGGGATATTAATATATGCTTTGTTTGTGTGTGTTTTTTTTTTCCACAGAGTCTCACTATGTAGCTAAGGATGGCCTATAACTCCTAGAGATCTTCCTGCCTCTGCCCCCTCAGTGCTGGGATAAGAGGCCCACGTCATCAAGCTAGGCTAATGCACAATTTGCTAAAGAGTAATGCTAATAAGCATTTCACTTTCAGTTACTTCCTTTTCATACTTGGGGAAAGAAGTGTATCTTGACTCTAGCTTTCTTGTTAATTGTCTGGGTAGCTCTAGCCACTGGTTTTGTAAAAGCCCTTCCTAAAGTTCTTCTTATATCTCCTACAGTTCTACATTGTGGGTGTATCTGTTGTTACTGCCAACTCAAATGCTTACACTGACAAATCCCTCTCTCTCTCCTTTGGTTTTCAACATAGGGTTTCTCCGTGTAACACCCTGACTGCCCTGAACTCACTCTGTAGACTAGGCTGGCTTCCAGCTCACAGAGATCCTCCCTGCCTCTGTGTCCTGAGCGCTGGGATTAAAGACTTGTGCCATAATGTCCCAGCTATGAATCTCTTCCTTTTTTTTTTTTTTTGAGATCTGTAACATTCAGAACTCTAGCTTGTCTCTTGCTTACTATCAAATTAACAAAATTAAATTAGCAAAGTCAAAGGAATGGAATATGGCTCAATGGCAGAGCACTAAGTTCCATTCCCATCAGAAAAACAAAAACAAAAAACAAAAGACCCTGCTAGAGAAAGAAGAATAAAGCTTTCTTAAGAGAAAACTTTAAGGAAAAAAAAACCCCAAAAACTCTGAGAGGCTACTCACGCTCCAGAATATGGCCCTATACCCATGTACATATAGACAGCACTAGCTCAATGGGTTTAAACATAGCACATGAAGTTGGCAGGGAAAAGTGGTAGTGGTGGTGGTGGGGATAGCAATGGAGGAGAGGCAATAAGGGGTGGATTTGATCAAAACACAGTAATATGCATATATAAACTTCGTAAACAAAAATAAAACTTCTAAAAGTGTTTGGCTTAAGTAGTGAGAGTGTATGCTATGTTAAAAGTATTCCTTAGCATTCTTACCATAGACTTCCCTAATATTGGATACTCTTCTACTTAACTTGATGCAATTACTGCCTAGAGCACTGCACTGCAAATGAAAGAAACCTTAATTATCTTACAGTCCATGTAAGGTGGTCTTAGAGCTAAGCACTGGATTGCTAATCAACGCTGAAGTGAGAAACACACTGACACTGTTTCAAAGAGCCTTCCTCTCAAGTACATACATTTGTGTCCTTCCCCAGAGCCTTCATCCGCAGTGTAGGGGTCAGCTTTGAAGTACATGTACTGCATGTCCCCCCTGCTCTTGCCACTCTCGTCATATTCACTGTCAGTCCCAGAGTCTTCTTCAGCTGTGTCCCAGGTCTCCTTTTTCCCCTCGTTTGCTTTAGTTCTTCTACTACTTGTGATACTGTGAGAGTCAAGTCCATTGGCCAGAGGAATCTGAGCGCTGTCTGCATTGCACAAAGTGTCACTGCTGTGACTGGAGCTAAGAATATCACTGTCTACCGAACTTGTACTCCGGTCATTATTCACATCTGAGTCCGAGCGTTCCTCAGACTGAAAGTTTTCTGGGTCAGAAGTCTGAATGTGCTGTTCAAGTTCTCGATTATCCACAGAGGTGGAAGAGCCCCTCTCATTGAGAGGGGATTCAATATTTTCAAAGTCACTTGTCTCAGTGCTTTTGCTGCTGTCTCCGTTGTCCCCATCTTGCTGCTGCTGCTGCAGTGACAAGCTTTTCAGTTTTTCAGTGCTCTCTTCTAGAATAGCATCCACAGACTTTAAATTCCCTGCAGGTCCTTTGACTCTTTCACAATCATCGTCCACATTACCAGAATCACCTCCAGCTTTCTGGTATGCTGTCCTTTTCGAATATGATCCTGGAGATTGTTCAGGCAGCAAAACAAATAACCGGATTGTATTTGCATGTCGATCCAGGAGTTTCCACAAGTGGGAGTCTGTAAAGGCTGCCTGGTGATCCACTGTCTCAGAGCTTTCAACAAACACCTAAACAGTAAATGACAGAGTTACACTCCGCACTATGTTAGTAGCATTCTTATTCTTCATAAGCACATCTTACCAATAAAAGACAGTATACAGCATATTATAATATCTGTGACATTATGAATAAATTTGACCAGGCATCTGATCTCAGTAGTTGGAGAATAGAGGCAGGACAATTGTCACAGGCTAGCCTGGATTATGAGATGAGTTCAAGGCCAGCTAAGGGCAAATACAAGACACTGTATCCAACAAACAAACAAAGCAAAACAATAATTGATAGATTTGACAATAATTAACAGTATGTTGTGTTTTGCATAAAAAGCTATTACTATTTAATTAATGTTACAAATTCAGGCTATTAACCATTTAAGGAAAAAAGTGGGGGAAAGGAGCATTCTGGCGCTTTTTACCCCAAATTATCATTATTATGATTTAAATGTTTTATTGTGCACACGAGTGTGTATATGTGTATGGGTGTGTGGAACACATGCAGAGTTCAGAAAAAACTTGAGGTAGTCAATTCTCTCTCTGTCATATATGTCCATTGGATCAAATTTAGGTTGTCAGGCTTGGCTACAAGCATCTCTTATCTGATGAGTGCTCTTGCCAGTCCACAGATTGCATTTTAATAACACATACACACTATAAGAAAATACAGAATTAATAAAATGATAGTAAGAAGATTACATGTGTTAAGTGTAGATACACCAAAATGAACGACTGGAAAGTGTGATAATAGAAGATAGTCAACAAGATGATACAAGCCATGCTAAAGATGGTAAACAGAGCAGGCAAAGGGGACAAGGGTGGGAGAGTCTCGTAAGTACAGTTTTGACTTGGTGTGAAGGACTGTCTTAGCAGGGAACTCAAACATGAAAATTAGGAAGACAGTCACTGAGGAGAGAGACTCAATCACCAAGTCTCAGAAAGGTGGATTATACCAGAGTTTGACAGCTAAAGGGAGGGGAAACAGGAAAAAGTGCTCCTGGGCAGAGGTCAAAGGAGCAGCAGCAAGGCTGAGTCAGGCAGACTGGAGGACAAAGGAAGGAAATTTGGGGAGGCTGTGTGCACTGAAAGACAGGCAGATGGGACAGTACTGGTTGTAGCCAGGCTTACAATAAAACCTCAGCTTTACTCCATTGGTTACCAGCAGAGAAGACACAATGACAAGATAAAAGACATACCTTGTTACTTCTGAAGAAGCCCTCAGCCTTCAGGGTCTTGCTGGGCATGCTGAGAAGGCGCAGGTCATTGTAGCAGCGCTCCAGCACTATCCTCATGGAGTCTGCAGGTAAGTGCGTGGCCTGCAATGAGAGTGTCAGGATAGAGTGCTTCCCAAAAGAATTCTACCTGGATTCAGACACTTCAGAAGACATGCTGAGTTCCTTAAAGTTGAGGAGAGCAGGACCCTAGATGCCAGTCCTAATACCCACCCTGAGCCCTCAGAAGAACTGTCAGAGGAAAATAATTTTAAGTGGAGATTTAACAATTTTTGGTTACTCAAAGGAAAAATTCTTAGTCATCTCCATATTTATGCTATAAACTGGAACAGAGTAACACTTTCTAACCTTCAAGGCTTTTTGCTTATGACAAAACTCTGACTGCACTTGCTCTTTAAGCCATTTCCCCAAGGAGTGTCATTAGCTTCATCACAGTGGGCTAATATGCTGTCTGTCTTCTTTTTAATTTTTTAAAAAATCCAAGCTCAGTGCTTATATTTTGCATTGGACTGAATGTTTGCACGTGGCACTTATTTTAAATGTATAGAGCCAGGTGATCACCTGGTATGCATGTGTGCACAAGTTAGCCATCATGTACTAACTATATAGCACATTATGATTTGTCTTCTGATGTTGTAACTGGCAACAGTGATGGAAATCTCTTAGTGGTTATTGCTTAAACACAGTAACAGCCACCAACCCTGACAGACCTCACAAGATCTCTCACAACTAGAACATTTACTGATGGTCACAACAACCCTGTTTCACAGGAATTAAAATCCCCAGATATTGAGCTATAAGATAAGGCAGAGGGGTGACAACAGAACTTCGAACTTTTTAAACTTGCAGTCACTGGACAGCAAGGAAGGCTGAAAAATTACCTGTGTGTGCGCTTAAGGTACACAGTGTGGGATACTTGAAAGGGAACAGTCATTTGTCTCAGACGGTCCAGTCCATTTGTTCAAAGAGATCCAAATGTTTTCACCATCTCATTCCAACTCAAACATTCAGCACTGGCCTATATTCTGAGTCACTATTTAATCCATTACTTTTTTCCTGTCAAGTTTGCTTCCCCACCTCACTGCTGCAATTAACATGCCACTAAGCCAGAGTGCAAGCACACATACCACAAAATAAATAAATGTAATTAAAAAAAAATTTTAGGGCTGGGTGTGATGGTGCACACCTTTAATCCCAGCACCCAGGAGGTGGAGGCAGGCAGGTATAATTTATGAGTTCAAGACTAGCCTGGTCTACATGAGTTTGAGGCCAGCCAGCACAATACAGTAAGACCCTGCCTACAAAGTAAAATAATAAACACAAACAATTCACTGTACTTCTGTCTTCCTTTGAAACATAGCAACCACAGCCTGGAGGTATCTGCTTCTTGGCCATATGCCTTTCCCCAAATGATTTAAGCAGCTTCCTCAGAGCCACCCCAAACCCAGCCTCCATGCACCTTGAATACCAGTTTAGTGTCACTGGACTTACTTTCCATTCTATAGCACACATCTGATACACCACTACAGCATTTATATAAAAAACAAAGGGTCTATTTAATGCTATACCAATGAGGGTCCCGTTAGTGTTCAAAGCCCTTCTATTAAACAAACAATTCAAACCCCTAGTGTATGTTTCACAGAAACCTAGTTCAAATTATAGTCTAGGTTAATGCTACTCAAAGCTGCTCAGTCTGTTTCTTTTACTTGAAGTGTCCCTTCTATTTCAGTTGTGTTCTGCCTATAAATATTGCCCCTTTAAGAGAAAACTTACAACTTGAAACTACCACAGTGATCTGTGCATGCAGCAAGAACTCAAAGATGTTCATGGTCTAATTTTACCGCTTACCTTTGAGATCAGCTGTTTAAACTCTGTAACTGTCTGATTTAAATACGCACGCACTGTTACAGGAGCAGCGACAGTCTCTGCTTTCAGATCAACAACATGAACTTTCACCATCACTTCTATTGCATTGAAAAACATAAAAATGTAGCTGTAGGTTAATTTTTTAAAACTGTATTTTACATGAGTAGTACATTCTAAGTGTGTTTCTAATAGATGGCAAAGAGAGTATGCTCTCATTATTCAATATAGTAGGCATATATTACATCCAACATTACTTTTGACTTCTGCACTCTATGCTTTATTACACATATTAAAAATTCAATTCAGATATTTCTTAGTCTTCTGCTTAGAATCAAATGTAAAATATTTTTTATGCAAACAGATCCAAATAGAAACCAAACCACAGCACTGAAAGCATACATGGAAGTAGAGGTTGCAAAATAAGTACTAATGGGGAAGACAGAGGCCTGACTGCTTATAAACACCCCCATTAAGCCATTCATGACTTTACTGCTCTCCTTAAAAAACATACCTCAAATTCCATGGAAAATTCTATGCCCAAACCAGTATAGTTTGTCTGATTTTCTTTCACTTTTAGATCATATTTATAACTAAATTTTAGTCACTTGAAAAAGAAACAGCCGCCAAGTATTCCATTTAGCAGTTATTTTGTTTTATTGTCAATTCTCAATTTTCCCCTTATGCTGCTCACTTAAATGACAAAATAGTATAAGATCTTGATGATTAATAATAGAAATGACTCCTTAAATATTAATATACATCATCGTATTTAAAGTCTATTTAAAACCTTTTTTTAATATTTATTTATTTTGTATTGAGGGGTTATATATCACACACATTCTCTCTCTCTCTCTCTCTCTCTCTCTCTCTCACACACACACACACACACACACACACACACACACACACACACACATACACACACGAGAGAACACTTGTTAGAATTGGTTCTCTCTTTCTATGAGTCATCTTGATGACCTCATCATGTTTTAGAAATTGGTTTTACTACTGATTCATGTATTTAATTATTGTTATCTTTTTTAATACCCCATTTGGAAAAATCTCTTAATGGGACTCTACACAGAGTACAGAGTCTGGCTAACACAAGCACCACCAAGGTTTCAGAAATGACAGGCAAATTTCTTGTGAGGTGAGTATACTTAATATACTTTGTACAGCAGAGCTGTACAAAGCAAGGAAGTGTTTGGCTTCCATAAGGAATAGGAGAGAGAAGGGAGAAAGAGGAGGAGATGGTGGCAGAGATACCCTTGGGAGCTGAATTGATCACTAAGGCATTTTACAACATCTGACAGGCACTCCACATTGGAACCCTACTGAAGACTGAGAGGTGTTTTCTTGTTGCTGTTGTTCATTATTTAAGTTCTGTGTATAGACAAGGTCTTAAAAACGTGTTCATTTGAACTTAAGATGTGCCTCCCCACTAATGAAATCACAGCACGTGCCAACAAACCCAGCAAAAGCTGGAACTTAATTTCAAATTAATTGCTGACTACTTCTCAACCTATCAAAACTAAGCACACTTTAAGAACATATAAAAAATTTAGATCATTTGCTTCTATGAACAAAGTATTTGATCTTTGATTACAATAATTTAAAGTCCATTATAACTTGAGTATAAAATTGCTTACCTCCAGGTTTGTAAGACTGAAAAATTTGATCAGGCTTTCTCGTTTCCAACAGCAGATCAAACATGTATGTGGACTTGACTCCTCCTAGAAGCAACCCCATTGGTGTATCTTCTTCTCCCTCATACGATCGTTCCAGGTAATCATGAAACTCGTCATATTTTACCAGGCGACAGCAATCCAAGGGAATCACATCTTCTAAATCCATCATCTAACAAAACATAATCCCCCACAAAATAAAAATAGTTTTGTGTTTGTTTGTTTGCTTGTTTTGAGAAAGAACCACATGTAACCCAGGCTGACCCTGAATCCACTATGCAAAAGAAGAGGACCTTGAACACTTGATCTTCTTGCTTCCACCTCTCAAACACTATTACAGGGTATGAGCAGCCATGCCTGGCTTAAATATATTTAATTAACACTTTTCATCAGTCCTAAAATAACAAACTATACAATGACACAGTTGTGTCCTTATCATGTTTATAGTTGTAGGATAAATTATCTTAAATTACTACTGATTTATATTATGATACCTAAACAATAAAATAATTGCAAACCACCATAAAAATTTTTCCTAATGGATTATAAATTCCATGAGGCCAAGACCGTCTTCCCTCTGTTATCTCTAATGGCTCATACAGAAGGTACTCAATAGATACCTGCTAAATAAACAGAAAGAAACAAATAAATGTGTTTCTAATTCTAATTTCAGGATTCAGAAGGCAGACTAGTTTTCAAAATCAACTGAGTATAGTTCAAAGAACAGTTGGAGGACGGAGGAAGATGAACAGTTAACTTCAAGGTACTTAAATCATCTATTCCAACTATAAAGCTTTGGTGGTACCAAAATTAAGTCCAACCATCCACTAACCTTATAAGCCATTTCAACGGCTTCCTTTAGCGTCTTATCCTTATGAACCTCCAGCTTGTTTTCCATCATTACTTGTTTCACAGGATGCAAACAAAATAATTTTATCTACAAAACAGAAAATACCACCATCAACTCACTAGATCAAGTGTCTCAGCTGAATCCTTTGGCAGATAGCACTTTTCTTCATTGTCAAAACAATGTAATTAAAAACCAAAAAACATAGTTGAGACTATTTTTTCTTACTGTCTGTATTTGTAACTGATTGACAGTGATTAAGTCTTATGTCTTAAAAAACTCAAAACATTACTTTCAATAACCATATAATTATATGTAAGCAATTTTTTTATTTATGTTTTTTTTTCTAATTTGGAAAAGACTGATTAATATGCTTCTCAAAATTTTTATAATATCTGCAAGAATTTCACAAGGTTATCTCTCTAAGAGAAATTATCTCCAAGAATATTAAGTTTTGAATATACTTAAAAAAAATTAATGTGTATAGGTGCTTTGCTTGCGTGCATGTCTATCTGCACCACGTGTGTGCCTGGTGCCCCTGAAGTCCAGAAAGGATGTCAGATTCCTTGAAACTGGAGTTAAAGGTGGTTGTGAACTGTCATGTGGGTTCTGGGAATTGAAGCCAGGTCCTCTAGAGGAGCAGCCAGTGCCTTTAACTTCTGAGCATGTCCCTAGTCCTGTGTAAGGTTTACAAGAGAACAGTGAGGGTAAAAGGACAGTAACTGAAGTATGCCTCTATTTCTATGTTTCCCAGTCCTCCTGTACTCAGGATATGGGAATGCCTGCCTCACACTGCTGCAGAAACATTGACCGCCCACCATGCTACACATCACTAGGTTTCAGTATCAAATCACACTTCTCCTTGTGATGAAGCCACACTACCTGATTAATGACCACAGAACTGACTGAGTTATCCCCAGAACGACAGTGGTCAGAAGAGCAAACCTGAGCAGCAGTTGTCACTCACAAACATGGAATCAAACCTTGCACGTGTTGCGTTCAATCTCTCGTTGCCTCTTTTCCTGCTCTTCCAGCTCTCTCTCCTTCTGCACCAGATTCTTAATGTGTTCTGGGTACTCGTCCACTTCTAGAAACTCTAGGAACATAAAACAGTGTCACTCAGAGCAGTTTCCTGTACACTTTTTGTTCTACAGTGCTTCCTTTCAATGTGGAGCAGAGACATTCTTTCAGGCAATAGTGAAGAGGTACTGATAGTGAGACCATATTCAGATCTAGTAAATGGCTCAAATCCTAGAACCCAACAAAGATACCAAAATTTTTAAAAGCCTTGGAAACTTACAAGTCATTTTTTATTTCAAATTCACCAAGGAACTCTGTGGCCCTGGGCAACTTTACTTCAGCCCTCAGCTCCTTACATTTATTAAAAGCCCCTGGCCCAAAGGTTATTGCCTTTGGTGTAATACAATTGAGTAAATGTTTACTCCTGAAACTGTCACTACACTCACTACAGCATCACTACAGCATCACTACCTTCCCTTCCTCCTCAATGCAGCTCTTCAGCTGCCTTCTAACAAAAGAAGGCAGAGGCACAGAACTGGGCACAGTTTCATGTGACTTAAAAGCATATTCAAAACAATATGAAATCAGGACACTTGAATAAAGCCAATGACTGTTTGATTTTTAAGGAAAACAATGACTATCAGTATTATTCATCAATAGGACTGGTAAAGAGTAAAAATGCAATGTTTCCAGAAATCAACTCCAGTCTAAACAACACCCGCCCTCCCACCACACTTCCCTTAACCCTCACTGCTGTATACACCTTCCTGCAATCAAGTAGCTACAAAGCATTCCCAGTCTGGTAACACAGCGCCCCCTGGTGTTTGCCACAGAACCAGAGTGGATTAGTTAGCCAAGAGGGGCTGAAGCACTGCGCTTCAAGGGCAAGATCCACAGGATGCGTGGATTACAACCCTAGTTGTGCCTCTAAGCCAAACTACTACAGGTCCTGAAACATACACTGGTGAGGCCACAATCCAACTTTTGTTCATGAAAATGAGAAAAAAATATATAATGGTTGAAACAGATATATGAGCACATCTGCTACTAAAAATAAATATGCTAGGATCAAAGTCAGTGATTATTTGAATTATAAAAAGAATATAGGATAACTCATCATCTGTGTATGTGTCTAGATACAAACATACACACATCCTAACATGTTTGCAATACTGTGAATCAGTAAGAATTAGCAAGGACCCCCCCCCCAACTAAAAATTTAAAGTAGTAACATTCAAAAATATAAAGAAAAGGACAAACACACTTAACACTAAGGATTATTTTGGGAGGTCAGTGGGCAGCTCTGAAGGTTCTGGGCATTGAAATCAGGCCATGGGGCTTGGCAACAGCATCTTATACCAGTTGAGCCATCTTGCTGCCCACCCTGGGTTTCTTAATAAAATATAACAATTTTTTTTTTTTACTAGATTCACAAAAATGTATTGGATCTTTAAACAATTTCTGCAGTACTTCAGGCCATCTGGAGTCCTCTCAAACTTTGTAGATACTAAAAGACCCGAAAGCTTGAAACTGAAACAAGCATACTGGCTATGCTGCAAGACCCTAACATGTGCTTCCATTCATGTATTACAACCCTACAGGGTGTCATCATTTCCAGTCTACAAATCTGCAAAGACTCAGAAAAGTCAAGTGATTTGCTCTAGTACACACAGCTTGTGAACTGTGATGCTGCACAGGGTATTAGCTTAAAGTAATACCTAATCTGTTAAAAGTTTTCCAACAACGTTTGTCTGTGTGTGGGTGTGCTTGTGTGTGACTGCATGCCTGCCTATGTGCAGTACTGGTTATCAGAACTCTGGGACTTATGAATGTTAACTAAGAACTCTATCACTGAGCTATAGCCTTGGCTTCTTTAAAATTACTATTTTTGAGACAAGATCCTGTTAAACTGTCAGTAGGCCTCAGGATTGTAACCCCACCCCCGCCTCCGCCTCATTCAGCCTTCTTCTCTAAGTAACTAGAATTACAAGCACTTATCACTATGTCCAGATCTATAGATTTTTGTAAAATGTTTTTATCACTTAGTATTACTTCATAACAGTGTTTTTAATTCACTTTCCCAGGCATAACAAAATTCTTAGGTGTTAACTTTTCTATCACCTAAAAGCAGTTATCTGTGTTTTCAAGACTAACATACTTGCATTTCTTGTTGGATCCTTCAGTCTGTATATCAGCATATATGCATTTGTTGAGCTAGGAGAAATTAACAAAGATTAGCAGGTCCTTTAAAGTAGACAGTACCTTTTATTTATAAGCACCAAATCTTTATTTGAAAAAAAGTCATACCACCATTCACTGACACACTAATACTAAAGCATTCCAGAAAAAAAGGAAAACCCTTTTTTGTCATTAATGGCACATGTATGAGAAGGTTCAAACATTCCTTTTGGTAACATGATGAAGTTTAATAAAGTAGGGTGTGTGTCACAATGCCTACTACAGCTAAGTAAGGGTTGGGCAAACTGCTTTGCTGGAAAGAAGCAAGAAAAAAAACCCCTTAGTCTTGCTGATTGGTGGTGGCACACACCTTTAATCCCAGCACCCAGGAGGCAGAGACAGGCAGATCTATGTGTGTTCAAGGCCAGCCTAGTCTACAGAGAGAGTTCCAGGGTAGTCAAGGCTACAGAGAAACCATGCCTCAAAAAACCCAAACCATACTATACCACAACACACCAAACCAAATTAAACCCTCATTTTTTGTAGGTCAGATGGTCTGTACTGCAACTCAAGGTATGTTACAGTGGGAAAACATCAGCCAAAAACTTATGAACAGATGTCCATGGCCTGCAGTCTGCTGACCCTTGGGTAAGGCTTTCTTAGTAAGACCCACAGAGAAGCTAAACTTACTCTAGTGAGCCAACACTGAAGTTCATGCTATTGCTTACCTTGCAAAAGCACTGGAGTAGTAGCCTCTGCTTCCTGAAGACCCACCATGTGTCTTCTTAATGTCTTCTTGTGTTATCTAAAAAGTTGTAATGTTACTTTTTTTTTTTTTTGTAAAAACCAGTAACACAAAGGTTATTATGTAAATATGTAACTTAATAGTTCCCCCTGGGCCTGAGACAGGTTCTTAATATGTAGCCTGGGCTGGGCTTGAACAATCCTCTGTTACGACCTTCCCAGTACTAGAAACTGTGGGGGTGAATCACTAAGCCCAACTTTAATCCAACCTCTTAGTGTCTGAGTTAGATGTGTCATGCCATTTCCATGAAGGATCATACTGATAATTCAGAGTTTATCAGTGGCTGCTCTGGTGAATCAGGCTCAAGACTCCTAGCACCACATCAATCATAAGGAAGGCTAAGGGCTAGAGGAAAGGGTAGTCTATTTTGGAAACATGTAACAAGCTCTACAAAGCAGAACAAAGACACTACTAACAATGAAAAAGGCTTGTTCAATGGGAACTTGAGACATACCACCATAGGTATCTCGGCTCTGAATAAACCCCACCTGACACTGAGTTAACTTCTCCACTTCAGGAGCCTTACCCTGCTCACATGTTGGTCATTGAAACTGTACCATTGATCGTCACTGAAAGACTTTATGCAAGCATAATAGTGTCCTCCAGCAGCACTCCCTGAATGCACCATCACTGAGAAGAGCTCATACATCAGGGAGTTCTAAAGAGAGAAGAAAAAGTTTGGAAGAGAAGACTGTAATAAACCCTTATTTGAAACTCTATTTCCTGTGGATACAGAGTAACGTAACATGACAGCTATCTGTTGTAAGCTAACTTGCCCCTTAGGTAACATTAAAATGGTAAGTCACCAAAAACCTTATTAGTGTGTGACACTTTCATCCTTCATATTTGTATTGCGATGTCTTGTGATCTTTGGAACTGTATCTGTCTATGAACATATGCTTGATTATTTATGAAAAATATTAGTCTGCAATTTTGTGAAGTACGTACTAAATAGAAGGTTGTTTTAATATGTATAGTCTAGATCAAGAAATTATCAGCCAAGCAATGGTGGTGCACACTGCCTTTCATCCCTGCACTTGGGAGGTAGAGGCAGGTGGATCTCTGAGTTTGAGGTCAGCTTGGTCTACAGAGTGAATTCCAGGACAGCCAAGGTTAAATAGAGAAACCCTGTCTCAAAAAAAAACAAAAGCAAGCAAGCAAGAAAGAAATCACCAACACATTGCTTTTTTCCCATTAAATAAAATTTTATTTCTGACACTAATTTGAAGTATCTTCTAAAGTACTCATGCAGTATTTTTGATATGTAGCATATTAATCTGGCATCTATTATTTATATTAATAATCAATTCAAGCCAGGCATGGTGGCTTACAGTTTAAATTATAGCACCTGGGAGGCAGAAACTGACATAACTCTGTGAGTTTAAGACTAGCCTAGTCCATAGAGTGAATTTTAGGATAGACAAGTCTCCATAGAAGAGCCATTGTCTCAGCATACCCACCCACACCTCTCCCCACAAATGCAGAACTGTTGCTATTTCTGTAATAATAAATCAGTTTATTGCTGTTCTGCTCTGAACACGCCTGATGCTTTCTATAATACACTAAGAACTTTTTCTCTTTTTCTTTACTCTTTTGTTGGTAGTAGAGATTGAACTCATAGATGCGAGGCAAGTGTTCTAGTGTGTGGCTATATGCCTATAGGGTATAAGTTGCTCAGGTAGCTTTGATCCACTATGTCGCCTAGGATAGGCCCCAAACTTTTGGCTCTTCTAGACTTGCCTTCCAAGTGCTAGAATTATTAAGACATGTGCCTCCACACTAGCTTGAATTACTTTTTCTTTAGGAAGCTTTGGCACTTCACACCTCCTAAAACAATTAGTAGTACTAGAGACCCTAGCAACCAGTACTTTTACCTCTAAAATCAATAGAAAGCCACCAGACTCAGGCCTGATCTTAGCACTTAAGAGGCTAGAGCAGGACAACAGTTGAGAATTCAAGGCCAGTCTGGACTATAAAGAGACATTGTTTCAAAAATCACAAACAAACAAACAATACATAATAGAGATAAAGATATAATAGCATAGAAGGCTTATATCGAACTCACAAGAGAGGCTAGAGAGACAGGTCTGAGGTGAGGTTATAGAGCACTTGAGGCTCTTGCAGAGGATTTTGGTTCTCAGCACCCACACTATAGCTCACAACCACCCTCTTCTGGGGTCCATAGGTATCAGGCATGCACACAGTGCATATACATACATCACACACACACACACAGAGAGAGAGAAAAAGAGAGAGAGAGAGAGAGAGAGAGAGAGAGAGAGAGAGAGAGAGAGACAGACAGACAGAGACAGACAGACAGACAGACAGACAGACTGGCACTATTAGGAGGTGTGGCCTTGTTGGAGTAGTTGTGACTTTGTTGAAGAAAGTGTGTCATTGGGGGTGGTCTTGGAGGTTACAAATGCTCAAATCAGTCCTAGTTTGATTGTTTCTTCCTGCTCCCTGCGGATCCAGATAGAGAACTCTCAGCTACTTTTCCAGTCAATGTCTGCCTGCATGCCACCATGCTTCCCAGAATGACAATGGACTAAACCTCTGAAACTGTAAGCCAGCCCCAGTGAAATGTTTTTCTTTATAAGAGATGCCATGGTCATGGTGTCTTTTCACAGCAATGGAAACTCTAATTAAGACATACATATACTTCTTGAAAACTCCACAACCACCTCCAAACACAAGAATGTTATCAACTGAGAGGTTCAGGTTATATAAACAGTAGTAACCAGGTGCTGAGAAAGGAGACTCTTTTAACTTGCTACCCCATGCTAGAGTGGACTTTTTGGTGACAGAGCAGCATAAGAGTCATCATGCTCCATTAAAGAAGTGCAATAAACTCACTGGTTCACCAAGCTGGAATTGGATGGGATCCTTTCTCTGGTCTGTCTCCGCCATCTCTACCTGGAGTGAATAAAAATAAGAGTTCCCAGGGCTGGAGATGGCTCATTGGAAGAGCAAGGGCTGCTTTTCCAGAGGACCTAGATTCAGTTCCCAGCACTCACAGAGCAGCTCACAACTGTCTTTAACTCTAGACATCCTTCTCAGTCTTTGAGGGTACCAGGTATATACATGGTGTAGACATGGAGGGAAAACATCCATATACATCAAATAAAATAATTTTTAAAAGAAAAAGAAATATAGTCTTTAGGAAAGGTTATGACACAGAAGGTTAGAAAGACCCTTTGTCATAAGTAGATTCTGCAAAGTTTTTTGTTTTTTTTAAGTTTTAAGCAAGAGAGGGTCTTGCTTTGCAATCCTTTCTGGACTGGAACAAGCTATGTTAGACCAGACTAGCCTCAAACTTGCAGCCAATTCTCTGACTTTTATCCTACATCTGGGACACTACTGTATAGGCCTGTTAGATCTCATTCACTTTTCTGAAGAAGCTCTTTCTTCGTTTTGTAGCACCAGGGAACAAATCAGGCATGCTAGTAAATATACTTACTTCCTTTATTCTTTGCTTAGAAAATACTGGGACCTTCCAACAAAATCAAATATCAGCACATCTCAGTTTGCCTTAACTTTAAACTGACTATAATTATTACATAATGAAACTTCTAGAACAAATTCTGAAAACTTGAGTAGTTCAAATTTTATTGCCAAAACTAAAGTTAATCAAAGTAATGACAGGCAGGTTTCAAAATTTACCTACCATCTAGAATTTGTGCTAAGAACATCATTTATTATTTTTTGAAACAGGGCTTACTCAGTAGTAACTGCTGGTTGGAACTTGTTATTCAAAGAGATACTACTGTCTCTTTTACCCAAGTACTGGGATTCTAGGCATTTGTCAACTGGCTACTAGCAACACATTTTTAAGTTTTACTGTAATTAGCAATTCTACCCCCAATTATATTTCTGAAAAATTTTGAGGTTGCAAGTTCTAGATAAGTATATTTGTAGACCTGAATCACTTTCAAAACTAGAATTATAGGTATCACATTACTAGTAAAAGGCAACTCTGCCTATACAGAGAAGCAAGGGATTTCAGGTACAATAGTTTACTAACAGTTACACTGAAGCATGTCCCTAAGGTAGGGACAAAGCAAGGATGTCACCTTATTCAGTACTGAACTGGACATCTTGACAAGGACACTCAGACAGGATGAAGAAAAGGCATCCATATCAGAATGAAGAGACCAAGCTGTCTTTATTAGCAGATAACATGATTATCTACACATAACAATAGGCCAGGTGGAGCTACACTGGGCTCATGGCAACTTGATGTCTCATAAGGAGTTGTAATGTATCTGCTGCATTATTCACTGCATAGCAATCCCCACTCAGCTCTCTTCCCTGAATTGAGGTGGTAACTTTAAAACGTCAAGAATAGTGGAGATGATGGTGAGAAGAGAGGCCCTGATCTAAAAATAGATTCATGCTATAATACTTCATTCTTAAATATTGCTCCAAATCTTTATATTTAATGATTCTGTGACTTGAGAAAAGTTAATGATTTATTACTTATGCTATGCTCAAGAGCTTTTTTAAAATAGGAATTATCCTTTTAATAAAGCAGTTTACATGACTTTAAAAGAATGGCTTAGTAAAAAAGAAACCAGCAAAAACAAAACAAACAAACAAAACCCCTTAAAATCACTGATACAGTGAAAAAAAATCCTACCCCCCAGACATCTAGTTCTTTGGTTTCCAGATCATAATTTTAAAAAGAGCATCATAGTCAACCAAGGATTTGGCTTCCCTTGACTCAAGGCCAGCTCTTTTATTAAATGTTTCAGAAGGGCACAACTGTTAGAATTCTTAAAATGCAACAGATCAAGCCCAACACTCTTATTTTCCTCTATGAGCAAACTCAGTGAAGACAAAGGATTTGGAGAGGTAGCACCCATTCTAACATGGTACAATTTTCAACACAGTACACACTCATGGGAAGTATCAAGTAGTGTTTCCCAAATACAATTATGAGTATTCAGCACAAAAACAGTTAAAAGTCTTCATTATAAAAAACGAAGCACAAAATAATACTGAAGTTCAAAAATTACTATATCCTCTATCTTAGCTAAAGCATGCAGGAACTAGGGGTAGAGCTCTCTGGTGGACCATTTGCTTAGCATGCTCAGCGCCCAGTACCAAGAAACATCATCAAAGGTACCTTTTCCAGGCCAGGTTTTGAAATCTTCTCACTCCCACTACTGCTCTCCAGGCATATCCCTTCATCAACAGCATCATCCGTGGAGAAATCATTACTCATCTGGTCGCTGTGGCAACTGCCTTCATTTTCTGCTCCACTATCAGTGCAACTTTCAGTCTGAGGAGATTTCTAATAAGACAAAGTTATCTTAACATCTTAAGCCAAATAAAGGAAAAGATATTCCTATGTTTTTTTTTTTACCATGTTCTCACAGTTTACCACGTTCTGATTAAGAGAAGCATTTATTTTAAGTAAATTTGTTTTCTTTTAAATTCAGACCTTAAGTTTAACAACTAAAAAATTACACTCTAAAACTATTTCTACAGTTCATAAAATTTTAATACTGCAAATAGTAATTCTCAATTATATTAAACCCCATTTATGATTACTGCTACGAAGTAACAATAGAAAAATTAATATTTTCCTCAGCAACATTTAAGACAGTCCATCTGCAACATTTAAGACAGCAACTATGCTAAGCCCCAAACAGAATCATTTATTCCCAATCCCAACAAAACATTCTCTTGATTACTGTGCAAAGGGTTACAAAAGAAGAACTAAGTCATCCATTGTCCCTGAGAACTTTGGAGTCTGCTGTACTCAGTGCAGGGATATCACACTTTTATGCCTGACTGCTTTCAACTCACAGCCACCGAGACTTAAGCTGAAGAATTCTACTTGTTATAAACTCCAAACAATTTTCTTCTCCTTTCCTTTTATAATTGATTCACATTCCTACAATGTTTTTATTAATATAAATTTAGATTTCTTTAAGATGAAAGTCTTTGATGTACATAAGTAAGCTCAAGGTCATGAAACCACCAAGTAATACTCAACAAGAATAGCTTTTGTTGGTTGTAATAACATTTTCTAAGCATATCCTCTAGTTCTCAGTACAGTCTTCTTCCTGTGAGGACATTTGATTCAAGACAAAATGAAGGTGAAAAATCACCCCCAGAACTGCAAGCTAAGCATGGAGGCACACACCTGCAACCCCAGCATCTGGGATGCAGAGGCATAAGGACTGCTCATTTCAGGCCAGCCATAAACAAGACTCTGTTTCAAAAAAGCAAAACAAAACCAACCAAACAGATTAAAAAAAAAAAAAAAGTCCCCAAATTCCAAACAAACAAGCAAAGTCTGTATTTCTTTCCCCTGGGATAGGTTTCCCTTCACAACAAATATGTCAGGAATATACAAACACAGACCAGATCTTCATCTACATTTAAATAGGAATTTGATGAAGAATATCTCTTTTCAAGTTCAACAGATTTCCTAACTTTAATTAAGCACAATCCAATCTTGTTATTCCCTCTCTGTCTCTCTCCGTACATGTGTACACATCCAGCCTGATCCGCTACTTTATCAGTTCTTTACAAATGCTCATCAGCTGCCATTCAGTGAATATCCACTGCAGTTATAGCAGCTTCTTACAATAGCTAGACAGAAAAATGAGAGCCAAAGTTTAGAGATTTACTAGGATGTACCAAATATAAAGGCATATTATCTCTGGTGCTTTCTAGCACTAAATGGTGACATGTAAGGACCAGGTGGAGAACAAGTGAAGCAGTTAAAGACTGTCAGGACAAAGATGGAAGCTCCTCTCTACCAACACTGGGACAACACAGCTGAGGTGCAGTAAACATTGTTTTCATCATGCTCACACAAATACTATGTTGGTTAGTTTTATGTCATTTGACACATGCTATAGTCATCAGAGAGGAGGGAGTCTCTATTGAGAAAATGTTTCCATAAGATCAAGCTGTAGTCAAGCCTGTAGGAGAGCCAAGCAGTGCCATTCCTTGGCTGGTGGTTCTGGGCTCTATAAGAAAGCAGGCTGAGCAAGCCAAGATGAACAAGCCAGTGAGAAGCGCTCCCCTCTGATCTCTGTACCAGCTCCTGCCTCCAGGTTTCTGCCCTGATTCTCTTCAATAATGAACAGTTTGTCAAAGCTTAAGCCAAATAAACCCTTTCCTCCCAAACTTGCCTTTGGTGTTTTATCACAACAGTAACCTTAACTAAGACAAATACTAAATGAAACTTGATGACCATTTACACTTGTATTTGAACCCCTGGAAGAAAGAGATTTTACAACTAGTATTCAGTTTCAATCAGGAAAACAACACACAAAACTTTTACAGCAACAAGGATTTATCATCCTGTAACAACTACCCTTTCTGATTGGAAATAGTTCACACAATGCAATCAGGAGAGCATCACACACACACACACACACACACACACATTAAATAAAGCTAGAAAACCCTTGGAGGTCAATGAATAGAAAGAAACGGATGAACCTTTCCTGCATTCATCAAAATTCCATGTATAAACTATTGAAAGTTCCAAGTTAAAACAAAATATAGAATCAAAGAGTAATAGATAAAACCTCTAGTATATTTGTTTTTGTAACTTCGTTTAAGAGCTAGAAAACTTATGTGGTGGTAACCAGTACCTTAATTCTCGAAGAGTATTGGCACAAACAGAAGACAGTAAGGTTATATATTACTTGTTCATTCACTCATACATTTGCACCATGTGTATTAAAGATCAGAAATCCAGCTATAATATAGTTTCATTAATAAAGAAACTATGAAACAAGACTGTTATCCAAAATCAAGAGAGAATCCCAGAGGTGAAACCCTTTTGTCTCTTAAAGAGCTTATGCTATTCTGACCAAATAAGAATACTTGAAATGTACAGTTTCAGGAAAAGTTTTTAGCCACAGCAATAATCTCATGTGGTAAGCTAATGGAAAATGAGAAAGGAGAAAGCTTTCATCAAGAGCACACTTTAAATATATCAGTCTTAACTCACGTCACACAACTCTTCTCAAAATAAATAGGGGCTGGAAAGATAGCGCAGTGGTAAGAAAACTGGCTGCTTTCCCAGAGGCCTGGGGCTTGATTCCTAGCCCATATAGTGCCTCACAACTGTCTCAAATTCTAATTTCAAGGGATCCGACGCCCTCTTCTGGCCTAAAGGGCATCACGCACACATGTAACACAGATATTCAGGCAAAACACTCATATACCTAAAGTAATTTTAAAAAATTAAAATAAAAATATAAAGTGTATAATGAAAAGCATAACAAGGAAATGTAGTATTTACCTCATCTTCAATATCAATAAATGTGCTCATATCCAGCTCCTCCGGAAATGACATTCGATCATTCAGTTTAATTCTATGCATGGTTGTATAATCAAAATCAAACCTTTTCAACTGTAAGGTCAGCAGATAGGGGAAATGCAAAAACCGAAGGCCCTAAAAAGAGGCAAGTGAGGTTAGGGGGACAAATGGACAGAATACTGAATATCATCTTAGACAAAGTAATATATTTACAAGTCTCTTACCTTCCGAGCATCACACTTCTTCTTACAACGTTCACAAAAATATTGATTTGGGCCATCCAAGATCTCTGGTTGAATAAATGCATGCAACGCTTCTTCCTAGTTTGAAAAAAAAGTAATTGTTTTACAATTATTTAAAACACTGCTTAATGTTAAAACTGTAACTGAAATCACCAAAACTGGTATGAATAAAATGATTAGAACAAAATTAGCAGCAAAGTATCATTATAATTATCATTAAAAGTTCTAACAAAATTATGTTATTTCATTCTTCATAAAAATTGCCTTGGTCACTATTTTATATTGCAACCACTTTTACTTTTTTTTTTTTTTTAAATAAGTTTTTCAAGGCAGGATTTTATTAAGTAGCTTGGGCGGTCCTGGAACTCAAAGAGATCTGCCTGCCTCTGCCTCCCAAGTGCTGGCTGGCATTAAAGGCGTGTGCCACCACCACCCGACTTCTACCTAATTTCTTACTGACTTTTACACTGTGGTGTTAGACTGAATGCTATAGAAAGGAAAAGTCCTGATCTTTAGAAAGTAGGTAGGTCCTGAGCTATGAAAGGGACAGAACATTACCAATACCATGCTGTTGTTAGCACACAGAACAGAAAAGGACTGCTTCTGGTAAGCTACAGTTTGATATGTTAAGCTATTAACAAATTAAGCTTCTAAATTAGCTCCAAACTGTGACTTTATCATTCTAGGGTGACGAGCTTTGCTTTAACGTGGGCCATCCCCTCCCTCACACACTATGAACAGTTTAACTGCTCATATAGTTGTAGAGTGTATTTTTCAGAAGTCAAAGTAGAACAAGGAGAGTCTTACATTCTTAGGTTAGCAAATATAAAGCCAGGATCATTACAATTTTATAGCACATAATCTAGGCACAAGTGCAACCAGAAGGAACATAGCCCGGACCCCATCTTCTCAGTGATGGCCTAGCTGTATTCTCCTCTCATGCTCTCATTGTTGGCCTATACAATATTGTCGTATTCTCCACAGATCCATTTTTCTTCACTATTTAGCATTTGCTTTGTTTAGAATAGGGAAACCAGTATTTCTAGGCTTTATAAATAATAAGAACTGGAACAACACACTGAGCACTATCTCCTGCATCTCTGGTGCTGTGAGCAATTATTGTTAGTGACACACAGCAGCAATGCAACACGCCTCCTTACAAACAGCTATATTCAGGCATCTCCATGAGACTCTCTGCTCTGAGTCAGGGAAAGAATTCAAGATATCTTTATCTAAGCCATTCATTCATCTTGTTTTCATTTTCATTTCTAAGATAATTATAAATTTGCACATACTTGCAAGAATTGATATTACCCAGAGATACTCTGTATACATTGCTCTGCTTCCTAAAAATGATATTTTGCAAACTATAGAACATCATAATGGTGATGGGGTCACTAACATGATACTCCTTCATTCAAACATTCTCAAATCACTGTTTGCCCCAGTCTGTTTATTAAGTTAGTTCTGTGTATTTATTATCTGAATTGGGTCCTCTTTACCACAGGATAGCCAAGGCATTAAATAGTTTCTATATAAAAGATAGGAATTGACCAAATTCAGTAACTCTAGTAATGACCAACAGTGGTGCAATTCTAAAATGTATTCATAAAAAATATTTACATGACCAAGTTTATGCAAATGAAATCAGACAGTATGCCAACTTTTGTGACTGGCTTTCTTCCATCCATGTTCATTTCCTCCATTCATTCCAATTACTGCTCATTGTATCTACAGCTTACACATATTAGAATTTGTTCAATCATTTACTTGTAAAGGCAAATCTTATCTTACTTATTTTTTAATATTAAAAATAAAAATGCAACCAATATTAATGTATAAGTTTTTATAGGCATATAAATTTACTTCTTTTAGATAAATGGCCCAGAATACAATTACTGGGACTTGTTTTAATTCCATATTCAGTTTCATAAAGATAATCTGTAATGTTTACAATTATACAGCAATGTAACCCAGTTTCTCTGCATTGTGAGTTTTAAGTTCTATAACTATTTTGTGTGTGTGAATGTATGTATTTGTGTATGTGTATAGGCATCTATCTGTATACTGAAGTTAAAAGTCAATGTTGTAAGTCTTCCTCAATCGTTCTTCACCTTATTTTTAGAAACAGGGTCTCTTACTGACCATCAGTCCACCCAATCTGGCCAGCTAGCAAACCTTAGGCATCTTGCTAGTAAACATAAGTTAACTTCCTTTCTCCATCTCCCCAGCACTTTAAGTACTGGCATGCATCTCTATGCTCAACTTCTATGTGAGCTCTGGGATGGAAAATCAGCTTCTCAAGCTTGCACGGCTAACACTTTACTAGCGCAGCCACTGTCATGATTTGTACTGTTAACTGTTCCAGGGGCAGGAAGAAAGATCTTCATTGTAAAACCTACATTTCCTGTAGCTAGTTGACTAAAAATGTCTTTTTTGATTCTGGCATATGACTGCCTAATCTGATGAAATGCTGGTAGTATCTTTTGCCAATTTTCTAAATGGACTGTGAGATTAAAAAATAAAACTGATGGCTTGAAATTATATATTTTAAATATTCCTTTGTCAGATATATGATGCACAAATATTCTATTTCAGGAGTAAATACTTTTAATTTTGTGAGTTATATTTTTGACATTACAGCTCTTCTGATGTCTAGATTTATATGATTTTGTTTTTACTAAAGCTTTACATATTTTATATTGAAGTGTATGTCCATTCTGAATTACTATTTTGTTACTGTTGTCTTCTCATTTGCACTTGTACTTTCTTCAGTCCTCTATTTTAAATTTCATTTTCACCTATTCATTGCTTGGACCCTGAAATATAATGAGTTTCGAATGTTTTTCTTATAGCCTATCCTATTACCTTGTTATCTGCTTGTTTTAAATCTGTCTTAGGATTTTCTATATGATCATGTATATTAAAAACCAGGAACAGGTCAGCTTCGTCCTTGCTCCTCATGCTTAACTGAGTTAGGCAGAACTCACAGTGAACAAACTGCTGAGAGCAAACACCACTGCTTAAGACAACCTGGACATCAAGGCTCTACAAAACAAACAGGGAAGAACCCTTCTTTCTTTCTAAGAAAAGACTATTTTGAATTCATATTTTGTTCTTAAAATGTTTAGTACAAGTGTCCTGTGAAACAATTCAGACCTGAAAATTTTCTTTTCCAAAATGTTTCAGTTGTGGAGTTAAGTAGTTCACTGGGCGCAGGGTTATTGAAAGAACCTAATCTGCACTTGGTGAGGAGTTGCAGTTTGTGTTGTGTAGCATCTTTTTTCATCCCCAATGCTTGGAATTTTTGTCCTCTCTTTTTCTGTCTTGCTGTATTTTAAAACCTACTGTTTTTAAAGAATAAAATGCTTTACCGATTATCTCTACACCCCTATTTATTTTTTTCCACTGCTTTCTGCTCTTTTATATAATTGCTTTTATTGGGTATCTTCCACTTTCCTTTTAAGAAGTTAGGTTATTATTAGGGTCATTATAATTTAGTACAGATTATTGACTTGAAATTTACTTTTAAAAGGACTATTCAGTGTTCAGTTTTCTTTTCAAAATTGTTTCACCTGTGTCTTAAAATCTGATGTTATAATTTCATTTTTCACTCAATTACAACAGTTGGTTTTTTTTTTTAGCCCTTCTTTGCCTGATTAATTCTTGTTTTTGTTTTTATTAGATATTTTTTTATTACATTTCAAATGCTATCCCAAAAGTCCCCTATACCCTCCCCCCGCCCTGCTCCCCAACCCACCCATTCCCACTTCCTGGCCCTGGCATTCCTCTATACTGGAGCATATAATCTTCGAAAGACCAAGGGCCTCTCCTCCCATTGATGGCCAACTAGGCCATCCTCTGCTACTAGAGACACAAGCTCTGGGGGGTACTGGTTAGTTCATATTGTTGTTCCACCTATAGGGTTGCAGATCCCTTTAGCTCCTTGGGTACTTTCTCTAGCTCCTCCATTGGGGGCCCTGTGTTCCATCCAATAGCTGACTGTAAGCATCCACTTCTGTATTTGCCAAGCACTGGCATAGCCTCACAAGAGAAAGCTATATCAGGGTCTTGTCAGCAAAATCTTGCTGGCATATGCGATAGTGTCTGGGTTTGGTGGTTGTTTATGGGATGGATCGCCGGGTGGGACAGTCTCTGGATGGCCCTTCCTTCTGTCTCAGCTCTGAACTTTGTCTCTGTAACTCCTTCCATGGGTATTTTGTTCCCCATTCTAAGGAGGGACGAAGTATCCACACTTTGGTCTTCCTTCTTCTTGAGTTTCATGTGTTTTGCAAATTTTATCTTGGGTATTTTAAGTTTCTGGGCTAATACCTACTTA
Organism: Mus musculus; assembly: GCF_000001635.26. Classification (NCBI taxonomy): domain Eukaryota; kingdom Metazoa; phylum Chordata; class Mammalia; order Rodentia; family Muridae; genus Mus; species Mus musculus. The sequence continues at coordinate 112,070,210 of NC_000073.6, read as the reverse complement.
TCAGTGAGTGCATATCATGTGTGTTATTTTGTGACTGGGTTACCTCACACAGGATGATATCCTGCAGATCCATCCATCTGCCTAAGAATTTCATAAGTTCATTGTTTTTAATAGCTGAGTAGTACTCTGTTCTGTAAATGTACCACATTTTCTTATCCATTCCTCTGTTTAGGGACATCTGGGTTCTTTCCAGCTTCTGACTATTATAAATAAGGCTGCTATGAACATAGTGGAGCATGTGTCCTTATTATAGTTTGGAACATCTTCTGAGTATATGCCCAGGAGAGGTACTGCTGGATCTTCTGGTAGTTCTATGTCCAATTTTTTGAGGAACCGCCAGACTGATTTACAACAGTTCTTAAAATGCCTATTGAGATTTTCTACTTGACCAATAGCCATGCTTATTGTTTATTTCTGAATATCCCCTCTAATGAAATAAATGCTGGTGCTGGTAAAGTCTTTTGCTAATTTTCTTCTTCTTTTTTTTTCCTTTTCTTTTTTGAGGCAAGGTTTTATAGTGTAGCCCTGGCTGTCCTGGAACTTATTTTGTAGAACAGGCTGTCCTTGAACTCAGAGATATCTCTGCCTCCCAAGCGCTGGAATTAAAGGTGTATGCCACCAATGCCTGGCCTTTTGCTAATTTTCTAAATGGATTGTGAAATTAAAAAAAAACAAACCAACCAACCCCCCCCCCCCAAAAAAAAAACCCAAAACTCGATGCTTTAAAATTTTGTATATGTTTTAGATATTCCTTTGTCTGGTATATGATATGTAAATGTTCTTTTAGCCTTTAGTCTCTTCATTTCTTTCACATGAGATTCCAATTATTTGGTTATTTTCCTATTTTTTTGCTAGTAGTATCTATGCCAACTTCACTGTGTTGGAAATCACATAATATGATTAAAAAATTTAAGAGTACTTTTACAGCCCAAGCTTTGGCCTATCTGGACTATATTTTATGGGCATTTAAATGTGTACTTTGCAGGTGGATGGAACATTTGATGTCAATCAAATCATGGTGCTGTTGGATTCTTCTGTAACTTCTTTGCCATTCTGTATAGTTGTTTTACCTATGAATTGGCAAAGGAGTAGGATACTGAAATCTCTAACTACAACTAGAAAAAAATTAGTTCGTATGTATTTTCTAAAGAAGCTATTCCTTCACGCACTTTACAGCTGTTAGTTGATATGTATGTGTTTACTAATGTCTTGATAGTATGGAAATGTTCTAAAACTATCCTCATCTGCCTAACATACACAGCCACTCCCGATTTCTTCTGATGTATGACACTACTTTCCACCATCTCACATAGGCATGCACATAATTCCTTCTGGACAACATAGTATTGGACTGTGTTTTAAAAATCTACTGTTTCTCAGCTGATATATACACACACATGTCACTAAGGTGTCCATACTATTTTCAGATTTTTGTATATATTTTGGTTATCATTCCTATTTCTTTCTTGTGCCTTCCAAGGATTACTTAAACATTTAAAAAAATTCTACTGCAGTACCTAGAGTATGCTTGGGTCCTTTTCCTTTTTTGATCACTGTCCTAGTTATCAGGTTTATCAACACCATCCTTCTATTACTTCTATTACAGTGTCCAACTGCCCCTAAGGTCTTATGCCCTATTCCATTTATAGATCAACTGGCTTAAATATTTCTTTTACCTGTACTAAAAAAAAAAAATCACATTAGACAGCATTATAATTTTGGTTCAAACATAATTTAAAAGACTTGGCAAGGAAGGGAAACCCACTACATTTGTCCTAGACCGTATTAGAGATCTTACAATCTATGTTCCTCAGAATCTCCATGGACCTTGAAATATTATCAAGTGTGCCACAGAGAAAGAAATACAAATAAAATACTTATAACAAATTTCTCTGGTACAGAAATTTCTGGAACATTTACAATATGTCTTCTATCTTTCAAAAAAACATTACAGGTATACAATTCCTTGGGTTCCAAGAGGATCTAGTGAGTCTTGTGAAAATGAGTGCCTACAAGCTACAGTGCAGAAAAGTGCTTGAACACTGGTTACTACAAATACAATGAAGACATGTAGTATTAAAAGATAATTCCATAATGAATGAGAGAAGACCTTTCTTAATTGTAAGAGATCTTAGCATTGATTGCTAAGTCTGTAGTCATGCTAAAAATCTTACGAGGTGATCAGAAATGTTAAAATGAAAAAGATGCAAGATTTTGCTGAAAGGACCCAGATAGAGCTGTCTCTTGTGAGATTATGCCGGGGCCTAGCAAACACAGAAGTGGATGCTCACAGTCAGCTATTGGATGGATCCCAGGGCCCCCAATGGAGGAGCTAGAGAAAGTACCCAAGGAGCTAAAGGGATCTGCAACCCTATAGGTGGAACAACAATATGAACTAACCAATACCCCCTGGAGCTCGTGTCTCTAGCTGCATATGAATCAGAAGATGGCCTAGTCGGCCATCAGTGGAAAGAGAGGCCCATTGGTCGTGCAAACTTTATATGCCTCAGTACAGGGGAACGACAGGGCCAAGAAGTGGGAGTGGGTGGGTGGGGGAGTGGGTGGGGGAGCGTGTGGGGGACTTTTGGGATAGTATTGGAAATGTAAATGAAATAAATACCCAATAAAATAAATAAATTAAAAAAAAAGAAAAGAAAAAGATGATTATAGGTGTTAAATTTGGATAACTGCTCACTTGATGTTTTAATCTTAAATATTATTGTTTACTTAAACATGAAACTAATTACTATATCACACATTTTAAATTAAATGAAAAAATACTAAAATTTTAAATAGAACTTCATATACTTGTCTGAAAAACTCCAGGTTAACCTGACTAACATATCCTTAATTCTGTGGCTTAGTAAACAGAACACACAATCATCAATGTTGTATGTACATGTGTATACATAACATGTAAGTGTAGATTGGTGTGTGTGTTATTTGTAAATATCTAGTCATCTGGAAGGTACATACCACACTAGCAAACGCTTGGCTGGACCCATAAGGTCGGATGACCAGTGGAATATCAAGATACGTGTCAATTCTCCAGCCTTCATAACCGCATTCCAGACACCTCACATAATCTTTCAGCTTGCCTTGGTACAGCTCATTTATAAGATCAGCCTAAAAACAACATCCACACTTTAAAAAATGTTCCTTGTTACAAGCAATTTTAAGTTATATCAATATACAATTCCTTGGTATTAAAAGAGACACAAAATGATATTGATTTTTTCCTACTAAAGTTTTAGAAAGCCAATATAATAAATATCTAAAATTTCGGGAACAAAGTTGACAATTGAAAAACTAACCACCTGAAAAAGAAATTAATAAAATTAGATTATCATTAATTTAAGACAAAATGTATATAATTAACTATTTCAATACTCTTAATCAATAAAACTCTTAGGTAGTAAAATAGATGGTAATGACATCAATTATCAATCACTATGTTCCTTTTCTTTAGACTGGATCCTAATCCACACTAGTCAGGTAGGTTGTTACAGAGCTAAGGAGCTGTCTGTGTTCTGAATGCCTTACACAAACACCACTAGTCTCACAGTTTATTCTGATTTATAAAATTCCACTGCTAACTCGGGCAAAGAAAAATTTAAATTTTAATACTAAAGATAAAATAATTTAAAGAAGGTTAAGATACGAAAATTCAAACAATACCTTAGAATTAATCTCCCTCAAAATATCCTCATCTAAAAGAATGCATCTTTCACCTACTTCTCACAGCCAGCCAGGGCTCTTCTGACTCAAAGTAGGCAAGTAATTCCCTAAGTAATGACCCTTCATATGAATGTCTTGCTTCAAGATTCTTTTGTTTGTTTGTTTTTTGTTTTTTTTGGAGACAGGGTTTCTCTGTATAGCCCTGACTGTCCTGGAACTCACTCTGTAGACCAGGCTGGCCTTGAACTCAGAAATCTGCCTGCCTCTGCCTCTCGAATGCTGGCTCAAGATTCTTGTTATCAAATTTTAGGAAGTCAGAAGGGATGCCTCAACTGATCTTAATGAAGTGCTGACTCACAGAGAGGAATGTGAACAAGGAGGAAGGGTAACTTCAGACCTATGAAGAAGAAACAGCCCCTAATACCATTTATATAAATTACTCAATCCCATAGGATTACACAGAGAAATCACCAGGTTGTTTAAATGTTTTTTTTTTTAATAATTTCTCAAGTAAAAAACAAATCGGGCTGGTGAGATGGCTCAGTGGTTAAGAGCACTGACTACTTTTCCAAAGGTCCTGAGTCCAAATCCCAGCAACCACATGGTGGCTCACTCTGTAATGAGATCTGACGTCCTTTTCTGGTGTGTCTGAAGACAACTACAGTGTACTTACATATAATAAATAAACAAATCTTTAAAAAAAAAGTAAAAAACAAATCAGAGAGAAAACATACTAACAGTTTCCTTCCTCATAATTTTACATCTTTTGAAATGTCCAGGATAGATCTACACACCTTCAGACTAGATTCACCAAAGCTGCCTACTCTAATACAACTGACTTGATGGATCTTTCTTCATTTTCCTGCTCCAGTCAGGTCTTCTGCATATAGAATTTTGGTTCAAACAAGTGTCAAAAAAAAAAAAAAATCTGGTATTTCCCCACCTTTTTTTTTTTTTTTTTGCAAATCAACAGTTATAAAACAATACTTATTCCTATTTATAAATTCTCTTATGTATTTTCTATTCATCTTTTAAAAGTTCGGGTATAGGCCTGACTTCATAATGTACAAATGGGTCCCACCTATTGTTTAAAAGATTCTCTTCCAAGCCATCGCAGTATTCCAATCACAGGTCCTTGTGCCTGCCACCTTTGGACCTCTTCCTCTTTCACCCCTGGGCTGCTCTATTATACTCTCATCCACATGGAATCCCAGAGTCAAGCCACTCAGTTAGTTAGGTCAGATAAATAAGGACCTTAAATGTCAAAGCATATGACTACACCTGATTGATCATCAAAATGAATATAAAGCTTAATGAATACACTTTATAATATGGTACAAATTATCATTTATTTAAAAAAAAAAAGAAGGAAAAACTACTCAAAATCCACACTCCCTTTTTCCTGAGTGGAAAAAGATCTTGCTCATATAGACCAAATTCCATTATTTTGCTGATGAATGTGCTAGCTAGTTTCATATCAACTCCACACAAGCTAGGGTCATCAGAGAGAAAGGAACCTCAATTGAGAAAATGCCTCCGTAATATCTAGCTGTAGGCAAGCTTGTAGGGCATTTTCTTAATTAGTAATCGATGTGGGAGGGCCCAGCCCATTGTAGGTGGTGCCATCCCTGGGCTGGTGCTCCTGGATTCTATAAAAGAGCAGGCTGAGCAATCTACGGGGAGCAAGCCAGTAAGCAGCATTCCTCCATGGCCTCTGTATTAGCTCCTGCCTCCAGGTTCCTGCCCTGTTTGAGTTTCTGTCCTGACTTCCTTCAATGATAGACTATGATGTAAAAGTTTAAGTCAAATAATCCCTTTCGTCTCCAAGGTGCTTTTGGTCATGGTGTTTCATCTCAGCAACACAAACCATAACTAGGACAATGAAGAAACCAAGGTCTGTAGTGGTGTGATGAAAATGCTTCAGACTCAGTCAATAACTTAAGAGAGTTCCATATAGTTGGAATTTAACTTCTAACTATAGCAGACTGATGCCCACGTCTTAAAAAAATCCAACAAATTAAAAGCCATTTTAAGATCCTATCTGCCTTCTTAGCACATTGTCCCTTTACCTTGAGAGAGAGAATTTACCTGTTCTGTTTGCTTCCATTTCTGTTCCAAAGCATCAAACATAACACGGCACAGTTCTTGTACATCATGCTGTTGCCAAGCTATTTAATATAAAATTTAATTAAAAATAGTATCAGACAGTATACATTGTGTTACTGTTTCAACATAAATACAAACGTGGACAAATCTATTTTAAGAAGTTTTAAGAACATAGGAAGAAATACTGCAGCTATGAAAGGACAGTCACAAAAAATAATCAAACCAATGTTGTATAAGTAGCATTAGCTTTGTGGTACTGCAATACTTGTTAATTTTTATTGTAAAGAAATGTGTTAGACACCCCACATTAAGGACATTTCTTCCTGCATCAGACAGAAAACCACAACCAACCAAAATGTAGAGCTACAGAGTCCAGTTCTAATGGATATATCTATGATATGTATGTAATGACAATTAATGAGAAAAGAGGCCATACTTTTTGTTTTGTTTTTCAAGACAGTGTCTATGTGGCCCTGGCTCTCCTGCAGCTCACTCTGTAGACCAGGCTGGTCTCAAAATCACAGAGATCCACCTCTCTCTGCCTTCTTAGTACTGGGATTAAAGATGTGTGCCACTACTACACAGCTAAGAAAAGAGGGCACGAATTTTAAAGAGAGCAAGGAGAAGAATATAAGAGGGTTTGGAGGGAAGAAAGAAGACAGAGAAATGATATAATTACACTATAATCTCAAAAAACAATTAAAAAAAGAAATAATATTTTTTAAAGTTACAAAGTTAAAAAGATTGCTCCTTTTTAATAAAGTTTTTTTCCCAGTATCTTTATTATGTAAAAAATATGTTTGAAAAAAAACTATAAAAAAGTTTAAACTCATTAAAAATAGAACATATCAAATTCAATTGTAAGAGAATCTTAATTGTTAAAATTTATCTCTCAGATATTAAGTAATTAAAAATAAATTACTTTAACATCCAAATAAAAAGCAAGATGTTTCAGGTAAAGATAATAATAGGTGTGACACTGTAATCCAGAAATCTCTGAACACTAGAAGTCGTTATCATTAAAAGAATTATTACCCTCACTGCTATCCCATCCAAAGCTCCTTGTAACATCTGTGGTCTCAATTGCTCTCTTTTTGCTGGTTTGTAACAAAACAAAAAGCCTTTGAAGCTGGTATGGGATACTCGTTACAGGATCTTCTTCAGAGTCTTCAAATTCCCACCTAGGAGAGGATGAGATCATGTTAATTATATCAAATTATTTCATTTCATATTCAATATCAAAACCATCACATAAGATCTTAATTCTAGGCAATACACAGAATTTGGATATTAACTAAAACTAAGAATATCTAATCAGTTTTTCTCTAATTTACAAGTTCAAAACTAAACAAAAGGCACAAGGCAGCTCCAGTCTTGAGAATAAAAGACAAAGCTCACTTAAATGTAAGGGTCAGATCTGAATCTGATGAAAACCTTGTCCAGTAAGTAATTCACAAAAAAATGTAGAATATCCACTGACAAAACATTAAAACCCAAACTCGGAAAAAACATATTCAATATATGTTTTCAGAGAATTACAAAGGAGAACAAAAGAAGTTAAAAACAGATTAAATCAATTAAGAATCATACTGATCAATTATAAGGTTTATACATTATCAATTATAATGTTATATGTCTTGTTTGGATCTGACTTATACAAATGGCTCAAAAAGTTATATCGCCATGCCAGGAACTCAAACACTGAGCTGTCATATCACAGGTGAAATGAAGCTATGCCTGCCACGCCAGCGCGATGGAAGCTTACATACAAAGCAGTGGTTCTCAAACTTTCTAATGGTGCATTTGTTTAAGACAGTTCCTCATGTTGTGGTGACCCCCAACCATAATATTATTTTCATTGCTACTTCATAACTTTAATTTCACTAATATGAACTGTAATGTAGCTACCTGATATGTAGCATATCTAATAGTGACCCCCGTGAAAGGGTTGTTTAATGCCCCATCCCCAAGGGTTGTGACCTACAAGTTAAGAACCACTGATATAAAAAGATGAGATTACCAATTGGTGCCATTCAAAGCTGGGTAATGAGTACACATGGACTTGTGGTACCATTTCCTCATTTGTAAATGTTTCAAATATTCAACTATACATTTTTTAAAAGCTATTAATGAGGTTGTAGAGATGGATCAGTGGTTAAGAGCATTGGCTGTTATTCTAGAGGACCAGAGTTCAATTCCCAGCATCCACATGGCAGCTCATAACTGTGTGTAACTTATGTTTCAGTGAATCTGACTTCCTTATACAGACATACATGCAGGCCAAATTCCAATGCACATAAAAATTTAAAAGCTATTAAGTAAATAAAATAATCCCAGTAGAATTTTATTCTCATAAATTTGTAAGTGATCATCTAGGCCTAGCTACAGGGACTCCCAGATAAAAAACTTAGGATCATATGGCAGAGAAAAGATTGGATAACCCCAGTTGGCTACTATACTCTGGAATTCTTAAGGTGTTAAACATATTTAACAAAACAAAATGCAAACCCCCAAACATTAAGAATACTATTAATGGTTTCCTGTCTAAAACTGGCAATGCTAAGATCACTCCACTACTCGAGGCTAACTATTAAGTTTCCTACTTTCCTGTTTACAAATGGTTTTGCTTTGACTCCGTCCCTCTGTCAAGTGTTCACTGTTTCTTATATTAGGACTGAGAGGTTGCACCTGTATGGCTCTGCCCCCTTTTACCCATGGGCAAACCCTTCAGACTCTGACTCACTTTTCTTCTCTGAGACCACATGTGCTTTACCTTCCTCTATACTCAGCCACTAGCTCTCCTGTTAGTTATCCTTATGGAAGGTTTTAGAATTGAAATTATAGGATCTCAAAATTCCATTACAACCTTAAAAGGTTATACATTTTGCTGGGACTTGCAATTTCATAAGTTATATAGTCAGACACTTTGTTGACACATTCAATTCTTCCCATTCTTTTACTACTAAAAAGGTTGCCAGAGTGTCATCTCAGGTTTTCACTCAGAAATACCAGTACTACCCACAACTGCCACTCTGACCCCATGCATCCCAGCTCAGCTTAATCACAGACCCTCAAAAGGACTTCTTTCAAATCATTCTTTGACCTGCATTACATAAGCTTCCTAATAATTCACAGACTGTATCACAAGCCTTCAAGTCAACAGTGAAGCGTCTATGTGGGCCACATACAAAGGATGAATGTGCAACTTCATCTTTCACTGTGGTGCTGCTCCTGTGCAGTCCAGTGAGGGCCCTAGGTTTATCTACACTCTGATATCACACTGCTGTAAACTTCTATCTAAAACCTCAATGTCAAAAGTCCACCTCATTGAATCTGTGTTTTAACCCTTATCCCCACTACAGTGGGTTTCAATGGCCCTCAAACACTTCTCTACTTACAGTTCTTGGGTTCCCTTGAAGGCTGCTCTCATGGCTGTTTCCCTTCCTCACTCTCTAAAGCTATGACCCTTCTCAACATTTCCTCCAGAAGTTACTCTCTCTACTTTGCTTTATTATCTCCCTTGGCATACTGGGCTTGTAAAATGAACTTATTTATATAGGTTCTCTATGGAAGCTCTTAAGGGGGAATTCAAGTCTTATTAACGCCGTGAACTCTGTGTCAGATAGAACTCATGGTAATGCAGTCAGTGTCCAAGGAATGCTTGCTACCCAATAGCCTGCTCTACAGAGCTGCAAATTTGCAGGTTACCTTCAGAGTTTGAGAACACACAGTTAAACAAGCACCTAGGATGCCAGGCAGATTTGTAGCAGCAGGCAATCATTTTGGAGTACTTAAATCTTCCCAGCAGGTTCTAGCCCATCCCAGCCATTGTGCGCATCTAGGGGCTTCTGCAACCCACCTGAATCAACTGCCAACAGCTATAGCACAGGGACAACGGCAATTGCATCCTGGCACCTCTAGTGTGGCCTCAGCAGTATCTGTGTACTTAGTAACTGATTTTACCAAATGGTGGTGATAACAACAGCAGCAGCAGCAACAACAACAACAACAACAACAAATAATTCACAGCTATTCTGAGAAGTGGGTAAGCATATAAAAGGGCTCTCAATAGTACTAACACATTATTTAGGGAGCACTAACTACTATTCACTATGACATCTAAAAGTTTCCTTATAATGTTCTCTTTCTTGTCAACCTAGCCCAAACACACCTACTTCATGACCTATTTCAAACTTTATTTCACTAAGCCTAATATATCTATTTCACTATTTCTCCATATTTCACTAATATCTCTCCTCTTTCAGCCCTTGTGGCACTTAGCTGACCCCAAATGTTAAATGTGAAATAAATTATTTCACAACACACAGGTACTTATTATAGACAGATCATAAATTACTTGAAAACAAAGATCTTACTTTTCCTACATCTCTATCCTCCCAAGAACCTAGAATATAATTATTGCTAGGCAACAAATGATAATGAATTAAAAGTGTCTGTTTCTACAAGCAAATCCAGAGAACAAGCTTACAAGTGAATATATGGGTGAGAACACAAGCAATACAACCAATGCCACTACAACTTTAAAGAGAATTCAAATACATAGATTATTTCAAAGGAGCCACTCAAAAGGAAGAGAAAAAGGAAAAGAAGTTTACTTAGACTTTAAAAGTCTAATTTGCTGGGCATATGGCACATGCCTATAATCCCAGCATTTGGGCAGGTGGATTTCTGTAAGTTCAAGACCAGCATGATCTACAGCGTGAGTATGAGGACAACTGGGGCTACCCAGAGAAACCCTATTTGGAAAACAAAACAAAACAAAGCACTCCCTAAGTTACAGATACTTACTAAGCAGAAGTACATGAACTATACTATAAGAAAACATTCATAAAATGGCTGAAATTTACTAGACGTGGACTTCTTCCATAAAGCATTTAAGGTATATGAGCTAGTCTTAGAAATATACAAACACATTTAACAAACAAGCTATGTCGTATTTTAATTAGAGAGTTTATGAGTTCAAAAATCAACACTGAAATCTTAAATTTAGAGAGGGAAGAAAATCAATGCATATGTTCTGGACTCTCTCAAAATCAGACACTCCTTCCCTACAAAAGCAGTAAAATTATGAATGGACAAAAGCAGTAAAATTATGAATGGGGACATTCAATAATTTGACCCTTTTCTATCAGATCATTTATGATTCTTCCTCCCCATTGCTTTTATGTCAGTCTTTCGGTAGACTCTTGTTCATATATAATATACAGGAAGTCAGCTTATAAAGTAAGAAATATCCCAAATATTACAAGTAAATCTATGAAGGTAAATTTAATTTAGGATTTAAAAACTGTACTTTTATTCTTACTTTCACTTATAGAACATTTTTCAAATACTCACTTATATAATGCATTCCTAAATTCAGGAGTCATAAAAAGTGTTTGCAAAAGGCTATTCAAATAGCACGTCATCGCCTGGTTTACTAATCCCACATAACCTTTAAAGAGAAAATACAAATATAGACAGATTAGCACTTGGGCTAAAACACTACAAAAACAAAAAATACATAACAGAGGACAAGACTGATTAGTTGGAAATTATTTCTGTTTTTTTTTTTTTCAATGCCACTTAAGAAAGCTCTCTTCTGCAGTATGTATTAGGTAAACTTTCTCAACAAAAGTCAGGATACTTTGTTACCAAGATACAAATAGGTATTATATGATATTTAACAAGATATTAAGAATAACAAATGTACTACACTAGGTTATATTAGTGTAAATAATCTTATTCTCTAAGTCTAAACACCAATAATTAAGATGGAAATATATAAGCATTTTCACTTTAAACATCATATATAACACAGGAAGATCCAACTAGCCCAACTGCCTAATTGCCTCTCCCCGACCCCGTCACCAACCCTGTGAATCAAATTTATTTGATCTGCAGCACTAACACAGGGAGCCAACTCAGATCCCCATGCTTATGAATATTTGTAAGCATTATCCATTTTCTTAAAAGCATTATTTCATGAGGTAAGATAAAAATAAGCAAAATAACTAAAAGTGGTTACTACATGGAGTACTGTCAATGCCTTTTAATTTTATAATGTAACAAATGGCATGTTTTATTTGCACAAAAATAACAACACTTCTAAAAACCATTATCTTAATTTCAATGAATTCACAAGATAGGGATTTGGACCTAATACCCAGCATTTTATAAGTGTCTCATATAAAGGACTTAGCTATCAGAACAAATATCAAACTATTTCAAGAATCTTGATTTGTTAAAGCTGCAACTTTTTCAAAGTATCCTAATAATCTCAGAACAATCTTCATAGTACTTATTTAAAACAAGATGAACAATTTTTTGTCCTGACTCAGAGCAGTCCCACTAGCATTTTGGGAAGTAAACCTGGAAATTGACGTTTTAAGCAATCATTTCTACATGACTTTTGAAGAAATAAATCCTTTTGACTTTACAAGCAATTTTGCTATGTGCTATACTTTGAAATAATTCTGCATCCTCTTTTATCCTGGGTGGTATGCATCCAAAATCCACTGACAGAAGTTATAAACCAAAGACCATAGTCCCTTTTGCTATTTCCAGAGCAAATAAACTCCATCGTGATTATCTATGAAAAAAAAATCATTCTAAGTTCTAATTATAAAATATAACAAACATAATACTATAGGTCATATTAAAACAAAGCCTGGAATGTACATCTATGACTTTACTGTTGAGATAGGTGTTGAATGCGATATTTAAAATCTTTTTCAAATTTTTAAAAAGAAAGATTCAAAAACCATGCTTAGCATTAACTAGCTGTACAAAAGACATCTCTGTACTTGTTTTTATTTCTTTCAACATGGATGAAACACTACCTTATGAAAAAGGTTTGTTGTAAGATGAAGACATGACATGGATCTAGATTATATTCATAAGGTAACTAACCAATCATATATACATGAAACCTTCAAATAAGCTAGCCTAGTAAGATGAAATAAAATTTTAATAATCTAGGGCTGGAGAGAGGGCTCAGCAGTTAAGATCACTGGCTGTTCTTCCAGAGGACCCATGTGGAAGCTCACAACTGTCTGTAACTCCAGTTCCAGGGGATCAGACACCCTCATCTGTCCTCAGTGGGTAACGTACACATATGGTATACAGATACGCATTATCAAACACCTATACACATTAAATAAACAAAAAACTTTAATGAAATCTAGGCTTAATCATATTCAGAAAAAAAATCTAACAGGTTAAAAAGATTTGTTTCTTTTTATTTTATTTGTATATGTGTCTTGACTGCATGTGTACATATGTATACATACCACATATGTGCCTGTAGAGGTCAGATAAGGGCATCGGATCTCCTGGATGGAGCCACAGATGATTGTGAACCCACATGAGTGTGAAAACCTAATTTACTTCAATCATAACAATTAAACTAAAAGATATAATAGGCCCAATAAAATAAGTGTGTTCTGTCTGCTTCATGGAAGCATATTTCCTCACAGCCCATCTGAATCTAAAAAGGGAAAAAAAGACTTCATTTCCAGAGAAGCTGACTTCAGAAATGTCAGAATGCACTCTTGACAGAAAGTAACCAAAATAACTTTTCTTCAGAACACAATATCCATTATTTTTTAGATTGCAGATAAATAACGGTAGAAACAATGCAGTTAAGAGAGCAAGTGGATGAGAGAAGAAATGGTACAGTGCTGACTCTGCTGTTGCTGGCCAGTCATCTTGCTCTGAAGCTCAGTTCCTACTGATGGAATGAAGAAATTCAATTAAGCCTGAACTTGCTGAGATTATGACTGTATGAAACACAACAATACATAGGTCTTACCAGTTTCTGACTTGTTCAAAATTGATGAATAGGAGTAGTTCTGGCTGACATAATCATTGGTAGAGGCCACAGAACCTTCTCTTGGCAGTGGACCTATGAACCTGTCATGCACGCTGTCATCCACGTTATTGGAGTCCTCCTAAAAAGCAGCACAGCCAGGATTTACTGAGAAAAAGTTGAAGCATGCTAAGATTGCTTCTAACAGGCACCCATGGAAAGTGTGTCCTGGGTTTCCTGCAGGCAGCTCTGAAAGATGTCTCACTCAGAGGACTAGGCAATACTCAGAAGACTGGCCCCTTCCAAAGAACTTAATTTTGTAGATTCCTTTAAAGCCCTCCTTCAAATGTTTTAGATGTAGCACTCAAGTCCTGAGTGAGCACTTCATAGTCACTTTTAAAGCTTAGGCCTAGAAGCCGAGGCTGTTCAGGAGCTACTGGATGGAATGGAGAGCTGCTCAGCCTCTAACGAGAGACTTCCTGTTAATGTGTAATACACTGCAAAGGGCTAAAGGGCACAAACCAGCATAAGCAGTGGGGATGAGGCAATGACGGTGACTAAGCAACTGAAGCTGCAACTCTAACACCGAGACTCTGGAGCTCTGCTCTAATAGCTAATTCCAATTTCAGAGTCACCCAAAACCAATCAGAACTCTGTGATGCCACAAAACAGGCTTCCGGGTGCCTGAGAGTGCCGCTTCAGCATGGACACACTGCTTATCACCGTCTCCGGCTCAAAGGGACAGCTCTATTCACAGCACATTTCTAACTGAGGCCATTAAATACAACAACTCATTCTAAGCAAATTGTAGTGAAGAGAAAGAAAGGCTCTGAAAAAAAATCCATATTCTGTAACACCTACGCAAATCAGACCAGGCCTTTAAATTTTTCCACATCTACATCCTCTGGAACTTATAACCATCAAACAAGATTTACTTACCATAGTGGGTTTTTGTTTTGCTTTGAGATTGTATATTTAAATTTTGTGTGTTTGAGTATTTGCCTGCATATATGTCTGTGCACTATATGCATGCAGTACCAAGAGAGTATTGAATCTTCTGGGACTAGAATCACAGTTGTGGGCTGCCATGTATGTGCTAGGTAGGAATCAAACCTTCATCCTTTACAAGAGCAGCCAGTGCTCTTAATCTCCGAACCATCTCTCCAGCACCACAGTAGTTTAAAAAGAAATAGTATCTCGAATGGATAGTGCTTTTACTTCTATTTGCACACCTCTTCAAAAGTCAAAACTCTGGAAAAATGCCCTTCTAATTGGGAGTCAGTGGGCTCAACAGGAGCCTGTTCAAGTAAGTGAACTGTGGTGAGTAAGTCAGAGAAAGCACCTGATTGACATGGGGATGGGGGTGTCTAGAGAATGCGAATGGAAATGGTCTCCCAAAAGAACTAATGAGTTTTATACTGAGCCAGAGGAAAGGCAATGGGACTACAAGTTTGCATGGTATTCTAACCTGAGCCTCCCCATCCTTTGCATAGCAGTAGTTCCAGTGAGGCAACAAACTAAATGTTACAATGGTGCTGTGGAGACCTGAGGCACTCATGCCATCACATTCAACTATCATTATCACACAATTGTACATCCCTTCTTCCTTCGGAAAACTGCACTCCTAGTGCACAAAAATTATGTCTTTCTAAATAGCTTACCAACAACATCTGAGGCGGTTCACCATCTTTATCTGTCAAATGCAGAAAGTTCTTCTTTCCTGGCTCAAAATTAGCATCAAGAAGAGACTTGTCACTGGTGTGATCCAGTGGTGCCTATGGGTACAAAATAATGTTAAGAGTATATATAAAAATGTGATAATAAAACACCAAACACACACATATTTATATGTAAATATTTCAGTAATGATTTGGCTAAATTTCTTTTAAGCTAGATTTTGAATGAACCCCTCTATCACGAGCTGAATTGCTGAGCTCAATTGACAGTTTATGCTGTGAGCATCCCAGAGGGTCACATTCCCCAGCATCTAAAACCCCAAACAAAGAAAAGGCGAAGGGATTGATGTAAGCATAATGTGTACTAAAAATCAATACTGCTTGTACATGCACATAGATTTCTTTTTCTAAAATGTATGCAATGCAATAGATTTTCATAAAAACTAGAAAAAGTTATATAACTACTGAATAATCCTCCAATCTCCAAGAATGTCAAAAGGTTTTTTTTTTTTTTTGCTTTTTGTTTTTAAAAATTTAGCAATAGCACAGGAAAACAGAGTACTATGAACATACCAGAAATTCTGAGAAATTAAAAAGTAAGATAGAAAACAGTTATGACTTATGAAAAAAACAAATCTAGAAAAACCCTAGAGCTCAAAGTACCTACAGTTCAAAGTGCCTCTAGGAGACTTATGGAGATAAAGGTGGTAGAAAACACTAGTGAACAAACGAGGAAAGGCGTTCTGGTCAGGCCAGCCCCTCCTTTTCCTCCTTGGACTAAGCAGTGGACATCAGAATTTATTCTCTCTGGATACTATAGCCACCGAGGTAGAGAGCAGAACCATGCAACCAGATGCTGGTCATCTCTCAACCCCAGAGAGATGGGCTAACATCGGCACGCCCCATCCCTCTAACATGAAAATGGAAACTGAATACTGCACATTTAGTCAGCCTCCATGCAGATTCTTGACTACAAAGATCTCCGAGTAAAACAAGAATCACTAAGCCTTTGGGGAGATGCTGCAGTATAGAAATGAGACAACACAGAAAATGAAACAGAAACATCACAAAGGAAGCAAGCAGTTACTACCACAGAAACTGAGACATAAAACAAACTCACACATCTGAGACTGCATACATCAGAAATACCTTTGAGCTTGAGAGTTAAAATGCACAGTTACACAAATAAAAGGAAATGAAAGTGATTTTATTCATAATTTTTATTAAAATAAACTTCCAGTAAACATGAAAAATTTCCTTTAGTTGATATGTATAATAGTCACCTTTTTATGAATACAAAACTGATGACCTGATATTATGCAAATTTTAGGACAACTGGTGACTCTAGAACCAAGGCAAGGGAAGAGGGATCAGTCACTGTGTCTATACGGTTTTGATAACCATATAAAGGAAATTGTAATGTCCAAGCTTTCATTTTAGCACCACTAACAACAGCAGTAATCACAGCTATGACATTATTATTAGCAGCTTAAGCAAATGCTTTAAGTCTGAGGGTTTACCATGTCAGCAGTAGTGACTCCATTTTCCCTGGTCAAATCAAAGGTTCCATTTATGTAGCCTACTTTGTTGGCCACATCTTCAAAGAGCTTTCGGACTGGGGTAGATGCTGGTAAATTTAATGTGATCCGTTCACTCACTGTCTTCGAGTTAGTAGTGTCTTGTATTATACATAAGACTCTAGGTTCTTCAGCAGCATTTTCTATCTGAAATTTTAAAAAAGTTTCAATTATTCTTAAAAGAAACACAAGTATAACTAACCATAAAATTTTATGATCAGCGTAAAGAACCCATAAGACAGTATTTTCTCTGTGTTGTTTTACTCTGTTTGAAACACATCCCAATAGATCATGTCAAACATAAGCACCATGATTGCTTTGGGGGAAGTAGCCATTCCTATGGGTATCTGCTTTTACCTTTTAAGGTTATAAAGCAATAGAGCCAAGAAGCCATGAAAACTTAAAGTTAAAAATTACAAAATTTAGGGCTAAAGCAATGACTCAGGTTAAGAGAGCCTGTTGCTCTTCTAAAGGACCTGAATTTATTAGTTCTCAGTACTCATGCTG
This sequence comes from Mus musculus, assembly GCF_000001635.26. Classification (NCBI taxonomy): domain Eukaryota; kingdom Metazoa; phylum Chordata; class Mammalia; order Rodentia; family Muridae; genus Mus; species Mus musculus. Next base: position 112,052,856 of record NC_000073.6, on the reverse strand, counting down.
AGCATGAGTTCATATGCACTTCTAACTCAGCTCCAGATCCAATGCTCTCTTCTGGCTTCCACAGGCACCAAGCATTTTGGTGGTATACAGACACACATGCTGGCAAAACACTCATACATGTAAAAAGTTCTCAATTAACAAGTTTGACCTTTAAAAATATATCATTACCAAGTCTTTTCAGCTATCAACCTGGAAACTGAATTATAAATTTTCCTTCCTTCTTTTTATCAGTAAATGTCAAGACAATTTAAAAAAATATATATATCCTTCTCAAAAAAAAAAAAAAAACAAGTATGCCCTATACCCTCCCTTAAGCTCTTGAAAATACTGACTTCCTTTTCCATTTCTCATGATACTAACAGTTAAATCAACTGTGTCTGAACACACCAGATGCTTGAGTAGAAGAAATTCCCTCTTCCTCATCTAATGGCGACCTCAACATGAGTTACCTATATCTACCCAGCTTCTGAAACCAGAGCCAAGCTGAGCGTCTTCCAGTTCCAGCTTTCCTCTTCTAGTCTACTTAGGCATCCCTTGTTGCTCTGTTCTCATGCTATAATCAGAGTATCTTCTATCAAAATTGTGGCAACACCTTCCCTTCCCATCCTGAGAAGTTTACTTGGAACACTAGCTCTGGTGCTACATCTCGTGCTTTCCCTGGAGGAGCTGTGGGTGGCATCCTTGTGAAAGGCTCTTCAGAAACACACCCTTTACACCCTGGTGTTCTAGCCAAGCATCTTGTCTTCTCCTTTCCCCTTCTTGTCCCATCCTCTCTTCTCCCATTCTCACCTCTCCTCACTGTGTCGTACTGCAGACTGAATTTATAGTCTCTGTATGTTAGCCAATACTCTCGCTCTTAGTTAAAGTCCCATTTACAAGAATTCCTTGTCTGTAACAGGATCAACTTCAACCTTTTACGTTCTTATTATCCAATTTAAAATTAGAATTAGTATCAGTGATGAATACTGAAAACAGGATAGCCACAAAGTTTATGTCAGGTGAGGTAAAGTAAAATCACTGCAATCATTGTTTCTGCAATGTCAATTTTGGACTTGTAAGGGATTGTGTGAATTAAGGTTAATCCTATTAGACTGGAATAGAAATACATCTCTATACAACAGATTGGCTAGCACTTCATTTCAGACAAATAAAAATTTTAATTAGTAACAATAACAAAAATGAAAATAAAAAATACCCAATCTATAAATAACAAAAATGAAAATAAAAAATACCTAATCTATAAAAACTGACTACAACAAAAGGCTATTATTATTAATATACCTATGAAACAGAGGAAAAGCCTTCAACTCTGTATTTAAAGTGGACATTAACACACAGAATGGATTAGATTACACACTTAAAACTAAAACTAATAAACATAAGCCAGACTTAAAAAAAATCTGGTCTGCTGTAAAAGAGTGAACTCAAAATAATTTCAACTAGTGAACTTTTTTTTTTTGGTTTTGTTTATGGATTTTTGTTTGTTTTGAGACAGAATCTGTTAACATCCTAGGCCAGGCTGATCTTGAATTTCTTGCCTCAGCCTTCCCAGTGCTGGTATTAAAGGTATGACCTACCATGCCCATCAAGTATCTGCTTTCATAATTCTAATATATGTTAGGAGAATATGATATGGAAGATGCTATAGCATACTGTACTAAAGTGATATTATGGCACTATCACAGGGCTCTGCATTCCTAGCGCCCAACTTCTTTAACATGTGTGAGAGTAAAGTATAAAAAAAATATCTAGACTCTTCTCTTTCTACCTGAACATACAGTGAAGTTACTATAATAGACCCCATGTGAAGAGCAACTGTGCTATAGTAAACATAAATTTAATTTTATCTGTTCCTTTTACTTCTTTTAATGGCAATAATTATTTTATATGTATGTATATATTGCCCTTTTCAAAACAGTGAAGCCTGGGCATGGTGGTACCTACCTTTAATCCCAGCAATTAATAGGCAAAGATGAGTTTAAAGACAGCCTGGTCTACAAAGAATGTTCTATGCCAGCCAGAGCTGGACCTTGTCACTAAATAAAATAAATATATAAATAAATGAAGACTATAAAAAAAGACAGAGAAATGATTTATAATTCTATATCTCAAAAGAAACCTAGTAAGATTTTGTTGAACAACTTTCCAGTGTTTTTCCTATGCACATACACAGGCTTCTCAGATACAGGCATTGAATCAGAGCAGACATGCTGTTTTGCAATTCTTTACTTATAAATATGTCATCCAATTCTTTTTCTATTAGACTTTATCATTTTAAGCTGGAAAATATTATTAGTGCATAGATTAATAATATTTTATCATTCTATGTTACCGATTCCTAGATTGGAATTTGGGGGGAGGGAGATAGGGTGGGGTGGGAGCAGTGTTGAGGACTGAGCCAGAGCATTGGGCATGCTACTGAACTACACCCCAGCCCACAAACTTTTAAAAACAATTATGTGATAGAGCTTTGTACCTACTCTGTTTTCTAAAATTCCCATGTCTACCATGTTTTACTCTTGAATTTAATTCCAGTATAATTTAAACAAATACAATGTTCTTTAAAGGTCTAAACTAGCCCTTTATAAACTATTACTTTATTTTATACCCAATTATTTGTTTTTTCTTTACTTCACCTATAATTAAATTTAATATGTGGCTATCAACCATACATTTCACCTAACTTTAAAATCCCTGTAAAAAGTTTTCTTTTCCTCACCTCAAATTTGGAAACTGATTAGGAAAAAAAAAAAAATTTCCCCATTGGAAGGTATTATAAATAAGCCATTGTAATTTTATAATAAACAGCTTTTCAAAAGCAAAACCCCTCTACAGTATCAACTTAATAATTTTCTAAAACATTAAATTTCAAAATACATTTCATAGATTTGAGACAACTGGGTAGATACCTATTCTTTGAGGCTCTACTGCAGAATGGTGGGACCCAAAGAAAAAGGTAGTATGATCTTCAGGTGAATTACTGTTCTTTTTCCTTTTCTCCACTTTTCGTGAACTTGAGTTGGCTATGTTTAGGTCCATCAGAATGTGTGACACTGTGCTACTTAAAACTGGGCCTTAAGAAACCAGTAGCCTCCACTATGCATCCTGAAACCACCCCTTCTATAACCACCCCACATGTAAGAGATCCAACTACACCAGCATTAGCTTGCTATGTGGAAGCCGTAGCAGTCTACATGGGCAATTGTGGCCGCTGAGTGGAAGCACTGAGGTAGATGTGTGACATGTGGGAATAGCATTCTTGGACTTTCCATTTAAAGCCAAGCACCAGCTAAATGGAGCCAAGGCAAGATGCCTCAAGGAACAAAGCTCAACAGCTGAGTTTTTGCTCAAACTTCATCCCACACAATCCTGAGTAAATAAATTAATTGTTCTTTTAAGCCACTAATTGTTATGCTAGGCTGCTATCAACAGAAGGTAACAAAAACATGGCAAGATACAGTCAGGCACATGCAAACTATTACAGAAGATGTGATGATGATGGGGTATAGTGGGGTGGGAGTGGGAACACATCTGAGCACAGCTCATGCTTTAAAGTAGGGAGCAAGTGTTTAGTCCAAAGAGTTCTAAGAACTCAAGATGAGAGAAAGCTATAAAGTTTTAAAAGCCTACAAAAGGTTCCACTTAGGAAGACAAATGCACTTAGGATAAGGTATTGGAAGAGCAAAGTTCCCTACATAGAAAAACTACGAGGACAATCAAATCTATTTATTTTACAAACACACACACACACATGTACGTACATTAGCCTAAGCACTGCATGTGGAAGATGTCTGGTGTCTAAATTCCCAGCACAAGCAGCTGATTTTCCAGCACAATGGAAAGAAACCCTCAAAAAGTTAAAATAAATAATAGAATCTTGATTCAAAAAAGTAACCACATTAGGATATTCACAGAGCAGATAGTGTTTTCTTCCAGAAACTGCTCTGCTACTAGGAGAATACAGAAGTAGCTGATAAGGGAAATCCCAATTACACCCTGAATGTATAACGTTCTCTTATATTTTTGGTTGTGAGCCTAGCCTTTAACGGCTGAGCCATCTCTCCAGCCCGTATAACGTTCTCAAATCAGCTTTTTAAAAAAAATATTCTTAACAGTCAAACTTTAAGAGGTTATTGCTGTCAACATTGAGATTTTTCTAACGATGATGACAACAACATCCCCAAGCTTTGCTAGGGCTTACAATACTGTAATTCTAAGAACTTAAGAGACTGAGGCAGGAAGATTCCAAGTTCAAGACCTGTCAGGCAACTTAGTGAGGCTGACTCAGAATAAAAAACTAAGAGACTAGAGACATGGCTTAGTGCTGGGCTTGCCTAGCAGGTGTGAGGTGTGAAGTCCTACACTTAATCCCCAATACCTCAAAAGCAGCAACAAAACAAAACCCTGACAACAAAACAGTTCTTAGATGTTTTTTATTTAAAAATACAAAGATATATAGTTGATGGCATATGTTCAATGTCATTTGTAGAAAATAACAAAACTCAAAGGTATCAACATTTGATTTTTCTGAGAGAAAAAAGTTAAAGAATTAAATCACTATGAAGGGTCTTTTCCTTCTCCTATGGCATTTATTATATTTGTATATACCTGTGTAGTTTATACACACTATATGTGTGTGTGTGTGCGTGCGCATGCGTGCTTGCACGTGTGTATGTGTGTGCATGTGCTACTGTGTCTTCACATGTGCTTTGCCCTAACTTGGCTTTGGATGACTTCCTGCGTGAAGGGTCTTCTTTACTTCCACATTCAACCGTCAATCTGTTTTCTCTCCAGGCTTTCTTCCTTCAATGATGTTAAAACTAAGCGAATATGGTTACAAACTTATGTACATGCAAAGTCCATTTCTCTACTTCTGGGCAAAAGATGCCATAAGGTAAGATAGCCAGTCTTGGGTCTTTGCTGTGGCTAGTCACTATTCATAAATACTACACTGCAACACATTATTATTGAGTATAAATATTTTTTGCTACCTGAAATTTATATAATTATTGGCCTTGTTTAGAGTATTCAAGTTAAGTTATAAATCTTGGTCTGCTGACTAATGAAGATCTTGATTTACATTAAAAATTATTTTAAGATTCTCTTTATACTCCATCCAAACCCCTAACATACTCAAGTAATCTGTTTTCTAAGTGGTCACTTACAACAACACTTGGGACACATGCAAACACAAAGAAGAAACTTGAGGGGAAAAGCAGATGTGGAGGAATGAAGGAGAGAGAGGTATGAACTACTGGTTAGAGTGTAGTGCACAGGGAAGTTTGGGCTTATTAGAAAGAACCACAGGGGATCAAGAAGCTAACATTTGTATCTAATTCTTCAATAAGCTTTCTAGATATAGGGCTCAGTGTGTAAGACATTTGCTGTCATGCTGAAGACCTGAACTTAATTCCTGGAGCCTACATGATGGAAACAGAGAATGGAGTTCCCTAACAAGCTGTCCTTTGACCTTCACACACAGGAGCAAGCACCCCCCCCCAATAAATAAATAAATGAATAAATAAATCATATCAAAAGTTTATAAGCAGTAATTTTGTAAGTAATTTATTTAATCCCCTAGTACTATTTAGTGCAGAAAATAAATATATCTGTACTAATATTACATTCAAATGCAAAACTAAGGGCTCTACCATTTTCTTTCAGTTCTCCCTTACTCACTTGTTAAATACAAAGGACTGTACAGATGTAAAATTCATTTAAGATGACTTGTATGCTACTAGAACTGCTTAGGAGTAAAGTAGCCAGACAAGCAGAAAACTTAAGACATGCTTTGCTATTGAACAAAACACAAGCATGCTGTTACTCGCTCTGCTGACTATCGCACTAAAGCAGTGACACCAGCAAGCTACCTGTAAAAATTTCTTCTTCATTTCATCAAAGATATTTTGTCTGCATCTCCAAAACACATCCTATAGCATATAAAGACAAAATGAATTATTTCCATAAAATAAAGGCACAAGTGAAATAAAAGCAAAATACATTCTAAGACACATACAATTACAAAATTAAAGACCATCTAGAATTTTACTCATAATTTATATTGCAATTTTAATGCTGGGTATCAGTCGTATATATATACTGAAAACCTATGGTACAGTGATGACATGAACTGGCATTTTTAACAAAAGGCACCTTTAAGGTACGCTTACTATAGGTACTATTTTTTAACAACGATGAAAGCAGACACACATTTGTATGCAAGAAGAAATGTTACCATTAATTACCAAGAAGCAATTTCTTGAAACCCTGAGTCTGCAGTATCCATGCTTCTACACACATTTCTCTCTTGCCTCCTCCTTTGCTTAATATGGAGAACATACTGAATGAAAGAAAGGTCATTTTGCCTTTACAACAGAAATATAATTCTAATAGCTGTAATCATTTTTCAAACAGTGACTTCAGGGCAGAAGGGTCAGAAATTCATGGTATCTTCAGCTACATAATTAGTTCAAGAACAGTCTGTACTACAAGAGTTTTTTTTTAAGGGCAATTCTAAAATAACAATCATTAGCAAATTCAATATATGTTCTACCAAAACCTTTTCTATTCTACAGTGACTCAGTTTCTAACCAACATGATCATTCTGTTTGGCACAAAATTTGAATTGTGCTTCTTATCTTTTAACACCCACTTTCCTGTGCCAGAACAGTTAGTTTGAAAATTTCAGTTTGGTTCAGAATGTTGACTATATTTTTCACAAAATAATACTGACCTGCAACCAGCTGTTAAAGCTGCACTAGCAGCGGCCTAGAATGTAACAGTGAACAAAGCTTAGCCCTTGGAGCAGTCATTCATCATACAGTGGAAAGCAGGCCACTAACAAACCCGGGCAGTCTGGGACTCACCACTCTCTGTCCATGGTACCTAGACTGCTTTTCCATTGGTAGCCTCACGTCTTTGACCCAAGTTTCACTGTGGCATTTTCAAAACATGTGTACCAATTCTTTGGCATAACTTTTAGCTAACATAGGAATCTAGTGCCATACTCTTTACATATATGGAAGGGCCTTAGTGATTTCTATGCTATACAACATGACTTCCAAGGTTAGGTTAGAAAGGACTTTAGGTTCTTGGCTCTATAAGCCTTTATAGTTGCAGCTTGTAGGTTGGAAGGAAACTAAATAGCAAATGAAAAGGCCACTTGCAGATATGCTACTCCTAGCCTCAGTGAGAACCCAGCTGACAACCAGCATTGACATCACAGTCTGAGGACTCCTTCAAATGCTTTCAGGCCTAACCTTGATGTCACTCAGCAGAAAAATAAGTTGCTGCTGCCTGTCTTGCCTGGGCTGTATTCTGTGAGGAAGAAGTGGGGACCAGTAGTTACATAACTGAAGATAATCAGAACAGTTCACCTCTTCCCTCTTAAAATTATAATCTTCCTGCTACCCCTCATCTCCTGTCCTCTTAAGTGTCTCCATGGTTCCTGTAGCTGCCTGATTAGCAGTTAATACCTAGTGTCTTCGTCTCCAAAAATCTTCTACTTTGAGGCAAGACAAAATACACAGGACTACCCTGGCCCCACAATTTAACTAAAAAACCAGATATGCCATTAAAATTGGTACTCATTGCTCAGTCTTGGTCAGAAAGTTCTTTACGAGGAATGAAATACAAAATAAAAAAATATCTATAAACAACAGTAGCACATGGCACCAAGTTCAAAGCCAGACTAATTTACATAATGAGTTCCAGGGCAGCCTGGACTATATAAGACCACCCTTTCTCAAAAAATGTTTTATATTTTAAATGAACTCAATAGATGGAAGACCTAAATATAATAGCTAAAACTATAGATTATCTAGAAGCAGATATATCTGGGAATTAGGCTAGATGAAAGATACATTTTCCAGCCAATCTGGCTGTGTCTTTAATCGCAGTACCCAGGGAAGCAGAGGCAGGTTGATCTTTGTGAGTTCTAAGCCAATCTGATCTACATAGAGTTTCAGGCCAAACAGGGCTACATAATAATATACTGTCTTAAAAAAAATAAAATTAGCTTAACTTTTTGGTGAATGGTTCAAGGATAAGTAGCCATATATAGAGGGGGAAAATACATACAAATTTAAAGCATATCTTATGTCCTACATGAAAACATGCCCATTTCAGGTATATTAAAGACCTAAATAGCAATGCCAAAGTCCTAAATCCTTAAAAAATTTTATAGAATATCTTTAAAATTTTAAGCTTAGGAAAAAAAACCACAAAAATGAAGGGAAAAGGATAGTTAATGGTAATTAAAATTGAAGACATGTAGAGTTAACAAAACAGAAAGGGCCAAAAGTTGGAAAGTTGGTAAAGAATATTTACAGTAAAGCCAACTAAAAAGCCTGCTACCTGAGCCGTAACCAACAAGAACCCAGACAGGATAGTTCACAAAGAAATGCTGAAATATGTAAAATTATCGATCAGCAAAAAAGACACTCGAAAAACCAAGATTTTTCATTCTTCATGTGAATGCAAACCGATTTCACCTTCAGGAAAGTTTGACATTATATCACCTATAAAACAAAAAGTGCTTATCCTACAACTTACCACTTTCATCATTAAAAATATTCATATGTCCCGCTGCTGTCTGGCCATCTACTGATTATCTCCTATAGAAGCTCTGGGTTATAGCAGACACACAGACATGTGCAATACCCATTGCTTAAAACACAAAAACTGCAAGCGTTCCAAATGCAATCCAATGGATAAACCAAGAGCAGGTACCATTAAAATATGAACTGAGCTATGCGGTTTTGGTACTATCTAACTGTTTGGGCTTTTCTAAGCCTGCTGCAGCTCCCAAATAAGGACACGGAGGCTTATTTTTATTTACAATGCTTAATGGCTTAAAGCTTTAGGCTTGCTCCTCAACTAGCTCTTAACTTACATTAATCTGTTTATACTGTTATGTCTGTCATGGATGACTACCTCTCAGTTTCATATGTCGGACTTCTTCCTTCATCTGACTCCTAGAGTTCCTCTCTCTTTCTGGAATTTCTGCCTATTTCTTTCCTCCTCTGTCATAGGCCATTCAGCTCTTTATTGACAGGTGATACTTTTACACAGTACATTAGAGATTATCCCTACATAATGTATATGTATTTATTTTTGTATTTAAATCTTAAGAAGAAAACAGCAAATTTAACTGGCATATATTAAATAAAAAAAATTAAAGTACTATCCTCTCATTATCCCTCCTAGTCATAAGATAAAAATAGTTACCCAAGATAAAGGAACAAAGCAATTTGCCTTGGCATCAGAATCCATAAAACTTATCTAGGAAAATGTGTAGGAATATGCATTTTTAGTGTGAACAAACAGAAAGAACAATATGCCTACAGGAAATACATGTCATGTAATATTAACAAACATCAACACACAGAATAGAAGCAATTTGGAGGTGGTATGTCAGAAAATGCATGAAGGAACCAAGGACACCTTAACAGAGGTTTCTAATAAACCCTGGTTTCTAAGATTCATAGATATATTTTAACCCATTACAAGAAAATTCTCAGATGGAAAAGAAGCCTCTTAAAGATAAAACTGCATTTATTTAGATCGTGGCTAAATATTGTAACAGTTTTTCAAGCCACATACAATACTCTAATCTTTAAAGTATTTGATATTTTTAAATCAGATCAGTAAAATTTTATATAAACCAAAAAAGGGGGCAGGAGAAGAAAGGGTGGAAGGAAAGGAGGCAGGCATCCTATGTGAGTGTACAAACTAAAAAACTCTGAGAACAGCTCTGGAAAGCAGCAGTCTCACTAAACAGGAAACTTACTAACCACACTACCACAACCAATCACCAAAGAACAAAACTGACCTCACAGCACCATCAACTGCCAAGAGAGACACTCACTTGGCTATAACAAAGAGTTCACCAGTCCCGAATCAGGGAGGTGTCCTTCAGGAAGCCATCGTGGGCAGAAGCAAGTACACTTGTCTTCCAGTCTAGGGAGGAGTTGTCAAGGAAAGGGGAACCTGAACTCAATCACCACCCAACAGTAGCAACAAGGCACTTGACCAACAGCTGAAAGTCACAACAAAGTTTCCCCAAAATGTATTGTCCTATAGTTGGTCAAACTGCCTACAGATTCTCTGGGCTCAGCCTAGGTCATGGTGGTGTGTTTGAATGCACCAAGAAGTGCATCTTCAGTAAATCCAAGACCCATTGTGATGCCACCCTTTGGAAAAAGGTAAGAAAACTGGAATTAATTAGCACTCCAAGTACAATTAATTGTTCCTTGATAAAGGGATGGGCCACTATTGTTCCCACACAAAAACAGCGCCTGGCAGGGCCCGAACCTGAAACTCCACTTGCGCTGTCGCAGTCAAGTCTGCTGTCAGAAGCACACTACCCTGTGAGATACATCTACCCTATAATAAATAGGTCAGTTTACGTAACAGCCACAAACATACCATAAAACAACAGACCCATTTACAGGACTGGAAATTCTAACTCTAGGTATAGCAACAACAACAAAAACTGACAAGAGCTAACCAACTTGTACAATATCCATGTTCACAACTGAATAGTAACAACAACTCAAAAGTGGAAGAAGTCCAAGCACTCACCACTGAGATGGCTTAGTGGGAAAAGTGCTCACTGTCAAGCCTAACTAACAACTGAGTTTGATCCCTGGAATCCACCTGGTATAGGGAGAACATAAGTTGTCCTGACTTCCACATGCATACTATGGCATTTGTATGCCCATACACATACATATAAAGAAACACATCTTTTAAAAGATGTTAAAAATGTAACCATCTGTTTATTATGGAATCTTTGGGTATAAAATACAGATTTCACTCTTAAGAAATGCTTCCTGCATATATTTATTTAGCTGATTCTACTGAGGACTTAGAAGCAATGACATGTTTCTAACAACAGATATGTCCAGAGTTTATGTTTTTAGGTCCCAGGTACCATTTTGCACAACAAAAACAGGATCCTAAAGTCTTGGTAGAAATTTCTGAGAAGGTACAAAAAAACCTAAGTACTTAAAGAAGTACTCAAAATATATCAAGAGAGTGTAAGAGTCCCATGAAAGGTTGTTCTCATTGATCAGTTCTATATAATTCAAACTTAAGCAAATGATTCACTCAGTTTAAGTTAACATTTGTTTATGATACAGAATGGGAAACAAACAAGTAGGAACATATTCTGAAATTTTAAGCAAACATTCAGGTACTGATGATCAGCAGTAATTATTATAGAGCAACAATCATTGGCCTAGTTAGAATTCCTTGAGAAACCTTTAGAAAAAAAGTATTTTCAGCAGCCAGGTGTGGGGACTCATGCCTTTAATTGCAGTACTCAGGAGGTAGAGGCAGGAGGATCTTTGAGTTCCAGGACAGCCTGGTCTAGAGTTCTAGGACAGCCAGGGCTATAGAGAGAAACACTGTCTCAAAAGAAAAAAAAAAAAGTATTAAAAGTTTTAAAAACCAATTTTGAAAAAAAAAGTAGCTTAATAAAGGTTTTTAAACTATTTTGATGATAATTATTCCCCTGATTTAGTTTGCTTTCTTTGTATATGAAATATTCTTAAAAACAAATAAAATTTACTTTGTGTCTATTCTAAAGCATATTCAAAGTGTAATGAAATTATGGGTAGAGTGTGATAAATGAACTTTTATTAATTTATTGTTCAATGTACTATGGTATAGATTTTCTGAATTTAATAAATATGTTATAAATTATTTCAATACATAGCATTTACTTCCAAATTATAATAGCATAACAACATTCAAGTACTAAAATACAGGCTGACTTGGATAAAGTATGCTTGTAATATTTATGCCTGCTCTCTATACTAGTGTATGCATCACTCAAGCAACTACATTCCACTGTCTTTGAAAATATTTTTGACATAAACTTACAGAACTCATATTAACAGAAATGTTTTTACTCTCATGTAGCTTATTTTTAGTTGCTGCAATCAATTATTCAATTCATAGGAAAGTGTAAGAACTTTAAAGACTAGTGACTTAGGGTTTCTATTGCTGTGATGAAACACCCACCAAAGCAAATTGGGGAGGAAAGAGTTGATTTGACTTATGCATACATATCACTGCTCATCATAGAAGGAAGCCAGGGCAGGAACTCAAACATGCCTTGAAGGAGTGCTGCTTACAGGCTTGCTCTCATGGCTTTCTCAGACCACTTTCTTACAGAATACCAACTCTGCTAGTGATCTTCCCATGGCTGCCTGCTGATAAGTCCTGTGTTGGTCATGCTAAAAATACACTAACAAGTATCAAACTTTGCAACTAACATTATTTTTAGGAGGTGAAACAGTAAGTGTTTACTATTCCTGTTATTTGTGATTCTGATTTCTGCTTAGATTCCTGCTGCTGATAAGCAGTGACTTACTCAGCTTGTGACACAACTGACCTGTTCACAGGTTGGCAATATTCCAATATTCTAAAGCTTGACCTAGTGTGGAGGTTTTTCTGCTGCTTTTGTTGTGCAAACTTTGTTCCTTAATTCAAAACTAGTGGTTAAATAAAAATGGCTACAACCACTTACTGAAGGGATTAGAGGTAGGTGGGTTTTGAGTTACCTGGCTAGGGGTTGGAGAGAGAGGGGGGAGGGGAAGGGGACGCTGTCACAGAGGAGATGACCCACAAGCACGCGGCCAGGAGAAATACCAAGTACTTTGGGTACACCACTGGGGAAGTAGCCGGGCTAGTAGTTAGAAAATTACATTAGGGTAACTCCCCAGTAATTAACCAATAGTTTTTAATAAGGAACAAGGTTTGCACAGCAAAAGCTGGTAAATGTGAGAATACACTTGTAGGCAACTAGACCTTTGGGTACAGAATTTAGCATTACAATATACTGCAACAGACCAAACCTCAACAATCTACTATTATACTATACTTATCTATTTTGTGGTGATGGAGATTGAACTCAGGCCCTGGTGCATGTGAGGCAAGCACTTTTAAGCTACAACCCTAGCTCATCAAATATTTTACTTTAAAAAACATGGATAACTTTAATACAAGAGTCTTAACAATGCTCTGATCATAAAGATGTTGCATTTAAAAAAGTGTTAAAGTTTTCAAAATTCAAAGCTGTCTATTTCTATGGACATTCTTTTTGAGGAATTCCTTTGTGAGCTTCAGGAACTTTGTGCTGAAGTCAGAGCATCTGGCTAGAGTCCTTAGCATAATTAACATTTTGGCTGGGTAAGACCTACACAATTCTACCCCACTCTGGCTCAGTATTAGAAATGAACCTTCTATTACAGATTCTAATAGAGCATCATAATGCCATGAGAGTTACGCATCATTAATGGAACTACCAGTTATCCTCCTCAGGACAGATTTAATAAACACCTAATCCTTGACTATAATAGAATTTTTATTATACTATCCCCAAATGCAAAAGATTATCTGCAAGGAGAACATGTGAGTTTTATCATATTGGGAGAAATCTGAAAAAGTTTTGTTTTCATTCATATGACCATCTCACAACGGCTAATAACTAATCCGGCAAGCACATTTTGTATACATATATAACTGAGTTAGAGAGAACTTTTATTAGCTTATGTCATCACACTTCCTCATGAAACAGTTGAAAATGAAGAAAAGACCCAGCAGGGAGTGGTGGTACATCCATTTAATCCTTGCATTTGGGAGGCAGAGGCAGGAGGATCTCTGTGAGTTACAGGCAAGCTAGGCTAATGTTCCAAGACAAAAGAAACAGAAAGAACACAGAGAAGTGATGTTAAACTACTGGCTTATTACTCCCCACCCCCACCCCCGATTCTGTAGCCGTTATCCTTCTCACCAAACTAGGTACTGTGAAAACTCCTTTCTCAAAAAGCCTAGTAAAATTATACTAGGGCCATTAAACAGTCAGAATTAACTATTAAGAGTAGACAGTCTTTTATTGCCCTCTCTCCTGGTATTATCAAGCACACTACTTGCATAAAGTATGCAGGATTAGGTTTACTAGGAAACCAAATCAACCTCATGCAAAGTTGCACTGTGCCATTGGTCATCAGAGAGACAAAGTCACATCACAGAGACCTTACTTTACACGAAGAGCTAAAATATGGACTCAACAAAACAAGCAGCAAACAAGGCCTGACACTGCCAAGTAACAAGGAGCTGAGCATCTGGGGCTGCCACACTTCTCTGAGTAGAATGCAACATGTGCATGCATTTCAGGTAGATTTGGCAGTTACTTACAAAGTTAAACAGATACTTTCCACACAAAAAGTATGTCCTAGTCAATCTCATTTCCTTACCCACTAGATCACAATGTGGCTGTTTTATTCAGAATCATCAAAAGTGTAGCAACAGCCTGGCCTACATAGTAAGTCCCTGGTCAGGGAAAGGTACAACACAAGACCCTGTCCTCAAAAAATAGCCCCCAACAACCCAGAGAAAAACCAAATGTCCACTAGCTGGTAAATATCTAAACAAATTGTAGCACTGAGCAACAACAAAAACAAAAAGACTAATACAAGCAACAACATAGATCAACCTCCAAAGCTTCACACAACTGTGTGGTTCCACTAAAATGATACATAAGAAAAACAGCAAAACAGAAGGACAGCAATCAGACTGGCAGCAGTTTACTAGGATCTGACTGGGACAGGAGCTAAAACAGGAGAGAACTTTTCTAAGGAGGCAGGACCACCCTATATTTGACTTGGTGGTGGGTGCATAACTGTATAAAGCTGTCTGTCTCCACAGAAAAGATTTTACTCTACATAAAATACACCTCAGACACCTGATGCCTACTCAGACTTTCTTCACCTAGGACATGAAGGGCTGGGCTGTGACATCCAACCTCTGCTCTCCTTACAGAGTTAAAATCAGACTATACTTGCAGAAACATGCTATGTCATGTCTATTTTTTTTTAGAACTCTTAAATTATTTCTGTATTGTATTACTGGTAAACAATACACTAGCAAATATTTTAACACATATGAATTTAAAATGTCAAAACTAGTATCTCTCATGTCTTTTGTATTAGAAAAGTGGCTATAGGTATCTAATTTTTCACCAATTCCTTTTCATAACCGCAAACTACTAAAATATACAAAGAAATTACACCACATGGTGTAAACTCAAAATTAAAACATTAAACATTTTTATGTTAATAAAACATGACAAGCTGTATATAAGATCATAGACAGCTTATCAGTATTTACTAAAGCAGTGCATTGTATTTTAGAAGAGTCATACAAAAACTTGACTTCTTAATATAACCTGGAACTGGAGCTGCAATCAAAGTTTCCTTACGTAGTAAAGTCTTAACTTCACTCAGAGCATTGAGCTATCCTTAGGAATAGTTCATTCATCCCCAAATAAAAACATTCCTGGAGGGATGTCCAGTAATCACTCCGCAGTTGCCACACTACGGTCACTCTCTAGTGAGTAAAGAAGTAGATATTAGAGTTAGTAGGGAATACTCTATATTAGGGTGTAATATCTCTTATAGCTGGTGGTACAGGAAGTTAAAGGCCTACACGAATGCTGAGAACAGAACTCAGTCCTCTAAAGGAGCAGTACCCGCTCCTAATTTCTGTAGAAAGAATATCTTGTATATTGTATGGATGCATCACCTATCAACTAAAAAGGCTTATGGCTTAGGTAGGAAATAGAGGTGGGACATCTAGAAGGAGAAAGAAAACTGAGATAGAGCCAGGTGAGAGATTCACTGGAAAGATGTGACTAGTCAGATACATGGTACCAGAGCACAGGTAACCAGCCACGTGGTAAGGGTAGAATAAATGGGATGTTTTAAGTTATATCTAGTTAAAGAAGGGCCTAGCTATAAGGTCAATGTATTTGTAAATATACTTTAAGTCTAAGTCTTATTTCTGGGAGCATGGGGCTGAGAGGAAGAACCAAGGACTAACTTCAAGAAATTCTTGAGCCACCTATCCAGTCCCAAGTTACACATATTATATGCTATAGATCTCTTTATTAATCTCAAGGCTCACAAAGAGATTGGAGGAGAGCACTCAGGAAACAACAGCTGCATAGCATTCATGAGCATGTGCCAACACAGAAGGTTAAGGAAAAACTACACCATCCTGGTTTGTGTGTGTGGCTCTCAGTGAAAATCCCAAGCTATTTTTAGAACACTAACTTCTCACTTGTAAACTTCCTTACAGCAATAGGTGAGAAACTGCTGAGGATTTTACAAACAGATCTGGACACACCCACGATCAGACTGTAACTGGTGGCATTTTCTAAAGGCAAGAGAGACCTACCTGATGAGCCTACTCAAGATGTTAAGTGTATCATCGAAATCAATCAAGTAATTATGTGAAAGGACATTCTGCCAAATAACACATGTAGAAAATACACTAAAATGTACTATTATGAAAAGCATTTTATTAAAAAATAAAAAAGTACCTAATTATCTTATTTCAAATGAAAAAAAAATCAGGTAAAACATTTGTTAAGTATTCCTCTCATTTTCACTTATATGCAAATTTTAACAAGTTGAAGGACATAAAATATCTTGGAAAAAACTCTTTCCATAAGCAAGCTTTAGCAACTAAACTGTATAAAAATTAAGGCATTCTGTGAACTTCTAGAAAACAAACTTATATTTCTTGATTCTTGATGTCTGTGCAATAAAATGTAAAATCTTTCAAGATAAACAAAGCCTCTGGAACGTTTGGACTCAGCCTGCCAGAACTAGGCACTTACACTCAATTGGCTCAAGCCCTGACCACAGTGCAATTATCTGCCACTTCCTAAAATGTATTACAGCCTTTTCTGTTTTAACTGTTGCTCCCTGTAACTGAAAGCTCTGCTCTGTCTTTGTACACTGACCATCCTCTGAGGTCCAGCTCAAATGTTATATCCTCAGAGAATCCCCCTAGAAAAGCCAGCTGCTCCCTCTTTTATAGCTCCACAGTATCTCTGGAGTGCACATTTGTCTCATCACGTCATCCTCTCCTTTAGGCTAGACTGGCATTTAAAATGAGGTCATTTCTTATCTCTCCAACTCTGTGTTCTTGACAGGTTTTAAGCTCCATATCTGAACTGAATGAATGCCTCAAAATCAAAAGTAACAAAAACCTTCATTAAGAAAAAGTATATGTATAATTAAGTATCACTTGACACAAAGGAATTTCTAGGACAAACTATAATGTTTTGGTTATGCTAAAATTCTCTCTCTCTCTCTCTCTCTCTCTCTCTCTCTCTCTCTCTCTCTCTCTCTCTCTCTCTCTCTCTCGGTTTTTTCGAGACAGGATTTTTCTGTGTATCCCTGGCTGTCCTGGAACTCACTTTGTAGACCAGGCTGGCCTCAAACTCAGAAATCTGCCTGCCTCTGCCTCCCAAGTGCTGGAATTAAAGGGGTGCACCACCACTGCCCGATGCTAAAATTCTCTCTTAAGTCATGAACAAGACAGATACATTTCTGGATCTAAACTATCCCCCTGCAAGGCTCATAAGTGAAAGGTTTGCTCCCCAAGGCAGCACTGGTCAGATGACTGGATCATGAGGGTTCTACCCCACCAATGGGTTCATCCATAGACAGATTTTTAGTACCGGCAAGTATAAGAAACCAGGAAGTGGGATTATTGGAAGACTGGAGACATTTTTGTTTTTGTTTCGGGACATGGTCTCTATAGCCTTAGGATGTCCTGAAACTCTCTATGTAACCAAGGATGACCATGAACCTCTGACATTGACACTACTACCTCCCAAGTTCTGAAATTATAGATGTGTCCAAGCATGCCATCTTGGAGACACACAATAGAACAGTGGTTCTCAACCTTCCTAATACTGTGACCCTCTAATATAGTTCTTCATGTGAACGGATTATTCAACCCCCAAAGGGGCCACAACCCACAGGTTGAGAACTGCTGCGCTAGAATATATCTTAATCTCGTCCCTTAATCACTTAATGGCTCTTCTCACTTCCACACCACAGGCCAATGGGGACTAACAACCATGGACTGAAACCATAAGCCAAAATAAATGTTTCTTCCTTCTGTTTATGTTAGGTATACTGTTTTAAGCAGTGGATGCTGGGGACACATGGTTTCCCCAAAGGTAAGCCTATCATCTTACCAAAGGTTTCAGATTCATTGTTTTTAAAAATATTTTCCCTAAAAGCTCTTAAAAGTTTTTATTTATATCACATAGCCATTTTTAGTTACACCACTTTAGTTACACCGCCACAGAAGCAGGCGGATTTCTGAGTTCAAGGCCAGCCTGGTCTACAAAGTGAGTTCCAGGACAGCCAGGGCTATACAGAGAAACCCTGTCTCGAAAACAAACAAACAAACAAACAAACAAAACAGTCTTTGTTTAATTTATCTCTACAATAAACACTACACATAATGATGAAAGCACAGTTCCCCAACAAAAGGCTATAGGTCTTAGAGCAATCAGCTAAACCACAGTCAACAACACTGATAGAGACAGTATCTTCTACCCCAGAGTTAGAGAAGATCAGAACATCAATATAAAGTTCTCAACATGGATCATTATTAGCAACAACATTCCACACCAAATCCTTACAAGTGAGCAATTTATGTGGTTGTTTAAATGAGAACGGCTCCCATAGACTCATGTATCTGAATATCTGGTATCTAGATGGTGGAATTGTTTGGGAAAGATTAGGAGGTGTAGTCTTGTTGGAGGTATGTCACTGGAAATGGGCTTTGAGGTTTCAAAAACCCACACCATTCCCAGTTAGCTCTCT
Organism: Mus musculus; assembly: GCF_000001635.26. Classification (NCBI taxonomy): domain Eukaryota; kingdom Metazoa; phylum Chordata; class Mammalia; order Rodentia; family Muridae; genus Mus; species Mus musculus. The sequence continues at coordinate 112,034,152 of NC_000073.6, read as the reverse complement.
TTGCTTCTTGCTTATAGATCAGATGTAAGCTCTCAGCTACTGCTCTAGCTACCATGCTTCCCACCATGATATTCATGGACTCTTACCCTCTCTAACCCTGAACCTCAAAATTAAATATCTTTTTCTACAAGTTGTTTTTGGTCATGGTATTTTGCCATGGCAATAGAAAAGTAACTGAGATACTTATTAATCAAGTAAATTACCTTAAAAACTACTTATATATATCAGACCACATTTTCTCAGGACTTCATAGCTTAAAAAACCTTTTCTTTAATTTTCACTATCTGTATTCAGTTACACATTCCAGCTCTCAAAAGGAGCAATAAAAACAAGTCTTAGTTGATCATACAAGAGACTCTTGTCAAGTCTAAAAACTAGCACCATGGATAATAAAGATATTCATTAATATGAGTAGCAATCAGAATTCTGCCTTTAAATCTAATTAACAAACACACTGTACAATGCACAGAGGATGCTGTTCCAAGAAGTAAGGATGGAGGTGATAACAAAGGGTAATATTGCAATACATTGTTTACTGAGTAACTCTTTCCCACACTAGCAGGTTGTTACTCTTGTCCTTATAGAAATTTAAGTAACTTGCCCAAAGTATTTTACCATTAGTATTTTGAACTAAAAATTCTGTCCTATCTCAGGACAAAAGGAAGAACACAAATGACAATTTACAATAAAGGCACAAACTTTCAAAATTTAAAAGGTATAATGCTGGGACTTCAGAACTAGAAAACAACAATCAGATTGAGGCAGAAGAATCAAGAAGGGTCCATCTTGCTGGCTGAGAAGGATTTCCACCCCTGCTACACTATACCAATAGAACACCAAGCAGCTGGGTGGGGTAGGGAGTATTTTTAAGAACCTTGATGAGAATGACCACATCATTTTTATCAATCATTTGCCAACTCTGCCAACTGTAATCACTTTGGTGAAAAAAAACTTCTACAATAAAAAATTGCCTTAGATTTGACACCACTAAACTCCAGAAATACTCTGTGTAATGAACCTCATAGAAGAACTCTGCCTCTGTAGAGTTCTAAGTTTGCTGACTAAAAATCTTTAACAAGGAACTTTTTAAGTGGAAGATGGTTTTTGAAACTTTAATTTTTTCTAAGTATTTTACCATATTAATACTGTCTTTTATTTGTTTGTTTTGGCAACTATTTTCAATGGAATCTTTCTAATGTGGCATCCATGTAGCTCTGAAAATGTTTGAACCTTCTCCCTCCATCCTGTCTTTACCCCTAAATTATAGAATCTAGACACAAGACATGAGGAGGATACATCACTAATTCAAACTAGTGGATTAAAATTCAAACAAACAAACAAATCAGGAATTCTAAGAAAACACTGACTTTCATGAAACATCCAATTTCACCCATTTAAAGTTCCTTAAAACTGGGTAACAACAACAACAACCTTCCTAACATTCACTCAGGACTAAGCACAGAATGACACAAATGCAAGGGGCATATGGGAACAGCCTAGTGAGAGAGTGAAGGGAATTCAAACACAGCTGGCCCAGTGCAGCAGACCAAACACTAAGTGAGGAATTTCTTTCTGGTTAAAGAGTATAGACTGGACGTATGCAGTTACTTCATGCTTCTCCAACTTTATATCTAAAACAAGAGAAAAGAAAAAATTCAAGAGCACAAACTCACAAGAAACAGAAACAGGAGCTTAGGAGTTAGAAAGCAAGGCAAGTGGTATTGACTACAGCAGGCAACTAGAAGCTGTTGCTGCCTAGCTTAAGCAGCAAGCCAGGCACCTCGGATACATGCTTATTTACATTTTAGCATGAAGTGAAGTCCAGGGCTGTGTGTGTGTGTGTGTGTGTGTAGGGAGAAACAAAGCAGCATTGTAGAAGTGCTTGTAGAGTAAGAACACTGAACAGAATAGAGCTCCTCTTTACCCAAACTAGAACAGTTTAATCACCAAATCAGGTAACTGTACTGAGTTAAAACCAAAGAATAAAAAAAATAAAAAAATAAATACCTGCAGGTCCACACTGATGAATGATAACTGAGCAAGGAAAGGGGCATCCTCCTCACAGAAGAATAGTGGGAAATTACTAAAGGACTAGCCGTGATGACTGCTGTCTAAACATCCAGACAGATGCTAAAATTAATGAATAAAAATTCAACAAAGGGACCAAAGAGATGGTTCAGTGGTTATGAACATTGGCTTCTCTTATAGAAGGATATCCTCTTCCGACCACCAAGAGTATCGGGAACATTTGTTGTGCACAGGCATACATGTAGGCAAAACACATAAAATAAGTAAGTTAAAAAAAAATCAGTCTCATCTTATAAAAATTAACCAAGAAGCTGCCACCTGTGTGGTCTAGGTCATCGGGGGAACTGTTAGGGGACAGTAGGAAAGATGACCATCTTACCTGAGGGATCCCACCTGGTTCAAATGACCAGAGACACATCAGCACCATCCTCTTTGCCTTATTCAATGCACAAAGGATACAGCATGTCTGTGATATCCTTCTACTTGATACACAAGTTCAATATACTGATGAAAAAGCAGCAGACAAAGCCAAAGGAAGGCCAATCCACAAAATAACTGACTGCATTCTTCAATGATTAAGGTTAGGAAAATGGTAGTAAAGACTAGAAAATTGCCACAAATAAAGAAGAAAAATAAAGACAACTAAACACATTGTGGATTCTGAGGCTGATCTCAGAAACAAACAAACAAAACCTTAATGGAAGTCTGGTAAAATTTTGAATTTTTTTTCCACTTTGGCAACTCATTTGTACTAAGGTTGATTCAGACTTGAGAACTGCTTTACAGTCATGGAAATACTAAGAGAAAAAGCTAGAGAAAAGGTATGCATGAATTTTGTATTCTTCCCACAACTCTTTCATAAAGACTTTTAAAAAGAGGAGGCGCAGAAACTAGCCATTTCAGATATCCTAGGAGAACTGACAGCAATCTAAGTGGCAGTTAGAACTTCCAGGTTCCCTCTTCTTCAGAATTCTTCCTGACAAAAGAACAATCTTTGAAAAGCATAACCAGGCATTTATGAAGGACATATGCAACATTCTGAAAACTGGAAAACTGAATGAAATCTCATCTGCATACTCCATGATTAAGATTCATAGGACTTCCCTATTTCCTATTTATAAGCTTGAGGGGGAAAAGTGCTTTCTGTGCAATTCACCTGTTACAAAAGAAAATGATGTGTTCCTAGATGCTATGGTCTAAAGCAGGGGTTCTCAACTTCCTAACGCCACAACCCTTTATTTAATACAGCTCTTCATATTGTGGTAACACCAACCATAAAATTATTTTGTTGCTATTTCATAACTGTAATTTTGCAACTGGTATGAATCATAATGTAAATATGCAAGATGCAGGATATCTGGCATACAACCTCCAGAGGGGTTGCAACCCACAGGCTGAGAACCTATGGTCCCAACCCATACTTTTACATAGCACCAATTTATATACTGAACCCTAATCACTAATATAATGTTTGGAGATGAGGCCTTTGGAAGTTTATTAGCTCACAGGGGCACAGACCTCATTAAAGAGAAAATATCTTTATAAAGACATCCCAGAGACATGCCTCATTCTTATCCACTATGAGACACAGTGAGTAAGAGACGCTGGTTTTGAGCAAGGAAACACCTTGATCTTGGACTTCTTTGCCTCTGAAACTTTGAGAAGCAAATTTCTTTACAAACCACCTAGTTTATTGTATTTGCTGCAGCAGCCCTAACAGACTAAACTATTGGGACTTTGTTAGGAAATTATCCAGACATGTATGTCACCATTCAACAAAAGCATAAACACGGGTTGACAGTGTTTGTATTCTGCATAGACCCCCAAAGACCTTTGAAGGAAAGCAACTGTAGGAAAGACAAAACTCAATACAAGCAAATTATTAATACAAATTAATTCGGACGAAAAAGTATGCAGAGGAAAAAACAAACAAACAAACTACCAGCATTTCCAAAGAGAGATAAGTCATTTCACACATAAAACAGACTAACAATAATTTTTAAACATTTGGGAGAAGGTGTAACTTAGAAATAATGCATATTACAGCAAACTAAAACCAAAACCAAAAAAGATTTTCCCTTTTATTTTAGAGACTGTTTAGCTGGGCAGAGAATTATCACCCAGAAAAATTTTGAAGGAATTCCTCTTGTGATGTTGCTGAACACACCAGCTTCTTCTATTTTGAAGTGTCCTACCTTGCTCTTGCCACCCATACCTGGAGGAGTCTTAGAATTCCAAGTGGTCTCCATTACATCGTCTATTTTAGCTGTACTGCTAGGTTCTGGCCAGTCCGTCCTGCTCACTCAGGACTCACTGGGCCTGGAAACTTTCCTTAAGTGACTTAACTTCTTTCACGTCCTTCCTTCATTTCTTCTGCTCTCTCCTGAATTCTAACTATGTAGACCTTGGCTCTACCAACTTGCTCTAAGCGTGTGTCTGTGTGTGGTAGGTGGGAAGGGGAGTTGTTTCTCATCAATTTTTTCTTTCCCAAGTTTTTCTTTCAACTCTCTTCTACTAAAGTTTGTTTAAGACAGGGTCTCATCGAAGCCAAAGTCAGCCTGGAACTTGCTATCTACATAAATCAGGCTGGCCTCCAGTTCACAGAAAAGCTAGTAGAGCTGGTAATTTCTTACAATGACAAAAATGGTAGGTGTGACTGTAAGAGCAAAATGTGTACACTCAATAGTCTTTATAACAACTATGGCTTTTCAACACTGGTTCTACTGACTAAGTTACAGGAATTTGGTTGGTTTTTTTTTTTTTCCTTCCTTCCCTTTCTTTTCTTTTCTTTTTCTTTTTCTTTTACTTAATCAGAGACAGGCTCCTGAGCCTGTCCCAGAACCCTCCACATAAACCAACTCACAGAAATCCACCTGACTCTGCCTCCCAGAGTGCCGGAATTAAAAGAATGTGCCACCATACCTGATGTACAGGAGTTCTTTGTTAAAGGGGCTGCCCTGGTCCTATAAAGACGTTGGCAGCATACCTGGTTTCTATCCACTGGATGTCAGCAGCACAACCCCTGCTCTTTCCTGAGTCCCCAAACTGCCATACTCACCCCCTGTCGCCCATTAAGGACCATCTGCTAAACTGATAATTTAGAAAAAAACCTGAGAACTGTGAATTCAACCCCATTGTGGTGAGGGGCATACAACTACAGAACACTACTAAAATTCTATTTTAAAATATGGAGGTAATTATCTGCTACCAGAGGTAGTATGCACAGACTTTTAAGCACCTAAGTCATATTCTCATCTTTAGAAAGTAACTCTAAAGTTATAGTGAGGGTGGCTAGGGTCAGCCAGCCGGGAAGCAGAGCAACCACTTAGAAGGACATTTGAGTGATAAAATAATTACAGAGGCAGAGTTACAAAGTGGTAACCGTATAAGAGATGTTTCCTACATGAAGAACTATACTTTTAAAAAAACAAAACAAATAAATAGATGAGTTAGATGTAGAGAATCGATGAGACACCTACAACATGTAAATCACACCCAAGACTAAGGCTGCACAACTGTGCTTACTCAAGAGAAACAGTCAGCCCAGGGACGCAGAAGAAATAAAAATCACGATCATAAAATTTGACAGTACAGTACGACATCAACAACTACCTAAAAACAACAAGCTTGCCGAGCTCCAGCCACACAGCCCAATCATCCAGACACACAGAAACGTCAACTATCAGTGCCAAAGTCTCCTCTCCTGCTCCTGCATGTCCACTGTTTCCCAAAAGCACTGGAGTCACACACAGTCTGCATTCAGTCTCCTGTCACTGCATTAAATGGTAAGCTTCAGAATGAGCCGACCTCTACTAATACTCAGTTTAAGACGCTGACGGTATTATCTGGGAAGCATCTCTCAGGCAAGAATCGATGCTCTGCAATAAACAAAATCAGAAATGACCAATGTGGCACTGCAGCAATTCCAAGTAGTTTAACAAAGAGAGATAAAATTAGAAGAATACTCATTTGATATGGTAGACAAGGATGAAAAGATTTCTTCTACAAGAAATCAGACAACAGAGAAACCAATAGTCATTGACGATCTCTACTACACAGTTGTGAAGTTGCTGCCCTCAAATGAGTTAATACATACACAGGATATGTGACCGTATCTGGTATCCCAATAAAGATCAGTTATTACTATCATCATTAGATGCCAAAACCCATATCCAAATGCAAAGAGTAGTGACAGCACAGGGAAAAAACATCAAGGTGTGCAATTTACATGTCCACTTATCTAAATTTATATACTCTGTGTGCTGAAAGTATCATTTTAAAAACTTCAGTGACAGATGTGATGGCACACAAAGGCAGGAGAAGCTCTGTGAGTTCAAGGGCATTCTGGTCTCTATATATAGGGAGCTCCAGGTCAGCCAGGACTACATAGGGAGACCCTGTCTTGAAAAGAAAAACCAAAACATTAATAAACACGTTCCTTTCTGTTCATACCCGATGACACTCGAGGTGTCCATTCTAACTTTCTCCTACAGGGCAGAGTACTCCTATATGCTATGACCCAAACCCTTATAAGGAAACAAAGAAACAACCACCAGGCAATAATTAAAACTGAAGGTACTAAAAGCAAGCAATCTCAACATCAAAATCAATATTGCAATTAAGTCACATAGCAGAGTAAAACAGTGATGCGCTCCTCAATGAACACCGCCCTCTCCTTTTGCTCTTTTTGGGGTATAATTTAGGAGTACTAGAATGCTGGAACATGTCCAAATGAACAAGCACCAAGCAGCTGAAGAGCTGAGGAATGCAGACTCCAGAACAGAAAGGGTGAGTGAGCTCTGCTTTCTCTATCTTCAGCCATAAGAAAAGCTCTCCAACAGAAATGTTGATCATTGACAACTATCAAAAGATGACACTAAAGATCTAGATTTATCTCAATGCAAAACCTTAAAATAACAGAGGTCTGTTATTTTAAGAAGAAAAAGCTGTTATCAAGATAAGTCATGGATATGGAAACAGCTTGCCAATTATGCTATGGAAAATCTCCAAGCAGAGGAATAGCCAGTTAGAATTCAAAGTCTCCTTCCATCCTTACAACCATACAAATGAATATTTACTAATCTATGCTCCAGCAAAAACACTCCCCTAGACTTGTAATATATATAGAAAAACAAAAGTGAGAAACACCACCTCTGCTGTCAAGGAATTCCCAATGAACATCATAAAATGTGTACCATAGTCAGAAACCACAGTAGATGTTCCAAAATACTGTTTATGAACTGCTAAGTGAGCTCTGCTCTTATGCTAAAGCCTTCTATGGAGAAAATCCTTAGGTTAAAATGCTCCAGACTCTTTGACAAAGAGGGTTTATGGACTGTGTACGGAGGATTTGAACAGGTGAAGTAAGTAGGAAAGAGGGACAGCACAATAAAGCAAGCTGGAGAGAAACCTGTTTGTCTACATTAAAAACTTGTTCCATGGGAAGAGAGATAAGCTAGGAAAGGGCAGGCTATGGCCAGAAGCAAGTGTACTGCACTTTGAATACCAGGCTGCACACAGCCTACACAGCAGCCACTCAACACTGCTGCCACCACTGAAAACTGTGTCCTAACAATGAAATTCCCATGTCAACCATGCTCATGTATCACAGAAAGCTATTCTTTTTTTAGTTTTTTAAATCCAGCAATTTAAAAATCACTCCTAACTCAAACCAAAACAGGCTGGGAGCTGGGCAACAATTAGTTAATCTGTACACTAAGATGCCGCCTACAGCAGTTCTCCAAGGGACATTTGTCCTGGAGTTTTAGGACCAAAATAATCTTAACTTACTTAACAACTCTATGAATTCACACATAGAATCGAAAGCCACATCCATAAAGGTCAGACCTTCTCTGAAGCAAAACAAAGCTCTCTCGGGTTGTTAATATAGCTGGAATAGGCACAGGTAAGCTTCTAATTCTGCACTGTATTGTCACTTACTAAACAAGTACCCGGAGAAATAGAAACTATTCTTAGAGCTCCAAGGTAACATGGACTGAACGTAAGAGGATGAAAAGACCCGATGGAGGACCCAAGCTCTAGACCCCCACCTGTGAGTCCTTAATTTGAACAAGTCACTTTCAACCTGAGAGCTGTACTTCTCACTCCTGTGAGAAGTGAAGTGGTTTAAATTACACGATTTGCCCTCAGATTTAGCACTGTATAATTCAAATGCTATTTGATAACAAAGAAAATAAAACTCATTACTAAAAACACAAACAAGAGAAAGGCCATGTTTTAAAGTATCTAATGCTACTAACTAACTAAAGGAAGAGAAGGGGAGAAGCCCACATATTTGGTTTAAGAGATCACTAGCTTCCTTTTGGGATACAGCCCTGGTTAACTCAGAAGCAAATATGGAAGTAGAAGCAACCTGTGAATGAAGAATGAGTGAGGCTGACAAGTAAACAAACAAACAAACAAAACCACTATCTGGCTAGGTAAAGAAAAAGTCTGCATTTCAAGAGCACTTCGGTGTATATCCCAGGAAGCAGGAACTGTGGATAAAGTACTGAAAGCCAGGAACAGGAAATAAAGCATAACATCCAGAAGGAAAAAAAAGTTAGGTTCATCTGATAAGGGAGATCTCCTCAGATAATCGAGAGTTCAATCGTCCCGGAGGTGAAACTAGCATTGCAATATCAGTTTTTAAAACAACAGGTAAGTTTGTGCAAAGCAGGATATGTGCACATCTCTATCAGGACTTCTACAAACCGAGTCATTAATATAATATTATGCAGGGTTGTACTTGTTGTTCTATTTTCTAAATGTTGGAAATTAAGGGTTAATTTTGTTTCTTAAGATTGGAAACCAGCACCAAAGGAAATGAAGGTTAGCTTTCTCGTAAAACCTATTCCTTCCTTCCTTGTTACTTAGTACAAAGTTCAAAATGCCGGACTGGACCATAGGAGGACTCACATTCCCGACTTCCTAACTCTCAGTTGTTGAAACTGTTCCAGAGGCAAGATCTTTAGTTCGTGCTTATCTGCTGTACTGAGACTTAGAGATGTCTGACAGATAAAATACTGACACACACACAACTCAGCCTTAAACAGCAAACAGGCACTCCACTGAGTTTGATAGCACACACTTTTAATCCCAGCATCGGGGGAGACAGACAGGGAAACCTCTTAAGAATTTCCAGGCCAGCTTATCTACAAGTGAGTTCCAAGCCAGCCAAGTCTGTACTTCAAAGTCCACATAGTAAGATCCTACCTCAAAACGGCAAAACAAAACCCTAAAAATCAACTTATTATCCATCTAAGGAAAGATGGGAAATTTTAACTATTCAGGTACAAAATAAAGTCACTTTGCATTGTGCCAGGGGTTGTCTGTGTAGCAACAAATTGCTACAATTAAAAAACAAACAAACAAAACCTAAACATTTAGGAATCCGAAATGATCGTGTATAAATATCAAGATCCTACCATCCTAATTTCAACTTAACACTTGGCATCTATTTAAGGTATATGAGATATAAAAGTCCAAAGCATTAAGCCTGACGACCAGCAGTTAAAAATACATGTTTGAATATGCTGAGGATATTTATAAAGCCAACGGACTATTAATATGTCGAAATCCACTGGCCAGTGCAGGATTCTACCTTTAATCTTCTACTACTGACTGTTCAAGGGAAGCCAAGAAGTCCGGGAGTCTTATGTCACTCGCTTTTAAGAATTTAAGTCACCCAAGTTGGCAACACCAGAAAAAGACCAAAATTACACACAAAAACAACGTTTCGTCTCTCCATATGGTGAAATTAACTCGGCTATCTCTTACCCTCCCGTTCAAGCCCCACTTAACTACTTTTTCAACGATCCTGGGTAGGCCCCATTTAGGCTGGCCGATAGTACTACGAAGTAACAGGAGGGGGAATGGAGGCTGGGGGGAGGGGGGTGGGGAGACCGACAACTCTTTAACAGTTAAGTCTGCCCTCCCACAGATCTCAACTTAGGTGTCGATTTCACAAGCCCCGTAAGCTATACGCTGTCAAACCCCAGAAGCAGCACCGTCACCCCGTCCTGCCCACGGGCAACTGTTCCAGAATGTTTTCTTTGAAACGATCTCTCTTAACTCTCTCGGCTCGACGTGTGTGAAGTCTGGACTTCAAAGGCCACTTTCTCTCCGCAATACTCCCCCCCACCCCCGGGAGCAGAACCCAACTCCTCGGGTCCAGTCTTTGATGCGTTAGCCCCTCGCAGCCGGAGCTCTCCCTCGGCTACGTGGCCCCGGGAACCAGCGGTCTCCAACTGCCCGCCGCGCCCACCGTCCACCCGGCCCCACGCCTGCCCGGCCCTAGCCTTGCCTCCCGCTCGGGGCCTGCACGACTTCGAGCGGACCGCAGGCTTCGGGCCTAGTCTGGCCCGCCGGCCCCTCACCTCCTTCGGGACCAGTTGGTTCTCCTCGCCGGGCACCATCGCTCAGACTCCGACCGCTCGTCTCCGCCCTGCCTGCGGGGGCCTGGTGGAGGTGGCGGCGGCTGTGTCTCAGGAGAGAACGGCAGCGACAGTCATCCTCCCAGCCGCCTGCGCTCCAGCAACTGAGGAGGCCTCCGCTCAGGCCTTAGACACCAGCGCGCAGACACCGACCCAGGGCGCCGCCGCCGTCGCCGCTGCTGCCGCCGCCGCTGCCGCCGCCGCCGCCGCCCCTCCCCCGGCCCGCGGCAATCAATGGAAAAATGGCGGCCGCCGCTCTCGCGAGAATTCAACGCAGTGGGCGCGCGGCCCGGCGTCTGGCGCCTGGGGTATGCAGGCGGCCGTCGTGAGCTCGGGATCTTCTCACCTCTTGCTCAGCCCCGGGGTACGCCGCGCTACGCTGGTTGAGAGCCGGTGTAGGCGCTTTTCACTACGGGGAAGCCGGTCCTCCCATCCTCCGGCTCCCTCTGTCGGCCGAGGGAGGGACGAGGCCCCTGCGTCACGAACGAGCTCCAGTTCAAAGCCCCCCTTTCAGCCCTGCAGTCCCCAGACTCTTTCCTGGTCTCCAGCGACCCCGCTGCAGCCCCACTTGAGGAACCTTTGGCCTCGAGCTGGTAAACAACGCGCCTTGTAGAGAAATCGCCTTTCTGGCTTTCGCCCTCAAGGCTCTGGTCCTCGTCTGTCATGTTTTCGTGGCCGCCCCACTCTCCTTAGGGACCTCGGTGCCCATCAGCTAGCCCCTGGAGCCCCTTAAAGAGGGGTCACTACACTTAGAGGTGCTCCCCTGCACCCTTCTGGGTGGCTTGCTGTCATCCTCCTACAGGGCCAAGTCTGAGGGAGCCTTTTGAGAGCAGAGCTGTGGTGCGCTTCAACCTGTGCTGTCCTTTTGAATATGTTTTTTTTTGTAATCTCCCCAGACGGTAAATACCATGTGTTTGACCAAACAAATCTCCTATTAGTCATTTTCCTTCACCGCACTCCTTCCATTATGAAGACCCAGTGAGACGTCTTTCATGAAGACTTTTGGCAAACTAGTCCTCTTACAGCCTGCTGAGTTAATTCCATTGTGCCATGTACCCAGCATCCACAGCGCCAACTCCTTTACCTATGCTATTGGTTCGCCAAACTTGTTACTATTGAACACCCCACACCCAAGAAAAGCTCTCTATACAGTTATGTAAGATTTATTAGAATTCTGCTATTTGTGGCACTGTAAAACATCTACAAATTCTAAAAATTATAGCAAAGACAGACATTTAAAATAAACGAGATTTTAAGTAGTAATGGTATAAAAAAATCCATTAACCCTACTGAAAATATTTAGTGAACGCACTCTGATTGACTAGGTTTCATTAGTTTTTTAAAAGCTAATTCTTTGTGAAACACTTATTAAAATATCTGATTCAGTGTTCAGGTTATTTCTGTACTTGGCTTTAATAGCTGTCATAAGCTGAAAAAGGTAACCCACAAAGATTTTGATCCTAATGGAAGAAGTGCATTTTCAACTACTATTACTAATACAATGCTCATTTTTATCTGTTTCAGCTTCCAGCCATACAAAGGGTTTTGTTGAAATTCAGCTACTAATTTTCCATCTTTCCTAATGTCAACTAGAATTTTTATGTTTTAACAGGTGGGCTGCAGTGGTGAAGGACTTTCCAAGCATACAGAGCGTTCCGAATTCAATCCCTACCTCCTTCTCCCAGAACAGTCAAATACCTTCTCCCAAAACAATCAACAAAATAAAAACAAAAATCCAAGTAGACTAAAAATTCTTTAAATACACTACTCAGATTTCTGAAAAGGCCAAAAAAGTCTGTCTTCATGTTTAAGCATACATATGATGAGTTTGGGAAGAGTGTTTAATTTTTTTTATTTTTTATTTTGTGTGTATCAGAGTGTACATGAACCACAACCATGCAGCTCACAGATGTTGGAAGAGGCACCAGATGCTCTGGGATTGGTGTTATGGGCAGTTGTGAGTCACTTGGGTCCTCTGTAAGAGCAACAAGTGCTCTTAACTACTGAGCCATCTCTTCAGCCTTAATATGTAAATGTTTGAAACTTCATCATAGACTTTTAAGAAATACTGCATCAAGATTCTCTTGACTATTGAAATGTAAATTGTTCTAAAGGTGAATAACTCAACTTGCATATCCACGGTCCCCCTGGCTGGCACATCTTGGACAAAATCACAAAGTGGGAGTATGTCCAAATCTGTTTCACGCATGCCATTTCCATTTCCTAAGTGAGCTGGTTCTCTAGAAGCCTTGTTAGAAGTTAGGTGCCATTCTAGTTTTCCTTTTTTTCCTTCATGCTTACACTCATGACCTCTTTCGTGAAATCCTTTCTGGATTCTTTCATCTTGGTAAAAGTTGATTTAACGAAATAATAATATAGCAAGTATCTTAGTCAGGGTTATTATTGCCATGGTGGAGCACCATGTCCCAAAGCAACCTGGCAGAATAGGGTTTTATTTGACTTATACTTATGCATAGTCCTTCATTGAAAGAAGTCTGGTCAAGAACTCAAACAGGGCAGGAACAGGTAAGAGCTCATGCAGAGCCCCTGAAGGAGTGCTGCCCATTGGCCTACACTCATGGCTTACTCAGCCTGCCTTATAGCACCAAGACTGCCAGCAACTCACAGTAGCTGGGCCTTCCCCCATCAATCACCAATTAAGAAAACACCTTGTATATATATAGTCCAATCTTATAGAGGCATTTTCACAATTGAGGTTCCCTCATTTCAGATGACTCTAGCTTGTGTCAAATTGACATAAAGCTAGCAAACATAATGAGAGAATTGACATGGACTAAATCTTAATATACCAAGAAGCAATAAAGTGAAGAACCCCTGAACTATTACCCACATTGCAGAGAACATACTTTTCACTTAAGAATAGTGAGATGCTGATGTTGATCTATGGACTAAATATTGATAAGGTTTAATTTTTTCTTGTTTATTTATTCATTTAATTTATTGAGATGGATGTCTCAAGAAGAGAGTACAGCACAGGAATACAGTAGAGTTCCTGGAGAGCAGTGCAGTGGAGTTGAGAGGGAGAGTGGAGCAGCACAGAGACGGAGAAGGAGGCAGTTTTACCCCCAGAGTTTTCCAGAGACAGATTGAAGAGAGAACAAGCTAAGTAAAGGCAGTATGAGCAAGAGAATGAGAAGGAGCCAGAAGATTAGAAAAGATTGTTAGAGCCAATTTGAGGCTAAGCAGAGCATTTCAGAGACTGAGAGAAAAGCCAGATTGAAGCAGTCAGCATGGAGAGGAGTTTTGAACCAGAACAGCTGACCAGCCAGCCAGAGCTCAGAAAGAACAAGAAAGAGTGAGCTTACTCAGCAGCATGTCTCAGAGGCTGAGAACATCCTAGACCTAGATAACGATGGTATGAAGACCCGAAGTTTCCAGGACTAAGCCTAGGTTAGCAGTAAGCCTCCCAGACAACAGTTACAACAGAATAGAAGTTACTTTTACATACGGCATTCAAAGTGGTTGGAAGGAAAACCCAACATGATTAGAGAAGAAAGCCCACCAACACTGCAGAAAGCATAAGACATTTGACAGAAATGCTGCAGAGGAAAAAGTTGCCTGGATTGGCTCCAGAGGAAGCCTCAGCTCTTCGAGTTCATCTGGATGACCAGAGAGACTGAAGCAGCTGGAGCCTTAAGCCCAGAGCAAGGAATGACTTGGGAGCCTCGGAGACAGTAAATCTTATGGAACCACAGCCACCCCAAATGACAATTTTAATGGTATACACATTTAACAACTAGGTGTACTACAGTACTGTTGCTTGTATCCTGCAACAGAAAGAGGCATTCATGAAAAACAACTAGTGAATTTCAGTCCTACTTTCCTTTGATGATTTATTCATTCACTCATTCGTTCCTTGGATAACCTTTTAAATCCACTAAATATCTTAACTGTAATGTGGGGATAGTACTAGTCCTATTTTACAAGACTGTACTAAGCACTAGAATAGCCATCCCAGAGCTACTGAAGCTAGAGTATATGAGACTATCTCCCAGGCCGCATCCTAGGAGCTTCATGTCTGGTATTTTTCACTTAGTTCTTTCAATAATTATATTTATGAGTACTACTGTTGTCCCTCCCTAAGAGTGAGAAAATTAATGTAAAATGTAGACAGAGTTTGATATGCTACCTGGTACACAAAAAGCAGTCAGCATACGCTGGCCACAGTTTCTGTATTGGACAGCACCAGTAGGGAAGACACAGCTTTGAAACTGCATTAGAGCAGGTGGTCTTGGATACTTGTTGAATTAGTTGATAATGTGGTCACTTTGCTAGACCTCAAATCTTTTCACTTACCCAACAGCTAAACTTCCTCTGTGTCACGTTGTTGACTGTTTCACTTATGTGCTGTCTCCATGAAAATGATATGGGAAAAGCCTCATCTAGAGATTTGCAAGCACTAGGGTTTCAATGCAAAAGAATCAGGAGGCATCTAATAAAGTGGGTGGCGTGGTGCTAATGTTTCTGAAATGATTTCATAAGATCTTGATGATAGAATAATGGCTATTATAAAAGTTTGGCATTTGAAGATGCCTCAGTATTGCTTGAGAATGTTAAGGGTGATAGCATTGCTCACAAAGATGACTATTTTATAATAATACTATGGAACAAAAAAATGAAACAAAAAAAGTAAAAACAAAATATGGTTTATTAATTTTAATTAAAGTATTATTCATTATAACATTTATTATATGTTGTGTAATATAACATATTATATAATATTAATACCAAGCATTGATAAAATATTTATTATAATAAAGTTAAAATATTAAATTAAAAAATTTAACTTACATGTAGAAATATATTGATATAAATTGAAAATAAAATACCAGTTAGAAATTGGCACTAACAGGGGACTGGAGAGACAGCTCAGTGCTTAAGAATATCAGCTGCTCTTCCTCAGAGCCAGGGTTCGATTCTCAGCACCCATAGGGAGGCTTGCAACTGTCTGCAATTCAACTTCCGGGGGATCTGACACACAGACAAGCAGACAGGACACCAATGCATGTAAAATACAAAAACAAAAAAACAAAAAACAAAAAACTAATCATTTTAGCCTGGCAGTGGTGGCTCACGCCTTTAATCCTGGCACTTGGGAGGCAGAGGCAGGTGGGTTTCTGGCCAGCCTGGTCTACAGAGTGAGTTCCAGGACAGCCAGGGCTACACAGAGAAATCCTATCTCGGAAAAAAAAAAAAAACAAAACAAAAAACAAACAAACAAACACCAACTCAGGAAAGAAGCTATGAATAAAAAATGTTTAATCTTTTTTGAAGATGAACTACAAGTCACCAGGAGCATCTGGAAAGATGCACAGCTTTACTCAAGGCAATGAAATGCAAATGCAAGCAAAGCAGGAGCTTTAATTTCAGATTGAAAACACCTATGGGAAAACAGGTTCTCCCCCCCCCCCCACAGTCCTTCCCCTTCTTTCCTCCCATCCCCCACCTCTCCCCTTTGTCACTTTTACTACTTAGCATGTAGGGAATTGTTAGTCTCTGGACCTTCTTTTTAGTTTGAGCTAATAGGCTTTGATGCTTGGCTTTCTGCTTTTTAAAAGTTCACAGGGTTTTTACTTGAGTTTCACATAAAGTGGCCTAGTCCTCGTCAGTTTTTTTATAAATATAATTATTTAATTCTTGTGGTCTTTCTAGTAGATAATCATTTCTTTCCCTAAATGTAAAATTTGTCCTTAAAATAAAGCAAAGAATTGTTAATTACTATTTTCCCTTTTCCTCTCTCTGTTTTATGGCTTCATTGTATCATCTAAGGTTGTCACTCAAAGTCTTTCACAAAACAATGCTAGTCATTATATCTCACCTAGCAATAGGTGAGAACATAAATATCAATTTATATAAATTTCCTTGTTGATAAAATTAAATTTAATAATTAGATGCTAGCCATCGATAGAATTTTATATATTGACAGAAAATTAGGTCATTCCAGAAACATTGTTCTCTCTTTGTAGGCTGTAGACAGACTGTGGCCTCTGTACCTCAGCCCTCGTCACCATTTGGCGCACAGTGAACATTTATAGAAGTCCTGTTTCTATTGCACCACAGTCTATGAGGTGTCATAAATCCCACGATGGATGTCTCGTTTGATTCAACTACAGAAGCCTTGAAGTTTATTATGCATTTGAACATAAGGCTCTTGGAAAGATAAAAATAGTGAGTAAAACTTAGAGGGTAGTAGCTTTTCGGTTTTTGTCTCTTTTGATATTTATTTATTTATTTATTTATTTATTTATTTATTTATTTATTTTGAGACAGGGTTTCTCTGTGTAGCTCTGGCTGTCCTGGAACTCACTCTGTAGACTAGGCTGGCCTCGAACTCAGAAATCCACCTGCCTCTGCCTCCCGAGTGCTGGGATTAAAGGCATGCACCACCACGCCCGGCTTGTCTTTTTTGATTTTTAGTAATTAAAACTTTATTGTAAAGAATTTGCAAATAAAGAACATAACATAGCAGAATCAGGCAAAACCAAAGTCTCTACATGTCAAAGGTCTTTAGGAAGTTAGAACAGCCATTCAAAGCTGGGCTTTATAATGCATCCTGCATTTGCACTGTAGATTATATTTTTATGTACCTATTTAACATACACACACAAGCACACACACTTCACAACAGAATCAAAACTAGAAAAAAACAATTAGCTTTATACCCTCTTTCGTGACTCATGTATTCTTTACTTGTATTCTGTCTTCCCTTATCCTCTAGTAGTTACCTTTTTTTTGCTATCCTTTTTACATGTAATACTATATACTCGCATGTATATTTATATATATGTACATATATACATGCACATATATACACACACATATACACATATACATACATACATACATACATACATGAATGTGAGGGCAGTATTTTTCTTTCTGATATTGTGTGACCTCCTTAATACACATTCTAAGTCTAGCCATTTTTCTGAAAGCTTTGTGACTTCATTTTTATTTAGAGCTAAATAGTATTCCATCTTATATGTGTACCAGATTGTTATTGTCAACAGTCCTCTGTTGATGGTTAACAAGCTTGAGTCCACTTCCTTTCTGTTATGAATAAACAATAATGAGCATGGAGTACAAGTATCTCTATGGTAGCTTCCTTAGTTACTTTTCTGTTGCTGTGATAAAACAGCACAACTAAGTCACCTGATAAAAGGAAGAGTTTAACATGGCTTATGGTTCCAGAGGGTTGGCGTGTATGATGGCCCAGTGAGGGAACAGTCTAGAATAAACATTTTAATTCACAACCACAAGGCAGAAAGAGATCACTGGAATTGCATGAGCCTTTTGAAACCTCAAAGCTTACCTGTGACATGCATTGCATAGGAAAGCCATGCCTCCTAATCCTCCCTGAACAGTTCCACCAACTGGGAATCAAGTATTTATATATATGAGCCTACGGGGGCCATGCTCATCCAAACTGTCACATCCCATTCTCTGGCCCCCATAAGCTCATGACTGTATCATAATGCAAAATGCACTCAGTCCAACTTATAAGTTCCTGTAGTCTTTCACACTCTAAACAATTTAAAAGTCCAAAGTCTCTTCTAAGATTCAAGGCAATCTTTTAATTGTAACCCCGTGTAAAACAAACAAACAAACAAACAAACAAACACAGCAGCAGGTGTTGTGCATGCTGTCACAACTGCCAGGAGCTCATATGCAGAGTGCAGCTCCCCTGCTCTGTCCAGAAACACTATTTCCTTATAGCCATTCACTGCCTCTGACTCTTGCATTCTTTCTTTCCCTACATAAGGATGAACCCTGAGCCTTGGGAGGAGGTGAGATGTTGATGCCCTATCCAACAGCTCTGAAAGAAGGTTTTGATTTTAAAGGTGGCTTAGAAAATATGGAGTGTCGGAGAGTTCATTTAGCAGAGTGCCTTCCAAGCATGCATAAATCCCCAGCACTGCTTAGGAGACATAAGAGAATCAAAAGTTCAAGGTCACCCACAGCTACATAGTAAGTTGAGGCCAGTGTGGTTTACAGGAGACACTAAGAGAGGTGGACAAAGTTCATTTATTATATAGTCAGTTTCCACTAAGTATCTCTAAGGTGCTTGTTGGTCATTGTGATACAGGCTTAAAAGAATGTAAAGGAGAGAACTGACTGGTTTTCTGCATCACTGAATAAAGACAATGAAAACTAACGAAGGGTGTCAGAATCCTGTGTGTGACATTGAATTCAACAGATATTTGTTGCTGTTTGTTTTTGACGAGGCATGCCACCAGGGAGTGTGTCAGGTGAATAAGAATGTTCTTCACGCTCAGACAACTCACACTAACTAATTCAGCACTGGACAATGTGTGAATCCGGAAATCCACATCAAGGCACACAGCTTGGTGAGTGGAGCCTGGTCCAATGTGAGCTCCCGCTTGCTCATAGCCAAACCTCCACATCCACAGAATAAGTAACATGGCCACACGTAGCAGCCCTAGCTGTAACTAAAACAAACCACAAGATGAAAAAGTATAGTTGTGGATGTAAACATGGAAACCTGAGTATAGGAGCATGGGGCTGTCAGACCATAGCCCCTGATGATTGGTAGAACTTTTAGTGAGAAAAGGGAGCCATTGACATGTGACCTACTTAGTCTGTGTCATGTGTGAAGCAATGGCCAAGATTAAACTTAGTACCGACAGATCCAATAGATACACAATGCGGAGGCAGCCCTGGATGTGGAAGCTGCTTGGGAGAGTCTTAACAAGATCACAAATGCTGTCCAATGCAGACCTTACCAAAAGTCTTCACTGCCATGCTGAGGTCTCAGGCACTTCTTGTTCATTAGAATGGTTTTAAAAATGTTCTATAGTAGTTTAGGAAATTTTAATATTAAATCTGCAAGTAGAAAGTAGCAATTTTACCATAAACCTGTTAGTCACACAGAATCTCATTTCCCTGGAAGAAATGACAACCAATTTTGGAGCATAAGATTGCTGACCCTCATAGAAAGTTAGTTAACCATCTGATCACATCTCAAGCCGCAACAAGTTCCAAATTTATTTGACCCATTGTGTATTTGAGAAAGCACTCACATAAGTTAGTTTGTTTGTGAACTCAGTAGCAAGCCCCTATTTAGTATCTAATAGGGTTGGCAACAACCAATTGCTGTACTTAGCAGTGCTGAGAACATCACTTCCTAAGATGTCTGAGCCAGATAGCTAACCATTTGCTTACCATTTTTTTATTTCCTTTTGTTAGCAAGCAGCAGAGTGTTGTGGTGACAGGCTCTGAGTGCCAAGTGAGGGCAGAGCATCCCAGTGCAACCACTGCTCTGGCGCTAGCTTAAACAGCTGTCCATTTTCCTCATGGCTAAATGGGAATGAAAGTGTGGTGTTTGTGAGGGTAAACCAGGCAGGCTTGGGCAGTGCTTGGCGTCTGCTAATCACCACCCAGCTCCTTGATGCTGGTGGGATTACATCTAGATTGCTTCTCCTGCTAAGAATCTTTATAGGTTGCTTTCTTGTTTGTGAGGGCAAACTAGTTAAAACCAGATAAGGTAATTTGCAAATCTACCTCACTGAACTCTCGGTGACTCACTCTTCTCTGTGCTGAAGGAGAGCCATTCTCTACTTCCCTCAAGAAACCTGGGTACAGTACATGCCAAGGGGCCATTAAACAGATGTGACAAGTGGGTGTGCTGATGTTCCATGACAGAAAATCTTAATGTTTCTTCTTTTTATAAAAAGTAAATATATGTATGTGCGTGTGTTCACATGTATATGTAAGTATAGGAGCATATGTATACATGCCCATATGTATGTTTGCACATGTAAGTGTGCATGTATATATAAGTACATGCTTATAAACATGCACATATATGTATAGGCATACAAGCATAGTATTTTCACAAATACATCTATTTGTATATGTACATGCATAGATTTTAATGAATCTAGATGTATGTGTGTATATATATATATGTATATATATATATATATATATATATACACACATCTGTGCTTTTATATATATGTATTTATTTGTAAAGATGTATATACCAGCATATCTATGTATTTTGTATGCACATAGACATATACAATGTTTGTTTATATAAATTTTACATTATTTATCTTCAGTAGATTTTCTATA
This sequence comes from Mus musculus, assembly GCF_000001635.26. Taxonomy (NCBI): domain Eukaryota; kingdom Metazoa; phylum Chordata; class Mammalia; order Rodentia; family Muridae; genus Mus; species Mus musculus. Next base: position 112,013,570 of record NC_000073.6, on the reverse strand, counting down.
GTTTTTTTTTTTGTGTGTGATATGCTTAATTACTTTTCTTTTGATTTGTGACACAGTTTTACCATGTAGTCTTGGCTGGCCTGTTGGAGAGATTCACCTGCCTTTGCCTGCCAGTGCTGGAATTAAAGATGTGTGCCACAAGCTGGGCAGTGGTGGCGAATGCTTTTAGTCTCAGCACTTGGGGGCGAATTTCTGAGTTCGAGGCCAGCCTGGTCTACAAAGTGAGTTCCAGGACAGCCAGGATTATACAGAGAAACCCTGTCTCGGAAAAAAAATTAAAATTAAAATTAAAAAAAAAGATGTGTGCCACACCTGGCTAATGTGCTTAATCGCTTTGGAGGCCTCTGTGCTTAGGAATCTACTGCTAACATCTTCACTCTGCCTGCACCTAGAGTAAGAGTAACAAGGATAGCAAAGGGGACCTGGCCAGAGCCCAAGTGTCAGAGGCTGCAGGCAGAATCCTGCTGTGCCGGCCCTTCCTGCACAAGTCAGTGAGGGCGTGAGTTTCAGATACAGTGTGTTCCAGAAGTACAGATCCACTTGGCAACATTAGTAACTGGAAACACTCTAGCCCAGCACTCTGCTAAGGATGTTGACACTAGATGGCCATTTGTTCAAGGAGTTTATATTCTGATAGGAATGACTAAAACCAACAAATTCCTTCAACCGGAATTATTTTTATATGTCTAGATATATAAATATACCTACATTTCATGTGTAAGTAGCATTGCTTCACATCCAGAGGACTTCGGAGGAAAGGTTTCCTGGACAAAGGAGGTGGTGCTTCAAATTAATATTGAAAAGAAAAACTGTTTGCTTAGCTGAATGTTAAACAAACAAGCGCCTTTCCTGAAGTACTTGTTAAGATGTTAAAAATGTAGATGGAGCAACTGCAGATATGAGTACGTAAGTTCTAGGAGGATGCTGTGGGTTCTTGTTTACTGCCATGTGCCTAATGCCTATAATGGTGGTCAATACATAGTGGGTTCTCATTTGTTAACAGAAAGATTGAAGAGACTGCGTGTGTAAAGTTAGGTGGGAGTCTTTATATCTTCCTTTCAAGTCAGAGTGAGCAATGTAGTGACCCTGGGCTTAATCTAGTGCCAATTCCAGAGCTGAAAACCAAGGCCCAAAGAGACCAAGTAACCAACTGGGGACAGCCAGGAATCCAGGCAAGAACTGGAATGGGACTCCTGATTCCTAGCCCAGTGCTGTCGTCACGATCCAACGGCAGCTCCTCCAAAGTACCAGATGGTCACAGTCCATCCTTGGCATTCAGACCTTCTCCAGAGCCAGAAAGGAATCTGACGCCCGAAGGCTGCAGGAAACAAGACAGCAGCAGTTCTTCAGTCCCACTACTGTCTGCACTATGCTTGGCTCCTCTTGAAACCAGTGGCTCTGGTTGCTCTGAGTCCCCTTGTCTTTGAACTGAGGAAGAACAAAGTAGCATTTATATCTTCAGGTGCCAGCCATGCAGCTTACATAATATAAACACAAGCTCTAACCTCTTCACTTCACAAGCAAACAAGCCAGGCTGAGAGCAGCTCAGTCTCAGGCACCAGCATTTAACAGGAGTTTATCATGCTCTCTCTCTCTCTCTCTCTCTCTCTCTCTCTCTCTCTCTCTCTCTCTCTCTGTGTGTGTGTGTGTGTGTGTGTGTGTGTGTGTGTGAATGTGTGTACACACTGTTGACTGTGAGGTAAAACTAGTGCTGTGTGTACTGTACTACTACGAATTATAGCTCGAGCTCTGTTATTTATTTTCATGTTGAGGCAAGATCTGTCTAAAATTGCTCAGGCTGACCTTGAATTTGCTCTGAAGTCCATAAAAGCCTCTACCTCTTGCCTCAGCCTCCAGAGGAGCTGGAGTTAGGGCTATGCCCAGATGCCATAGTTCTGAAGAACATGCTTAGAATAATAATAAATGTATGTTGGGCTATATATTTATATTCAGTGTAACTATACATGAACTGAATGGATATTCTCTTAACTGTTGTAATTCATATAAAGCTTTGTGAGGCTCCAAGAACCTCTATAGCTACATTTATGCATAAACCAGGGCTTTCCCTTAACCCCATTTAGTCTCTGCATAAATATTGTCTCAAAAACTATAGTCACCTATTTAAAATAGAGAGATTCTTGGTTTACCCAGTTATTTCCACCTTTTAAACTTAAGTTTATATCTCACACTGAACTTCTGAGCCTTACTTTTGGAAAGCTGACCTAGAAGCTTACTGTGAGCAGCTTGCTTTTTCAGTTTTATCAGCATAAGTGGCCAGACTACTACCATCTCCTACTAAGTAGTTTCCTGCTCTTTAACTATCCGCAGAGCAGTTAGAGTGACTTTTTTTTTTAAACGAAAAATGTTTTGGGTCTGGACAGATGACTCAGCGGTTAAGAATGTATATTATTCTTTCAGAGAACTCAAATTTGGATTGCAGTACCCACAAAAGTTTGGGGTTGCACACAAACACTTGTAACTCCAGCTCCTGAGAGAACCAACACCTCTGGCCTCTTCAGGCACGGACACTCACATGCAATGCCATTATACAGACACATGCACATACTTTTAAAAGAAAGAATTAAAAGAAACACAGAGAGAGGGGGGAGGAGAGAAGGGGGAGGGAGGAGAGAAAGGAAGAAAGATCATATTTTAGTTATCTTTCTCAATGCTGTGATCAAATAAAGAAGGAAGGGCTTATGTGGGCTTACAGTTTGAAAGGACATAGTCTGCCATGGTGGGGAAGCCAGGCAGCTGGTCCTACCTGCAGTCAGGAACAGATAGAGCACAGGAAACGGGTTAACCTGTGCAACCCCAATGTTTGTCCCTAATGACTCACTTCCTCCGTCAATTTTTAATCCTCTCTCTAAAAGGTTACACAACCTCCCCAAGCAGTGCCCCCCCCCACCCCCAGCTGGGGACAAAGTGTTGGAAACCTTGAGCCTGTGGGAGGCATTTCACATTTCAACCACAGGCAGTCATTTCATATTATCATCTTTCAGAAATTCCTGGTAGAGGGGGGCTGGAGAGATGGCTTAGAGGTTGAGAGCACTGACTGCTCTTTCAGAGGCCCTGAATTAAATTCCCAGCAACTACATGGTGGTTCACAACGGTCTATAATGAGATCTGACGCCCCTTCTGACATGCAGATATATATGCAGAACACTGTGTATATAATAAATAAATAAATATTTTTAAAAAAGGAAAGAAAGAAAGAAAGGAAGGAAGGAAGGGAGGGAGGGAGGGAAGGAGGGAGAGAGAGAGAGAGAGAGAGAGAGAGAGAGAAAGAAAGAAAGAAAGAAAGAAAGAAAGAAAGAAAGAAAGAAAGAAGAAATTCCTGGTAGAGACCAAAGCCTCCGGCATGGCCAACGGGTCTGTGCACGACTGTTCCCTCCCTGCTGCTCAGCTTCCTCGAGGATACCCACCTCCTTCATCCTTAAATCTTGGCTCCAGTCTTCAGTTCTCCAGGCAGCTAGCCTTTGCCTTCACTAGGGCTTCCCAAGCTGCTTTCTGCTTCCTGGGATGTTTCTTCTGTGGCGCTTGCCTCCGCTCCACCCCTCCCTTCCATGGGGTTCCTTATTTTAAAGTAGTACATATGAACTATATTACAGTAGTTACAAAATAATGGTTCCTTTAGGACATTTCCAGACACACAGAGTTGTAGTTTGATTGTCTTCACCCCACCCCACCCCCACTCCTACCCCACCCCCACCCCCATTATCATCTCTGGACTGCACTTCTTCCCACCTGTTGCCTCATCTTCTTCCCAGCAAATGTCTTCTCAGCTTGGAGGCCTTTCTCCCACTTTAGATGAAGTCAGATGCCTTTCTTAGGAACCTGTTTTTCTCCTTCAAGGCACGTAACACAACTGTAATCAAATACCTGTGTTATTTGTTGTTCAGTGTTTGTCTGCCCCCAACAGAATAAAAGTTCTGTGAGAAAGACTTCACTCATCCCTGCTGCTGCAATAACGGGAACACACACTTGTCTGATGGAAAAAATAAGAAAGAATATGTTTTTTAAAATTCAAAACAACATTTATTTCTTTATTTATTCATTTAGTGTGTGTGTGTCATGTTGTTTCCACATATGTGCATTCATTCATGAGTGCCGTAGATACATGTGGAGGTCAGACTGGGACAATTTGTGAGAGTTGTTTTTCTGCCTCCACCATATAAGCAATGCAAAATCTAAAAGCAAGCTCCTTTACCCACTGAGCAACCTCACCAGGTCCAAATAAGAATACTATTTAGAGTCTGAAGAGATTGGTTCATGGTTCCTATCCTAGCATCCATTTTGGGTGGCTCACAAAACCTGTAACTTCAGGGGATTTGACACCCTCTTCTGGCCCCTAAGAGCAAAGCACTCACATTTGTGTAACCACCCACAGATACACACACTTACACATTAACTTTTAAGTAAATACCTAAAAAAAGAGTGATTTTAAAATAAGTAACCTTTACAAATATTAACTCATAAAAAGGAAAAATTGAACATACAAAGGGACATAATACATACTGTGACACAGGACTTGACATTGCTCCCTAACACAGCACGTGCACACCATTCAGTTTGGACTTCTTGCAAAAATGGAGAAGAAACATGCGGCTGCAGTTCAAAAAAAAAAAAAAAAAAAAAAGGAGGCAGATACACTTTACAGCGGGTAATTGGGGCACTTGTGAGGCCTAGGTATCAACAGTAGAAGGCAGAGCTTCATCCCAGCCAGGAACACTGGCTTCCCTCTTGTGGGGCAGCCTCTACATTGCCTGCCAGGGAAAGAGGAGTAAGAGAGACTGTGGGCATGCATGGGGAAGGATACGAGAGGAAAAGATGAACATCTGAAGCCAGGGTTGGCCTCACTGGATCACAGAGGAGGAGCCTGTAGGACTGCAGGAGAGAACAACACAGAGGATGCTCTGGTGTTCAGTGTCTGGGGATAGAGCAAGGGGCAGAGGGGCAGCATGAGCCCTGCTTCTTGAGTTCTGTTGTACTTCACCAAGTAGTTGGTTGGTTGGGAAAGGCCTAGCTAGGATCAATTCTTCACATACTCTTATATTCCTGGTGTTTACAGTGTCACACCCAGGGTGGTGGCTTGCGAGGCTCATTCTGTTCTATGAAAAATACAAATGGTTCTATGAAAGGGTTATTTGTTGCTGTGTTGTAAGCTTTCATTATATATTGAAATTGATTCCCTAGAGGATATTAAAGATTACACAGCACAAAAGCATATGAACAACTATTACCAATCTACATTAGAGAAAATACCAACTCTCTATCACATTGTGGGCTTAAAGTCACTTCTCTCAACGTGCCGCAGACAGGAGTGGGAGGGAGTCTTATTCAGAAATGAACTTTGGTTGGCAGTTACTGCTCATCCTGCTGCCACTGCAGTCTGTACAGTCTCAGAAGAAAAGGTGGATGACAGAAAAGAGGTTTGACTGAAGACAAGTGTTCACAGGACTGGGGTAGGTGGCTGGAAAACTCACTGTGTGTGTCTGAATTAAAAGGCCATCTGGGGGGTGTGCCTCTCAGTTGATTTACCCTAAGCATCCTTATTTTCCTCTTAACTATTTTTTAGTTTCCGTGCATAGAGGCAGCAAGGTACGGAGCTGCTAGAAGCAGGGAGCTGAGAAGCTCTTCCTGGGGGGGCTCACTCAGTGCAGGCAGTGGAAGGAGATGGATGCAGACTGGAGGAAGGAGGAGTCAAAGGGAGATGCCCTTTGGGGAGTTGCAAAGTCAGTTGTAAAGGGTTTGGTGCGACAGCTAGTACAAACGTGGGAAAACTAGATCAAAAAATATAGCCGTATGGGCTATGTAGGGTTTTGTTTTCTTTCTATTGAACCATCTATTTTTTTTTTGTTTGCATGTATGTGTGTCTTTTTTTTTTTAAAGCATTGGGTCCCTTGGATGTGGAGTTACAGCCAGTTTTGAGTCACCCATCATGGATGCTCTAATAGACACACAGGTTCTCTGGAAGGGCAGACAATGCTCTTTAAACACCGAACCATCTCTCCAGCCATGTTTTTATTCTTTATTTTTTATTTTAAACTAAAATAACCCCATAGGGATAAGCTAGCTAAATGCTATTTCTCACTAATCAAAGCAAGGCTTATAGGATCTCTCTGCGTGTTTGTCAGCATGACATTTCTATCTAGAATGTTTAAGAATGTATTTTAAATAATAGCTTCCATGGATTGAACTGGACATTGCTTATTATGCTGTTTCTCACTAAACTAATCCCAGGTGGATGCTTTTAAGTTCAGTGTCTTTCAACAAACGATAACCTACAGCTTTAGGAGAGCTTAAGTCACTAAGTCACAGCAAACAAGAAGCAAGAGCCAAACCAGTGACTGTTGCCGTTATGGCCAATTCCGTATTCCTCTACACTACTAAACAGACAGAATGAGCGCTATTTCCCAAAGTTAGATTAATTGTGTTGCCTCATAAATTACCACATCCACACTCACATTCTGTACTAATGTGAAGACTTCTGGGGGTGGAGCCATCTCCTCTTCTTGTGCCCACTGCTTGGCATAGTCCCAGATAGTAAGCGCATAGTAACATAATGCTTACAGTAATTCCCAAGGACAGTCATGATTATTACCTTCATTCTACAGATAGAGAAATGGAGCCACAGGGATGAAATAATGGTTATGAAATGTCTTCAGGATGTTCATCTTTCCCCGAGTCTCTTCACAGGTATGCTGGAGATTCAGTTTCCTACTCTCTCAAAGTCAGGTGGCTTTGGGAGTAGTGATAAGACAACAAGGCGTTAGTAGAAGTGATGTCTGTGATCATCTGTGGGCTGGGTCACTTCTCCACTAAGGCATTTAATTGCTACTGTGAGCTTGCTTCTCTGGTGCTCAAAAGAGATAAAGTGTATCTGTGGCCACTCCGTGATAGAGTCTCCTCACCCTGGATTCCTGAAAACTCCATCTTCCATCATGATAGAAATAAGCATGAATAAGAACCAAGCTGCATGCTTCAGCCTTGCATAGTCATCCTAACCCATCTTGACTAACACACAGGGTCAGGAGGCTTGTAGAGATGGCATAAAGATTCACATTCAGATAATTTGGATGAGAAGCCCATGACTTAACGCTCTACCTTATGAATGATAGTGAGTGGTGAGAATTTGAGGGAATGTTCAACAGCCTGAGGCCTGTGTTACCCACTCACACTTAGCCATCTGGATCCATCTTTGGTGAAGGGCAGATAAATACCTTTCTCTTTTGAAGACTATCAACTTATTTTCATCTAAAGCATTACATAATCTTAACTTTTAAAAAAAGTATTATATTTTTAATTATTTATGTGTGTATCTATATATGGGTATGTACACATGAGTGAGCACAGGTGCTTGTGGAGATCAGAAGCATTAGATCTTTCTAGAAATGGAGTTGCAGGTGGATTGTGAGCCACCTGACTGGGAGCTGGGAACTGAACAAGGGTCGTCTGCTAGAGCAGCAAGCGCTCTTAAACTGCAGAACCATCTCTAACTCTTGAGACAGTCTCAATGCTTAGAGACAGGTGAATATATCCAGGCACCGCAATATTCTTCAATAGTAGTCCTTTGAAGATATGTGGTTAAATTAGAGCTTTCAGATTTCATTAAAAATTGAAACATTTTGTTGGTTCGATTTGGCCATTTTGACTCTGAACATTTAAAATGAAAGTATGAGTAGTTAAATGAAACTTTAGTCCAAATTGGAATCTTTAATAACAAATAAAGACACAGTTAACTGGTAAAAGACAGCTCTCCACTGAAGATACCTAAAGGTGCTTTGAATTTATTTTAAAAATTTATAAGAAGAAAAATCTTATAACATTCAGAAGATAAAAATACCAGAAAAGTGATTCATATTTCAGCCATCTATTATAATTATGTTTGATTTACTCTTTAAATTTTTGTCACTTAAGAAAACACAAGCCAGGAGTGGTGGCAAACACCTTTAATCCCAGCACTCAGGAGGCAGAGGCAGGTGGATTTCTGAGTTCGAGGACAGCCTGGTCTACAAAGTGAGTTCCAGGACAGTCAGGGCTATAAAGAGAAACCCTGTCTCGAAAAACCAAAAACCAAAAACCAAAAACCAAAACCAAAACCAAAACCAAAACCAAACAAACAAAAAAACCCCACAAATACTTTTTTGAAATTCCCCAAAGCAGCAATCCATGGCTATGTAGACAAAGCATCAACATTCATTAGTCTCCTAGTTGCACATTTCGATTCAAATAGAGTTTATTAAGGAATATTTGACTTTAGTATATCATACTAAAACTATTATTTACTTTTATTATTTTGTGGTTTATAAGACGTGCACAAGGCTGGGATGCTGGTGCACACCTTTAATTACAATATCTGTAAAGCATAGGAAGGTGGATCTATGCGAGTTCAAGGCCAGCTTGGTCTACATAATGGGTGCAGGTCAGCCAGAGATACATAGTGAGACCCTGTCCCCAAACAACAGCAACAACAACAACAACAACAACAACAACAAGCCCAAATTAAAACACAACCTAAAACGTATGTACAAATAATAATTGGATTCTGTTGTCTCTGTGTTGACAAACCTTGGAAGGGAATGCAAAGCTGGTGTCATTGAGGTTTTCCTGACACTTAACTGTACCCTATGTCCTCATGTCTTAAAGGTTACAAAGGTTTCTGTCCAAGTGTACTGGTTAGTTGTGTTTGCTGCTAGCCAAGTGTCCCAGCCCGAGCAGCATAAACAACAGACGTATATCCTCACAGCTCAAACTGCGACAGTCCCACTGGCAATGATCTTGGGAATAGCTGTAACCTTTAGTTTCCTCTCTATTGTCATGATTGTACTTGTCTGGTTTAACCAGTTAACTCTTTTCTGTCTGTTGTTTCTCTCCTTTCCCTTCAACCTGGAGAAGACTAAAGTAGAAATAAAAACAAGCAAACAAAACCCCAACAACAACAACAAAACCAAAAAAAAAAATCAATCAAACAAACAAACAAAAACCAGATAATAATTCTGGTAGTTACCCACTTGAGGGGCATCTTCACATATTGTAAGTTTAGGGTGATTTCCTCTGAGTCTTATGGACCTTAGTAACCAGGGAACTGGCCCAAGTTCCCTGTGTTCCCAAGTGTGTTCTTATAAAGGATGAATTCTCTACATAAGAAGCAGTACCATGTGAGTGATGATTTTATCTTTTGTAACATTTAAATAATTTTAATGACTGAGTTTTTCAAATATTCCCTGCGTAAGAGATCAGAGTGAAAAATAATTAATTTGCCCAAAGATAATGTTGAACTAAGGTAAGTTGTGAAGTCCTGATAATACTGGATTATAACGGGGGTTTCTCCTAAACTTGACTGAGTGGCTAGAATTTAATGCACCATTTATGGTGAGGTATGTTGCAGCTAACAGTGTTTGCACTCGCTTCTGAAAGCTCAGCACAATCTTAGGCTACTAGCCGAATCTCTATTCACAGAACACATGGCTCAGTTTTTAAATATTCTCAGCACATAAAAAGGCCATTTGCTCTGTTTTATGTTATTTGTGTATTTATTGGTCTGTAATCATAACCATGACCTCCAAAGGTTGTGTGTTTGCTGGGAGCTAATGATGTGTCTGTTAGATGGTCAAAGCTCACACAGCGGCTATTAATCAGCCTACCAGCCCTTAACTTGAGATCAGTATTCTCTCCCACCAGTCACCATGACTCAGGTCCACCAGGCCAGAGTATAAAATCTGGAATATGTTCATGGGGCATCAGCTTCCCCAAATAACACAGCACACTTTATCACATGAGTGTAAACTAGCTCCAGAAACTCTACACTGCAAAAGGTGACTCTCCTATGGCTGCATCCTTCTAAGACTTCAAAGGACCCAAGTATGGAATAGATGATCATAAGCTCTTCTGTGAGCTATTGCTCATCATCACAGGTATTTTAAAAGTATTTAAAATTTTAACCAACTCTATTGAATGAGTTTTGGAAATAAATTGAAAGCTACAAATTATAAAATCACAAATGAGCAAAATATTCCTCTTTGTTTCATCTTGTTAATAACTACTGTTGTGGTCTTAATGTGAAATGTCTCCCATAGGCTCCTATATTTGGATGCTTGCTTCATAACTGCTGGCACTGTTTGAAATGCTTTAGAAGGTGGAGTCTTGCTGAAGGAAGTGGCTGTTAGGGGTAGGCCTTGAGGTCTAGCCCGATTTCCTGTCCACTCGGATTTCAGATGCAATGCAATCAGCTGCTACAGTCTCCTGTTGCCCTGCCTTTCTTACCATGATGGACCGTATCTTTTTTTATACTGGGAAGAAGCCTGGACAAACACTTCATCCTCTGTATTGCTCCTTGGCAGGTATTTGGTCATTGTGATGAGAAAAGTCATTAGTACAGCAACTACTCAATCACATCAGGGAAGTAATCTATTGGTAGCACCCAGGCCTCTTTCTAATCCTGTAACAACTATCCATGTAACACTCACATTTTATTAAGTATTGTAAGTAATGTAAAGAGACTTTAACTATACAGGAGAATGTACATAGGTCATTTTATATAAGGGTCTTGAGCCTTCTGGGATTTTTGTGTCTTCAGGTGTCCTGGCCCCAATCGCTCATCAATACCAATACAAATGGCTGTCTACTTGATTGAATTAGGAAATGCCTTAATGATTAGGAAAAATACTTCTGGGAATAGCTGAGGACATTTCTAGACACATTTAAGTCATGAAGGATTTGACCTTATGAATGCTTTAATACACTGATGGATTTAACATCTGAATAGATTATTGGTAGATAGTGAAACTTCCTGCCTTGTTGAAAGAAGTAGGTCACTGGAGGTCTGTCCTCAAGGGCTGGGCCCTGCCCTGGCCTCTTCCCATATCTCTTTCCTCAACTTCTATATGACATGAGGTTAAAAGAAAGATTTCTTTATACCATGTTCTAATCACTGTGATGTTCTGCCCAAACAGAAAAGGGCTAAAGATACCATGGACCAAACCCCCTAAAGCTGTGAGCTAAAATAAATTCTTCCTTCCTAAGTCGTTCCTGTCAGGTATTTTGTTACAGTGATGAAAAAAGCAACTAATACTGCCCAGACAGCATTGGTCAGTGTGCTTCCTGAGGTCCCTACTCAATCACCTAAAAAGCAATGATTTCTGAAAGTTGGATTCTGAGGCTGACAAAAGACAGTGATGGAGACGAACAGCTTCTGCTTGTGAGTCCACCCCCTCACGACTGTTTGTGATAGAGATTGAACGGAGGGCCTTGTGTGTTCTGAGCAAATGCTCTGAGCTACATCCTCAGCCTTGGTGAGTATATCCGCAGTCACAGGGTGGTGGCTCCAGGCTGCTGGTCCCCTAGGAGAATAGACTTATAGACAAGGTGAATGAATGCAAGGTGTTGGAGATCCTCTGGTAGACTAGAGTGTCTCCATGCCTAGGACCTACTGGGAAGCTGGAAAGAAGAAATCAAAAGAAGGAATTCTAGATGTGGATTCTAGAAGTGGATGCCTAGGCACAAAAGGAGTTAGCCGTAGTGCTGAGAAACTGAAAGAACTTTTGGACTAGAGAGGTGGAGAAAGGATTTGAGATTGTGGTGAGAGGTATGGGGTCACTGCACATAGAAGTACTGAAGTGTGAAATATTCTTGTGGGAATAGACTTGCTAAGCTGTTTGAGGGCTAGATTAGTCTCACTTTATAAAGTAATCCAAATGAGCAATATTCCCACAGGCTCAAGTATTTGAATACTTGGTCCCAACTTGGCAGGATCATTTGGAGACTGTGGAACTTTAGGAGATGCAGCCTCATTGGAGCAAGTACTCACTTGTGGGGTAGGCTTTGAGGGCTTATAGCCTCACCTCACTTCCACGTTGTCTTCTGCTTTCTGTGTGAGATTGAGATGTGATCTCTTAGTCACTGATTTTGCCATATGTGTGTGTGTATATGTGTATGTGTGTGTATATATGTATATGTATATATGTATATATGTTTCTGTGTGTGTGTGTGTGTGTGTGTGTATACACACACATAAATATATGTATACATGAGCCAGAGGTGGTAGTACATGCCTTTAATCCCAGCACTCGGGAGGCAGAGGCAGGCAGATTTCTGAGTTCGAGTCCAGCCTGGTCTACAAAGTGAGTAGGACAGCCAGGGCTATACAGAGAAACCCTGTCTCGAAAAACCAAAAATAAAAACAAACAAACAAACAAACAAATAAACACACACATATACATATGTGTGTGTGTATATATATACAGTTGTAGTGGCCCAGCCCAAGTGGTTTCAGGGGGAACACTAACTATTAGGGACTGGGCCTGAGATCATTTGTGTTATAGTTAGAAAAAGAATTTAACTGCCTTTTGCCCATGTCCTAAGAACTTGCCTGAGGCTAAAGTAATTAAATTATTAAACGAAATTAAAACGGACTAATTTTTTTGATGGAAGAAAATTTCATAGCAGCATAAGTTAAGTCTGTGGCATGGTTGTTACCAATAACAGGAATGCAGGTCTACAATGGGAAAAAAAGCAATTGGGACAGAAAGAAAGACAGAAATATGTAGACAGAAAGAGCACTAGGAAACTTAATGCCACAGCTAAACCACACGCTGAAAGAGAGGCTATAACTATTAGGTGGATTAGCAACTGTTAAGGAGAGACCTTCTGCTCTGCAGCAGAACAATGGGAGGGATACCTTTAGGGCAAGACCCCAGCCAACTAAGCTAGTCTGTGACTGGAGAAAGGCTTAGACAGTGGTTCTCAACCTTCCTAATGCTGCAGCCCTTTAACACAGTTCCTCATGTTGTTGTGACCCAACCATAACATTATTTTTGTTGCTACTTCATAACTATGATTTTTTTGTTATTAATTGTAATGTAATCTGATATACAGATGGTCTTAGGTGACCCCTGTGAAAGGATTGTTTGACCTCTCAAAGGGATTGATTGCAACCCACAAGTTGAGAACCACAGGCCTAAGGGGCACCTGACCCTAGAAAGCAATTGCTGCTAATGCAGTTAAAGGGCAAAGGTCTGCCCCAAGCTGGCAGCTGGACTTGGCAGTATTGGCCACATGGCACTGGTTTCGGAAGCATGAAGGATGCAAGAGGGAAGGGGTTATGGAATCTTCCTCCATGGTTTCAGAGAGCTGCTGGGGCCAGGCAATGTGTGGCAGGGGAGTCCTTGCAGGGAGGCTATGAGAAGCCATCTCATGAAGTTGTGGAAGTGAAACCTGGGTGCAATAGAGAAATTGGAGATGTCAGAGTCATGAGGCAACTGCCAAGGAGAGCTGTGGCCAGGAGTGAAGCCAGATCATGAGAGAGCTATTATATGTTGCAGACAACAAAACTGGAGGGGTAAAGACATCTAAGGTATTTAAAACTAAACTCCCAGCCACTGGACATGGAGCTACAGGATTTAGTATTTTCCCTGCTGAGTTTCAGTCTTGCTTTGGTCTATGCATACTCTGTGCCATTGTGTGTTGGAGGTATGCAATCTGTCTTTGCTTTTACAGGGAGTCACAGTTAACAGATCACCTTGAGGCTGGGTAATGATAGCATGTGCCATTAATCTCAGCACTCAGGAGACAGAGCCAGGGAGATTTCTGAGTTCAAGTCTAGTCTGATCTACAGAGCAAGTTCCAGGACATCCTTGGATACACAGAGAAACCTTGTCCTTAAAACCAGGGGTTGAGAGGGAGTTACCTTAAGTCTCAGAAGAATCTTTGGACTTAGAACTTTTCAACAATGTTGAGACTATTAAAGACAATGGAGACTTTAGAAGTTTGCATCATGAGATAGCTAGCCATGGGCAGTGGGTAGCAGGGAATAGAATGTTGTAGTTTGACTAAGAAGTGTCCTTCATAGGTTTAGGTATTTGAACATTTGTTCCCCTGTTGATGGTGCTGTTTGGGAAGGTTCTAGAACTTTCAGGAGGCATGGCCTTGATGGAGTTAAGTACATCAGTGAGTGAGTCTAAGTTTTGAGGGTGTAGAGCCTTGTTTCACTTCCAGTTCACTGACTCCTTCATATGTGTGACTGAGATGCAATCTCTCAGCTTCCTGCTCTGGACATCAGCAGCTGCCATGCCTCTTCCTCCATTATTGACATTTTCTCTGGAACCTTAAGTCTAAATAAGTTATTTTTTTGTAAGGCAATTTTGTTTGTGTTTTATCAAAGCAACAAAGGTAATACATTTTCCCAAGAGTAGTCTGTGCCTAGTGGGGCCCTTTAAAATGAATGGCTGCTATCAGCCTATTATGTCAAAAACCCTGTGCAACTTCAAGTCACAGAAGGAGGGATGAGACAAAGGGTTAAAAATAGCATGTGGACTTGGTGTGTATGAATGTGTGTGTGTGTGTGTGTGTGTGTGTGTGTGTGCGCGTGCAATTGACATTTTATTACAGAAGAGCAGAGTGAAAACAAGGCAAGCTCTCTTCTTTGTCCCTTCACAAGGGAAAATACCACTCTGATAACAACAAACAACAAAGCTCTCTTTCTTGTGGGTGTGGCTCTTGGTGTCTTGTTTTTTGTTTTTGTTTTGTTTTTTTTCAGTAGACAGAAACTTCCTTCCACTCTATCTCCTGTGGCATTTTAATCCACTCAAGATGAAACTTTTGAAGAAGGACGTTGTTGAACTGCAATGTGTTCAAGAAGTGATGACCAAGATAGTACGGAACCTATGAACTTTGTCATATGAGCAGTTGGGTGTATTTAGTTCAGGGGCATGGCACTCTGCAGGGATATGACAGCTGCCATCAAACAAAGTGAGGCTGCCAGGAGGAGAAGGGCTTGCTTGGTATTTCTCACACAGACGCTACAGGGGGATAATTTTGGCTAGCACAACAGAACATTTTAATGATTAGAACAATCCAGAAATGGAAGAGGCTGCCCCAGGGGACCCTGATTTATAATCAGCAGAGGTGTTGAGTCAGAGTCCGAATCCCCTGTGGGCATGGCTGTGGTGCTTTATCGTAGGATAATTGATGCAGAAAGTGGAAAATTAGGAGAAAAAAACCTTCTAAGGTCATTTCCAGACATTCTAATTCTATGCACTGAATTCTGGTTAAGAACATCTGACCTCAGCTGACTTACACTGAAGATCTGCCACGTTTCTAAGGCCTAAGAATGAAGTGTGGGGAATGTGAATGGATAAGGGGCACTAGAGCAATGTGCTTGGATGTAAAGTGTCCCTACAGCAGTTCCATTCATTTGCATGCCTGGTCATTGACTGACCGCGCTATTTTGAAAGGTTGTGGGAATTTCAAAAAGTAAACTGACCTAGAGAAGGGCTTGTGAAAATTATGTCTTGTTCTCTTTGCCCACAGGTCCCTGTCTCTTTGCTTCCTGTCTGTTCTACAACACCCTCCCCAACATGATGAACTGACAGCTTTGAAGCCATGAGCTAAAATAATCCCTTAGGTTGTTCCTACTAGGTATCTTCTGGTGACAGCAGCAGCAGCAGCAGCAGCAGCAGCAACAACAACAACAACAACAACAAAAGTCAGCAAATACAGGAAGGTGGGGGCTGTAAGGAAGAGTCTAAAAAAGTAGGCTTTGCTTCTTCATTTTCTGGATTTACTGGTGGATTGGGAAGTTTGTTTGTTTTTCTGGGATTATTCTGTTTACCTTTGCATGGAGAGGTTCTAGGTGTCTCAGGGGCTATGCTGATGCAAAGCCTCTCTTTCTACCAGGTCCTTTCTGCAGATTGTGCGCAGGATATCTAGTGCCAGCCATGACAACTCTAAGTGCCAGATTTGAAGATAAAATGAAAAGCAATTGAAATTAGCCAGTCAGATCCAGACTGAAGTTCTATTTTTATTCCTCCCTTATTGAGGGCAGTGGCTGAAAGTTTGATTCAAATGCCTGATGTGTTTCTCCTGCCTTGCCTTTAATTGGTTTTGTCGGCTTCATTTGATTTTGTTTTGATTGGAGTCCTGCTGCATAGTCTGGGCTTTCTCTTCATATAATGCAATGTGCCAAAGATGGAGTTATCCTGCATAATGGGCCAGACATTCCCTCCCCGCCTCAGTTTACATTGTAGCTACATCTGGCAGACTGTAATAACATCCTGTTTCACTTATTGTAGTGGGGGTGTGAGAGCTTCCTGAAAGCAGAAGCAAAACTAAACATGTAAATTATTTCTATGGATAATACACAGCTCTTAGGGAAAGTTTACAGAGCTATTTGGTGGTAAGTTAGCAGCAGATCTGGGTTTTGTTGTTTTTTTTATGGTGTGTAATTAGACAGCTATAGCTGTTATTGTAAAATGGCACCCAGTTTTGGTAGCTAAATGGATCTGTAGTTTTAATATGGTTCTTCTTCCTTGGTACATGGTCCTACATGAAGATCCATCTTTGATTTTCTGTTTTCCTGTTTAAAACATCCCATGGTACTTTAATCAACTTTATGCAGCAGAAATAATATTTCTGACAGACTGGAAACAAACTTTTTTTGTGTTCTGTTTAAAGATAATCTCCATCCTTGCTTTGAGAACACAAGCTTTCTAAAGGCTGCCAGGACAGTACTGTTCCAGCTGCACTCTCACATGCCCAGGGCATGAGGAACGCTCTGCTTGCCTTGCATCCAAATTACTACCCCACGTGTAATCTTACAGAAAGACTATTTGGGCCATCGAGATAGTTCATATAAGCCTGCTGACCTGAATTAGATCCCCAGAACCCCTGGTGGAAGGAGAGAACTAACTCTGTAAAGCTGTTGTTTGGTCTTCACATGCCTTCCTGTGCTGTTACACAGCACACCCACAGCATGTATTAATAACTAATGAAATAAGCTTTAAGAAGCACATTATAACTTTACATGTTGATGCGATCCTCAGGCCTGGCCATTAATTCTTTACTTGATTATGTAGCACTGTTTTTGGTCAAGGATCTGCATATCTATTTTCTTCAATTGAATTCCCTAAGATCTGGATAGGTAATAACTAAAAGGGTGATGAATGCAGTGATCACTTATTTATCGTAGGAATGAGTGGAGATTAACTTTGTCTTAAGTATTATTATGAGTGACAAGCCAGTGAGCACTGATCTGAGAAGCTTGATGGCCGCAAAAGAAAACCATGAGCAAAGCATCAACAAAGGAAGGCTAAAGCCAGAACCATGGGGACCAGTAAGCAGCCTGTAGTTACACAGGAAAAGATGAGGACATGATGTATTCAGAAAACCCCACAGTTTTGTAAAACATCTCAAGCATTTCTTCTCGCTCTTAATTTACTAAAGCAATAAAACATCTAAAATCAAACATATGAGACACCACAGAAAGGATAAAGAAAAAAAAATCAAAACTACTAAAGATTTTATTTATCTGGGTCCATTTTTTTCTTTAATCTCTGTTCTTGTTCATTATGAGAAAGAAGGAAAGAAGAGAGAAATGTGCTGAGTCATCATCAAGAATCATTGTCAGATGAAATTATAGAAGATTTCACAGGAGCTGGCAATGTAGTCCATTGGTTAGAGCACTTTCCTGGCATGCAGGAGACCCTGGCTTTGGTCTTCAGTAATCCCCCCCTCCTCCCTGCACACACAAAGCTTTACAGGAATCTTATTTCCAGTTTCTTCCAAGAAAAGTAAAAACCAGAGAAAGCCAAAGGAGCAATGTGAGTTGTTTATAGATGCTTATCTGTGTGGATGAAGGCAGAGTATCCCAGGTAGCTGGTTTCTCCAGAGATAATTGCAGCAAAGATCTGGAAATTGCCACCATGGCTCTGGTGATGGAGTCCCAGAGGCTTGAAGAAGCAGGAAAGTGCATACAAGGAGAGCATTGACAGCCATGTATTAGGAATTTCCACCCTGGGAACAACAGCTGTCCTCACAGATAGAACTGCCTTTGTCACCCTGTCGCTCTGTGCGCCAACTGAAAACATGTAACACACAAGATGAGTTCTGGTTGCTGAGCTTTATAGAGGGAAAGGTTTCTCAAGCAGGCACAGTGAGTGCCTGTGTGGGGAGCGGGTGTGGCGGCAGTCCCAAAGGTGCCAGGGACTGCAGCTAAGTCATATGACTTGCACCTGACTTCCTCACACAAGACACAAACATCTTGAGTGCTGCGCAGGTGTACCAGGATACAGGTGAATCCAATTTGGTGGAGATTTGCCCCTGCTGCCCTGATTAGCTGAAGCTGCGTGCCTGGTGAGATGGCGTGGCCTGCTGTGCGTGGATGGGAACTGAGAGTATATAAGAGTGAGAGGCCCGGGTTAGAGGGA
Source organism: Mus musculus (assembly GCF_000001635.26). Taxonomy (NCBI): domain Eukaryota; kingdom Metazoa; phylum Chordata; class Mammalia; order Rodentia; family Muridae; genus Mus; species Mus musculus. Next base: position 111,995,367 of record NC_000073.6, on the reverse strand, counting down.
GGATTATTATTCAAGAGAGGATTACTATTAGTGAGGAGATATAAAAACAAGGGAGATATAAAAACAAGGGAGATATAAAAACAAGGGAGATATAAACAAGGGAGATATATGGAGAAAGAAGAAACAGGACTGAATAAACGTGTGCAGAAGGATTTTGTTGCAGCGTCGTTCTTCCTGGCCAGTTGAGCGCGCGCAAGAAGTGGTGCCGAAACCCGGGAAGAAAAACTCGGGACGGGACGAGAAGACCTGGGACGAGAAGACCTGGGACGAGAAAACACGGGACGAGAAACCCGGGAAAAAGAAACATCTTCAGGCATGAGCGAAGACCCCCTGCTACAGGGAGGATTCAGAACTGCATAACGGGGAAGAAGGGGTTAATAAAGGTTCTCGTAAAACAGACTGTTGAGAAGGATCCGGCGTGGATTCAGAACTCTTCAGCTGGGGAACGGTACTGATGAAGAGAAAGAAGAAAGATGAAGACTGAATAAACTGCTGTTAGAAGGACTGGTGGTCGCATCGTTCTTGCTGGTCGAGAGCGGACGCGACAATTGGTGGCCCGTACGGGGAACCGACTCCCCCACCGAGTTCAGAACTTTCAGCAGTCAGTGGTTGCTGGCAGGGTAAGTTCACGGTGAGTGAAACTTGCGACCCCAGGAGTTTGGGAAGGACCTCGGATAAAATAGAGGTGAGCATAAAGTTGCCAGGAAGTAGGCACAAAGTAACCCAGGAGTTTGGGAAGGACCTCGGATAAAATAGAGGCAAGCATAAAGTTGCCAGCAAGCAGGCACAAGGTAACGAAAGGTTCCCGGCTTTGGGACAAGATAGGTTCCTGGCTTTGGGACAAGTTAAGGTTCCCGGTTTTGGGACAAGTTAAGGAACTATGATAACCTCAGTGTAGTGATCAATAGATCCTCGCTGTGTAGTTATGCTTTTTTCTCCCATTGACCCTTTGTGGGTAGGTCTGATAGTTTTGGTCTTGTTTGTTCTGATATATGGACTCTGTTACTGTTTGAAACTGTGTGTAGAGGCAGTCAAGACAGGTCAGAAAATCCTTATAGAGCAACAAGAAAGTATGTCGGAAGAGAAGGGCTTAAAAAGAAAAAGGAAAAAGAAAGACACAGTGTTATCAGGTGGACAGAAAGGACAAAATAAAAGAGCTGAGGTGGAGGAGGAAGGCGAATTAGCTTTTGCTCCCCCTCCCTATGCCTCCTCGTCAGCCATCTATGGGCAGACCTTCTGTCCGGAGGTCTGGAAAGAGGATAGATTCTCCTTGCTGGGATGTCCTATTTTCACTGATCAAGCTGAATTTGCATGGGATAGAGATATGCTGCTTGATCAAGGTCGATTTGCACAACAACAGACAGGATATCCAGTGCAGGTGCTTGAGCAGGTGAATCAGATTCCTATAAGGGCGTGGAAATCATTGCCTAACAGAGGGGAAGCTAGTGAAAACTTGACTCTCATATTGACTCCCCAGATGGACACACAGGTGATTGAGGTTATGGTCTCATTACCACGAGGTATTGTGTCCATCTCCCCTGGGGATCGAGTAGATCAGGTGTTGACGTGGGCGAGAGGGTCTGTTTGTGTGTTTCCACAGGACCAGATGGAACCTCTTTGGGTGCCGGAGAGATTGGTGAGACGCTGCAAGAATGAGGCTCCTGATCCAGTTGCCCCGTGGATGTGGTGGATGGTCCCATAAGCACAAACGATGGAGCAGAGATGGGAGATCCTTTCGGTATTCCAGAAGCCGATACCAGCTCGACATGACATTCAAATTTTTCCACGCTTTTTGATCCCTGAATTCCCCTTAAAGATATAGCCCCTCTGGCCATCTATCCCTTGCTTTAGGGAAGATGAGCGGGGGTGAGAGCCCTGGGATGTATGCTTGTTATAGTGTGTGTGTGTTTTGTGTTTGGCACATGTGTTAGGTGCAGAGTGTGCGGCCCGCACTTTCGCCATGGTAGCGTAGGCTTTTGCTGCAGTGGAGGCGGGACAATCTCCTCAGATTTGGTTTGCCGCTCTAAAAGAAATTATGCTGCGTTATGCCGTGGGGTGCGAGGCTAAGCACTGCACAGAGGATAGCTTGCTGTTGGCATCCTGTGGAAGGCACGTCTGATTGCATGAAGGTTCAGTGTCCTAGTTCCCTTCCCTCAGGAAAAACGACACGGGAGCTGGCCAAGACCTCTCTGGGTGATGAGCCTAAGAGATGGTTTTGTGTAGGGCCCCTATGCTTGCACACTGGGGATCAGACCTCTACCTTCACCCATGAGGCTTGCTTGCAGCAATTAAGATTTGGCCATAGATTAATCAACATCCTGGCCTTTTGATGCACCTGCCACAAGCAAAACACAATCTCCCCAGGAGTGGCTTGGCATGATTGAGAGGTAGTCAGTGATAAGACTCCCTGGGCATGTCACCAACCTAAGACAGGGATCAAACCAATGCTGTTTGTCACCCAAGGACGGGTAAGGGGCATGGCTGCGGGGGGCTATCTACAGACATTCTCTCTGCCAAAAAAGAAAAAAGGGGGAATTGTGGGGAGCGGGTGTGGCGGCAGTCCCAAAGGTGCCAGGGACTGCAGCTAAGTCATATGACTTGCACCTGACTTCCTCACACAAGACACAAACATCTTGAGTGCTGCGCAGGTGTACCAGGATACAGGTGAATCCAATTTGGTGGAGATTTGCCCCTGCTGCCCTGATTAGCTGAAGCTGCGTGCCTGGTGAGGTGGCGTGGCCTGCTGTGCGTGGATGGGAACTGAGAGTATATAAGAGTGAGAGGCCCGGGTTAGAGGGAGGATTATTATTCAAGAGAGGATTACTATTAGTGAGGAGATATAAAAACAAGGGAGATATAAAAACAAGGGAGATATAAAAACAAGGGAGATATAAACAAGGGAGATATATGGAGAAAGAAGAAACAGGACTGAATAAACGTGTGCAGAAGGATTTTGTTGCAGCGTCGTTCTTCCTGGCCAGTTGAGCGCGCGCAAGATGCCTGAAAAAGTAGACAATGGGTTTGAGTATGATCAAGAGATATTCTAACTCAGATGCCTTAAAGAAAGAGTCAGGAGTTGCCTTTATTCATCTTAGAAGTCACTACAATTTTCTGTCTCTAGCTGCTTTCATGTCTGGTTTAAAAGCAGAGAAGCCCCGTTTCTGCAAGTTTTCAGAAGTTAGAAAGAGACCCTCAAATGATTCAGTAATATAGCTGTCTCTTTAGATGCCCCCACAAAGTCTGAAAGCATGCAGGCATCTGGCACCCAAGAAGCTAGACAAGATTTTTCTGGTTCTCTATTGCTACCTCCTGCATGTGTGTGTGTGTGTGTGTGTGTGTGTGTGTACACACACACACACACACACACACACACACACACACACACAGCTGAGATAGAGAAAGGAAGGGGAAGAAGGAGAGGGAAAGGGAGAGAGGCAGAAAGAGAACATACACACAGCCTATGGAAGCATGGATGAATAGCCTGTGGGTATAACTTTTCCTGGAGAAACTAGGTCATGGCTAAAAAGGGGCTGCACATGTATTTTGAAACATGCTGGACACTGGAGATGGAACTCATGTCACTCCTGAAAGTATTTTGGAGACTGTGAGTCTTACAGAGGACAATAATGGAGACCTTACATGATGTTTCCCATTCCTCTGTGATGACAGCTTGGGAGAAATATGCCTGTATTAAGCCAGGAAAACAAACAAACAGTTGGGGGAAAATATATTCAGACAAGATTAATTCTTAACTTAAAAGACATAAAAACAATATCCTTAAAGAGTCTTTAGTGAAATTTAAAACCTTCTCAAAGACAAGGGCTTAAGCATAGACATGACTCAGGAGGAGCAGTAAATGCAAATATTAAAGCAGAGTTTGTCAATTTCTATATTGAAATGCCACTGTGTATTGGAAAGGAAGAGGTCTTAGTATGATATATATATGTATATGTATATATATGCATGTATGTACATATATATTATGTATGTATATATACACATACATAATTTTGAGTTGTAGAATCTATTTTTGAGGCAGAAATTAGAGAAGATTGAGTAGAAAAACACTAGTTTTTTTCAAGTCTACTTTATTAAGGTGTGATTGTCATGAAGTACTGAGCCTTTTTAATGTATATAACTTAATGAGTTGGAGCTAAACACTCCAACAGCACTGTTAAGGTCATAGGCATGCCCATCACTTCCCAAGCTTGCTCACAGACTTTTACTATGCTCAGCTTTTATTTTTATGGTAATGTAAATATTTTTAATGTAAGCACTCAGGAGTTGCACTGTACTATTGTTAGCTACAAGAGTGTGCTGTATGGAGCAGAACTTACCCTTCTTCAGAGCTGAGCGGCCATCCCTCCATTTGTCACCTTCCTCCAGCCCCTGGCAGAGTATAATTTTTTTTTTTTTTTGAGATGTGGTCTTGCTGTGTTGCACAGGCTGGCCTTAGACATCCAGTTCAAATAATTCTCCTGCCTCAACCTCCCAAGTAGATAGGGACTGCAGGTACATGTCCACTGTATCTGGTTCAAGTCTGATTATTTCAGATTCTTCATGTAAGTGGAATCATACAGTGTTTATCTTTCTCTCTGACTTACTTCACATCATTGCAGTTGGCAGGTTCATCTTTAATACCAAATAGTATCCCATTGAGTGCACACGACACATTTTCTCCTTCCGTTCATTTCTAAATACTCATTGTAGATTTTTGTTTTTATAGAGATAAAACAGGGAACAGCTATTTCCTGAGATTGTTAACATTGGATTATCAGAACAAATGGATAAGACAAAGTTAGTTGCACTCTGTTTTGAGTCAGAGTAGAAAAGAGAAGCTAGGCCTAATGGCATAGGTTTGAGGTCAGAGTGCCTAATGGCTAGACACTCTGGAGGCTGAGATAGCAGGAGGCCTGCAAGTTCAAGACCATCTTGGGCTACTGAGTGAGGTAAAATCCAGCCTAGGCAACTTAGTGAGACCTGATCTCAACACATAAAAACTAAAAAGAAGGCTGGCAGTGTAGTTCAGTGGTAAGGAAATCACTGTTAACGTAAGGCCTTAGGTTCAGCCTTCAACACTGAAACAACATTGACAAAATTATTTATAATTTCATATTAACAACACCTGTAAGGAAATAGGGTATTTCCCTCCCACTCCCTGTAATGAATACCAAACAAATGAATAAAATAAAAAGAGAAAATAGATAATGCTAGCTGCCCACATTTTCCCGACAAAAAGATGTTTTAAAAATGAAATTCCCTCAGTCTGTGTGTCTGGCTGGGAAACAGTTAAGTGACTGAGAAAACAGGTGGCTGCTTATTGATGGCTCACAAAAAGATTTAGTGGCTGATAAAAATGAGCATATTTTAGGTGGGGTGGGGATGGGAGCATCCACATGGAGACGTGGTGGGGCGGGGAGGAGGTGTGAGATGTGGAGCAGTTGGAGGGTAGATGGGGGTGGGGTGGGAAATAGAATATGGAATGTAAAAATTAAATTAAAAATCAAAACAAGACAAAACAAAACAAAATTTAAATTGTTTGTATGTGTATGGCCTACCTGAGTCCATGTGTATCCCATGTGTACAGGTGCCTGCAGAGGCAAGAGTTAGGCATTGCATCCCTGAAACTGGAATTACAGGCCGTTGTGAGCTGCTTGATCTGGGTGCTGGGAACTGAGCCCAGCTCTACGGTTGGAAGATGCAGCTCAGTGCTAGAGTGCTTATTTAGCATTCATGAAACCCTGGGTTTGATAGTTCTAATAGTCATGATGTGTGTGACGTGGAAATTTCTGGTTTCTTTGGCAACTCCATTTTGTCATGTGATGTTTTTCTGGACACTTGTCTTATGAGAAGATATTTTTGCTGAAGCAGACACATGGGAAGATATTTTACTGAGAACAAATGTGTTGTTGTTTTTTATTTTTATTTTTGGAAACTGTCTGGAAAAGGGGAATGTGATGCTTTGCTAGAGTGGATGCTTGAGAGGGCACGTGATGTTTGGAAAGGATAGAAGTATAACACAATAGACAGGGGACAATGGCGTGGCATTGGTTTGCCTTGCCATTCTTTGCTGCCCTTCGTTGGGCTTTGCTGATGCTGGTCTTCACTGACAATGCTGTGGCATTAGTTCTTCTTGCCTTCTTCACTGGTCATTGTTTGTCATGACTTCATAGAAAGAAATGCACCAAAGAACTTCTGGTGGTGTTCCAGGTGCATCTTGCCTCTTCTATGAACTCAGGCCAATTGACTGAGCCTCTCAGCATTTTCTGAATGGAACCGCCATTGTTGAATGGTGTTGGTGAGTGGATCAAGCCACCACTACTGATTTGCATGAACTGAACAGCTGCTATCCTGACAACAGAGATTGCGGAAGCCATCCCAAAGAACTATTTCTAAACAGGTCCAAAACTCCCTTTTGCCATATTAACCTTTCCTTTCCACTACCTCTGGTGGGTGGTGGGCTAGAAGGGAGGTTAAAGCATTTTAAGAACCCTTATTAAAGTGGGTTTCAAAAAAGCTTGCACGTGTGTGCATGCATGTGCACGTACAACCCCCCCCCCCCACAAGATACTTCCCAATGACCAGGATCCTCCCCCTCCCTTTGTGTGTGTGTGTGTACATGCACACTCTTGGATGTATATGTTCATGCAGGTACATATACATGCTTGTGAATGTGTATGTATGTGCATATGTATATAAGCCAGAGGTCAACTTTGAGTGTTCCTCATGCTATGCATATACTTTTGAGACAGGCTTCTTCCTGACTTATAGCTCTGCCAAGTAGATTACACATCTGTGTCTCTCCAGTATTAGGAGTCCAAGAGTGCAATACCACCTCAGCCTTTTACACAGGAACTAGGGTCCAAATCAGGTCCTAATGCTTGTAAGGCACACATTGTTACCACTTCTTGGCTTCCAGTGCTCTCCTACCTCTAACCTGTCCACCCTGAGGACTGAACATTTGTCATATGGGCCAGAAGGGCCCATGCAAACCAAGAACTCATTGCACCGAGGAGACAGCCAAGGACATAGCACACCTCTTATCTATATTTCTCCCCCAGCCTACAGTGCACTGGTGTGGAAGAGTCTCATCTTGAGGTGGTGTTTCCTTCCATTAGGGACCAGTTGTGTCTGGCCACATATGGAGGTACAGACCTGTGTGTGGCTTGTTGATTTATGCTAAATAATGAGAGAAGCTGTTTTTCTGAATAGAGAGGAGTTGGGTAAAAATCCCAGTAACTTCTGTAGAAGGAAAGAGGATTTCTGGACTCAAATTTTCCTTAGATTATTTGTCAACCCAAGCTTAAATGTCTGGGGAACAATGGAAGCACAAGGTGACACTGCTTTGGAAAAGTGTCACAGGATGATTTTCTGAAGGCTAGGAAGAGGTCACCTACCTCTGCCTTAATAAGGCAAATTCTTGACGTAAGGCATATTCTTACCTCAAATGCGTCTACATTAGGGCTGTTGCAAAGCTGGTGTAAGACCCAGTAAACTCAGTTCAGTCTCCAAAGCTAGTCTATGTCTCTCTGTCTATGTCTCTCTTTTTCTCTTTCTCCCTCTCACCCTCCTTCCCTTGCCTCCTCATTTGAGTGTGAGTGTGAGTGTGCGTGTGCGTGTGAGTGTGCGTGTGCGTGTGTGTGTGTGTGTGTGTGTGTGTGTGTGTGAGCAAGCATATTTGTATGTACAGAGGCCAGAGGTCCGTCAGGAGTCTTCCTCTATCACTCTCAGCCTTTTTTTTTGACATGGTGTCTTTCATCGAACCTTGATCTTATTTCAACTAGAGTCACTGGCTTAGGACCTACCTGTTCTAGGTCTATAGACTCACACCACCATATTTGGTTTTTATGTGTATTCTGGGGAGCCAATGTTTACATAACAAGCACTTTGCCCACCACACACTGAAACATTTTCCCAGTCTTGTTGACATTTTCCACAAGCAGTGGCTGGCATAGCTTCTTTCTGGTAACTAGTCTTGCTAGCCATCCACATCCTGTGACAAGAATGGAACATGACTAGTGTGATTGGAGGACTGATTTCCCAGTCAGCTCAGGACCTCTGGTCTTCCTTTCTGACCAGCTTATTGGCTCCCCTACCTGTCCTTCCACACTGCTTCTTTGGTCCCAAGGTACACACACTGCCACAGAAGCACAGCCTTCCTTAGGGCTTACATGGTTTGGCTCAATGGTCTGAGTAACACCATAGTCAGTACTTTAGATCACATCATTCTTTTTGCTTGACTCAGAGCCACCCTCCAGCACTATGTGGATTCTCTCGTCTGTGTTGCTAGCTCTAAGGCATCAATGCAGCTGGAACAAGTCACAAAAATCCAGACTGAGCCACTGCTCTGGTGACCTCTGGCCTACTGGCTCATCTGGAGAAGAGTAGGTTTCCGCTCACTAATCTCCTCGGGCCCTATACACTCCCCTGACCTCTTACCTTTTGCAAGAACATTTCTTCTTGAGGATATTGAAGCCTTGCTGTAGTTCCCAGAAGTCTGTGTTGAAGGTTTGGTCAAAATCCTGTGGTCCTGTTGGGAAGTGATGGAAGCATAAGGAGCTAGAGGTAGAGTGGGGTGGAGTTGGATCACTGGGAGGGTGTGTCCTTGAAGAGTACATTGGAAACTTGGCGCTTTACCTTACTCTGTTTCCATGATGTGAGCAGCTTTCTTCTGCTGCGTATTACTTCCATGGTTATCTGCCTTACTACAGGCCTAGATGCAGCAGGATTATGTGACCATAGATAAAAAGCTTTAAAACAGAACAAAATAAATAATTTCCTTCTTTCAGCTGTTTAAGTTGTATTTTTGTCATCTTACCCTGGCTATTTTTTTTATCTCACCTCTCCCTTCAACTTACTGTAACTGAAATTTGTCCCTGCAATTGTCCTACGGCCAGATGTGTCAATGGCCTTGGAGTTGTGAGACTCAGTGGCCAATGATCTATCCTCTTATGGTATTACCTGTCAGACACATCTGTCTCAGTTGGTCTCTGAGCCTTCCCTACTATTTTATTCACCACATGGGCCTGCATCTTCCTGCCAAATGACATCGCTAAGTCAAAGCCCTTCCCAAGCTTCTCCCATCTTGTTTCTTTTCCTTCCTGACTTCCAAATATGTGAATGTGTTGGAACTCTGTCCTTAGCTCCATCTTATTCACAAAGATGTGACCTGGTCCTTTGGCTATAAGTCCCATCTATCAGCTGGACATTGTGAAATGTTCATCTCTATCTTAGCATCACTCCTGAATCCCATAATTGTGTCTCTCACTTTTTGGTTGGCATCCTTCCTTGTTCAGGTGTGTGGAATATTCTGGAGTCAGTGTCTGAGGTGGTCACAGTGACCTTGTTCTTGCAGGGAGTCTGCAGTTTGACTGAGTGCTGATGTGGAGGAGGTTCCTGTCCATGTCTCTCCCTTGAAGATGGTGAAGAAAGAAGGTAAAGGTAGATGCGAAGAGTGGACCCATCAGCTGTCAGCTAGCACAACCCCAACACTAAGACCTGTGTGCCTCTCTGTTCTGTATCAGTATAAGCTGCTGCTGCTGCTGGCAGTCCTCTGAGGTTTTCTTAAATTCTTACCCATTGAGTTCTGATAACAATATTCTGAGATTTTTGAGGGGTTGGCTTGTGTAATAATTAGTGTAATAGTGGATAGGGTACCAGAGATGACTGAGTGTGGATATGGGTTCTGTAGGGCAAATCCCGGCTTAGCCCATGATGCTTATTGAAGACAGCAAGCAAATCAGTCGTGGGAGCATGTAAACTCAACTGCTACTATTGCATGGCCCTGCTGTGCCCTGAGGAGATCAGTGAGTCTCAGGGTGCAGACGAGGAAGTAGCTTCTCACTCAGAAGCTAACAGATAACAGCAAAACTGAGGTCAGAAACAGTGCCAGGTTGGCACGGTCTAACAACCAGGATGGTCAGGCAGAACTACAGCTAGTAGATGCACACTTGAAGGTTACCTCTGGTTGTGACACCAGACTGCAAGAGCACAGAGCACCTGATGTGAGGATGTGCTCTGTGGTTTCTAGTGGGAAGTGGGATTCTCCATGTGTGGGAGCTGTGTGGGAGCTGGAGTGATTCTGAGAGTGACGTAAGGGTTGAGGATGAAATCACTGGACTTGCCCATTATGCCGTGAAAGCTAACGATCCTGAGGAATGCCCAGAGGGGATGGATAGAACAGTATGGCAGATCTGGGGGAGACAGAAAGAATGAGATAAAGAGAAGGTGTATTCAATACAAACTGGTCAGTTGAAAGGATGCACAAAGCATATGTGAGCTGGTTGGTAAAGACAGGAGCAGATACTCCAAAGCCAGTCAGCCAAATGCTTTACTAATGAAGCTTTGGAAGTCTTTCCCTAAGGAAAGGAAGTAATTATTCATACCCAGGAAAAAAGAAGTAAGCCTGCTATTAAAAATCTGAAACATAGCAAAGAAGGGGGAACCCCAGAAAAGCTCACCACAGTGTGGGGTGGCCTGATCAACTCGACAGCCGTCTGGGTCCAGATCCAGTGCTCGGAGTTGGTCAATCCCAACACCTACTTCATCTATGAGCTACTGGAGCAGAAGGAGGAGCCAGTGTTGCAGAACCAGGTCTGGGAGCATGACATCACCACTGGAGATGAAAACCTGAAGCATGGCTGTGAGGGAAGAAATCTTGGCAATGGTCTAATATTACAGTGCTTTAGAGATCAGAGGCCCTGAGCAAGCCCAATGACTCATGACAATGAGTATTTGCATGTAGACCTATGTGGGTAAAAAATATACAGTGATGAGATGTTGTTTCCAATGCCACTGTGATGAATGAATTTTTGATGGGGTAAGAAGGATGGAGGAATTGAGCAGTGTGTATGCAGTGAAGAGAGGCTGAACCATTTCCAATCCAAGGCCTAGCTATCTCTGGAAGCCATGTTGATGTGCATGGCCCGCACTTCCTCTTGAGGCCATGTTGATGTCCGTGGTCCCTGCTGCTGCAGGGTGGGTGGGAGGGTAAGGGGTGGGGGAGGAGGAATCCAAGTTACCACAGAGGCTGTGAGGATGTCTGTGTACTGTACAGCTGCCTGGGCCATGTTTGAGTCCATGGTTCTGCTGCAGCTGTGGGCCACGTTGTTGTCTATGGTGACCTATGTAGCCACAGAGGGCCATGTGGATGTCCATGGGCTGTGATGCTGAGGACCATGTTGGGGTCTTGGGTCCTGCTGCAGCTGGGACAGAGCTGGCTTGTGTTACCATTGAAAGGGATGCAAATGTCTGTGGTCTGTGCTGCCACCAGAAGCCATGTTGATGTTCACAGGCTGGTGATCGTATTGGTGCCCATGGCCTATACTTCCACTGGAGACCATGCTGGGGTCTGTGACACATGCTGACACCAGAGACCAGGTGGATGTTCATGGTCCATGCTGTCATCATATACTATGTGGAAGTCCATGATCAGTGCTCCTGCTGACTGTAAGGGCAAGGAAGCCTCTGCAATAGTATCAATGGCTGCCGACTCATAGCTGAGAGAGAGAGACATGGAAGGCTTTGGTGATCCGTCTCTCCCCACAAAGTAACAATCTAGACAGGAAGCTATCAAAGAGAACTCTGACCAGGCTCCAATGACTATGGACAACACAAATTAGACCTTTTTTTTTCTTTTTTCTTTTATTTTTGGGGGTGGGGGTAGGGGAGGCCACAGGGTATGTGGGGGGTGCAGATCTGGAAGGACTTGGAAGTAAGGGTGATTGGGGTATATTTTGTAAAATTCCCAAATAATCAATAAAAATATTATGTCAAAAAAAAGACATCTGGAATAGACACCTAGCAAGGCTGAAACCTAGGTCAAGCTTCCAGATGGATGGCACAGAAAATATCCATCCTTTAAGCCATCCATGCAGCCTGTTGGAGGCAGTCTGATAGGTGCTTAGCTCTGTGAAAATAAGGACCAGGGGACTGGTCAAGATTTGGGGGTTTAGATCACATTCCTGGACTAGAGACATTGTGTACAGCTGGCTATATTATAGCTCTCCATAGCACACATAGAGTTGCTGTGCTGGTAGACACGGAGGCTGAAGGTACATGAATACATGGAGACACATACATGCTTCAGGACCTTTAAATAGGAACAGATGGCCATGGTAGGCAAACCATCAAGCTGAAAGGGTTAGTGTGATGGTTTATATATACTTGGCCCAGGGAGTGGCACTATTTGGAGATGTAACCTTGTTGGAGTAGGTATGTCATTGTGGACGTGGGATGCCTACAGGTCTTCCACTAAGCAGCCTTCAGATGAAGATATAGAACTCTCAGCTCTGCCTGCACCATGCCTGCCTAGATACTGCCATACTCCCACCTTGATGATAGTGGACTGAACCTCTGAATCTGTAAGCCAGCCCCAATTAAATGTTGTTTTTATAAGACATGTCTTGGTCATGGTGTCTGTTCACAGCAGTAAAACCCTAACTAAGACAGTTTAGTGCTCATTTTTTGGACTGTGATATCTGCCTCTGAAGTTCTACCTGGAGTACTTTGCCCCAGTCCTCAAATTTACCATAGTGGTAGACACTTGTCATGGAAGTCCCTGCAAAGGTCTGTGGAAGCATTTCAGTTAAGACACAAGAGAACCAAACATGTTACACCTATGAAACTGATCTTGATGGCTTATGGAAAACACCCTCAAGAGGCTCTACTACCCCCAAGGTAGATGTGTGATCAGAGCCTATCTTTCTCGTGCCCAACTCGTCCGGCAAGGAAAACGCAACACGGTTGGATTCTTTTCAACAGCTTTATTGCAGGAATGCCTCGATGCTACGGGAACCCCGGGCACCCAGGGAGGACTGTTTATATACACCCCAGCACTGGGGAGGGCTATGTGTCCTCCTGGTATTGGTCAGTCTGCTGGCACCTTAATTTGCATGCACCCGCTTGGGAGGGGTTAGCGCCAGATTCAGGCTAGCGCCTGCGCAGTGGTGTTGTTTACACCGGCGCCATCTTTTAGGCGCTGGCTGCCTACATATCTTGAGGCAAAGTCACCCAGAAATCATTGAAACAGTCCATGAACTAAGCAAGGTAAACTTCATCTGGCTAGTGTAGAGTCTTCTTAATTCACTGGTATGGCCTCTCCACCAACCTGACGGGAGCTGGTGCATGACAGTGGATTGTAGGGAAATAGATAAGGTGGTGTCTTCCATGCACAAGTTGTGTATAACACTGCTGTGGTCTTGGGACACAGCTAGGACATTGTGTGCTGGATTTGGTCCATGCTTTATTCAGCATTGATATACCACCTAAAACAAAACAAAGACCCATGTGGGAAGGTCCCATGGGCTGTTACTGTGTTAACTCAGGGTGTTTGAACAGACCCTCTATAGTGTTATCTGACCTAGTACACTGGATGAAATCCACAGTTGTTCAGATATTCCATTACATTGATGAACGAGTTTGTGGGACCACTAGACTACTGGCAGAATACTGAGTCTCCATCAACAACTTGGGTAGAAAGAGAGCAGCATGGGACTCAACAGAAGCTTGCATCCAAAGAAACAGGTACAGACAAGTAGCCATTTGATAGGACTCATTCTGCAGAATGAGTTCTGTGTTGATCATGAAGGATTCAACTGGGGCTTTTGGCAAAGGGCACTTGGTCTGCATGGCCCACAGGCTTCTATTCTAGTCTTGGTAGTGAGGGTTCTGGGGATCATTACAGAGGAAAAGCTGCTAGCAAAGTATTGACTACTTACTCTATTGGAGGTCAGATAAGCCAAATATAAACTCATCCACTGCTGGGTAGGCCTTAAGGATGGACTTTCCTACTCTCTTAGGGTAGAGCACACATCTCTTTAAAGTTTTGAGAATTCTCAGTGTAAAACCTGACAACAGCTAATCTCTGGCAATGGTTATGATTATTTAAATTGGTCTAGTATTAGGATTGTATGTTTAAGTGGATGGGATAGTCAAGACACCAGGAGAACATGACAGTAATTTCTTGCTCCCTGCATCAACTGACATCACACCAGCCTTGTAGCTGTTGTGATCCAGTATGGAGCTAGGACAGGGAAGACTACTAAATGTAACTGTTATATCTTTTACCCTATTGAGAATATGCTGTAATGATACTGAAGTAGGACTCTTAGAGGGGATTATTTCCAGAGGGATGTTTATAGAATCCCATGGAAGTTGCATCTTGCTGCAGTATCTTGGTTCTTTCTTTCCCCAAGTCTCTGCCTAATGGCTCCCATCTCAGAAAGCCAACCATTCAAGTGAAACTTCCTGTACAAGGATGCACCCCGGTATGTATCTTGCCACACAGTACAGATTTTTCTCTTTGGTACCTACTAAAAGCTATGGTTGCGTTTCCTTGGTGGGCAGATAGCATTCATTTGGGCTAATGTCCCACCACATTAGTGTTAGTGGTTGCCAAACTCTGAATTCCACAAAAGGGTTGTAAGGGCTGCCCTGGTGACTTATTCAGCCAATATGATGGAATAGCACTCTTGTTCAGAAATTGTCTCCTTGGTTTATTTATTTTTAGACAATGTTTTACTATGTAGCCCTGGCTGGCCTAGAACTCACTACGTATGCCAAGCTGCCTCAACTTTATAGGAACCCAGTTGCTTCAACTCTCTAAATGCTGGGTTAAAGGCATCATCATGCCTGGCTCCACCTTGGCTTTTTCTTGAGCTAGGCCTCTATGAGGACTGACGTCTCTTTGGTTCAGGTAGGCCATCTGGCTTCTGAGTCCTAAGGAACATTTTGTTTTTGCTTCCCCTGGAATCACAATTATGTACCACCATACCTATCTCTTTATGTGGATTCTGGGTATCAAACTCAAAATGGTAAGTCCTCTTCTGACCTCACCAGACCCTTCTGATAACCTCTTAGCCTTACTTTACTTGTGTGTGGGTCATATGGAAACTAGAAACTGTAACTGAAGTGGAAACTTAAGAGTTCTTTGGAAAGTCGGTTGGATGGTGTTTTGCTGGGGCAAACACATGAAAGTGGACAAAGGTGTGAAAGGCTAAGGCAGACTCGTGAAGGAATGTTTTGCTGAAGCAGACACAGGAGAGAGGGTGTTCTGCTAAGGCAAGCACATGAAAGGACGTGATGAAGGATTCTTTGCTAACAGCATGCATGTATTCGTCTGCCTTGCATTGCATAGTTGAGCTGCATTTGTTAGGACTCCATACAGAGAAACATACCAAGAAAACTTCTGGTGGTGTGCTGCAGTTTCTTGCTGCTTCTGTGGATTCCAGTGGATTGGATGTACATGCTAAGGCAAGACCTGTGCTAAGGCAAGACCCATGCTAGGGCAAGACACGTGGAGGACATGTGATGTTTAGAGGGTATAAATAGGACTCCATGCGTGGAGTGACAGAGAGAAAGCTTGGCTTGCTGGTATAGTTAGCTGTGCAATGTTTGTGGGTCTCACATCTTCACTGATTTTTGCTTCCCTGAGAGAGGCACAGACAAGAAATTTTCCTGGGATTCCTGCTGGTCCCTCCTACTGACTGGAGCCAAGGGTGAGTCCTGGTTGTCTCTGCTAGGTCATGTCACTGCTGTTGCTATCCTGCCTCTACAGAACTGGACTGCTGGTATATTCATAAGGTATTTACATACTTGTAAATCAAGCTGCCACTACCTGCTAACCTGTGAACTGAACTGCTGATTTCCAGACAACACAGATGAGAGTTGCTCCAAAGAACCTTTCTAAACAGCTCCACTTCCCCTGTATCCTTTCTTTTCCGACACCTCTGACTCTGGTGGGTGGTGGGCTACAAGGGAGGTTAAAGTGTTTAAGGACCATCATTAAAAATAAGGTTTGAAAAAAATTAAAGTTACAACATGTGTTTGATGTCTCATCTCAAGGGACATGCACCAGAAATGGAGCAAGGGAAATATTCCAGTGCCTGAGGTGGTCACAACATCCTTGTCTTTGCAGGGGTCTGCAGGTTGGAAGAGTAAATGCTTGTGTGTGTGTGCGCGCCCTCATTTGAAGACAGGGAGACAACAGATGACAAGTGGCATGTGCCCCTGAGATGTCATCTAGCAGCCCTGAGCCCTGGGCTTGTTTCTCTTTGTTCTGCATATGCATACATTGCAGATGCAGCTTTTATACACTAGCTGGTACTACATCTCCTGGTTGACTGTTGCCAAGGACTGCATGAGTAATATAGTATCCAAACCACTGTAGAGCCCACTCAGTTCTCTCTTTAGTATCTGGACACAATGCCATGAAGCTTTTGAGGCCATGGGTTTGCATGACAAGAGACATTGTAATAAAGTTCTTGATTTCTCTGTCTTCACCATCCTCATTACCCCAGTTCCAAGCACAGTCATGCTGGATTATTTTCTGGTGTACCCTGGGTCCTCTGAGAGAGCAGTAAGTGTTTAGCCTCTGAGCCATCTCTCGAGCTCCTACTACCTTTTCTTGATGGAATACCTACAAAAGATTCCTGGCTTTCACCCATGTCATGTCTATATTTCCCATGAAGCAGCTACAGTGATTGCCTAGCAATTTAAATTAGATGCAGTCACTTCTTTCTCCCACTAGCTTCCTATAGAATCTGGCTTCCTGACCTCCCTTACAAATTACAAATGATCTCTCCACTGCTTCTTTCTGACCTCACTCCTCTCCTTTGCTCCTTTTTGTCATGGCTGCCCTGGCAAGCTTTGGATTCTTCTAACCTAACGTGCCACTCATTCATCTTTGCCTTTCATGTGGCTTCAGCAAATCCAAATGGCATCTCCTTACAGAGCTTTCCAGACCACTCAGTTCTACAGGAACCCAAACCCTGGCTATGTCACCTTTTCATGGTCAGTAAACAAACCTTTCCATTTTCTTATTTGTTTGGTATCTCTCTCCAGACTAAAAGACCTTCGTTTGCTCTTGTATTTTCTGCACAGTTTGATATAACACCGTTGTATCACTCATATGACAATTGTATGTGGGAACCAAAGGCTTGGGAGAAGAGACTGGAGATGTGGTCAGTGAAGGCCTTATGTAATGTAAGATCTGTTGATATTATCTGCTGAGTGTTTCTAGAGGATCTCTGTATTCCAAGGCTTTTTCTCTTGCATCAGAGAGATGGGGGCGGCACAGGGTCGTCATCATGACTTCCAAGGTAATGTCTACAGTTTCCCAACTCCTCTCTTTACCTTTGATTTTTGTTCCCCTTAGATCATATTCTCATTTTTTAAAACACAAGTGTGTTGTGACACTTCCTGCTTAAAAATGTTTGAAAAGTTCTTAGTTGTTTGCAAGATAAAGTCAGTCACTAACTATGGCTCCCAGGGCATCTTGCGTCTACATTAGCTTCTTGTCTCATTATCTAGGAATGTACAGCTGACCACGGGCCTCTATGAATATCTCATTTCTCTTAAAACTAACTGTTCTCTTACTTTCCCTGTTGCCTTAGAAAGACTGGCATTTAGAAGCTATGTGATCTTGGGATATTACTTCTGAAACTTTGTTTCCTAATAATCGTAATTTATCACTGGGCAGGGTAAAGGTTTAATATTTTGTATATAAAGCCTGCTGACCACATCTTCAGCCTCCTCTCCTATGCCTTAGACTCCTACGTACAATTGTCATGTGAGCGACATATATCTATATCTAATCTATATATATATAAACTCTGTCTACTTTATCAGCAATTTTGATGCGTACAACAATATTGTTGGGTAGTACAGGCGATGGGAATAATGGATTTCTGCTCATTTTTAGACTAGCTTGCTTTAATGGGAAGTAACCAGATCTGATTAAAAAATTCCAACTTCCAGTTTTTGACCGTTTGATCTTCTGTTTTAGATTATTCTCTGTGCTATCCAGAAGCCTTGAGAATGGAACTATTCCTATCCCAGGACTTTCAAGTATACAGAGATAAGATAGCAACTTGTTTCCAGACCCCACCCTGGCTCTGCTCTGGATGAAGGACTAGTGGGGATTGCCTATCGTTCTCATGAGTTTAGACTTTGGAGGTTCCCTCTGTCTTTGCACAATCTTGAACTTTCCCTGAACCCAGGTTCCAGGGACAAGCTGGAGCCTTTTGATGGAGGCCTCTGGGTACAGAAGTAGCTTGAGAAACAGAGACGAATGGAGTCTGACAAGCGAGTAATTTGGCACCAGTTATCGTTTTTCATCATGGTAGAGAGGTTCAGTCTCCACCTAGCATCTTGTAGCCTGGCCTGTGACGATGGGTAATGGCATGTTCTTACCTTTCAGGGTGTGGTGGGAAATACTAGAAAACGAGTTTGGTACCAGTGGGGTGGCTTATCCTAGAGTGCGCC
Organism: Mus musculus; assembly: GCF_000001635.26. Classification (NCBI taxonomy): domain Eukaryota; kingdom Metazoa; phylum Chordata; class Mammalia; order Rodentia; family Muridae; genus Mus; species Mus musculus. Next base: position 111,977,103 of record NC_000073.6, on the reverse strand, counting down.
CCACAGGACTGTATCAGGACAGCCTCTGGCTAGACCATCCAGGGACCTGGGTGAGCCAGGTCGCCTGCTGTGGGTGGTTATTTGAATGTACTTTAAAGGCTTAGTTGCTCTGACCTCTGTTAAGTAGTTTGGCAGTCATATATCAAAAGAGTCCTTAACAATTAAGCTAAGAATCAGGCAGGAGGCACATGCCTTTAATCGTAGCATTTGGGAGAGCGAGTTCCACCACAGCAGGAGAAACCCTGTCTCAAAAAAACCCCAAACCAAACCAAACCAAGAAAAACAAACCAAACCAAACCAAACCAAACCAAACCAAACCAAACCAAACCAAACCAAACCAAACCAAAACAGAAAAATCAAGCTAAGAAGTAGCTGCCCCATACTAGGGTCTGTGTTAAGTTTGTCAAATACCAAGGTGAATCATGGTCCAGCAGAAACTCACATCTAGTGTGGATTATAAGATGTACAGACAAACAGCTGAATCACTGCAGAAAGCCACATTGACTCACACACATGACATCATGTGCAGGAAGTTCGGAGGAGGGAGACACACTCATGACTGACTCAGCACCTGAGGCAAAGTTTTGGAGAGAACATCTGAACGAAGCTTGATAGGATTAGAGGTGCAGGAGGGATAGCTTGGGGGCTGTTAGGAGGAATGCCAAAGTGTATGCAGAACTTCTGGAAGTTTTGTTTCATAGACATCAGGAAGGTGGACTAGGGTAGATCTTTACCTGTGTAAGGAGTTTAAACTGGATTCTTTGTGTCTGTGGTGAATGTGTTATGCATTTGTGTGTGTTTGTGTGTGTGCATGCTTGTGCATGTGTGTGCATGTGTGGGTTTGTGTGTGCATGTACATGTTTGTGTGGGTGCTTTCATGTGTGTGTGTGTGTGTGTGTGAGAGAGAGAGAGAGAGAAAGAGAGAGAGAGAGAGAGAGAGAGAGAGAGAGAGAGAGAGAGAGAGAGAGAGAGAGAGAAACTATGGAGTTTGAGAAAGCAAGAATCTCTCATTTAGATTTAAATCTCTTATTTAGTCTGGAGCTCACTAAATAAGCTAAGCTAGTTGTCCAACAAGCCCCAGGGACCTGCCTGTCTCTTCCCCGAAGCATTAGGAGTACAAGCACAGCCCACAAGCCTTGCTTTTCCACATAGGTTCTGGAGACCAAACTCAAGTCTTCAAGAGAGCTGTTTCCAAGTCCTGGACTTGAGATCAGCAACCTGAGTGGATGGGTGTCCTAGAGAGGGTTAGTTATAGGATGGGTGAGGGAAGGGCAGGATGCTCAGCATCCATTAGTACTGTTGAATCAGGATGATCAGTGAGAAGGAACCCTAGAGAAATGTCTTGGAGTAAAATTAATAAGCTGATTATTAAAAGGATCAAAAGGCAGAACTTAATGAAGTGCATGAAGTTCCCAAGCCTGGGTGCTAGGTAGACTGAGGACACACTTGGGAAGAACAGGGGCAAATCATATTTGGAAGGAGAAGCTCCATTCTGGACAGACGTTTGAAGAACATAATGTTTGGGTAGAAGTTCAGAGTTGGCCTGCGGGAGGAAATGGCTGTGAGGGAGAGTCCACAGGCTCCTTAGACTGGGTTGAGAAAAAGTAGTGCACTTTGGTAAGACTTCAGAGGGGGAAGGCAAGTAAGTGAGTTGGTTGCAGAGAATTAGTAAGAGGCAACAGTGACTTAGTGATTGGGACCCGATAGACCAGTTTAATTTCTGGTTCTGCCATTTCCTTTTTATGTGTGGCCTTGAACAAGTTACTTAACTTTGAAAAAACCTGTTTTCTCATCTGTAAGATGGGGGAAAACACTTTGTTCCAAGGGAGTTGTGAATGTTGAATTAGATGCTATTTGAAAGATGCTTGGTCTATAAATGATTCATAAAAACTAGTTGTTCAAAATGTTACCACTAGTAATGGAAAAGTATTGGGCATTAAAGTTGGCATTGGCCTGTCAGGAAGTGGAGGAAGAGGAGTGAGGAGGGGTGACAGGAGAAAGCCTCGGAAGAGGTTTCTGGGTTGTGGTGGCGCAGCCGTTGGAGTCCAGGTAACTTCTGTTATCTTCTGCCCTAAGAAGCTGATGTGGCCAAGGTTAGAGGAGACAGACATCTTTGACTTTGGAATGGGAATCTGTCAGCTGGCTAGGCTGATAACAATACCACAAGCTAGATGACTTTAAGGAAAGTTGATTTTCCTGAAGTTCTGGAAGCTAGAAATCCAGGTTTAAGGTGCCCCTCAAGTCTGAGGGGGCAGTATTTACTCCATACCATTCTCCTTGCTTAAGAGGCTCTGCTGCTAATCCTGGACAATCTTTGGCTTCTAGCTGTATTATCTTAGTATCTGACTCCAGTCATTTGGCATTTCCCGCAATGTGCATGCCTGTTCACATTCTTCTTTCTGTAAGGTCACCAGTCCTGTTAGAGCCTGGGCCACCCTTTCCACTATGACTTCATCTTTAGTAATTATAACCGAAACTGTTCTATTTCTGAATGAGGTCGCATGCTGAAGGACACAGGTCAACGCTGAGTATCTTCCTCACTTGCTTTCCACCTGGTTTTGAGACAGAGTTTCTCCTTGAATCTGGCACTCACTGGTTGGGCCAGGCTTCCATGCCAGTGAGTTCCAGTGATCTTCCTGTCTCTGCCCTTTCCCTCACCTATCTTACCTCAAAGCTGGGGCCGCAGGCACATGTTACCTACCATGCTTTTACGTGGGTCCTAGGGGGCTTCATGCCTATATCAAAAGCACTTTACCAGATAGGCCATCTCTCCAGAATCTCTTGTTTTTGTTTTTTGTTTTTTTATTTTGTCTGAATTATATGAGAAATTAGTTTATTTACCCAATTCACTTGTGAAAAACTATTGTCACAGAATTGTCACAAAGTAAAAGGGAATATGTGCATGTTGCTGAGGTTATATCATAGCATAGGAGTATAATAAGACGTGAAGGAAGTCTTCCCTGGGACACAATTGGAACCTACATTCTTGAACAGTCTCAAGGTTTCTTTTAAAGTATTTCTTTCCCAGAGAAGATGTGTAGCTTAGAATGAAGAACATTTCCTGTGAGAAAACGCTTTAAAGATAGCAATAATCTTAATTAAACAGTCTTTCACATTCAGAAGGGAGCAAAATTATAAATGCATGCGCAACTTTCAAGCATATGTTCTTTTTAATGATATTAATACATCTCTAGAGATAGTAGGAGCGCTTCTTCCTAATTAGGTAGTATTTTATTAAACTCGGTGAAATCTCATGCTAGTTTGAGTATCATTTTCAAGAGTTAAATAACGCCCAGAGTCTCAGATAAAGAGGATTTTCCTTTTTTCCTCTAAGAAGTTATTGGTGTTGGTCAAAAACCAGTCTTCGGCTGAGGGGAGTGCCGAATCTGTCTGTTAAATGAGGACAGTCCAAATTCCCCCAAGGTTTGCTCAGCATGAATATATTATTGTCGATCCTACTTATGCCAAGACAGCTATTTTAAAATAAAAGTTAGAATAGTTTTAATTACATGAAAATTAATTTTCCTCAGTTGACCCATCTTTGAAAGCAAGCCAAATTTACAAGCTATGTAATTTAAAAATTCAGCTTTAATCACTCTGGGGTCATGGTGTGGGAGTGTGAGGGTTGGACTGGGAATGGAAAGACTAAAGTTCAAATTCTGTGTTTAAAGGATGAAGGAGAATAAACTCCACGACACTAGAAATGATAGAGCTTAAAGCAATTTTAAGGAACACTACCTACACCTCTATGGAAAAACACTGGAAAACAGTTGGCTTCCTAGCAAACTATAACCCTCGCCAAAGGATAAGCTGCAGTGGAAACTGTGAACGGGCCCGTTGCACTTTGGGGTGTTAAAATGTGATTACAAAGCTGTGATTAAAGAGACGACAGGGCCAGGCAGACTCGGGTTTAAGAATAGCAATTCCAATGCCCATAAAATAGTCTAGTCGCAGACAGTAGATGTGCACATAGATGCAAACTCTCTAAACACGAGGCGAACAAGATGATTCCAGGAAGGCGGGGTGGGAGTAGGCAAGCAAGGGTAGACTCCCTATGGATGCTCATGTAGGTTAATAGTAGGGACTCTATCAATAAACCCATTATCAACACACTGAAAGAGAAACCCTATCAATCAAAAAGACATTTGATTCAACCTAGCAACTATTCCTAATGAAACAAGAAAACAAAGTGAACAGCACATGTTATGTCAAACGGTGATACAGTGAGCCCCATCTCAGTGTAAACCAAGCCAATCTCTCTCTCTCTTTCTCTCTCTCTCTCTCCTTCTCCCCATCCCTCCCTCCCTCCTTCTCCCCTCCCTCATCTTATATACAGACAACTCATATGCTCACCACCTTTTAGCTGGGTATGGTGGTGTACAGCTACAATTCCCACAATGGGGGGCGGATGTCAGGAGGATCATTCATTCAAGGCGGGAGGAAGGGAGGAAATTAGGGAAAGAAGATGGAGGGAGGGAGGGTGTTTGAAATGTTTAGAGTCCTAAGAGAATTTTGTTGGGTGTCTAGATGGAGGATAAATGGCAGTTTAAAAACCTATCAGAAAAGCAAGTGGCTGCGCATGGCATTTCAGTGAGGATTCTTTTAGTGACAACAAACAAAATCAGAAGAAACTAGACAGCAGAGGTAAGGGCTTCAACAAAGTAAATAATAACGAACAATGCACTAAAGGTTACAGATCTTAAAAAACAAAGTCACTCTTTTATAAAAATTTATTTTATGTGTATGAGTTTCTGTTTTCATGTATGACTGTATACCATGTAAGTGCCTGGAACGGAGGTGAACTGGAGTTAGGGATGGTTGTGAGCTGCCATATGGGCTCTGGGAATCGAACCTGGCTCCTCTGCAAGAACACTGAGCTCTTAAACACCAAGCCACCTCTCCAGCCCTATATGCCTTTTAAAGGAACATAAAAAACAAGATATGACAAGTTTGCAATGTCATGTTTCTGGGGTAGTTTTATGGCTCGAATGTGAGATGTTTCTTTACTCATGTGTTTGAACATTTAGCCCCCAACCAAGCTTGTGAGACCTTCAGCAAGTGGGTTCTAGCTGGAGGAAGTGGTCTCAGGTCTTAGGACAGTGGGCCTTCTAGGCTATAGCTAGCCCTCATTCCAACCCTGCTTTGTGTCTTCTGGTTCACACCATGGAACAAGTCCTAGCTAGATATGTTACCTACCAGGAACTCTGCCATGACTTCCCTGCCATTGAGGGACTGTACCGTCATGGCTCAACATGACTCAAAGTCCACCCCATTTCCTTGGGTTGTTTCTGTTAGGTATTTGGTTGCAGTAATGAGAAAAGTAGTTCATACAGGTAGGAGTACAATACTAAAAATCGACGGTTGCTTTGAAAATTAGCATATGAATTTCATATAATTCTTACAAGAGTTTCACTAGCTTTGGGATTTGGTAAAATGAACTTAATAAGCACCAAAATGATAGTCTAGAAAAATATTATAAAAAGACTAATGTTACAAGATAACAGAATTGCTATAACTAAGTGTCAGATTGGAGATTAGAAAATTGGTAGCTTAGTTCAGTAGGAAAAGGATGCATTCAAAAACAAATTAGACATAGATACAAAATGAAATAGAAAACTCCAAGATAATCTAGGAGACTGTGTCCCCAGATCTTATAAAATTGCATGATGGTCTGCAAAGATTGTGTCAACCCAGCAATCCCTCTCATGGGTTTTGTGGTATACAAATCAACCCTTCGTGTTCAGAGATTCTATAAGATGTTCAGTGAGAAATATAAGATGCCAGGAACTGTACACAGTTCATTTAGATTTCGCATGCATGTTTGTGCGTGTTTGTGAGTGTGCGCACATATGGACAGGGGTCAGAGGACAACCTCAGGTGTCATTCTTCAGGTGCTTTCAGCCTTTCAGTCCAGCACCTCCCCTCCTTGGCGTGCAGCTTTAGCTAAGAGGCCAGCGGGCCAATGAGTTTCCGGGGATCTGCCCGTGCCTGTCTCAAGCATGCTACCATGCCTGGCTTTTTATGTAGGCTCCTGGGGGTTGAATTCAGGTCTTCAGGCATGCAAGACAAGCACTTTGTGGACTAAGCCACCTCCTCCACCCCTAGTGAAAAGTTTACAAGCTAAACAATGAGAAGCCTGCCTCAATGTGCATGAGAGCACGAGCTAGGATACTAAGCAGGAGAAGCATCTGCTAGGGCACAGGCCAGAGGGCTGGTGCGGACCCCTGAGGTACTGGAGTAGAGGGCTGAGTAGTAAAACAAGTATAATGTCTTGAACAAATGTACTTCAATAATTTTATTTTTCCAATTTAAAATTTTATCTTACTAAAGTATATATTTTTTGTGAGATAATTTTTCTGTGAATATTTTTGACAGATTCAACCAGTAGGAATTTTTGCATTTTTAGCTTCTCCTTTGCTATGGTGGCTTTTCATGCTGACTCTTATTTTCAGGCCTGGATTCTCCCGGGTCAAGTCATTAGACCAAGCGTTTGTGATTTATGTTCTTTAACATAAAAAGTTTTAGATTTCAATTTTGCTATTTTCAATGTTGTTTAAAAGACAGGATTTTAAAGGTCATTTTTTTGGGATAACAGCTCTTCCTGTAATAATAGCAATAATGAATAATTATTTAGTACTTAGCTTGTACCAAGCACAAAGCAAACTATTTTGACCATAATTTTTGACCTCAAAGATATTTTTTGTTCTCTTTGCATCCATCCCCCACATTTTCAGTTAATCATTTACCTTGTCCTCAAGATACAACTAACACATCCAATTCATAATGAACATTAGCTACAGAAATAATCCATATACTGTAAAATAAATATAAATGTTTTAAAGGCATGGAAGACCCCCCCATGTGTATAACTACTCCTTAGTTCATGTAGCTTGCTATATTTGGCTGCCATAACTGTACACAGACTTGATACTGATGTGGGTTTTCTACAGTATTTGGAGGAGGGGGCTGTGAGTAAAGTCGGTGGCACATTTCTTGAACAGATTTCTAGACAGTGCTTGTGAGTGTGTGTAAAACAGAGGAGTTTGCTCACATTAAAGGGCACTGAACACTTGGCTCTGGCCAATTGCTGTCACAAAGGACTGAGGGTCATGTGTTAACATGCCTGCAGAGTGTTTTTCAACATATTTTTATTTGGATTGAGATATTTAGCACTGGTGAACAACTAGAATTTTATCTAACACGCAGGAGCCAACATTATGTAGTTTCAACCCATCTTCGGGATGCATTTTCATGTCCCCAGTGCTAAATGTAGGACTGGGGGCGCCTTGGGTTAATTTCTGAAAGGTACAGGTAGAGAGGAATGTCAGGTAAGGACTGACAAGGAAGTGCTCCAGGCATTTTAGTGCAGGGTTCTTAAAATATCCATCCAGCAGGTGGCAGCACAAGAACAGAGATGGGCCACTCTGGACCAATAATATCCACAGGTTTCCTCATTTTTGCAAGAACAAGGAAAAAAAGCAGATTGCAACATTCTAGCTTTGGATAGAAGAAAAAAAATACACACATTTTTGTTTAAAAGTAAGAAGGAATCTCCTATTATGTACAAGCTATTAAACTGTGTACTCTCAACCACACTTAAACTCTTATACTTGTAATTGCAGAAAATCCTTTTTTTCATTAAATTAATTAATTAATACTCCATCACACTCCAGCCCATTCACTTGAGACAGGGGTTCTCACTGAACCTGGAGCTAAGCTGACAGTCACCAAGCCCCTAGCCCCCTATCCCTTATGTTGATATTGCAGGCACGCACTGCCACGCCTGGCTGCTGGAGCTCAGTTTTAGGGTCTCATGCTTGAACAGCAATCTCACTAAGCCATTTGAACTCCCACTAAGCCATTTTAGAGATGAAGAAATTGTGTTTTAGAAGGCTAAAAAAAAATGTGCATTTGCAGTTGTACCACACAGTTTTCTCATTGCTGTGACCAAGTATCTGGCAAAAGTGACCTAAGGAAAGAAAGGTTTATCTCGGCTCCATGATTAAGAAGGGACACAGGCTATCTTGGTAGAAAGACAGACTCTGTGTGTGTGTGTGTGTGTGTGTAGGGGTGGGGGAGTCACATTTCAGCCAGTGTCCACAGTCTAGGCAGGACACTGACACTCAGAGCACACCCCACTAATTTACTCTGAGCTCTGAGCTTGTGGAATAGCATTGTCCACATTCAAGGTCAGCCTTCCCTCCTCAGTTAAACCTTCCTGGAAACACCTTCCCAGACACACACAGCCTATGGATGCAAAGTCCTTTTGAATCTAGTCCACTCAGCAACGAAGATGAGCTGTCATGCACAGTTTCTGAGAGGCAGAGCCAAGTCTGGACCTAGAGTTACTTACTGAGTTCTTTCATGGAGCTGTACCTGTTGCTCTAAGTCTCGCCCTGTTGTCTCTGTTCTGCAAACAGTTGGTTTGATGATGCCCTTCAAGCCTGGGCTATCTATATGGTGGGACACAGAAAGCAGCATGACAAGGAGACATTTGTCCCCTAGGTTACAAGGCGCTTGTGCCCTGGAGCTAGTGATTGAGAGACGATGGATGCTATTACAGAGGAACACCTTATTGGCCATCTGGAGAGCACACGTGGACGTGGGACATGCATTTCCTTGTTAATAGGACAGTTTCTGTGACAAGAACAGATGCTCTCTCCTTAGAGCCTACAGTTCACAATGGTTGCCTAGCAATGAGTGGCCTAAGAAGTTTAATGCTTCTGTGATCAATGTGAGGGATTAACTATCACCCCAGCACTCAGCAACTAAGGACCTGCCACCTGGCCACACATTTACCTGGTTTGGATGAGAAACTTTCATTTTCTTAATAAATCTCACGAACAGTTTGCCAAGTAAATTGTTTAGCCAGAAATGGTCAGCATTTCTTCCTGGAGAAGCAGCGTTAGGTAGAGAGGGGATTCGGGTTGACTCCTCCCCCTTTCTGGGGGACCATCCATAAGCTTTCAGTTAGTGCTGTAGGGCCTGCTCCTTCCTCTGCAGAGCAAGAGTTGCCCAGGCAGCTATAATAAGTTAGAGTAGTCAAAGTCCAGACCAGCTTTAAAGGAGGAGGTGATTCTGAGATTCTAGAACAGAAGGAGGTGTGAGAGCAGCGGGATGCTCAAGGTCCACCCTCACCAGCGGGATGCTGAAGGCTCTCACCAGCGGGATGCTGAAGGCCCTCACCAGCGGGATGCTGAAGGCTCTCACCAGCGGGATGCTCAAGGTTCTCACCAGCGGGATGCTCAAGGTTCTCACCAGCGGGATGCTCAAGGTCCACCCTCACCAGTGGGATGCAAGGTCCTCACCATCAGGATGCTCAAGGCACTCACCAGGGGAATGCTCAAGTTACTCGCCACCACAATTGCTATGGTCTACAGCAGCACTGCCATTGAGCTGTAGGGACCAAAGGGGCTGGCCAGCTGGGCTTCATTCCAAGTAGGGAAGGAACAAAGGCAAAGCCAGGCACCAGAATAGAGAGTTTTCAGGTGGTCAGAAAGTTCAGTCTGTGGGATTTAGGGATGGCTGCCCCCCTACCCCCCCCCCCACCCTGTGCTCACTTAGAGAGCTCTGTCACTCACAGGCTCTCAGGAGACAGCTCTGAAAGTGCTGGTGAGCCAAGCTGGTCTCCTGTGCACCTGTATAGGGGAGTGGCCAGTAGCACCTGGGCTGATAGCATGTGGAAACTGGACCTCAGTTTACACATTGCATTTGTGAGAACTACAGCTAAGTCCAGGGAGAATGGGTCCTTCTTTTTCTCCCTCCCTCCCCCCACTCTTCTCTCCTCTCTTCCTCCTTCCACCTTCCTTTCATCTTTTTTAGTCCCTCTTCCTTTCCCCCTTTCTTCCCTTTCCTTCTAATTTCCCTCCATCCCTTCCACCATCCTTTTGTCCTCCCCACCTTCACTTTCTTATTTCCACCCTCCTCCCGTCTCTCCCTTCTTTTGCCCAGGTTGGCCTCAAACTTGCTATGTACTGGGGATAGCCTTGAAGATCTGACCCTCCTTGCCTACACCTCACAACTGCTGGGATTTCAGGCATACTCTACAGCATCCACTTTATGCAGGTCTGGGAATCAAACCCATGGCTTCATGCATGCTCCTCTTTGCCAGTGAGCCCCATTGGAAGCGAGGGCGCTCTCCTGAACAGAGAGCTGAGGCAGTGCAGCCTGCCTTGGCAACCTTCCCCCTGGATCTTTTCAAGTGGAGCCAATTGATGGCTTTTTCAGCAGCAAGGGGAAGATTTCTACTGTTTGTCATGAGGAAATGTAAATTGTTACAATCTGTTTAGAGAGTAATTTTGCAATATTATAAAAATGGGAAAGATGTTAATTGCAATGTTGCTCGTGGCAGTGAAAAAGTGGGAATGATGGAAATCCAGCAACAGAGGGCTGCCTATGAAAGTGATAGTGCCTCTTTTTAAGGAGTAGTGCTCATTAATCGGAGATACTGAAGCAAGTGCAGCTGTAGGAGTGTGGGGAGCTGACCGACCACTTTCTAGCAAAGGAAGGAAACTTTGAACATCAGTCTTATCTTGTCTATGTAAAACAGACCTGTTGGCATGTAGCATCATGTTTGACTAATGCATGGAGTATACTTAAAAAGAACTGAACTTCAACTGTATTACATTATTCTTTGTGTTTTCTGTTTCTTTGGCCATCTCCAGGTTTGGAGCAGTTTGGAGCAGTTGTTTGGATAAAGTCATGTCGAGATGTTTCATAAAGTCTGCAGGAGCCCATGCAGAGGCTGACAGGAGATCTGAGCTTCCTCAGGGGCAGTCCTAGAAGTCCCTACCTGTGCTGTGGAGAAAAAGGATCCTTCTAGTTGTGCCACTTTAGGGGAGTTGAAGGTCATTTGTCATGCACTATGTAGGCCAGCATGTTCACACGTGTCTGTCGACAAGTATCATACTTAGTACTGAATTGGACCTCTAACTGATGGTGGGGGAATTTTCCACTTTGTGGGGAAATTGTGCTCCATATGGCATAGCATTCTTGACAAGATGTTACATTTGGGATGGCTAAGTCTATCTCATTGGCTTCTATCCAGGCTGGGGTATGTTATAACGTAATGCTCGGGCAGCTATTGTACCATACACAGGACTTGACAACGCATTATTAGGCATGGGTGAAATCCTACAGGGACTACTGCATTGGAAACCTTATAGAGCTTATATTTGCTCATACCCAGAATATGGCTTTGCAGCATAGTTGACATCATTCTAGATTCAGTTGAACACATTCTTTGAGCCCTATCTCAACCTAAAGAATGGATACAAGTGAGTAGCTCCGGCCTTTGAGTCTTGTGTCCAAAACCTACTCAGCAGATACCTTCCATAAACAGCCTGTGCTCCTAAGGAAGCTGAAGGAGGTTGAAGTGGAAGTTTCTGGTTGTGTCATGTAATGCAGACTCATGCCAAATAATATATTAAGGGAAGGGTTAGTGTGTTAGGTGACATTGGGACATAAAAGTGAGTGTGCAACTGTCATAGGATGTTTAGGTCTGGACGAAGAGAAGTTGGCCCATGACTTTTTATCAGATTCTCAGGATTTCTATGAAGTGGAAGTTTCTGGGTATGTTAGGTGATACAGACTCACCTGGTGTTATGCTAAGGCAAGACCCCTGGGAGGACACTCGATGGTTAGAAAGAATGTCAGTAACACTCAGTGGACAGTGATGGGGCTCTTGAATAGCTAGCTGTGCAGCTCTTCATTGGTCTCTCATCTTTGCTGATCTTACTTCATTGAGAGAGGCACGACAGAGAACTCTTGGAATTCTTGCTGGTCCTGGTTGCTCCCACTGCCTTGGCGCTGACTCCTGATCATTCAGCAGAAGCCTTGTGGTTTCTGCTGGATTGTGCTGCCATTGATGATTCATATTTGGTGGCACTTTTGAACTGGACTACTGGTATCCTGACAAATGGAGATTGGCCCCAAAGAACTACTTCTAAGCATGTCCACGTCACCTTGTCCTATTTACCATTTTTCTCCCCTACTTTTGGATGGTGGCCTAGAAGGAGGGAGTGTCAAAGCATTTGTGAACCCTTATTAAAGTAGGTTTTGAAAAAATCAAGGCCTACAACAGATCCACAGGAGATCCATGTACCAGAGGCTAGGAAGGGGAGAACAGTAGCATCCACTCCCAACTGTCACCCTCTTTCCCTTCCTCTTCTTCCTCCTTCTCTTCCAGAAAAGTGACCAGGCCTTGAAAGGGCCTATCTACAGTATGAATTCTTCAACTGGCATTAATACGCACACTTCTGAGAGTACTTCCAAGTAAAGGCAAACATTTTTGACCTGACCTGAAGGAAGATGGATCTCTAGGTCTGTGGCCAGACTCACTGATCCTAGGAGAATAACCATTTTTGGGGGTGGGGTACAGTGGGGTATGCTATAGCATTATGGCTGTGAAGCAAAACCAAATATCTTACATGACTCCTGAGACCTTTCAAGGAAATTACTGTCCCTTGATGTCCAGACAAAGCCTAGCTGGGATGAGATGCAAGGTAGCTTTTAGGGTGCTCTTACTAGTTAAGTTCCACAGAGATGCAGAATTGTCTCCAAGCAGGAAAAAAAATAACGACCACATTGCATGGCCCTATAAGAACACTTTCAAATATTCAAGCAGAATATAGTGTCTTTTGAATTTAGGAGCCCCAGAGTAAGGGTGGCATTCACACACACACACACACACACACACACACACACACACACACACGTCAATTAAACCCTAGAATTACAAATTCCTGCTACCAGGGGGATCTCTGAATTCAAGGCTAGCCTGGTCTACAGAGTAAATTCCAGGATAGCCAGAATTATACAGATAGACCCTATCTTGAAAAACCAAAAAAATGAGAAAAAATAAATAAAATTTAATGGCAAAGAAAAATTGGAAATTGCCAAAAACAGACAACTAAGTTTTTAGCCAGGTGGTGGCGGCACACTTCTTTAATCTCAGCACTTAAGAGGCAGAGGTAGGCAGATCTCTGAGTTTGAGGCTCACTTCCTCTACAGAGCCAAGTAAACAGAGAAACTCTGTCTCAAAAGAAATAAAAATAAAAACAAAAACAAACAAACAAACAAAACAACAGTAGCAGCAACAGCAAAAACCAAGAGCCTACTACCACATGCTACTTTATTATGTGGGTTCTGGTAGTCAAACTTAGGTCCTCATGCTTCATTGGCAAGCACTTTATCATCCCAACCTGTGCTCACCCCTTTAACACCAAAATGCAACCAGAGGCATTCTGGGCCAGAGGCATTCAGTTCCTGCTTAGCTTAGGAAAGGCAGTTTTTTTTTCTGAACTAAAGGCTACCACTAACACCTTCATGCAAATTTTTCTCTTGCATCAAGAGGAGAGCATTGACTCATCATGAGATCCCGCTTGTCTAGCTCCTCCTTGTTCCCCAAGCATGCCATAGATATTTACATTTCCTGGCTTCATCTCCTTGAAACCTCTTATCTAATAGCTTTTATTTTAAAAAAAGCCAAGGTAAAATTCACATAACATAAATCAAATGACTAAGATAAATGTCTAATCCAGTGACATTTAGCACATTTACTAGTTGTGAAACCACCATCTCTATCTTGTTCCATGACATTTTCATCATCCTGAAAGGAAACGGCACCATCTAAGCATCCACTCTTGATTTCTCCCTTCCCTGGTCCCTAGCAACCACTCCTCTACTTTCTGTCTCTATGGATTTACCTATTCTGGATGTTCATATAAGTAGACTCATACAAAGAGTCCTTTGTGCCTGGATTCTTTACTCAGCTCCATCTCGGAGCTTCTCAGTGCCACTGTGCAGCATGGAGAGAATGCAGGCTTTGGACTCAGAACTGGACTTGAGCTCTGGCTTGACTACTTGCCGATTGTGAGTCCTGAGAAAGTTATTTCCCCTCTTCTGAGCTTTAGTTCTCATTCATGAAATGAGAGGATCAATCCCTACCTCACAGCTGATAGGACTGAGAGATAACAGGCAAAATTGCATGGTCTGGTGCCTGGCACACAGTAGATAATTCCTCAACACCAGAGGGAAAGGGAGTTCGTTTGAGAGCATGAGGTGCATCGTGAGCTGAATCTGACCTTTGTCCCTCGTCATGCATCTTCTGAAACTCTGAGCTGCACAGTGCTGGTATTCTCCCTGAATCCCTCTCCTTAATCTCTTTCCTTAAACAGTTTCTCTTGCAGTGAGTACCCGCAGCCTCAGCCTGCTAAGCACACACATTTCCCCAGCTGTGTTCATACCCTCACTGAACTGCATGCCTTTAAAAGGGCAGATGTTATTTTGCTCTTCTAAAAACTCCATCTTTTTGAGGGTGGTCCCATTTTTAACTACCTTGACATGTCACAGCTCTGATATCAGAACCCTGGGATAGTAGTGTAGCATCCAAGTTATACCTCTGGGCAGTTCTGGCATGCAAAATGAGCATTATATGCTCCTTCTGGTTTTGGGTAATAGGATCACTTTCCATGTCAGTTGCTTGGAAATGCTATATATATAGCTCCCCACCCCTCCTCATGAAGATGGAAAGGGTGGCTAGCAAGCCTCCATCCTAATTATCTGCTCGTAATTGAAAGGTGCAAGTTGGCATTCTCAGAAAGGTGCTTCTTCAAAGGCACTCACTACAGAAGCTAAAGTCCAAATTAAAATTGATTCACAGCCTCATAGAAGCATGGGCTATTAGAGAGCAGGGATGGAAATGGGCTGTGCTTCCAGACAGCGAGGTCAGGGATGGGCAGGGAAAAATATTTCTCAGTGTTTCAGCATAACTCAGATGGAGCTGAATTTATACGTTGGATTTTTACTACAAATAAAATGCAATAACATTCAAAGTGTCTGTTTAATGTTGTTGACCTTGTCCTTTTTTTATATGGGAAATTGGTACTTAGAGAAGGAATAAAAACAGAAACCAGAAGTTAGAAACATTCATAAAGACAACACATTTCTAAAAAAAATGTTCTTAACCATTTTTTAAGGTCACAGAGCCCTTGCAGGACTTGATAAAAAAGTAAAGACCCTCTGAGATGGGAAGTTTCACAGTTCATAATCTCATGTGCAACACTAGATACAGTTTTGGGAAAGTCTTCAGAGCCCCCTGAAGCCCATTTAAGTACACCATATTAAGATTTCTACTCTTGGAGGTAGGTGTGTGAGAGATGTTCCAGCAGTTAAGAATGCTTGGTGCTCTTCCTGAAGACCCAGCACTGATCATAAGGCTCTCAGCTGCCTATAACTCAAGTCTCAGTGGCTCTGATTCCCTCTTCTGGCCTCCACGTGCACCCTCCAACACACCTGGCATTCTCTCTCTCCCTCTTCCTCTCCTTCTCCTTCCCAGCCCTCTCTCTCCAAACAACAATGTCTCTTCTTGGTTCTGAGGAGAGGGCTTAGTTGGTAAGATGCTTATCTTGGAAGTGTGAGGATCTGAGTTCAATCCCAGAAAGCCATTAAAAGCAAACATTGTACATGTGAGCTTGCATGTACATTGCGCACGCGCGCATGCGCGCGCGCACACACACACACACACACACACACACACACACACTCACACACACAATTTCTATTTCTATGTGTGGAGAGCTACTGGTGTCACAGGTGTTCTGTAAAGCATCAAAAGGACAGAGATGACTACGACATGGTTCCTGCTTTTGAGAGATTCGGCACAGGCAAGTGGGATCAAACATATCCAGGCAGTGTTCCCTCAGCCAGGCAGTTGCAGGGACTTCCTGGTTCTCTCTGTGCCATTGCTCTCTGTCTGAGCTTCCTCCTGCTTTTACCCCTGTTTTCTCTCGTTTTAGCAGCATTAGCTTGCAAGCTGGTGGCCTGTTGTTACTTTCTTCATCCTTCATGTGGACAAGCAGTGAACCTCCTTTGGCACATGTGTGGGAGGGAGGCCTGGACCACTCCTCTCTTCAGAGACCTACAGAGCTGGTCTTCTATCCTTTGTAGAATAAAGATCCATCTCCTCACCAGCTTACTCAAGGCTCTGTGTTTGGGCATCATTATACACTCTGTCAGACCATGCACTGTGTGGCCTCGTGTGCACCCTGCACTTATCAGTACTGAATCTCTGTTTCCTAAATAGAACTTGCGTTTTCAAGCTCCCCTGGCTGGCTTGATCTGCTTCTCTGCCAGATTGACATTTTCCCTCATATCCATCTATTAAATCTTCCTTATCCTCAGAGTCCCCATTGAATACATCCTCTATGAAATTCTACCCAGATTGTCAGAAGTAATGAGCGATTTTGGAGCCTGCTCTCCCTCCTGACAGTGTTATCAGCCATGTTGGAGTCCTTTGAGGCAGAGATAGAATCAAAGTATCTTTGGGATTCCAAGTCCCTACCAGACAGTGGCCCACTTGAGATGGAGTTTCTGCATTTTCCTCTATACTTCAGTGACAAGATTCGGAAAGCTACCTCTGTTTGCTGAGACTGACATTCAGAAAGGTTGAAGCCTTTGGAGGGCCTCCCTTAGCAAGGCAAAGGCCCTCCTCTAGGAGTGCAGGACCCTAGAATCCACCCAGACCACTCTGTTTCTGTGCTAGACTCTAGAGAGAAAGATGTCTGTTGGTGTTCATGTAGAACCAATCCCAAGACCTCTTCTTGGGTACCAGAACCCACAGTAGCTCCAGTCACTAATATGAACCAGTAGAGAACCTGCATGAAGCCATGCAGTCCTCCTGTGTACGGGCTTAAGTCTCCTCTAGATTTCCTGCAATACTCACTGCGATGTAAACAGCATAAAAAGCTGTTGTAAATAGCTGTTCCACTGTATTGTTAAGGATAATGACAAGAAAAAAGAAGTCTGTACATGTTTTGTACAGAAACAAAAATGTTCCCTGAATATCTTTAATCCATGGCTGGCTGAACTTGTGGATGGAGGACGTAGGTGTGGAACATTAGTGTTTTGCAAGAGGCTGCTTGAATCTGTGGGTGTGGATATGTTGGTGTGGAGGCCAAGTGCTCTATGTGAGACTGGTTGAATCTGTGGGCATGGAGGGTGTAGGTGTTCAGGCCAAGCGCTCTGTGTAAAACTCGGGTTTGGATTCAGTTCAATGTGGGCCAGAGGCTCCTTTTTTTTTTTTTTTTTTTTTTTTTTTTTAATACCAAACTCAAGCCTGGCAGACTTGTAGGCATAGATAACTCACCAGTCCTGAAAATATCTCAGGTTCCTTCCATGCTCAAAGGATGCTACAATTCTTCATTGTGGCCTCCATACCCACACAGTACAGGATAATAGGAGAGTTACATCAACAGCTCTGGGGGGTGGGGTGGACCTTTAGGTCAGTATCCAGTGCAGAGGATATGTTTTAGCATAAGCACAGCTGCTCTGGGGGCCATGCACTTGACCTTGCCTTTGTGGTTTGATGGAACCTCCCAGAGAGGACTTCTACTCAGCCATCAGTGCCTCTCCCTAAAGCTGGAGCAAAGTTCAGGTGGGCTGAGGCATTGCCTGAAGCTCCATAGACGGTTCACCACACCCCTAGGGCAACATTGCTGTAGGATTTATGCTCTTATTGGAATGCAACTGGGCACTCAGGCTCGATCTCAAACACGATGGAGAAATCTTCCACTTTCTCTGTCATCTCCAGCTTTCAGGGTCTCAGTCATAGCATGGTCATAATAAACACTACAGAATTGAAATCTGCTTTGTAGCCCTCTCTGAGTATTGATTCTACTGTACAAACACTGCATCCTTTTCTTTACGATACCAAACACCACTCTTTCTGGTCCCTCTCCAAGGTCTCCGTCTCTGAGCTCTTAATTAGAAAAAAGAAGCAGTAATTATTAAAGTTATTAAAATATGGAATATTGCAAAGGAGCGGATTAGAAGTCTTCATGTTAATCCAAACAAATTGTGCTAATGTTGCTTTGATTCTTTCAAACCAAAACCCACAGAGGAAGATAAAAGCCAGGGCTGCCTCTTAAGAGCGGGTTTGAGCATGCTTGCTAAGCTGGGACTCATCGAGAATTCACCAGGAGCTGCAGAGGAGAAGCAGGAGGAGATGAAAGGAAGAAAGATTTTGTGAACATTGGAAGAAATGAAGTAGGGAGGGGTGGGAGCCGTGTCAGGACAATTAACCAAGAGCAATAACTGATCAAACTCTTCCCTCTTTTGAAAAATACAATGCACAAAGATAGACAACATGCAATATATACAATAATATGCAAACATACAGATACAGTGTCTTAGTTAGGGTTTTTCTGCTGTGAACAGACATGATGACCAAGGCAAGTCTTATAAGGATAGCATTTAATTGGGGCTGGCTTAAAGGTTAGAGGTCCCGTTCATTGTCATCAAGGTCTAGGCAGGTATGGTGCAGGAGGAGCTGAGAGTTCTACATGTTCATCTTAAGGCTGCTACCAGAATACTGGTTTCCAGGCAGCTATATGAGGAGGGTCTTAAAGTTCCACACCCACAGTGACACACCTACTCCAATAGGGTCACACCTTTGAATTGTGCCACTTCCTGGGCTGAGCATATACAAATCATCACACATAGCATACAAACATATAAATTATAAGACTTGCAAAGAGAAGCATATGTTCACGTGTGTGATGTGTGTGTGTGCAATTCACATGAATATGTGTACATGAGAACCAGAGATTAATGTGGCGTTTTCATCCCAATTATATCTCCACTGAATCTGGAGTTCACCAATTCAACTAGATTAACTGACCAGCAAGCCCCAGTGATCCACCTGTCTTTACCTACCAGCACTAGGACTACAGGCTTTCTCTACTACAGCTGGCTTTTGACTGGAGATCTGAACTGGTGATTGTGTAGCAATTACATTACCGACTGAGCCATCACATAATCCTGCCTCTTTTGAGATGAAGTCACACTATACTGTTCAAGCTGGTCTTGAACTTGCAATTCTCCTACTTCAACCTTCTTAGATGGGATTATTGGCATGTTCCACTGCATCTGTCTCAAGGAGAGCACCCCTGTTTCCTTTGTGTGTATGTGCACCTGCTTGTGCTGTGTGTATGTCCGTGTATGTGAACATGGATATTCTTGTGTGTATGTTTGTGTGTGCATGCATAGGTGTGCTTATGTATGTGTATGTATATGCATATGCTTGTGTGTATTCAGATGAATATGTGTGTGTGTGTATAGATGTACTTGTGTGTGTACACATGAATTTGTTTGTGTGTGTATATTTGGAAGTGTTTCTGTGTATGTGTACATTGATGTACTTGTGTGTTTGTGTGTGCACATGGATATGCTTATGTGGGTGTGTCTGTGTGTGTACTTGGCTATGCTGTGTGTATGTGCATGGATGAACTTGTGTGTGTGTGTGTGAGCACATGGATGTACTTTTGTGTGTGTGCACATGGATGTACTTATGCATATGTGTGTACAGGGATGTATGTGGAGGCAGTCAACTTCCTGTATTGTTCCCCAGGAGCCATTTACCTTGGTTTTTCTCAGACAAGGTCCCTTACTGGCCTGGAACTCACTGACTGAACGAAGCTAGCTAGCCAGTAGGCAGCATGCATCCATTTGTCTCTTCTTCTCTAATATTATAAGAATGTACTATCACAACTGGCACATGGACTCTAGCCATCAAACTCGGGCCTTCATTCTTGCAAGACAAGCATTTCACCAACTGAGCCATCCCCCTAGCTCAAGAAGTACCTTTCCTATCCCATGACTTTAACAACTGCACTAATAATCATGACTTCAAAAATGGGACTTGCCATGTAATCGTGTTCACTCAGGAGGGAAAGGAATGCATACACAGGCCCACACAATCTAAGGACCCTAATTGAGCTCCACATTGGATAATGCTTTAGTCCATGAATCTTGGTTGCTGATCACATGCCTGTCAAATTTAACATATGCCAGAGAGAGCTCACAATTCACAGACTCATCTGTTCTTCCTGCCCTGAGATTCTACCTCAGCCTGTGGGGCTGCCACCCACTGATGTTCTAGTTACACATTGTGGACCATCTTCTTTCTCATCCACCTTTGCATAGATTTGGCAATAAAACCATGGCATTGTCTTTGCTAGGCTGGGCTGCCCCTCACTCTCAGCTTCCCATCTCAGATCATCTTTTCCTGAACTGGCTCTCTAAACTCTGTCCATCCTTCTTTCACACCCCACTGTGCTCCTGCCATTCCACACTCCTCAGCATTCCTGGCTGTCGTGCCTTGCACACAGGGTTCCCTTTGTTCAGAATCTTTTGACTGTTGGCCAAACTCTTGCCTGTCCTCCAAGGCTAGCTTGAAGGTGGCCTTCTCTGGCTGTCCAACAGCAATGCTGGCTCTCATAGCTTTGGGCGCTGTGCCATCAGGGCCCTGGTCTCTTAGCATGGATGTTTTGAGAAACAGGGACTGTAGGTGTAATGGGTGACTTGTTGTCATTCTGACAGGGTCTAGAATCACAGGCACATATGTGAGGAGGTTTCTGGATTAGGTTAATTGAGTAGAGAAGACATACCCTAGATGTAGGTGGTACCATTCCATGGTCTAGGCTTCTGGAATGGATACAAAAGGAAAGTCAGATGATCACCAGTGTTCATTACTCTCTGCTTCCTAACTGCTGCCTAGCATCCCGCTGCCATGACCTTCTGCCAAGGATGCAGACTGTATCCTTTATTTCCTCAAGATGCTCATTGTCAGCTATTTTGTCCCAGCAAGAACAAATGAACTAATTTAGTATGTTCTGCACTTACTTATTCATGGGTCTTGGAAGAGCATGTTCTTGCATACACTAGGTACTTAACACAGCACCATTTACAGGACATTGGTACTTGCTTCTGCAAAAGACTGAGCTGCCATTTTGAAAGGAAGAATTTCTGGGGGGTGCCACAGAGAGATATGTGCAGTGTGGCTAGCCACCTGGTGAGTTAGAAGGTGAGTTAGTCCCAGAATCCTGGGACTAGAAGCAAACATTTATATTTGTATCCATAAATATTGATGGGAAGAACCAATTTCTGCTGCACTTACAAGGTGGCAGGTAATTAACAATGTACTCTGCAGGAGTTATGTGGTTTAATTTTTATAACAACCCAATGATGGAAGAGCTGTTACCTGTCTCACTTTTTAGAGCAGCAAATGGATGCATAGAGGCATTGAGGTCATTTATATACGTGGAAGAACCTGAATTTGAACCAAATTTTGGGGGTTTGTGAGATGGCTCAGTAGGGGAGGTTCCTGCTCTGTCAACATGAGAACCTGAGTTTGGATCACTAACACCTACATAAATCCAGTTCCTGCAGCCCTGCCTGTACCTCTACACTATGCAGAGACAAGAGGAGGACCTCTGGGACTTATTGGCCAGTCAAGTTAGGTAAATTGACAAGACCCTGCTCAGAGATAAGCTGGAGAATGGTAGCAAAAGATAGCCATAGCCAACCTCTGGCACTCATGTGCATGTGTACACATGTGAACACATACATAAATATACACATATCTATCCCCAGCCCTGTACATGGTTTAAAAACTCTTCATTGTGCGGATGGCAAGGCTTTGCCTCTCAGAAGGTCGTACAGTACTGTCAGTACCAAGTCAGCCCACAGCATCTTCCGGCATCCCCCTCTCACAGCAGGCTAGGCTTCATTTAGAGCTGGGCTCAGGTGGGTGCATTTTACATGGTGAACATCCTCAGATGTTTGTCATCTAGGCTTTGAGAAGACGTTCAAACAGCAGCCTAGAGGATGGTAGAGACAGATAGCAGGCCACTAGCCTTTCCTGAGTCAGTACCAATTGATGTCACCCACTGAAAGCCTCTGGAGATAAGCAATGGGTAATTCCTTGTATTTCATTTGAATTGTGTACAGAGCATCCCAGTCTTGAGAAAACTATGCAGTGAAGACCTACACAGATACTCCACAGATGTGGTATTTCTCCTCTTTCTCATGGGTGGTTCTGGCTATGGACCATCCTTGTAAGGGTTATAGAAAAAGTCCTTCTGGACATTTCAAGAGATGGTAGTGAGTTTTCCTCAAGGCACAGGATTCCCTAAGACACACAATACCCCACACTTTGTACTTTGTGTTTATAGATTTCTAGGATCCCCCCACCGTATGTCTGTGTATAACTGTATGTTGTGTATGTGTTTGTGTGTGTATGTCTGTGTGTGTGTATGTGTAACTGTATGTTGTGTGTGTGTGTGTGTGTATGTGTAGAAGCCAGAGGTAGATTTCAGGTGTCTTTCCTCATTGCTTCCTCATGTAGTTTTGAGGCAGGGTACCTCATTAGTTGATCTGGTATTTGTCAATTCAGCTACGCTGACTGTCCCTATCTCTTCAGCACTGGGATCACGAGCAGGTGCCACCTTCCCTGCTCAGCGTCTTCATGTGACCACACTCAGCTGATTTACTTAGGTTCTTGGGACCAAACTCAGGTCCTATGCTTGTGCGACAGCATTTTACGAACTGAAGCCATCTCACCAGCCTTCCCTCCCCTGCTTCTTAAACCTCAGCTTCCTTGCCTGCCCAAATCTTTTTGGGTGGTTTCTTCATTGTCACATTTAACATGGATGGGGATAGTCCCTGGTGTCTGCTAGGCATCTTGTCCCTGAAAATCCTTTGCTCTTGGAAGATGATTCTATGACTTTCTGCTTGGATGGAGTCATCTTAGCAGATAACTACTAGAGTCTCTAAGATTTTAACACATTTCCAGAGTGGAGTTTGTCGATCTCATTGTCACCTTTCACTTGAAGCTCCTGTGCTTGCATAATTCGTTCATTTTCTCCTGCCCTTGCCTGTTTCTGAGAAAGAAGACATTTTGCTTAAATCAGCCAGCTAGCATCCCTCCCACCCCTCCCATCGCTCCCATCCCTCCCATCCCTCCCACCCCTCCCATCCCTTCCACCCCTCCCAACCCTTCCATCTCTTCCATACCTACCATTCTCCTTTTTACACAAATGTTGGTCTAGTCAAACCCACCAGGATTGGTCCACCAAGTCCTGCAGAATTTTGTGTTCTCTGTTGCTTCTCTGCTTTGTGAGCCTGCAGCTCCTTCTGAGAAGGAAATAGTGCCAAGTATCAAGACCTAAAAGGTTCTAAGCTCAGACCCCTGTTTCTGGAGGCCATCACATACAACCCTCAGAACAGACCTACAAGGCTGGAGCTTTGACTCCCATTCTTCAGGTAGAAACAGTAACTGGACTCACCTAGCAAGGTTTGGAAAACCATCTGATACACCCCACTCTTGTGCCCCCATACTGCTCTGAGGGGTGCCAGTCTGATGTGCCCTGGTAGCTGATGGGTGATGTGGGAGGGTATTGAAGCAAATGCTTGTCTTTGGCTTTCTTTTCTGTCTAGCCATTGTAGTAGGCACTGTGTTTCCTGTCGGTGGAGTCTAAGGACTATGTTCTTGTTTCCTTACTCATCAGTGTCTTTAGCTACACACACACACACACACAAATCTATATTCTGGATACACACACACACACACACACACACACACACCTGGGGGGGGGTTCAGGTAAGATGGGGGTTTCTTACCACCCTGTGGGACTCTTAGTCACCCCGTTATGGGGATCCACTCAGTTCAGCATCAATAATAAACCTCAAGTTCACATACTACGTTTTAACTGCTGTGATAGTACCTCACATAATCAACAAAAAGGGGGTGTTTATTTTGACTAGCGTATCAGAGGCTTCAGTCCATGACCTCTTGGTCACTAGGCATGACTAAGGGCATAGTGGAGCAGAGCTGCTCAGCTACCTCAGGGTAGCCAGGAATCAGAGATAGTCAGGGAGGGGCCCAGGCTAAGATACAGCCTAAAAGGCATGTCCCTGGTGCCCAATTTCTCCTCCATATCAGGAGTGGCCAACCTTTTGGTTTCTGTCGGCCATATTAGACAATGGAGAATTGTCGTGGACCACACATTAGATTCTGCCTCTAAAACTCTATCACCTCCAGTAAGTCGATCATTTATAAATCTATCCTTGGATTAATCCATTGATCAAGTCAGAGTCCTTGTGATCCCATCATAGACAGTTGACTGGATCACTTTATATCCAAACCATGATATTAACTCATGAGGGCTTCCTCTCATTGTCTTTTTGGTTTTGTGTGCTTTTAACTTAGCTTCTCCTCCTCCTCCTTCCAGTTCTTCCTCCTCTTCCACACATAGTCATTACAAAGACATCTTCAAGCACTTCCCTAAGATTCCCTCCTAGGACAGTTGGGGTTAGCTTCTGCAGACTTCCATGAAGTCTGGAATGTGACAGGACACTTGTCACAATGGCTTGTGGGCAGATGTGGCTGGAGGAGGTCGCTGAGCTTTCAGGAAAGGCCCTACAAACCCCATCTTTCCTGCTGCAGGGAGCTGACAGAATAGTTCTCGTGTAATCCCAAAGGTGGCTGGACTGAGGGGCAGTCTTCAGGGAGCTTCTTGTTTGAAGCTGTGGCGGGTAGAGCTTGTTGCCAGTTCTTCCCTGCTCAGTTCCATGCTTGTTATCACAAAGGCCAGCTGATTCTTTGACCTTTGCTTTCTTGTCATGTAAGGAGCTAATTCCTTCTATCAGGGTGGTGGGGACTGAGGTAGAGTGGTTACTATTGCCCCATGCCTAGGGAGTTAGTTCTTTGCAGAGATCTCAGCTTTGGCAAATGCAGGGCAGAAAGGAAGTTTGGGACAAGTCAATATGAAGCAGAGTGGAAATTTATGAAAACCATAAAGGTGTGTAGGGAAAGAATAAAGCAGACATGTGTGTGTGTGCACACGTGCATGTGCAAGTGTGCAAGTGCATACACGTATGTGCATATGTAACTTATAAAAAAGTTGTGCCTTTGAAATAGATCTATCTGTCTGTCTGTCTGTTATATTTCTTGGCTTTCTAATTTATATTGATCAATGTAATTGACAAGGTTTAGAGGTTAAGGAATTTGTTTTTGTAAACAAAGTTGTTACGTGGGTTTATGAAGGGTGGTGTTTAGATTTAGGAATGAGAGCGGAATGCTAAAATCTCAGCTCTAGATAATTCTGGCCCTAAGTGAACACAGCTTGTTTATTCTCTTTTGATGTCTCTATTTGAGGTACCTTTAGAAAAAAAAACGCTCATGGCCTCTGTAGGCAATTTGGGCTTTGTCAGTGGTGTGGGAGGTTCTCTGACTCTGCCATTAGGAAAGGCAAAGCAGATCCCTAGATAAAAGGCCTCTCTGCCCCCAGGCTTTCATTCTCATGTTGCCATAAATGTCTACCTCTCCACTCCTTTCCTATCTGCAAAGTCCCCAAGCCTCTCTTTCTCTGACTGTACCACACTTGGCCTCGCACAATGGGAAATGGGTACAAAGCACATTTTAAAAGGATCCGAGATGGATGACAGAGATGAGACAGGAAAAGAAGGCAGAGGTTCTGTTTCTTGTTTAAGCATTAGTTGGCCTGAAGGGGACATCCCTAATTACTTCATGGATGCCAGAGATCTTGTGGGAGAGTCTCTTTTTTCTTCTCATGATGTCCCCTGTCATCTATTCATGCCATGGCCACTGGAAATGGTCCTTCCCCAACCCTTTTCACTTTTCACCAGCTGCTAGATTGTATCTTTTTCCAAATCACAGAGTTACTGATTTTATTCTGCCTTCCTGCTTTTATAGTCTTGATAGAATTGCCTGTTCACCTGGTTCCACCAATTGCACAGCCGACACTGAAGGCTTTCCAGAGCTAGATGCCTTTAGTCATTCACCAACCTTCCCAATTTGTGTCACACACATGAAGAGTCAAGCGCTTAGATTTGCTGCCTAGAAAAAGACCCCTGTTCCTTTCTTTCCAATAAGAAACAAGCTATTAGGTCAAGACAATCACTTAGTAACCTCCTGCTTCACTGGACTGTTGATTCAATTATACCCAGATGATAGTGTTTTTGAGCCTGCAATGGGAAACTCTCTAGGTCAGGTAGACTCTGCGTTCTTGAAAGACTTGGTCACACCTATAGATCCCCAAACTCAGTTTTTCCTGGACAGGATATAGGTTATACTGTATCCTGATGCCCATCACCCAGGAGCCTGGAGTTACATTACCCTTGAGTCTAATGGTAAAAATGAGCTCTTCATATTTGAGACAGGCTGAAAAGTTCTGATACTTCCTGCCTCTGCATTACAAGTTGCCAGGTTGTCTGTCTAATGCCTACCTTGTTCCTGCCTAACTACAGTTCCTTGAAATACAATCCCTCTCCATGACTAGGCCTCAAACTCTCCTATCTGTGCATTCGAGACTTATACTATTCAGTGTCATTCCTCCTAGTTGGAGTTGGTGCTAAAGCGTAGTAGCTCCTATTCCCACTGTTTCCCAGGAATGTGTGGATCATAGGAACTATCTCTGTACATCTCTCCCTATACCAAATCCCTTTATTCTCAGTAGTTTGTTAACCACCTGTGTCTTTCCCTAACATGACCAGTGGCCACACTTTGTCGAAGTCACAGGCAGTAAGCTGTGCTTGCCAGAACCTGACCCTTGGGCCACCTATCTGGATACCCTTGCTTGAATCTGGCTGAAATCCAACAAATATTCAAAGATTCCCCACCGTATACTGTGCAGTAAGAGAGCCAGACAAGTCTCAGTCGGGATCCCAGGGTCTGAGCACTTCTTCCTCTGCTGTCTGTCTCTCATTGCTCAGATGCCACTACACTGCTCATCACAGCCCCATCAGCAAAGCAGAACATCTCATCGCTAGGAGTGAGACCAAAAGCAATACAGGCTGAAATCTTATTAGCTCAGGCAGCCGTGGCACCGGGGCTGCAGCTCTCAAGGTAACAACATTTCCATTTGTCTGGGGGAGATCTGTGGAGCCTTAGGATGTTTTCCACTCACAGTGGTGGAGGGGTTTTTGGATCTTGGATGACTCATAATCTGATGGAAATAAAAATATAGCCATGCTAACGTAAGACCCATTGGGATTTGGTGCTTACTCAGGGACTGCCTTGAAGTCTATGTCTCTGATGCTTCATAGCTTTAGGCAAAACCATTGCCTAACTAACAATGATGACAAGGATAATGACAAAGCTGGAAGAAAATCCAGGGGGAGAAAAGGCATTTATTGTGCTTCTGAAATGTGCCAGTCTGGGTAGAAATGGAATTATCAAATACTAGGATTTCCTGCCACAAATTTCAAACTGTGGGCTCAGAGTGAATACTTTGTTCTTTTAAGGTATATGAGAAAGTTTTGTCTTTTAAAACCACCTCTGGTATAAATTTTCCTTTTTACTCTGAAAAACTATAAGCTTCTTACACTATAAGCTACTTTTCTTTATAGAACTATGAAGCCCTTCTTCAGATGCAGTCAGATGTTATTGCTGAAAGACAGGGGATAAATTAGGGATAAATATACCCCTGTATTATTAAAATTCTTCCTCCACAGACTTGATTCACCATTTAAACATTCATCTTACCAGAACTGCAAATGGATGAAAGGTGTGTGTGTGTGTGTGTGTGTGTGTGTGTGTGTGTGTGTGTGTGTGTGTGTGTAGTTTCATACATATCTAAAGGGGTTACCATATAGACACAAAACAAGGACCTGGCATATACAGACATTGCTTTCTGGTCCCAGGCACCTCCAGCTTTTTTTGGCTGTCCTTATGAGGATGGATTAGGATGCCATTCCTGGCCACGATTGCCATGTGTCCTGGGTGTCTGTGAGAGGTGTGCTGACTTTTTCAGGTATGACTCAGAGTCCAGAACTCATTTCCAGACATTTCCAGGTTCTTATGTCTTGAAGCAAAGAAACAAAAATTGAATCAGGGACATATAGATAGTGATAGAAATAGGGACAGTTTAGTAAGAAAGAGAAAGGCACTCCTAGAAATTCAAATGGGCCAGCCAGTTGGGAAAAGCTTGAGGCCTGCAAGCCCTGGGCCACCAGAGTGTGAACATTTGTATAGCGCCTACCTTCCCAGCATTTGGAGATTGCTCAGAGGTGCCAGCCCCTTTCCATGGATGCTCTTCTGTTACACATAGCATCCCACCTCAGGATTGCCCAGCCTTCTTCTTCTAAGTCTGGTTTCTTTCTCAGGTCAATCTTGCTGCTTCTGGAACCCCCTCCTCGGTTCTCCTACCTCAGCTTGAAACCTTGTTCCTTGATCTTTTCATAATTAAGCTTTAAAAAAATGGCAGAAAACACCGGAGATGGTGGGCTTCTAGCTGTTTAAACCAACACATCACCAGTGAATCTTGCAAAATACAGCTTTCAGTCTACTAGATGTGCAGAGGCATTGCTGGGGGCTCTGTGGGTGGAGCTGCTCTGATTTCAGTAGAGCAGTGGCAGGTGGTTGATAAGTACACTTTACACACTGCAGTGAAGGGCTAGCGTTGTTAGCTCAGCGAGGGTCGCAAGAACCTGACAAAAGGAATCCATTGCTTTTGCTTTAAGGAAAATCCTTAAATCCGGTTGATTTAAGGAAATCTATCACTTTGGAAAATGTATGGATCCTTTCCAGATCCTCAATATCAAGGAGCTAACAGCACTCCTTCATATGATTGTTATGATTTTCAGAGACATTGCTCTTTGGAATTGGTTGTCGTCGTGTCCAGTCTCTCATGGGCTTTTAATTAGTGCTTTTGGCATCCGAACACACCTTGTAGTGTAAGACTCAAGTTCCAATCGATAGAATACATGTGGGCCTAGAAAACAACGTGGGAGTCTATGCTCAGGACATTTGTGCGCAGTGAGTCCCCCAGAAAGTGCAGCTCCAGCCCGAAGGGTCTAGAGTCAGAGTCTTTCAGTGAGAAAGAGTGGTGTCTGGGCTAACTCATTACCGTCTGTGGATGGAGCTTCCTTCCACTGTAGGCTAGCCCATAGATGTCCAATACTGCCATTCTCATTTGGTGACGTTGGGCTCCATTCCATCTAGAGAGAGGATCTAGGTTGTTATTGACCTTTCATGCTCTCCTATATAAAATTTGTATTCTATCTATTAGCAAATAAAAGATTGTACAAATTCCTAGTATACATGCACTGTTTTGACATATCTGGGAGTGATAAGCTGCCTAATCAAGCCAATTAACATATCTATCACCTTGCATCCTTATTTTTTATGGTGACATTTCAAATCCACTCTCTCAGCAACTTTTTAAGGTATGCAATACATTATTATTAACTATGGTCACCATTTGAATAATGGATTTCTAGAATTCTTCCTGTTTAATAGAAACTGGTATCGTTAAAAACATAACCACCATTCTGCAATTTGCTTCTGTAAGTTTAATCTTTTCCGATTCTGCATACCAGTGAGATCCTGTTGCATTTAGTTTCCTATGCCTAGCTTATCTTATTTGATAGAGTGCCCTTCAGGTCGATCTGTGCTGTTATAAGTGACACAACTTCCTTCTTTTTGTAAGGCCAAGTAGTTGTCATTATGTATTTCCACAATGTCTGTTTATCCAATCAGCTGTTGATGCACATGTAGGTTAATTCAACAACGTGGCTGTTATGAAGGAGGTTGCAATCAACATAGGGATGTAGGAATCTCTTTGATACATTGATTATATTTACACACACACATACATACACATACAAGTAGAATATGGCCTCTACACTTTTAGAATTTTGAAGAGTCTTTACACATTGGTCTTTAATGGTTACACTAGTTTTCACTGTTGTACAAAGATTCTCTTCTTTCTACATACTGCAATACTAGTTATTGTTCACTGTTTTATTACTCAGCATGTTTTTTTTTAATTGATTCTTTGGGAATTTTACATCATACACCCTCATCAT
The DNA here is from genome assembly GCF_000001635.26 of Mus musculus. Classification (NCBI taxonomy): domain Eukaryota; kingdom Metazoa; phylum Chordata; class Mammalia; order Rodentia; family Muridae; genus Mus; species Mus musculus. The sequence goes on along the minus strand of NC_000073.6, from coordinate 111,947,433 downwards.
ACTCATTTCCCAGTCCTTCCACGTCCACTCTGAGGATTGTCACAGAAGCCTTCCATGTCCCTCTTTACCAACTGTGTATCTGTAGTTGCCATCACTGTCAAAGATTGCTTTTTGGCCTTTTGGCTAAGATCAAGTGTAGTATCTGTTCTTATCAGTTTAATGTCTTCTACTTTTTAATAATAAGCTATTTGGACTGGCATAATATTTCATTGTAAAACCAGTTTGCATTTCCCTGGTGATTAGTGATGTTGAGTTCCTTTTCACATACCTGTTGGACTTGTGTAGGTCTTCATTTGCTAAGTTCCCAATTAAGTCCTTAGTCCAAGTTATTTGTTTATGCGTGATTGAATTTCTTATATATCCTGGATATTGACTTTTTGACAGATTTATTATTTATAAATATTTTCTCTCATTCTGTAGGCTGTCTCTTTATTATCTTGATTGTTCTCTTGATATATATAATATTTTTTTAGTGTGATACAATCACATATACCTACTTTCTTTTATTGTCTGTACACACACACACACACACACACACACACACACACACGCACACCAAAAGAGAACCCAAAATCTTTGCCCAGAACAATGTCATTGTTGCCATTTTTCTCTTCCCATAGGTTGAAAGTTTGAGGTCTTACATTTAAATCTATAGTCTATTTTGAGCTTTTTTTTTTTTAAACAGGTGAGAACCAGGGTTTTAGTTTTTTATTCTGCCAGTGGCTTTCTGTTCTGTCTTTTTATTATTTTCTTCTAAAGATGAGTTAGTGAAGCATTATCAGTTAAATCACCAGAGTTAACTAATCCTCAACCCTAGATTTGAGATCTTCGAATTCTGACAGGATCTTAACGGATATCATGGCATGCAACAGTTTTAACAAGCACAGTTTTAATTAACTTAAAAAATGCCATCTATAGCATCACTGCTTCGAAAGGCATTTTAGGGGGGGCTGGAGAGATGGCTCAGATGGCTGCTCTTTGGAAGTCCTGAATCCAATTCCTAGTAATCACATAGTGGCTCACAACCATCTATAATGGAATCTGATATCCTGTATGTCCTGTTCTGCATACAGACATACATGCAAATAGAGCACTTATACAAACAAACAAACAAGCAGGCATTTTGGGGTCAAGTCTGAGTGTCACGAGCAGCGGAAGGAGAGGCTGTCTTCTGCTTAGCAACTATGGCACCCTCTCATCCTCAGTTTCCTCATCTGAACGTGATGAGGAGAGAACTGAACTTCAAGTGCCTACCTTGAAGATTTCTCTTGTTTTCATTGTTGAAGATGGGACATGTGACATCAATTGAAACATTCCCTCCTGGACTCAGAAGGCGCTCACAATTTACTAGGTTTAGGAAGCTGATGAAACTTGCAAGACCCACAAGGCCTCACCTTACCATTATAAAGCAGCAGACTACTGTGGGGAAGAGGGTCGTCTCAGTGAGCTGTATGAAAGTTGTGCAGGAAGCACCAGGGATGCAGCTTTTGTCACTTGTCATCCATGCTGGGGTGGACTCTCTGATTATGCAGGTGTCTGAGGGTCATCCATGCTCCAGGAAGTATCCCCTCATAGACTCATTAGCTCACCGAGCTAGACTTGAGTCGTTTATTTGGTTTGTTGTGGGTGCTCTATCTGAGGTAAAGAAACAGGGAAAGTTACACAACAGGATGTTTTCCCAGTGTCTTCTGAGACTGACATTACCCAGCTCAACCTAGGCCTACTGACCTGTCCTAGGATGTTGCTGTAAGGTGGATTATTACAAAGGTGCTAAACTAGTTAGATGCCATTTTGTTCCCAGATCTAGTTCTAGAAGGACCCATGCTTCTGTCTTTGCCTTGCTTGTTCCTGCCCTTCAAGCCCATGTCTCCTCTTTCCTCCCTCTGCACCAATAGTTGGCTACACAGAGTTCCATTCTCATCCTCTAACTTGGCTCCTGGTCCATTCTGCTTGTCTCCCATTAAGATGTCTCTTGGCCTCCCCCTCCCCCTCCCTCTCTTTCTGATTTTGAGTTTTGAGGCTTTAAGAACTTTAAAAACCCTTTAATTGAAGTCAAGGTCTCAGGGCCCATAACATTTTAGGAAGCAGCCTGAGATGAGTGTCAGAGTATCTGTGGTTTCACCTGGGCTGTGCTGCTGCTGAGTCAGTTTCTCTATGTGAACCTGGGATGCAATGCCAGGTTCTTTCTTTTAGTATCTGGTGCAGAGCTCCTAAAACCCTTGGAAACTTCCTGAGGGGTAGGAATGCTAAATCTATCTTTTGCCCAATGCTTGGTTTCTGATGTCAGAGACTGACAGAGTGTTCCTAATCCCTTTGGAAATTCCTCTGAGACAGGAGTGTCTTCTGTTACAAGGTGAGTCTTGATGGCCACTGAACCATCCTGTTCACCAGAAAGACCAAGCTATAATTAGAAGCTGGAACTTCCTATTTTCCACCCCTTCCTCAGGCCAGTAAGGAGGGATCGGAGACTGAGTTTAAAATTACGTTGCACCTACATGACACAGTTTGGAGAGCTTCCAAGTAGCTGAACTTAAGGGGGTTTCTGAAGAGTCTCTTTCAAAGAGATGGCGTAGTATTTCTCAGCTCCTTCCACCACAGCAATGGAGTCCACGAAGTTCTTCATGTGGTTACTCAGTTACTCAGAGTTATCCTGTTCGGGATTAACATCACAAACAAGTAACAAAAAAAAAAAAACAAAACAAAACAAAAAAACAACCAAACAACCAAACAAAAAAACAACCAAACAAAAAAAAAAAAAACAACAAAAAAACCAAAAACAACCCCCCCAAAAAAACCCACTTCTCTCTGAGCTCTGGGGGCTGTCACAGTAAATTAATCAAGCCAGAGGAGAGACAGTCATAAAAATAATTCTGCATTAATAACCAGCTGTTTCGAAGTGAATTTACAACTGTGGCTGGCATCTGAAATGGTCTTGTGAGACCCAGTCCTTAACCTTGGAACCCAATGCTGTCTCTAGGTAGATGGTGTCAGAATTAAGTTGAATTAGAACCCAAATCATGCTGCTGAAGGATCTCTGCTGTGTGTGTGTGTGTGTGTGTGTGTGTTTTAAGTTTTTATACCTGGTCATAAAAATATTTTATTGGATGTTGAACATATGACTTGATCTTGGTCTCTCCACATAAAATTCCAACCAAACAAAGTGTAAGTGGTGGGTATAATTGTCCTTCTTCCAGAATTCAGTGGTTTGGTGAGTTTAAAAATAAAGAATATCAGGTCACACTATAGGTGGTTGTGAGCCACCATGTGGTTGCTGGGGAATTGAACTCAGGGCCTCTGGAAGAACAGACAGTGCTCTTAGCCACTAAGTCACTCTCAAGCTGATAGAGCACTCATATACATAAAATAAATAAATCTTAAAAAAATAAAGACTGTCTCATCAGAGAGGCTTCATCTAGCAACTGGTGGGAGTAGTTGCAGAGACCCACAGCCAAACATTAGGTGGAGATTGGGGAATCTCAAGGAAGAGGGGACAGAAAGAATGTAGGAGCCAGAGGGGTTGAGGACATCATAAGGACACAGCCCACAGAATCAATTAATCAGGGTTCATAGGGGCTCACAGAGACTTAGGTGACAATCACAAAAACTGAAAGGCTCTGAGTTAGGACCTCTGCATATATGCTATGGTTACGTGACTTCGTATTCTTGTGGAACGCCTAACAGTGGGATCAGGCACTGTCTCTGACTCTTTTCGCCTGCTCTTGGAACTCTTTCCTTCTATTGGGTTGCCTCATCTGGCCTTGATATAAGGGTTTGTGCCTGACCTTATTTTATCTTGTTATGCTGTGTTTGGTTGATACCCCAGGGAAGTCTGGTCTTTTTTGAAGGGGGTCTTGGGGAGAGAGGGGCTAGGAGTAATGGAGAGAGGGGAGACTGTGGTTGGCATATAATGTATGGAAATAATAGATAGATAGATAGATAGATAGATAGATAGATAGATAGATAGATAGAGATTATCATAAGTAATGAAAAACCATGGAGGAAAGGAGAGAATGAGCTACTGTGAGGTGAGAAACCCACTACACCTCAGCCTGAATGTGTCTGCAGTAAACCAGGAGAGAGGAAAGTCTCAGAAGCAAGAAGACTTTACAGCACTTCTACCCAAGGCTGTAACTCACTCAAGACTGTACTGAGGCTGTAAACTGCAGAGAGCTCCTCTTGACGAATTTACGAGGGTCTGAGAGCTCTATATTTGCTCTAGAGACATCTATTGTTTGTTTATAATGCATGCATGCATGCTTAATTTGCAATAAACCGGGAGGCACTACTCCACACAGAGGCAGTTCACCCAGCCTCAGTGCTGTCTTGGAAGAATGATGCAGTTCAGGGAGAATTTATTGTTTTGTTCTGAAAGCGGAAGAAATTTTAGTCGTTTCTTCGTTGGTGAAGGGTCATCCTGGTGTGGTTGGAGGAGAGGTGATTCTGTTAAGAAGAGGGTGTGAAAGGTCTGGGGAGTCCTTGTGTGTCTCTGACTCAGATATCCTCCCCCCAGAGTCCTGCACCATTTGATCCCTGAGTGATTGCCCCATATAAATGAACTTCCCAGGTGAACGACAGGCACTGGCAGATTCTGCAGAAGACTTCTGGTCCTGACGACGCGTCTTTGGATCAGCTAGGTCTCCTGGTAGAGGAAGGTAGTCTGGTCTGGTTAGGGTGCTCTAGAAGAGCACACAGGGGCTGGATTAACACTGGTAGGTGGCCAGTTCTCCAGAAGAAGGGAAGGACACTGAAGTTAGCTGAGTCTCATGTACTCGTCCTACTATAATATCTTTATTTTATTCATTTATTTTATATGTGTGAACGCCTGAGTGAACTTATGTATACCATGTGCATACAGAAACCTGTGGAGGCCAGAAGAGAGTGTAGGATCCCCAGAACTGGATGGAGTTACAGGTGCTTGTGAGCGCTGCTGTGTGAGTGCTGGGAACTGAACTATGGCCGTCTGAAAGAGTGTGAAGTGCTCTTAGTCACTGAGCCAGCTCTTCAGACTCATGATATAAGATCTTTAAACCCCATTTATTTCAAGGTATTTGGGGTTGGAATCATTACCCTCAGCTTCTACTTTAGGTTTCATCATCACAGGGGGAGTCAGATTCATTCCATCAGGAAGAGCTGGAAGCAACTTCCTTGCTTATTGTAACAGCCATCGTTCCCAGACTGTGTGCTTATGGCCTTACTGGGGTTGTCTTCCAGGGAAGGTGCTTCTGGGGTGGGACACCCTACTTTTTTCTCCAGGGTGGGCTCTGTTGGAAAGTTAGATCTTTGAGTGGGTGTGAAGTATCTTCCTGTTGTCACTAGCTGGAATCCTTCATGCTTAAAGCATTTGTCTGCTGTCATCTTGTGTGACAAAATTTTTCCTAAGAAGATGCAATACCCATGTCTCCTCAGATAGGAACTCCTCAACAGATTGAAGTATGGATACCACCATAGTCCATCTTGGTGAACCAATGAGTTTTATTTGGGTTACTTCCAGGAGCAAAACTCACTGCAAGACCATCACTAAAGCTCAATCCAGCATGGGTGACAGCTCACAGGGCTTGGAACTTGGAGCACACTGCTCAGCCTGCAGGCAGCTCAACAGGTTGGAGTGTCCAATCCAGGTCCCTTAGTTGGTCTAAATCTCTTCCAGGCAGCTGCTCTGGTCTCAGAGTCTTCTTCACAGCGCTCCTTCCTTCAGCCTGAGGGAACTCGGAGCTTTCATTGCTTACTCTGGCAGGGAGGGGCCTCAGTTTCAGAAATTTCCAAACGTTTTTGAGTAACTAGTTTTTGAGTTGTTTACCCCAAGGCTTCCTGCAGCATGGGATGTTTTAATCCCGCAGGAGGGAAGTGTCACACAAATCACCTTTACCAAAGAGCTCAGTTTTATGAGTCAATGTCCTGGAGAGGATTGTGACCTGTCTGTGTAGATACTGAACATTCTTGTACAACATTCAGTCACACATGGAGGCACAAAAGTTGTCATTTAGAATGTAAGTTTTAAGACATTAAGCATATTCTCTGCCTGTGCTTAGTTCTATAGGCTCTTATAGCATATCTGCCACAAATTTATTCATTTAATACTGTAGACTGTATTATTGAACAAAAGGGGAGCTTTGTGGCATTGGTCTTTTGTAAGCTAGGTAAATTCTGTGTCACACGTAGCTTACGAGCTGGTCCTCTGAACTTCTGTATGGGGACTGGAGATGGCATGTCTCAGAGCTCACCTGATGCACTAGAATTTATCTCACAGTTACATTATAGAACCTTGGGCTTTCTCTTGGGTCAGCTGGAGTATTCCCCTTTGTGATGGTCGGGCCAAAGGTGTGTTTTCCTTGCTTGCCTGCAGGGCCACTGAGGATCAAGCCAGGCACAGTGGAGCCAGGGACACACTTGAAAGTACTGGGGTCCATAGGGAGGAGTTGCTTTGGTGGTAGTGTTATACCAAGGCTGAGAAGAGAAGCAATTAGCCAACATGGAGGGGATCCTCTAGCTTAGTACCTGAAGGGGCTCTGGGTACTGATTTGTATTGTCTAGGTCTGACTGATGTTCCTCAGTGCCGAGGTCTTTCCTTCTCACTTTCCTACACGTTCCACTTTCAAGCCATTAACGGTTGCTTAACACTTACTATATCCTAGTGATTTCTAGTGTGATCAGCATCTGTCATCCACCTGTTCCCTGCATGTGGCCCAACCATGACAACCTCAGGTGACAGAGAGAGCCCCCACCTAAAGCTCTATAGTGAGGGTTTCACGTCCTTCTCTGAGCTTTCTGCATTCTGCCTTCTCAGATAGCCCACATGGTTCAACAGAGGGACCCAGAGTCGCAGGAGTATATGTTGTGCAAATCCCCTGAAGGCCTTCAGAGAAGCATCTGAGAGAAAAGCTACCCAGTCGGAGAGAAGCCCCTTGCCTGAAGCTCTGAGTTCAGAGTCACTCACAAAGAGTCATATCTATAAACAACCACCTGCTGCCATCTTCTCCAGCCTCAGTGTTAACACCATTCCTAGTCACAGTGGGTTTGTCATTGCTTGCCTTACACCACACTGGCACCTCGGTTGCTTTACATTCCAGAGCTTTTCTGCATGTTGCTAGAGTCAGTTCACTCATTCAGACTTGCCTTCTTATCTCCTTCCAGTCAGCCGCCCTCCATGAATATTCTGCATATCTGGCTATGTGCAGATGGCGCTTGCTCGACCACGGTGCACCTAGAGTCTTCTCACCACATGCCCCAGTGCCTTGAGAATCCAATCCCAGCTTGGTGTGGCCACAGAGCCAGGAGGGCTTTGATGAAGCCTCTGTGCTGCAGACACAGGTCCTGCAGGCACTCTCAGTTCTCCTTGGGGATGCTCTGGGACCCTGAACAGTGTTGCCAGGAAGTAAATGGACTTGCTGTGCCAGCCCCTGCCCCAACTCAGCTGCAGCTGCAGAGTCACCACTGCTGATTTGCTTCACAACCTCTGAGCTCCCACTTCCCAAAGGAGGGCACTGTGCAGTGGCTGACTGTGAAACCGGAGTTTCCTGCAGACACTGTAGCAACAGTAGCGGTAGCTGGGTGACTAATCTACAGGCCAGGTGGAGCTGACTCAGAAAAAGTCAGGTGTATAAAATAGAATCCCAAAAGACTGGCCTCTTGTCAGCCCCACGCTCCAAGGATTTTATTACTGTGCATTCCGCTCTGCTACCCATTTCTTCTCTATGTCTAGGCAAGCCTGGGTACTGTCTGGGGCTGGGGCTGTTCCATATCCAGTTGGTCCCAGGCAGCCAGGGTTGCTACTATGGTAGCTGCTGCTTTTGGAAAGTCCTAATGCTTTTTTGTTTTGGTCATCAGTACATTAATTAACCAATCAATTAATTAAAATGAATCAAATATCTACCCAGTGCCAGGCCCATGTACTAGGAAGATTTCTTTGATTGTAAGAATCAAGATCCAGGAGCTAGGTGGTTGTGGCACATCCCTTTAATCCTAGCCCTGGGGAAGCAGAGGCAGGCAGACCTCTGTGAGTTCCAGGCCAGCTTGGTCTACAGAGTGAGTTGCAGGACAACTTTACACTTGATCTTAGCCAAAAGGCCGAGAAGTGATGCAGGACAACTTTAGTTACACAGAATAATCTTATCTTTAAAAATTGAAAAAAAAAATCAAAATCCAGGGGCTGGGGAAATGGCTCGGTCAATAAGGTCCTTGCTGGATATGGATTAAGTGTGAGAAACAACATCCAAGGTTGGCCTCTGGCATCCTTGCACACATACACACAAACATGTTCTGGTGGATATATATACATGCATAGACATAAGAATCAAAATCCAACTTGAGCGGGTTTTCATAAAGAAGTTCGTTTGTCATAAGGACACGAGATTGTTTCACAGAACCCCAAGGCAGGGAAGCAGCCAGGCCTCAGGAAGGAAAATGGCCAGGCAGTGTCTAGCACACCCTCCTGATCTCAAAGATGCTCAGCTAGCCCCGCATCTCAGCTGAACATCTGTCTCATTCTCATTTCTTGGAAGACTGGCTTTTTCTGCTTTCAGTTCAAGTGATGGGTTTAAGAGGCTGCTGCTAGCTCCCAGTTCATCTCTTCAGAAGAGCAGCCCCAGCTGTTGCACAGTCTAGCAGCCACTCTTTCAAAAGCAGAGAGATTCAACTGGCTGAGTTTGAATTAGTTATCCACACTTTGTCTTGTACACTATGGCCACGAGTCCAAACTTTCAGTGTTTCACTGGAGGGTGGACAGATCAGTTGAAATGGACATTGGGAAAGTCAAGTTCTCCCCAGTGTGGTGCTGGGTTTGGAACTGCAGAGGTGAATACCCTATGGCCTCACTTTAAGAGGTGGAGAAGGGGCAGCCTGCATATCATCACAATGAAACCAAACAGCAAGTCTTAACTGGGGAAGGACAATGTTGTCCCCCGGAGACATGTGGAAAAGTCTGGAGACATTTCAAGCTGTCACAACTTAGAACATGTGTGGGGTTGCATTGGCAAGCAGAAGGTTGAGGTTAAAGTCCTGTTGAACATGCTATTGTGCAAAGGCTAGGCTCATAAGAAAGAGTTATCTAGGCCCAAGAGGCTGGAAATTCTGAAGAAAGTCAATGTAGTTTGTAAAAATATGGTTTAAAATTTTTGGCTATAGCTTGACCATATTTCTTCATGACTCTTAAACCCTTTCTCCTAGTGAGCCTTTGAGGAAGTGACAGTGGGACCCTGGAATACATATGAATGTTAGATACCTTCTCCCCTCATACCTACACACAAGTCCTCAGAGGCTCTCCTTATATGGAAAGCCATTACTTTCTTCTGAGCTTAGGGCTGGAGCCTAGAGGAGTATGCATGGTGGGGGTAGGCAAGAAGAGCTGCCTTCCATGTGTGTGCATAGTTGAGTCCTCCAGGAGACAGAGTCTGTCCAGCACACCCCACTCCAAACCCTAGGTCCAGAGTGCTTGATTTAATTACTAGTGACCTTCTTGGCAGTAGAATCCTAGTATAGCTATTCAGGAGGATAAGCTGAGATTCTCCATGAAGTTCTGACCCTGGCAGAATCCTTGCCTTCACTGAGCCTTCATTTTTTATTTGTAAAGTAAGAAAAATACATTTCCTAAGATGTTAAAATGGTTCAAAAGAAGAACAGAGTATATAAGTTCTACACATCTAAAGCTCTGGACAGCCGTTAGCACTCAGTCAGAGGCGTCTCTTGGCAGCACATTTTTCCAGTTTCTCAGATGTGTTAGAAAACGACAGCCTGGGAGCTGGGGGTCTGAGTTCAATCACTAGAACCTGCACTTCCCAAGGCATGTGTGTTGGTACAGGTACAAAACTAGGGAGGCAGACAGGGATGGTTTCTGGAGTAGGCTGGCCAGCCTCTCTGAGATCCAAGACAGTAAGAGATCCTGTTTCAGAAAACAAGAAGATGGCTCCTGAGAAATGGTACCCAAGGTTGACCTCTGGCCTCCACATGCACACACATATGTACACAAACATATATGAACACACGTAAACACACACACAAACACACACACACAAGCAAACAATGTCTCCCACAGCCTGAGAACCAGCTGAGTCACCTCAGGGTGATGGACTGCCATCTCTGGGCACATTTAAGAAGCCAGAGGGAGCCCGAGTCCCAGGTACTTAATTAGACAGGGAACTCAGTTAGATCCACAGTACTTTTTCTTTGCTTTAAATGCAAAGTGCTTTCATTTTTTTTTTTCAGGAAAAAAAAAACCTGGAGAGAATGTTCAGGAAAGCAAATCCCTTAAATAACATGGAAGGAGTTGGGGGTGGGAGCAGTGGCAGAGAGCTGGGGAGGAGGAATTCTGCAGGCTTCCCTTTGCAAGGCATGTGGGTCCCTGACTGCAGTTCATCAACAAAATGGAGCCGCTGAAGGCCAAGCCCTGTCATGGTGGGGTGAGGGCTCACACTTCCCCTTGGGAATGTCTGTCAGAGGTATTCATTCCTCCCACAGATGTGTCTTCAGAAGTAAAGAGGATTTCACACAAAATGAAAACAGAGTATATTTCTGACAGACAGGTAAATGCCCTTTTGTGAAAGCAGTAATAACACGTTTGTCAGGGAGGCAAGGATCTCAAACTTACTTTTGATACAGATTCAATTGCTGTTTTAATCCCAAATAACCACTCCATCACTGTACAAAACAGAACAGCCGAAGGATAATTGCCAAAGTGGGAAGGAGGTAAACCCACTGCTTTCCATCTTGAAAGGATTTAGTCTGCCTTTCAGAAGCGCTGTGTGTAGGAATTGCTCACCATTCCTTTAATACCGTCTAGCTCCTTCCTTCTGCAGACATGCTCAGAAACGGCCATTTATCACAGGCCAGGAGACAATGCAAGTACTTTTCTGTAATACTACCCTTTCCCCAAAGTGAGCCATCAAAAATTCATGACCTAGGAGATGTCAAAGAAGGGGAAGGAGTACTGGGGTCAAGGATCTTGTCTCAAGCAGTCCAGACAGTGGAAGCAATGTTCTCCCTTGGCCCGGCAGTAGCTGTACCTGTTACCTGCTGAGGGGCCACAGAATGCTTACACTTCATCCTTTAGATCAGCGGTTCTCAACCTGTGGGTTGAGACCCAGTTGGAGGATTGAAGAACCCTTTCACAGGGGTGTCCTAAGACCACTGGAAAACACATGTTTACATTATGATTCTTAACAGTAGCAAAATTACCGTTGTGAAGTGCACTGAAGATAATTTTATGATTGGGGTCACCACAACATGGGGAATAGTATGAAAGGGTCACGGCACCAGAAAGATCGAGAGCCACTGTGTTAGACGAAGGGAGTTTATTCTTCAAAGCCTTCCTTTGACTGGTGTTTCTCAAATAAAAATCTCTGTTTCTCTTCTCTAGAGATTTACTTAGGGTTCAGAGACTCCAGGCTGAGCAGAGGCAAGTCCAGGCTAATGTTAGAGCCAATTAATCAGTGTTAGATTCTTTTGTTGTTATGATGAAATACTCTGACAAAATCAGCACAAGGGAGAAAACATTTATTTCAGATTACAGTTCAAGTGTACAGTCCACTATGGCAAAGAAGTCAAGGCAGCAGAGGCTTGGAGCTGTTGCTCATCTGTCATCTTGACTGCTCCACAGTCAAGAGGTAGAGAGCAATGAATGCTGCTGTTGCTCAGCTCCGTCTCCACTTATGCAGTACAGGCTCACAGCTAGGGAATGGTGCCACCCACAGTGGACAGGTCTCCCCACCCCTCACAGCTATGCTCAGAGGATCATCTCCCAGGTTTTTGTACATTCTTTAAAGTTGACAATTAACACTTTCACATAGGCACACAGGGGCTTTGGTCATTGGTTAAAGTCTTAGGTGAAGGTCAACAGCAGGAAAACACCAGAATGCCAGTCACTATAGCAGGGAGAACCTACGTGAATGATCTCTATTTTTTAACCCAGATCAAAGATTTTAATTACTTTTCCTGTCTTTTGGCCATTGCTCTGTCTTTACTGGAGGTCTGAACTGTGTTGGGCTCTGTGCCCAAATTCAAACAAGACAGAAAGCGACTAAAAGATCTAGTTCCTCCTTACCAGAGTTCCCAATCCAGGGAGGCTTATAGAAATAAAGTTGAAAAACAGTTGGGAGCACAGTATGGTACATAAAAATGCATGGTACATCCTAGAACCCAGGAATGGGAATAGGTGGCGGTTAGGACCAAGCCGGGAATCCAGTACAAGGACACAGGCACAAATTTAGAAACAGGCAAAGAGGAAGAGCCACAACCTTGCACATGTGACTTGCAAGGAGAGAGAATGATATTTTATTCTTTCTATCAGATGTGGTTATGCTTTCATCTTATAGCACATTGATTTGAAACTGAGAAGTAATCTGAAATGGTGAGGTTCAATCACTTGAATCCTCAAAAAATCAGGGTGGCCATGGTAAAGGACTGAGTCACTGTAAGAAGGGGAGTTATGAACAATGAAGATAGTGGGTGGGACAGAGGATGCTTCCCTGTAGTTAAATGACCAAAGCATCTTGGGGTTACAGAAAGGTGGTGAATCCTCAAAGCGGCAAGCACTGGTGCTGCCTCATAAAGGAAGTGAGAGGGAGGAGCAGGCTCCATCCACCCTACTCAGGATTGTCACGCATGTAGCTGCATTATGACAGGCGTTGGTCACAGTGTAATCAAGGCATAGGCATGTTGACGTAGTAAGCTATGTGCAGTGAGACCCAGCCTGGAGTGGCCATCCTTGTGTCCTGAGCCTCTGCAACTCCATGGCTTGTCCTTGGCTTGATACTTCGGGTGACCTGTTTATCCACCCTGGCTTGTCTCTGACTTGGCACTCAGGCATTTGGTGTATGGTGGGCCATCATGGCTGTTGGCCACTGTTGTTCTTGCTGCCTCAGTGCTCCTGTTTGTTCCAGTGCCTTCTCACCATTCAGACCAGACCCTGGCCTAGGGAATAGAAGGCATAGCAGATCTAGAAAGAAAAACAAACAAGTAAAGTTATCTTGATTAAACAAATTGATTTGGAAGAATGTTTGGCTAGTCAGATCCTTCTCATCTGAACCAATGAAGGAAAAAGAAAAATCTGTGGATTTAAGGAAACAAGAGTTAGGAGTTAAAAAAAAAAAGAATGTGAGGATGCATCCTGAGTGATAGAGCCAAATTCATGATTCCTAGGGACCTGCATCTTCCATAAATGATAGGGGGTCTATGGTTACTGCAGTTTTCATACTGCTATGGTGTGTGTTAGTTACCATTCTCATCCAACAAAGCAACCTAATGGAGGAAGGCTTTCAATTGTGGTTTAAGGGTACAGTTCATCATGGCAGGAACAGCTCATGGCTGAGATGGCACATGCGTGAGACAGATCAGGAAGCAGGAAGTAAGGGATCTGCCACTCAGGCCATTTCTCTCCCCTCCCTTTTTACTCAACTTGATACCACAGCCCATAGGATGCTTCTGCCCACATTTAGTATAGATCTGCCCATTTCAGGCAATTCTCTCTGGAACCATCCTCACAAAAACACCCAGAGATATATGTCACTAATGTCTCAGGCATCTCTTAACCAAATTGACAATCCAAATAAACCACCACACAGCAGGGAAATGAAACAGCAGCATGGGTATCAGAGTAGAGAGGACTTTAGACAGCCATTTTCTGCTAGCTCAAGAAGCATAAAGAGTGCTTGAGTTTTCTTAGGCTCCTAAGATGGAGCTGAGAGCATCAGAGCTCCGGAAGGTGCCTTGCAGACAAGTGAATAAAGGTATCTTTTTTCATCTGCTCATGCTCTCACCCAAGTTGCTGGACACGTGATATGGATGACACTGTTAGGTAAAAATGAGCTTTGATGCAGGAGTATTTTATTCTATTTTAGAAGGAAGAATTGCAAGGCCTACAGAGTCAGAGAAAGTGGCGAAGGGGAGAAGGATTGGACTGCACGCCATCGACCACAGCGAGTCTGTAGATAAGGTTAGACTGGACTGCACAGTAACGCTATTTCAGACCACTTTGATACCAGATGTGGATGAAGATGTTTCAGAAATAGAATGAGCAGAATTCAAAGGAAAGGGCAGCTGTACCTGGGGCCAGTGTTGGCTTCCTCTAGGATCACTAATGAACTTGAGAGAACTGTAGGCATGAGGCCCCAGTCTAAACATGCTACTTATAGTTTCCCCAACAGTGGGCCATTTTTACCACGTGGGTAACTTCAGCCAGCCGCAACTGTCTCCCACTTCCATTTCTCTTGTGTGACAGAAAATGGTTAGCTGGTTTATTAAAAGCCACATTAAGATTCGTTGGGGGTACTTAAAGATACACAGTCTAGTGACATTAAGATGCACTCTGTTGGCTAGGTTTCTTGCTGGGAAATGGCCTCTCTGGATCAATTCACTGAGTATAACAGTGTGGTGGTCATCATAAATCTAGAGCCTGAGATTTCACGGCAGTCCCAAGAAAGCCCTTTGCTATTACTCTGAGTCTTCAAGCTCCTCCTGACAGTGGGCCAGGCTCTCTCTGCCTCAGCCAACAATGAAAACAGAGAATGCTTGGCTATACTCTATATATAGAGTGGCTGTACTGACCCTACTCCAGATGTCACTAACAAATTGCTGCAGTTGTGCTATTTTAGGGTGATAGCGCTCTAGCCATGCCATTCCTTTGAAGACCTTTTTGGCAGTCTGAGCAGCTTCAAAGGGCAAATAACAAGGCAAAGGACTTAGCAATCCCATTTTTAAAATCCAGTCTTAACACTTAAGCTGTCCCACTCCATAGCTGGTCTTTCTCTGCCTGTTCTTCATCCTTTGACACCATGGCAATATCTTATCCTCTAACTCTGTACATTACAATGTCTGGTCATGCATACCCAACTCCTGGCTCTCAGCTGGTCCCCTGACTTGATCATTATTTGGATGGACTTAGCATCTCAAGCCTTTCTTCCAGGACTCTCAGTTGAGCAGTACTCTGTGAAATGCCCCAAGGCTAAGTCCTTGATGGTGTCTATGAGTCAGGAAAGAAGCTAGATGTATGTGTTAGTTTCTGATGATAGATCCTGACTTAGTTTGGGTGCCTCTCTGAGCATCAGTCCAGACAGTTAACTTCATAAGATACTTGGCACATGGTGGAGAGATAAGATATATCAGTTAGTAAAGTTATTGCTACTGAAACATGAGGACCTGAGTTCAATTCTCAGAACCCACATAAAAATGCTGGGTAAGAGCTTGTAATCTCAGTGCTGGGGAGGCAGAAACAGGTAGATCTCTGGGGCTCACTTACCAGCCAGCTTTATGGTGAGTCCTAGGCCAGTGAGAGACCCTGTCCCAAACAACTATGTTGGGGGCTGGAAAGGTGACTCAGCAGTGAAGAGTTAAAAGCACAGCCCAGGTGCCATTCCCAGCATCCCCATAGTGGCTCACAACCATTTGTAACTCCAGATTCAGGGAACCCGATCTCTTTTGACCCCCAAGGGCACCTAGCATAAGTGTGCACAGTTATATGTGTAGTCAAAATACACATAAAATAAAATGAATAAAACTAATTTTAAAATACCCCCCAAAAGTCAACAACATCTTGAGGAACATAACCCAAGGAGAACCTCTGGCCTCCAAACAGAATCACACATCTCTGTTTGTACACACAAACATAGCACATACACAATGGTGGGGAGAGAGGAGGAGGAAGAAGAGGGAAATATTTAGTACATATTGTTTCCTTTTCTCTGGGAATTCTTTAGATCCTTCTCATTGAATCCTCTCATGGTTGGCTGGAATCATGTGAAACATTTTATCACTGACAACTTTGATGTTATTGCCTGCCTGGACTTCAGGTATCATCCACTACCTGAAATTTCTTCTATCAATTTTCTCAGTTTCCCAACTAAAGTCCCTTAGAGCTCTGTGCTTTGGTTAATCTAGACAGCTCACTTAGAACAGCCACTGCAGCAGGCCCCCAAGTCAATGCCCAGCAGAATACAGGCTTCCTTTGTGGTCCACATTCCTCACAGTCTCTCATATTCTTCCGTGGGAGGATACTGGGAAAGATGTCCAGGCAGACACCGTAAGGGGTGACACTGCTCCTGTCTAGGTGTGAGTTCAGAACTAAAAGCCCAGGCGGATGCCTCAGGAAAAGATGAACTGCTAAGGGTGGAGTAGCGTTGAAAACAAAAACTTGCACAATGTTTTCTTTAAAAGCCCAATCTGCAGAGACGATCACTCTGCAACATTTACTGAAATGTCAGTGTTCTCCAAAGCCCTCAAACACCCATACTGGTGATTAAGAAATCAATAATTAACATGCAAATCTGAAAGCTGTAGGCAAATTGAATATTAATTACTGACTTCATAAGTGGAGGCTGCTCAGCAGTATGAAAATAGTTCGGGATAATTAGGATTTAACAACCTTCAGACATAAAGAAAATAAATACAGGGTTCTTGATGAATGACTTTATTTTTATTTCATTATTGTATGATAAACATCCCTGCATTTTGTTTTTTTTTTAGAGACTAAGGAGAGAGGGTGATAAACAAAAGGAGGTCTGGGTCTGGAGACATGGCTCAGCAGTTAAGAGCTTCTAGAGGACCTAGGTTCAATTCCCAGCACCTATATAGCAGCTCACAGCTGCCTGTACCTCCAGTTCCAGGGCTTCTGATACCCTCACACAGTCATACACGCAGGCAAAACACCAACAGGCACTGAATAAAAACAAATTATTAAAAAAAGAAAAGAAAAGGAGGCCTAGAATATTTAGTAATATAGTGACACTCCCCTTTCCATCTCCTCCACTAAGGTCCTCTGGGAATTATTAGCTAGACTTTTGGTTTTGCAGCTAAGATGACAAGGTGACCCCTGCAGCTGGGAATCGAGAAACACTGCATGCAAGAGAAGTGATGGGAAATAGATGGAAAGATAAATCCATGACTTAGGGGAATCTCATTGCTCTGCAATGGCCTTGTTATGGTGATGGGGGAAATGATCATATAAAGCCATGATTTCGGAACATCGCTCTGTAATGCTTTTGGTTTGAGCACCTGTGGTCCACATCTTCCTTCAAAATGTAGCTTAGCTGTAGAATTACTGTTCAGAGATCTGACATCATCTGTCTCTCCTTGCTCTTAGGTTTGGCTATCTTTTCTAGCTCCCATCTGCTATTGGTTCCGGGCACTCACTTTTAGTAAGTTCCTCAAGTCTAAGTCCCCTGGGTAGTTGATACATCCTTGTACCTTCTCTAAGGTAATCTGCATACAAAACTTCAGGTCTCTTTTGTATGTGGTAATTGGCACCAATTCAGATATAAGTCTTAAATAACTATTGTTGAAAGTTAACCCCCATATTAAAGGTCCAAAACTACAGATGAAGCGTTGTGTATTCCGAGCAAGGGAACATATCCGTGTTGGTGCTGATGAGGTCAAGAAATAGGATGGAAAGAGCATCCCTGAAGGTGCTCGGTGCTCCTCTTAGCCATTATCTCTATTATCCTGCTCAAGGGTCAATATAACCTTGAACTTAATGTCGCAGATTCACTTAAGCTGCTTTCAGCAAAATAGTTGTAGAAATACAATCATCCATTGTGTCTTGTGTTAAAAAATTCAATCACGATGCTGAATTTAGAAATAATTCATTTTCCTCTCTCTCTGTCTCTCTCTGTCTCTCTGTCTCTGTCTCTCTCTCTCTCTCTCTCTCTCTCTCTCTCTCTGTGTGTGTGTGTGTGTGTGTGTGTATGTTCATGTGTTTACACCTGTGTATATGTGGGGGTCAAAGGACTATGCTGAATCCCTTCCTCAGTCACTTTCTATCTTATATTTTATGACAGTATCTTACTGAACCTGGAACTGACCAATTCAACTACACAGATTGTCCAGCAAGCTCCAGGGAAGGGGTCACAGGTACACATGGAGCCCAGCGTTCTACATGGATTCTAGAGATCCATACCCAAGGCCTCATGCTTATCTTGTAAGCACTTTCTTGTCTGAGCCATCTCCTCAGGCTCTTCATTTCATTCGTATTTTATGTTATGTAATATACTGTGTAGAATATAGTATAGCACTTTATTACTGGTGGACATTTAGATTGCTTCTGTTTCAGTGAAATTGCTAAGTCATGGGGCTATGGGTACAATTAACTCTAGCAGTGTTGATGACCAGTTTTCTGTAGTGGTTGGACACATTTGCACTCTGTATCAGGATCTGAAAGTTCTAGTTGATCTACCTCCAGTCTTTAGGAGCCCAGGCTAGCCTCACATTTGCTGTGTAGCTGAGAATGACCTTGAACCTCTGATCTTGCTTCAACTTCTTAAGTACTAGGATTATAGGCATGGACCATCATGCCCAGTTTACATGGTGATAGAAATTAAACCCAGCCTTCACTTACACCAGGCAAACACTCTATCAAGAGAGCTATTTTCCCAGTCCCTCCTTGACAATATTCAGTGTTGCTCTTTCTTTTCTATGGTAAGCCACTCTGTTGGCTACATTAGCACTACCTCAAGGACTATCTTTTCACCTGTTTGCCAGTGATTTGGAAATCCCCCTTCTCTACAGGCTTACCTTTCTCTCTCCTAATGCCTCACACACATCTGTATATTCTTGACACAGTTCCTTAGGGGTTACGTATATATAATGCAAGCACACTCCATTGGCTTAAAGCTTGCTTTCTCTTTGCCCTTGGATTCTCCAGCTTTTATCTTGCCTTTTTAATAAACTGCATCTCTTAATTTTAATGCAATTTAGCATATCAGTCTTTTTCTTCATGAGTTCTGAGTTTCATATACTGTCTAAATAAATATCTTGGGCCAGCACACCACTTTTATACAAGGTGTGAGAGTCGGAAGGCATTCACTCATTTTGGTTTCTGGAAACTAGTGGTTCTAATATGGGCTATGGAAGAGTGTCTACCATGGTCTGGGTGTGAAATATGCTGCAGAAGCCATATGGTGAGGGCTTGATCACCAGCTCTGTGCTCTATGGGTAGAAAAATCTTAAGGATGGGCTCATGGGAGGTCCTTTAGTTTTCTTCATTTTTTCCTTTTATTGAAATTAGATTCTTTCCTCATTCAATATATCCTGTTTATAGTTTGACTCTCTAATTCACTAATTTCTCAACCTTTCCTTCCCTCTAGATCCACTTCCTTTCTGTCTCTCATTAGAAAGGAATAAGCTTAACAACCAAACTAAACAAAATAAAATATAATAAGATGAAGCAAAACCCACCATATTGAGTTGGCTAAGGCAACCTAACAGAAGGAAAAGGCACAAGTAGAGCCTCACTCTTCATTCTCACACTCCTAAGTCCCATAAAATTACTAAGCTAAAAGCTATAGCACAATGCACAGAGGACCTGGTGCAGATAGTGTGGGTTCTGCTTGCTGCCTGTCTCTGTGAGTTCATATGTGCCTTGCTTAGTTGATCCAGAGGACCTTGCTCTCCTGGTGTCCTCCATCCCCTCTGGCTTTTCTACTCTCTGTCTCCTCTTCCTCAGGGTTCCCTGAGCTGGGGGTGGGGGGATTTGGAAGAGACATCCCATTTTCTCTGCATCTGTTCCCACCTGCTGCTAGAAGTTGCTCCCCTGATGATGACTGAACAAGGCGTTGAACTGTTCCCTGTCCTGCTCTGCTGCTAAGTTTCCAGTGAATGCCTGCTGGTACTGGAGGCTGGGATGGTAAGGTGAGTTGGGAGAGGGAAGGTTGGGGAAGAAGATCTTTGTGATCTGTTCGGGGTGAGGTCAGAGAGGAAAGGGAGACCACAGCAGATTTTCTGCTACAGAGCTGGGGATGAAACAGGGTGGATTGGAACTGGACAAAGCAAAGCAAAGCAAAGCAAAGCAAAGCAAAGCAAAGCAAAGCAAAGCAAAGCAAAGCAAACAAAACAAAACAAAACAAAAAACCTCTTAGGTTCATGTGCTCTTGAAGGGGATTATGGGACCCAAGTTGTGTCTCCTCCCCCTTCTCATGCTCTGCCCCTTTGCTTCCTAGTCCTGTTGAGTGGTTCTGCTCTGCCCTCTGCTCCCACCATGATGTCATGCCTACCATAAGACAGAAAATGGCTGACACCTCCATCGCAGAGGCAGAACAAATCTTTCTCCTTGGCAGCTGGTTATGTTGAATGTTTTGTTACAGGAACCGGAAGTTGACTAACATCAGCTTCCTTCTACTGAGGTGCTCTTGTCAAACCCAGCTGGGCATGTTCCATGGGCCTGTTCCTGGAGCTGGTGTTCTGTTCCACTTAACCCTGAGCCTATTTGTTACATAACAGGGATGAACATTGAGTAGAATGGGTCTTCCTCTTCTTCACTGGTCACTTTTAATTCATTTTAGCCATGGGGTTCTTCTCCATATAAAGTTTGGAATGTTAAGACACTCAAAGATACTGGTAGGACTTTTGTAGGAATTGTATTCATCCCATGTCCCACTTTGTGAAAATTTTCTTTATTATTACTTTTACAGTCCTTGAGTATAGCATTCCCCTCTGTTCAGATGCCCTTTGCCAAGTTTCTAGTCTTTAGCATACAAATCTCATATATGATTCATATATAAGTATTTTATTGTGCTTTGTAGTGATTGAAAATGAAATTTTATTTGCCATGCTAACTTCTTTTTTATTTATGTATGTGTGTGCCACCATTCACATGGGTAGGTCAGAGGACATCTATGGGAATGGTTGCTCTCCTCACACATCCCCTGAGCAATGTCACTGGTCCTTATCTGTCTTACCTATATTGCTAGTGTGTAGATATATGATGAACCTTTGTGGGTGATCTTGAATGACATGACCTCATGAGCTCACTCACTCACCCAAGGCTTTTCTTTGGGGGTTTTCTGTACATCATGCCATAAGAAAATTAGAAGACACTTATTGTTTTTTTCCTACATAGTTTACCTTTAACCTTTTTGGCTTATTTTGACTTTATTATGTTGTCCAGGTCTTCCCACTAAGATTATGAGAGTGAGCATCCTTGCCTTCTTTACAGCTCTAGAGAGATGTTATTTACCTTTCTACTTAGTGTAATGAGTTCTGCATTAAGAACTATTCTGCATTAAGTTGTAGACAGTCCCCTCTACTCCTAGTTTTGAAAGAACTAAAAAGAATCATAAAAGGATATTTAACTTTGATCACATGCATTTCCGAATCAATTATTGGATTTTTTCTGTTGTCTTTTATTCTGATGAATTAAATTGACCAATTTTTGAAACAAGGTCTCACTGTATAAACCAGGCTGCCCTTGAACTCACAGAGATCTGCCTGCCTCTGCCTCTGCCCCTGCCCCTGCCCCTGCCCCTGCCCCTGCCCCTGCCCCTGCCCCTGCCCCTGCCCCTGCCCCTGCCCCTGCCCCTGCCCCTGCCCCTGCCCCTGCCCCTGCCCCTGCCCCTGCCTCTGCCTCTGCCTCTGCCAAGTGTTGTGATTAAAGGTGAGCACCACCGTGCCTGGCCCCCAATTTTTGAATACTGACTAGCTTAGTTTCTCTTGAATGAAGTCTACTTGGTCCAGGTATTCATTTTCTTAGTAACTTCTATGTCCATTCAAAAAATGAATATTGATTATAGCTGTCTTTTCTGTACTATTTTCATGCAGTTTGCTATCAGAATAACCCAATCTCCTAAAGAGAGAGATGCAATCCTCCCATTCTCTTTTCAGAGGAATTATGTAACATTGTCTCTCATCTTCTTCAAATGTTTGGTTTAATTATCCTCTAGTGAAACCTGCTGGGTATGGAGATTTCTTTTCAGAACATTTAAAAGTTACAAACTCAGGGTGGAACAGAGTACTTGCCTAATATATACATAAAATTCTGAGCTTAATTGCTGGTTCTGAGAAAAAATTTTCAAATTAGATTTTAATAGTTATAAGTTTACTGAAATTGTCTCTTTCACATTTGGAGAATTGTGGGGGCCTACATTTGGTGGAGGTGGGGACTGCACTGAGGCCCTGGATGTGTTAGGCAAATGTCTACCATGAGGCTGCATTCCCCACCCCTGACAGCTATTATTTTTAATGGCCGTAGGAGCTGTAGTGATGTTCCCTTCTCTAGTTTGTTCTTGCTTAGCTTTTAAAAAGTTTGTCTTGACGAGTTTAATAAAGTTTGTCAATTTTATTAGTCTTTTGAAAGAACTGTCATTTGGCTTTATTGATTTGTTTCTCTAGTAGGTGAATTTTTTTTCTGTTCAGCTTCTTTAATGGCTTCTTCTTTTGGTACTTCTTTTGCTGTATCCTACATCCACCTCTCAGATTATATGTTTCATTTACCCAATTTTTTTTCTTAAAAGTGCATTTGAAGGCTATAATTTTTCTCTGACCAATAGATTTACTTACATATCACTTATTTTTAAAAGTCAAATCTAAAAGCATTTTATTCAAAATAAACTTAAAAATAAATTATTGAGCTTTATTATTTGGAATATTACTAATAAACATCATGTAGTGATATTACAGTATTAAAGACTATATTTCAATGAACTTCCATACAATTGGAGCTGGAAGATTACTTCATCAATCTCTGTTTCATGTCACACGAAGCTCCACAGCGTCACTATGGAGACTGCAGCTTGATGTTGAGTAGATCTTGTATAGGTAGGCATAGCTGCTGTGTTTCATGAGTGCAGTGTCATGTCCAGAGGTCAGCATGCCACATCACTCCCCTCCACCAGCAAAATGACAGTACTAGATTCCCCAGTAGGGCCTGTGACCACTCCAGCCATTGGCTTTTGATGAAGTTTACAGTACCAGGAATGATCTCCCCCTACACCCCCGTGGAGTAGGCCTCAGAGCCATTGAGAAAGTGGTGAGTTACCCTGTAGGCCATACAACTATTGTTCCAACTGCCAGGCAGGTCAGTCAGTATTACTATATTTAGGGTCTAACACTGGTATAATATCATTGATGCTCTTCCTCCTTCGGGGCTTACACAGCACTTCTGGGGCACTGAAGACGTTTCCTGGTGGGTTTGGGGTTGATTTCTTTAAGACCTGCAACCAAAATATGTGATTTCATTAGCAGTGGAGACTTGCCATCTAGTTATAGTGGGCAACCAGAGCAATGACAGTAGCCTGTATGGTTTTGAAGACTTCTGAGGCTGCCTTGCAGGGCAGCATCCTGTGACTGCTATTAAGATTTTCGTTTAATAATGCAGGCACTCTAGCAGCAGTGTATCTCCAGTTCTTGACTGTTACTAATGGAACTGCGCACATCTTGTGATTGCACGCTTTCTCATTTTTCTCATGTGAATGATTAGGGGTGGCTTCCCACATTATATGTCCTAGCAGGGTTGTCTTTTAACTTCATAAGATGTTATCTAACTGTGTCCTAAGTGGCCGAATCATTCTGCGTCCTCACTAGCACAGATGTGACCTCCAACAGCCATGTCCTTGTCAACGCTCGGTCTTAGTCTTCGACTTTGTCAGTGTTTTAAATGACATTTATTCCAATAATACTTCATTAGCTATCGCTGCCTCACTGGAGTCTCATCCTCTGGTTATCTTATCTGTCCTTTTAGAATTACACCCACCCTACTTCAGACACATAAAATGTATCTCATTATGCCTTTAATACTTATTTCCCTGATGACTAATGGTGTTGAACATACTTTCACATGTTTATTAGCCATTTATGTCTCTTCTTTTGTGTAATGCCTGTTCAAATCATTTGCCCATAAAATTTAATTTTTACACTCATTTTTGATGCAAAGTCAAATGAATCACGGACTGATGAGTAATTATTTGGTGACAATTAGGGCTCGATGGTCTCTGTGTGTCCTTGCAGATGTGGGCCTCTGAGTGCGTTCCTCCTTGTGACGGCATTGACAATCTGGTTCTCTTTTTAAGGTCCCCAAACACTTCTTCTGTGACCCACTTCTTGGTGCAGTGTGCTAAGTTTCTAACACTGTGGGCCTAAAAATGGTCTAAGCTCTCTCTCCAGCTCCACACACAATCGACTCAGCCTGTTATGTCTCTCTCTTTATTATTTTTCTTCCCATTCCTCTTGTCATTACTGGTGATTAAAGTCAATCTCTGATCATTTTAAACTTTGGTTCCATACTTCTTGTCTCTGAGTGATACTTCTAAACTACCAATCAGACTACTTCCTTCCCCTGCTCAAAAATCAGCATGCAAGCCCTTACTGCTTACAGAAGGAAATCTATCAAGTCAAGTTAGGCCCCCCAGGCCCTTGGTAAACAGGCCCTGTTGCTTAGCCCTCCACTCCTCACCCCCCCCAATACTTTACATCTCTTCAAAATGGAGTTGGGTGCAGTTTTCCTTTTTCTATTTGTTTTACTTTGTTACCATTCTCTATTCATTTACATCTTTAGGTTTATTGACCTGGAATGTCAATAATCTATTCAGCTTCTTTTTGTGTTTCTGAAAGCCAGCTGTGCTCTGGCTCCTGCTTAGGTACAAGGCACAGGAGAACCCAATGGCTCAAGCAGCAGAACCATACAATCGACAGGCTCCAGCTTGCTCCTCTCTGTCCCCTTTCTGATGCTGCCCTCAGGCAGGATCCTCAGGTGCCAGGGTTTTAATTCCAGGTCTCACCTGTAAACGGGGTCTGCATTCTTGCACATGGGGCCACTCAGTCTTGCACTGAGGATTAGGTGAAGGTGGAGCTTTGGGGACTTCTTTCAGCCTTGTGCATAGAAGATGTGAGGTCAGGAGAAAGGGTGAGTCCTTTTGGCTCAGCTTGGTCATTGCTCTGGACAAGTTAGCGAGACTTAGGTTACTGGCCATGTGTGGATGCTGAATGTGAGTCCTGTTAGTGTGCAATACCCCTGTTTACACCAGCTGCAGGTGTAGCCCCACACTCTTTAAAGCCAGAGGAATACATGAAGGTAAGGGCAACTTCTTTCACATATCTGTGCTTTAGTTCATAGTGCAATTGGGAGAGCCTTCCCTTCCCGTGTATTTTGATTCCAGTCATAATAACAGTATTCAAAAATACATTTGAAACCATTCAATGAGTCCATTTATGAGTCACTATAAAAATTCAGTAAATTAAAGGCTTGTTTCGAATAGGAGTAGCATCGTCTTTTAGTAGGCTTACCTTCCCAACTCTTTGGAAAAAGGAAATGAACTTTCTGATGAGATGGCTCTGTAAGCACAAGCACTTGTTATGAAAGCCTGATTGTGTCCTTGGAACTCATGTAAAGGTAGGAGATAACTGACCATCAAAGTGGTCTGGCATGCCACCACCCACTGCCACTGTCTCCTCTCTCCCCGACTTCCCCTCATACAAATAAAGAAAATTTAAATGCAAAAGTAGGAAGCTGGCTTTACAAGGCCAGACAGGAGGGTATTAAGTAAGTGAGCCACAAGGATGCAGCTAGAATCCAGTGAGTCTCCCAACCTGAATGTCCGGCACCTTTGTAGTGTTTGGAGCCACAGCTTTCCTCTGGTTGGCATCTGCTGTGATAAGAAAGATACAATGGGATTGGGCTTTATGTCATCCTTCTGATTTCTTAGGTTTCTCAACACATCTGAAGAGACTGGGGGTCCAGTACTTTTCTGCAGGCCAGGGAGCCAGGCTGTGGTTGACTGGGATGGTCTTAACAGATGCTGTGTAAAATAGTATTGTGTGTGTTAGGCAGCTTGCTCTGTCCAAAAGGAAAGGAACATGGTGCCTTCGGGCTCTGTGTTCTCAGCTGATGAGGGTTTAGGAAGCTCAGAGAGACCCACTTTAATCACAATCAGGAAAGAGGGGTTCCTAAAAGTGCCTCTCCTAGATTATTCATGAAGGAGAGGAAAGAGGCTCCAAATAAAGATGGAAGGGGAAGCCAGTGCTATGAAAGGAGATAAAAGGCTGGTGAATGGGAGGGGAGAAGGAGGCCAGGGCTTTTGTGCCTGCTGAAATACAGTGGGGGGTGTCAGAAGTCAGGCAAAGAGGAACCTGGGAGACACCACGAGAAAGTGAAGACCGCTTTGGGTCACCTTCAGACACCTCATAGCTAGACTCTCAGCTTTTGCAGAAAGGAGATACATTTCAAGTGGAGCCCAGATGAATGATGGAGTGGCTTTCTGCTCATTTCTACATTTCCAGAGCTGTAACTAACACCTACTGTGACATGTCAAATACACCTTCCCCTATGGGGATTTACTTTTTGTCAAATGTCCTTTGACATTTGACCTCTGGCCTCACCTACGCTTCCTCCCACCCCCCTTGTCTTATTGCCTAGATCTCCTCTTGATTCAGATATTTCTTCTCTCTATCTACAAGCAAAGCCCTTTCCCTTAACTTTGCAAAGCTCTAAGCCTCAGACTTCTATGTGACAGACTTATGATTATGTACAGCACCTGCAACTCTCATTCTTCTCGAAGCTTCTGTTCTGAGCTCATGTTTGCATCATCTCCATCACCTGGATTCATGTTGCATGTTCTTCCTCCTGAGACACCCCAAAATGGATTTTATACATGTTGTATAGTGTGTGCAACCATACACTCATATACAGTTGTAGCTGGTTCAGATAGAACTCACATGTCCACAGCATCCCTTCCAAGTGTGCAGTTTACTGGTCTTTAATGTTTCACACACCATCCTGATCTAATTCTAGGATGTTTTTATCCTTCCCCTATAGACATCCTGGACCCATTTTAGTTATTTTCCCCAGCCCCTCCCTCAGCCCCTGGAAACTGCTTCCCTGCTTTATGTGGTGCTGTGCCAAGTGGAATCGATTTTATTTATCTCTGTGTAGCTTGTATGATAAATTTGGGAGACACTCTACCCATTACAAAGGTGAGGAGTCTAAGACACAGAAAGGTCACTGTGAGCTGAGGTTACCTGTCTGCCATCTGGAAGAACTGAAGGTTAGAACCAGAAGCAGTACAGCCTTTTAAAATTCCAATATTAATACACCTGAGTGACTTCTCCAACCTCCCTCCAACCCAAGGAGACGATCTGCTGTTTATGTGTATCTTGTGAAAATGATACATGACCCAAGACAGATGAGCTATCAAATGTTGGGGGTGATAGAGGGTGGCCTCTGAGTCCCAGGCATGGGTGTGCCTCATGTTGGGTGCTATGCAGCTGTGACACAGGGACATGGGCTCGGCAGATGTCAGCACCAACCTCTATGCACTGCAAGCTGCTTGCCCAACCTGGGGATATGCTGCCTTCCATCATGCTGCTCCTCCCCATAGGGACATTACTGGGCTCCTGGGATTCAGCAGGAAAACCTCCTAGGGTACATTTAGGGCTCCAGGATCCAGGAGTCCAACCTACTACAAGCCAGGAGAGATAACACTTGGGCCCCAGTGGCTATTGGGTCACCAGAGTAATTTAAAGCCTGAATTGATTTCTCAGTTGGAGACAGTGTCTATTTCTGCTTCTTTTCACATATCACTTCATGTGGAAAATTAACAGGCAAATTAACTAGGGCTAGAGGGAGGCCAGGCCTTCTGCATGTGACACAAAGCAGGTTGGCTATAGGGTCACAACAAGAGGGCTGCCAGGCTCTGGATATCTGGGACCCTTATGAGCCATCGCAAGAGCCATGTCAGTTCTGCTGGCTCTAGATAGGGATTTACATCATTCTGAGCCATGTGGTTTTATGGTGACACTGTGACTGGGTGAAAGAACACACTGAACACAATGGTCCAGCTTTCTCAGAGCCTGGTCCCCTGACAAAGGCACTCCTTTGAGAATCCTGGAAGCAGCTCACTTGCTTCCTGCTCCTGAGGGTCTCTTGTGATGTCTCCTTTCGTTTTTTTCACAAGTGTCACATGCTTAACATCCTCCAGTAGGACAGGTCCTGCAGGTTTTTGCCCAGCAGCTCACAGGGACCATTCTTCATTGTTGGCTTAGATTTTTAAAAACCTACTTTAATAAGGGTTCTTAAATGCCTCAACCTCCCTTATAGCCAACTATTCACCAGAGGTAGTGGAAAAGAAAGGTTAATAGGAAATGGGAGTTGTGGATCTGTTTAGAAATAGTTCTTTGGGGTTATTCGATTCTTTGTTGTCAGTTGCCCAGTCCTTTAGCAAAACACCAACACAAATCAGCAGTGGCAGTCCAGTCCACTAGGCAATCACCAATCATGAATCAGCAATGGTAGTTCAATCCAGAAGAAACCACGAGTCTCCGTCAATCGACTCAATTCTAAGGAAGTAGCAAGAAGCCGCTGGAATATCATGAGAAGTTCTTTGGCAATTACTCTCTACAAAGTCACACCCTATGAGGCCATGGCAAGCAAAGATCAGCCACATGATGCAAGTCAAATCTATACAAGAGCATCGTCAGTCAAGACTAAAGATGTGGATCAAGATGAACTAACGCCAGAGCCTCCTCCCACTGTCTGTGGGGTTATATTTATATTCTTTCTAAAGATCACGTGTCCTCTCATATGTCTGCTTCAGCAAAACATCGTTTCACCTGTTTGCCCTAGCAAAACATTATATGATATAACTGAGTTTCCAAAGAAACTGGAAATTTCCACTTCACTTTATGCCCTATGTTCCCACTCTGGGACTTTCTTTTAGTCTTCCCTTGTTGAATGCAGCCTAGGGACTTAGTATACACTGTTCTTTCTTTCTGGAATAAACTTCCCTTCCCTTTTCTCTGAATCAGAATCCCACTCAATTTAAATTTCACTTCCTTGCGGAAGCATTTTCTGATTTCACACCTCCCACCTTGCACCATTATCTGGTTTTAGGCTTCTGTATTTTTTGATTAACAGGATTTATCAAAATGGTAATTAAATAATTAGTTTATAATTGATTGACTCAATGACTGCCTTTCCTGATAGAGGTCTGATTCCGAGGACAGAGTCAGTTTAGCCTTGTGTACCCTTGTCACTAGTGTTCTGTGCAGCCCGGGATCAAGTCCTCAAAACACACATGGGATATGTGAGTGTTATTCTTGGTAGGATCTTCTTTCTGAGTTTTTAATTTCCTATTTCCTGGATTTTTGCTGACTGCTAATTAGATTTAGTTCTCAGAATCACCTTGTGACTTGTCTATCAGGTCAGACCATGCAGTATAGTCTTACTACAACGAAGCACAGTTCAACAACAGGGGAACAAGCTTCCTTCTTTTCCTGGCTTCCTTCCTGACTCCTCTGAGTCTCTTGCTCCCAGTGTAGATATAGCTAACTTTTAGGCTGTTTCACTGAGCAATAGACTTGCAGGTAGATTAGTCAGGAGGATTTTCCTATGGTCCAGCATGAGACAATGGTTACATAGAAACCAGGGAGGTGGTCACTCTTTAGGGTATTTGTAGGAGTGGCAATTGGCAGGAGATGCCAAAGACATTGGAGGTGGTACCCATGTCAGTCTCCATCCAGGTTAGTCCATGCTTCTCATAATAATGTCATCATCTTATCTTCTGGTTTTTAAATCCTGTCTTATTCTGAGACACGAATTGGAGTTTAATTAGGAAGATTGGGCAAAGGGGAACCCTCTCCAAAGAGAACGATGGAGGGAAAACAATATCACTCCTGCATTAGATGGAAACTAGAAACTTGACTCTCTTTCTGCTAGGTTGGAGGGTGAAGGCCATGTAGAAAGCCAGCAGGGAGACAATATCAAAAGAACCACAACTTTTACTAGTCTTTTCCCGTGAATTTTGGACAGGTGACACAATGATTTTTTTTACTCAGTTTTAAAGTCATTTAGTTGGCCTTTCAACCAAATCCCTGGGACTGATTTAAAGGGGCAGAGGTAGCTCAGTGGGCACAGAATGGGCTCAGCTTGCTTGGGACTTTCAAGTAACAGGGACTATAGGCAGTAGTATTATGTCTATTTGATACCTTGTAGGGAATCAGTACTGCTAACTTCCCTTTTGATCTTCTGGGCATAAAACTGGGGCATGTTAATGATTTAGGTGGGAAGCGACAAAAAATGATCCAGAACAAAAATAAAAGTCAAACAATTCCTCCTTGGGACCCAGAACAAATATAAAAATCTATCAATTCCTCCTTGGGAGGTGTGTGTGTGTGTGTGTGTGTGCGCGCGCGCGCCTGCCCATGTGTAGGTTAGAAGTAAAAATGGATATCTTTTTTTCCATTTTTTATTAGGTATTTAGCTTATTTACATTTCCAATGCTATACCAAAAGTCCCCCATACCCACCCACCCCCACTCCCCTACCCACCCACTTCCCCTTTTTGGCCCTGGCGTTCCCCTGTACTGGGGCATATAAAGTTTGCGTGTCCAATGGGCCTCTCTTTCCAGTGATGGCCGACTAGGCCATCTTTTGATACATATGCAGCTAGAGTCAAGAGCTCCGGGGTACTGGTTAGTTCATAATGTTGTTCCACCTATAGGGTTGCAGATCCCTTTAGCTCCTTGGGTACTTTCTCTAGCTCCTCCATTGGGAGCCCTGTGATCCATCCATTAGCTGACTGTGAGCATCCACTTCTGTGTTTGCTAGGCCCCGGCATAGTCTCTCAAGAGACAGCTACATCTGGGTCCTTTCGATAAAATCTTGCTAGTGTATGCAATGGTGTCAGCGTTTGGATGCTGATTATGGGGTGGATCCCTGGATATGGCAGTCTCTACATGGTCCATCCTTTCATCTCAGCTCCAAACTTTGTCTCTGTAACTCCTTCCATGGGTGTTTTGTTCCCACTTCTAAGGAGGAGCATAGTGTCCACACTTCAGTCTTCATTTTTCATGAGTTTCATGTGTTTAGCAAATTGTATCTTATATCTTGGGTATCCTAGGTTTTGGGCTAATATCCACTTATCAGTGAGTACATATTGTGTGAGTTCCTTTGTGAATGTGTTACCTCACTCAGGATGATGCCCTCCAGGTCCATCCATTTGGCTAGGAATTTCATAAATTCATTGTTTTTAATAGCTGAGTAGTACTCCATTGTGTAGATGTACCACATTTTCTGTATCCATTCCTCTGTTGAGGGGCATCTAGGTTCTATCCAGCTTCTGGCTATTATAAATAAGGCTGCTATGAACATAGTGGAGCATGTGTCCTTCTTACCAGTTGGGGTATCTTCTGGGTATATGCCCAGGAGAGGTATTGCTGGATCCTCTGGTAGTACTATGTCCAATTTTCTGAGGAACCGCCAGACTGATTTCCAGAGTGGTTGTACAAGCCTGCAATCCCACCAACAATGGAGGAGTGTTCCTCTTTCTCCACATCCACGCCAGCATCTGCTGTCACCTGAATTTTTGATCTTAGCCATTCTGACTGGTGTGAGGTGGAATCTCAGGGTTGTTTTGATTTGCATTTCCCTGATGACTAAGGATGTTGAACATTTTTTCAGGTGCTTCTCTGCCATTCAGTATTCCTCAGGTGAGAATTCTTTGTTCAGTTCTGAGCCCCATTTTTAATGGGGTTATTTGATTTTCTGAAGTCCACCTTCTTGAGTTCTTTATATGTTGGATATTAGTCCCCTATCTGATTTAGGATAGGTAAAGATCCTTTCCCAATCTGTTGGTGGTCTTTTTGTCTTATTGACGGTGTCTTTTGCCTTGCAGAAACTTTGGAGTTTCATTAGGTCCCATTTGTCAATTCTCGATCTTACAACACAAGCCATTGCTGTCCTGTTCAGGAATTTTTCCCCTGTGCCCATATCTTCAAGGCTTTTCCCCACTTTCTCCTCTATAAGTTTCAGTGTCTCAGGTTTTATGTGAAGTTCCTTGATCCACTTAGATTTGACCTTAGTACAAGGAGATAAGTATGGATCGATTCGCATTCTTCTACATGATAACAACCAGTTGTGCCAGCACCAATTGTTGAAAATGCTGTCTTTCTCCTACTGGATGGTTTTAGCTCCCTTGTCGAAGATCAAGTGACCATAGGTGTGTGGATTCATTTCTGGGTCTTCAATTCTGATCCATTGGTCTACTTGTCTGTCTCTATACCAGTACCATGCAGTTTTTATCACAATTGCTCTGTAGTAAAGCTTTAGGTCAGGCATGGTGATTCCACCAGAGGTTCTTTTATCCTTGAGAAGAGTTTTTGCTATCCTAGGTTTTTTGTTATTCCAGATGAATTTGCAAATTTCTCCTTCTAATTTGTTGAAGAATTGAGTTGGAATTTTGATGGGGATTGCATTGAATCTGTAGATTGCTTTTGGCAAGATAGCCATTTTTACAATGTTGATCCTGCCAATCCATGAGCATGGGAGATCTTTCCATCTTCTGAGATCTTCTTTAATTTCTTTCTTCAGAGACTTGAGTTTTTATCATACAGATCTTTCACTTCCTTAGTTAGAGTCAAGCCGAGATATTTTATATTATTTGTGACTATTGAGAAGGGTGTTGTTTCCCTAATTTCTTTCTCAGCCTGTTTATTCTTTGTGTAGAGAAAGGCCATTGACTTGTTTGAGTTAATTTTATATCCAGCTACTTCACCAAAGCTGTTTATCAGGTTTAGGAGTTCTCTGGTGGAATTTTTAGGGTCACTTATATATACTATCATATCATCTGCAAAAAGTGATATTTTGACTTCCTCTTTTCCAATTTGTATCCCCTTGATCTCCTTTTGTTGTCGAATTGCTCTGGCTAATACTTCAAGTACTATGTTGAAAAGGTAGGGAGAAAGTGGGCAGCCTTGTCTAGTCCCTGATTTTAGTGGGATTGCTTCCAGCTTCTCTCCATTTACTTTGATGTTGGCTACTGGTTTGCTGTAGATTGCTTTTATCATGTTTAGGTATGGGCCTTGAATTCCTGATCTTTCCAACACTTTTATCATGAATGGGTGGTGGATCTTGTCAAATGCTTTTTCCGCATCTAACGAGATGATCATGTGGTTTTTGTCTTTGAGTTTGTTTATATAATGGTTTGCATTGATGGATTTTCGTATATTAAACCATCCCTGCATCCCTGGAATAAAACCTACTTGGTCAGGATGGATGATTGCTTTAATGTGTTCTTGGATTCGGTTAGCGAGAATTTTATTGAGGATTTTTGTATCGATATTCATAAGAGAAATTGGTCTGAAGTTCTCTATCTTTGTTGGATCTTTCTGTGGTTTAGGTATTAGAGTAATTGTGGCTTCATAAAATGAGTTGGGTTGAGTACCTTCTACTTCTATTTTGTGAAATAGTTTGTGCAGAACTGGAATTAGATCTTCTTTGAAGGTCTGATAGAACTCTGCACTAAACCCGTCTGGTCCTGGGCTTTTTTTGGCTGGGAGACTATTAATAACTGCTTCTATTTCTTTAGGGGATATGGGACTGTTTAGATGGTCAACTTGATCCTGATTCAACTTTGGTACCTGGTATCTGTCCAGAAATTTGTCCATTTCATCCAGGTTTTCCCGTTTTGTTGAGTATAGCCTTTTGTAGAAGGATCTGATGGTGTTTTGGATTTCTTCAGGATCTGTTGTTATGTCTCCCTTTTCATTTCTGATTTTGTTAATTAGGATTTTGTCCCTGTGCCCTCTAGTGAGTCTAGCTAAGGGTTTATCTATCTTGTTGATTTTCTCAAAGAACCTACTCCTCGTTTGGTTAATTCTTTGAATAGTTCTTCTTGTTTCCACTTGGTTGATTTCACCCCTGAGTTTGATTATTTCCTGCCGTCTACTCCTCTTGGGTGAATTTGCTTCCTTTTTTTCTAGAGCTTTTAGATGTATTGTCAAGCTACTAGTATGTGCTCTCTCCCGTTTCTTCTTGGAGGCACTCAGAGCTATGAGTTTCCCTCTTAGAAATGCTTTCATTGTGTCCCATAGGTTTGGGTACGTTGTGGCTTCATTTTCATTAAACTCTAAAAAGTCTTTAATTTCTTTCTTTATTCCTTCCTTGACCAAGGTATCATTGAGAAGAGTGTTGTTCAGTTTCAACGTTAATGTTGGCTTTCCATTATTTATGTTGTTTTTGAAGATCAGTCTTAGGCCATGGTGGTCTGATAGGATACATGGGACAATTTCAATATTTTTGTATCTGTTGAGGCCTGTTTTGTGACCAATTATATGGTCAATTTTGGAGAAGGTCCCGTGAGGTGCTGAGAAGAAGGTATATCCTTTTGTTTTAGGATAAAATGTTCTGTAGATATCTGTCAGGTCCATTTGTTTCATAATTTCTGTTAGTTTCACTGTGTCCCTGTTTAGTTTCTGTTTCCACGATCTGTCCATTGATGAAAGTGGTGTGTTGAAGTCTCCCACTATTATTGTGTGAGGTGCAATGTGTGCTTTGAGCTTTACTAAAGTGTCTTTAATGAATGTGGCTGCCCTTGCATTTGGAGCGTAGATATTCAGAATTGTGAGTTCCTCTTGGAGGATTTTACCTTTGATGAGTATGAAGTGTCCCTCCTTGTCTTTTTTGATAACTTTGGGTTGGAAGTCGATTTTATCCGATATTAAAATGGCTACTCCAGCTTGTTTCTTCAGACCATTTGCTTGGAAAATTGTTTTCCAGCCTTTCACTCTGGGGTAGTGTCTGTCTTTTTCCCTGAGATGGGTTTCCTGTAAGCAGCAGAATGTTGGGTCCTGTTTGTGTAGCCAGTCTGTTAGTCTATGTCTTTTTATTGGGGAGTTGAGACCATTGATATTAAGAGATATTAAGGAAAAGTAATTGTTGCTTCCTGTTATTTTTGTTGTTAAAGTTGGCATTCTGTTCTTGTGGCTGTCTTCTTTTTGGTTTGTTGAGGAATTACTTTCTTGCTTGTTCTAGGGCGTGATGTCCATCCTTGTATTGCTTCTTTTCTGTTATTATCCTTTGAAGGGCTGGATTCATGGAAAGATATTGTGTGAATTTGGATTTGTCGTGGAATACTTTGGTTTCTCCATCTATGGTAATTGAGAGTTTTGCCGGGTATAGTAGCCTGGGCTGGCATTTGTGTTCTCTTAGTGTCTGTATAACAACTGTCCAGGCTCTTCTGGCTTTCATAGTCTCTGGTGAAAAGTCTGGTGTAATTCTGATAGGCCTTCCTTTATATGTTACTTGACCTTTCTCCCTTACTGCTTTTAATATTCTATCTTTATTTAGTGCATTTTTTGTTCTGATTATTATGTGTCTGGAGGAATTTCTTTTCTGGTCCAGTCTATTTGGAGTTCTGTAGGCTTCTTGTATGACCATGGGCATTTCTTTCTTTATGTTTGGGAAGTTTTCTTCAATTATTTTGTTGAAGATATTAGCTGGCCCTTTAAGTTGAAAATCTTCATTCTCATCAATTCCTATTATCCGTAGGTTTGGTCTTCTCATTGTGTCCTGGATTTCCTTAGTTAGGATCTTTTTGCATTTTGTATTATCTTTGATTGTTGTGCTGATGTTCTCTATGGAATCTTCTGCGCCTGAAATTCTCTCTTCCATTTCTTGTATTCTGTTGCTGATGCTCGCATCTATGGTTCCAGATCTCTTTCCTAGGGTTTCTATCTCCAGCGTTGCCTCGCTTTGTGTTTTCTTTATTGTGTCTACTTCCCCTTTTAGTTCTAGTATGGTTTTGTTCATTTCCATCACCTGTTTGGATGTGTTTTCCTGTTTTTCTTTAAGGACTTCTACCTGTTTGGTTGTGTTTTCCTGCTTTTCTTTAAGGGCCTGTAACTCTTTAGCAGTGCTCTCCTGTAATTCTTTAAGTGACTTATGAAAGTCCTTCTTGATGTCCTCTATCATCATCATGAGAAATTTTTTTAAATCTGGGTCTAGATTTTCGGTTGTGTTGGGGTGCCCAGGACTAGGTGGGGTGGGAGTGCTGCGTTCTGACGATGGTGAGTGGTCTTGATTTCTGTTAGTAGGATTCTTACGTTTGCCTTTCGCCATCTGGTAATCTCTGAAGCTAGCTGTTATAGTTGTCACTGTTAAGAGCTTGCTCTTCAGGTGACTCTGTTAGCCTCTATAAGCAGACCTGGGAGGGTAGCTCTCTCCTTAGTTTCAGTGGGCAGAATATTCTCTGCAGGCAAGCTCTCTTCTTGCAGGGAGGGTACCCAGATATCTGGTGTTCGAACCAGACTCCTGACAGATGTTGTGTTCCACTCACTAGTGGTCTTAGGATCCCGTGTGGAATCCTGTGTGGGCCCTTGCGGGTGTCAGGCGACTCCACTGGCAAGGTACCCTGGGGCTCGAGTGGAGTGGAAGAGGCTCGTGCCCCAGGTCAGGCCCTGGTAGTCTGCTTCCCTATTTCCCGCAGTCTCAAGTTCCGCGCGATTGGATTGGGGCAGGCGCTGTGTTCCACTCACCAGAGGTCTTAGGATCCCGTGGGGAATCCTGTGTGGGCCCTTGCGGGTGTCGGGCGAGTCCGCTGGCAAGGTACCCTGGGGCTCGAGTGGAGCGGAAGTGGCTTTTGCCCCGGGTCAGGCCCAGGTAGCCTGCTTCCCTGTTTCCCGCTGTCTCAGGTTCCGCGCGATTGGATTGGGGCAGGCGCTGTGTTCCACTCCCCAGAGGTCTTAGGATCCCGTGGGGAATCCTGTGTGGGCCCGTGCGGGTGTCGGGCGAGTCTGCTGGCAAGGTATACTCGGGCTCGAGTCAAAATGGATATCTTTTTCAGCATTTTTCCATGTTACATTTTGAGACTGGGCTTCTCACCTAACCTGGAACTCACCAATTTGGTTAGCCTGTCTGGCCATTGAATCTTGTGTCTACCTCTTCAGGGCTCAGATGACAAGCATATGCCACCATGCCTGGCTTTATATGGCACACGGTGTCCACAGTCAGAAATGGAACTCAGGCCATTATCATTGAACAGCAAGTGCTTTTTCCATCTCTTTTTTGGCATTTACTCTGTATTAAAATGTACTGATTTTTCTAAAAGTCAGATGAAATTCCATTCTGGATCTTGTGAGATTACATCTTTTCTAGGAACCCCCTGCTCTTAGAGCTATTGTGTGACAATGACAGTAATAGATAGAAATCAATATATAGGAAGATTGGAAACAGAAATTTCCATTATCTCACAACCAACACCTTCATGTTGTTTCCTTTGCCCATGCATCCTGAAAATCCCTGTCCATATCCACGCAGAACAGCACAGAATGGTAATCACAGCCCAAGCATCATTACTGGCTTTTTACTGAGGTGTGCCATTTGTGTTGGGAAGTGCCTGAATCATCCTTGTAACTATCCCATAGCTCCAGACGTCAAACATTTGCCTGGCCATTATTTTATAATTTGCTTTTTGAATGTAATGTTAGGTCAGAAGCATGTTACCCTGCTGTATTCCCTAAGAATTTTCTATGATGCCACATAGTCTTCAGGCTGCTTACTACTAAAGCCTTTGAAATTTTAATCAGATGTCTGCATCACATAGAGTTGGGCCATTTCCCATCATCACCCATTAAGGTTGTTTATCAAACTCCTCCAACTCATAAATAAGTCTTTAATGGTCTGTGTAGTGGAGGCTGGAAAGCGGCAGCCTGAAGGCTGGAGTGTGGAGAAGCTCACACACTCATTGAACTGGGCTAACGTGGTGTTGGCATACACAATGCTATTATTCCCCCCTCTCCATTTTCTAAAAGCATATTTGAGTTTGGTTGCAAACTTTAAGACCTCATTGAGCTTCCCTTGAAAATGGTCATGTCTCTTGCTTCCTTGAAAAGCACATCTGGTCTCCTGGGCTGAACTTACAGTAGCTGCAGTAGCAGCTGCTGCCACCACGTTGGACTAAGCAGAAGATGCCTTCCTGGAAAGGGACACATGCTCCTGTTTTCTATTGTCCCCTATTGTATTAGTTACGCTTATCACTGTGACAAAACACCTTATAAAACAACTTAAGTGGGGAGTGGTTTCTTTTTGCTCACAGCTGAAGATATACAACTCAGTATGATGGGGAGTCTTGGTAGCAAGAAGGTGAGGGAGCCGGTCACACGGCATCCATAGGCAGAAAATGGGGACAGATTGATGCATGTTGGTGCTGGGCTCGATTTCTCTATTAAGTCCAGTCCCCAGGCACTCACATTCAGGATGGATTTTCCTGGTTTAGCTAAACCATAGCAGAAGACCATGTTCAATTTTCTGTGCCCATATGATGGTTCCCAACCACCTGTAACTTCAGTCCCAGAGGGAACAACAAAATTTTCTAGCCTCTAAAGGCATCAGGCACATACTCAGTGCACAGAAATGCATGCAGGAAAAAAATTCCATACATATGAAATCTTGAAAATGGAGGAAAAACAAAAAAAGAAAAAAGAAAGATAAATCTTCCTGGAAATGCCTTCACTATCAATTGTTGGCATGTTCCTTTGGCTATTTTATTAGGTTCTAATATGTACCACACTTCCAACCCTTAGTCTACCCTGATCCCTTCCAATCCTCCAAAACTAGGTAGGAGAGAAAGAAGGTTAGAGGGGAAAGGGGGCATATACTTCTTTAGATTTCTTCTTGCTGATTAGGGGTATTGGGTTCCTAGGGTCAAGCCCAACCTTCATCTTCAGATTATCCAGCAGACCAGCAATCCAACACTCTAGCAAATGCAATATCAGGAGCCAACAGCAGCAGGGACCAGTATCATCATCATCACCACCACCATCATCATCACCACCACCACCACCACCACCACCACCACCACCACCACCACCACCATCATCATCATCATCACCACCACCGGCAGTGGCAGTGGCAGCAGGGGCAGCAGGAGCTGCCATAGTCCATCTCAAGTGTTCTCAAATTTATACCCTCTCAAGAGTCCCCAGAACTTCAAACATAAACTATCTACAGCTGGCAAAAATCATGCCCCTCCTAAAACATGAGACAGAGTCAGCAGCTGTGGACAAACTGAAGCAGCCCCACACCCACACCTGGGATCAAAACAAAAATATATTCATTCACATAACATGACCGGGTTTCTAAAGGAACAAAAATTCGTACTACAATCCTTGGTGATTCTAACAAGGTAGCCAACGAAGATGAACCAGAATAAAATAAGCCCTGTATTTTTTTTCTCAGTAGTACTGGAGTGTTTGGTAATCAACACCATCTTTCTGGACCCAGAGGATATCTACGTTTGCCAATCTAGACAAAATAGCTGCATTTTTTTTAATGGCTTTGCACACAAGACTACAGATAACCTTAAGGAAATAATAAACACAGGCACATTCAGACTATCACAGCGTGATATCACATAACAGCTATCACGTCTGACAGATCCTGATGGCTATCACTGTTCATGACGTTGACCCAGTCATATGAGCCTTCTGTGAGCCTCAATTTCCTCAGATTGCCAATGAGACCAAAGACACCCACTTCACTGATTGACAGCAAACGTTTAATAATTGTTGGCATGCAGTAGGTGATCAATAGATAATAATAAATTTAAAATTAGTGTAAGTGGTTCTTGATGGTTAGTTAATTTATCCAATTCTTCTTGGATGGTCAAATTTATTTTTATAAGAAGACAATTTAATTTCCTGTGGTCTTGCTGTCCACGAGCACACTCTTCAGAGACACCTCTAAAGTGATAACAAGAGCAACAATAGCATCCATAAGTGGTTACGATTTAATAATGTTGTGTCAGAGTAGCTAAAGAGTGACCTTAATATTATGATTTAATTGGAACTGTAAATTAGAATATGCTGCCGTGCTTTGCCATGCTAAGGAGGAGGTGGGGCAGAAAACAGTTGGTCTTTAACCTCGTTGTTCCTACTGACGTCTCCTTAGGCAATCATAAGCTCTCCTTGCTCTGTAGGGCTTTCTTCAGTTGTTAATAGGTCTAGAGATTCTTGGGAAACATTTCTAATAATGTAGAGAGGTTTGAATCTAGGATGCAGAGGGTGTGAATTGTTAGCCTCAGGAGAAGGTCCTAGAAGATGCTTTGCCTTTCTCTTAGTTACTAGTTCCTTTGCTTGTTGGAAATCTACCGAAATCCTCTCCCACTTACAATCCAGCAGAGACCATCTTCCTTCTAAATGTCTGGCAGTTCATTTAACATCTTCCCATCTAGGACTGCATATATCACCTGAGACCCCACAGTAGACAGGGTGATCCTTACAGATCTCTATTCCTGATTCTTGAGATTCCTCCTTGCCTTTCAGCTCAGTTAACTACAATCCAGACTGATCACACACAGTACGCACGGCTCTGCATATCTCTAGTCCCTTCCATTTTCATCTTGATGGCACCCCCCCCACCCCGTGCTCACATGCTTCAGGACACTCCTCACCTTCCACACCCCCCTCACCTCTGACTTGCCCCTGCATGAATCCCTGCTGTCATACTCTAGCCCTCCTATATTTGTGAAGTTGGCTTTCTTGGGTCTCACATTAAAAGTCATCTTTCATTTCTTCTAAATGGACAGCATTAAACCAATTCCTCGAGTCGGATTGCTATGCACACAGATCAGTGCATCTCTCAACCTTTGTCAGAGGAGCTTGATTTTGTAGGAGATGGAGACCTGCAACTACTCAGTGTGCAGAAGTGCTCAGCCCCGAGCGGGATGTCTATACATACACCACTCTGCAAGGCTCAGGGATCTTCATGGAAGAGGGAACAGAAAGACTCTAAGAGCCAGAGGTGGTGGATGACTTCAAGGAAGCAATGTTTTCTGGACCCAAGAGAGCAGACGCATACATGTGAACTCACAGTGATGATGAGAGCACACACAAGACCTGCTTAAGCTCAAGCCAGACCAAAGCCCAGCACGGAGAAGTTGGAGGTGGGCACACGTCCCATCCTTAGCCGAGGAGCTACTGGATTTTGGCAGCTACTAGGGAAGGCAGAGTCAGTTTTTCTTTATACGTAGGACCACTAGTATATTGACAATGCTCCAGGGTGGGCCCCACACTCCAGAGTTGTTGGCCAACACAAACCTGGACTCCCTGGGTTTAAGAAAGTCAGGAGAGTGAAGAGCAGGAGGATTTCATATAATGAAATACATTGTATCAAATTGTCAGAAAAATTATTTTTTTAAAAGAAGGTGTCTAATTCGGTGCTAGTGAGGTGATTCAGTGTTTAAATGCCTGTGGTACAAATATAATGATTTGGTTCCTCAGAACCTACATAAAAGCCAGGTGGGTTTTGGCCTTCAAGAGGGAGACGGGATCTCTGCAGTAAGTGGGCTAATGAGACTAGCTGCATGGATGAGCTCTGTTGTGGTTAAGAGACCCTGCCTGGATGGATGAGATAGAAGAGCCATCTAGGAGGATAGGAGGATTCCAGATATCAACCTTGGGCTTTGACATGCTCGCACACATGTGTATACACACACACTCACACACACACACACACACAGTGCAAATACACATAATGTGACACACACACACACACACACAAATAGGAAAAGAATAAACCAAACACATCTTGTAACCATGTCTGAGAATGCTGTGTCCTTTTCTTCTGCATCATATGCCTTCACACTCCAATATGCTCTATATAGATTTTGTCTGCTTTCCTGTTAATAGTCTGTCTTCCTATCCTCGTGTAAGTTTTGCAGGGACCAAGGCTGCCACACCTCTCTCATTTCTCAGTTATATCCCAAGTGGATATCATGTTGCAGTGCACACAGCAGGCATTAGTGTTTATTGAATGAGGAGTGAATGGCAATGTAACTGACGTAGGAAAATTCATGGTAGTCACAAAAGGATTTCCCTGGAATGGATGGCTAGAAAGATGTCAATATAACCAGCTAAACCTGGATGTGGTATATGTTTGTTATTGTTCCTAGAGGAAAGGCTTGTAAGGGTATAGAAAAATAGAGTGTTAGAGACAAATTATGGTTCATTTATCTCTAGCAAGGTCCAGGGAAGGCAGAGTTTCAGACCAATTAACACTTTTGTCTGGAAATAGCTCAGACTTTGATTTATCAACCATGTCTTGGGAATTTGGTTATCAAGAATCAGAGGTCTTGAATTTGATCAATTCTGAGAGTGCTGACAGATCCAATCAGCTGAAGTTCTGCTGTGTCTTGGTCTCATACTGGGATCAGCCTGGTGACTGACCTAGTCTCTGTCTCTGAGCCAGCCTTACAGTACTCCCATTCCCCGTGATGGCTAGTCTTTATTATCAGCTTGTCTGCATTAGGAAACAGCTAAAGCACAGGCTGAAAGTCACTCCAGTCAGGGATTTTCTTGATCAGCTAATTTAAAGTAGGACAACCCACCCTAAATGTGGTACACTCTGATGACAGCTAGTAGGACAACCCACCCTAAATGTGGCATCTTCTGATGGCAGCTGCTTTGTGCCTGCTTGTCCTCACCCTAGATGGCAGGTTCAACTTATTCTGTTGCTCTGTCATTCCTACACTGATAGTAGAAGCAACTTTTTCATGGTTCCGATGTAGATTGTGGACCCCTGGCTCTCCAGGGACCCTCCAGGCCTTCAGCACCAGTTTGAGACTGCTGAGACACAGCCATGTGGACTGGACAACTGCAGGATTCTTGGTTTCTCCTCTGTGAGACAGCTATTGCTGGACTACTTATGCTGCTCTTCACAAGCTACTTTAACAAATCCTCCCATATATATGTATATAAATATTTTGTATTATTTCTGTTCCTCTAGAGAATCCTGATTAATGCACTCATGCTGTTAGGTTCTGGTTTGCTCATTCTTTTATCAGTTTCTGACCTTGGCCTTTCCTTCCCTCAGCTCTACTTCTACCACCTCCCCAACTTCCTGTGTATGCTCTGATATAATAAGCTCAGATTTCAATCCTAAGAATTTGTAATCCAGGGTATATCTTCATATCAATTGATTGATAAGTTTATTTTCATATCAATCACTTGACACACGGATATCTGACACCCCTACTGGTGGACTATGACATTAGTCCAAAGCCCAGCTCTGTTAGAGTAGATACCCAGG
The DNA here is from genome assembly GCF_000001635.26 of Mus musculus. NCBI lineage: Eukaryota > Metazoa > Chordata > Mammalia > Rodentia > Muridae > Mus > Mus musculus. Next base: position 111,904,893 of record NC_000073.6, on the reverse strand, counting down.
AAACAAAGAAGGAAGGAAACAAAATTCCAGGATCTGTGGAGTACGAATTAGGACATACTCCTAGAAGAATACTGAGTTCTAGATAAGAGGAACAAGATAAATGCATAAGTTAAGAATTTCTAAATGTGGGAACGTTCCCTCTTAGACCCAGAGCAGACTAGTTCCTTTTCCATATTCTAGAAAACACCGAGGCAGCTACTCTTGGACTCGATATTAAGCTCCTGGTCTTGGTGCAGATGTTATGTTGAGAGCCCAGAGACTGTTTTAGCACTTCCTCCCCAGTTCTGACAACTCAAGGCTTGTGAGAACAAGGCCGTGCAGCTGATGACACTGCACTCTCAAGTCTAGCCTAGGATGTGCTATTACCTATGACACTTGTCTGTACCATAAACAATGCACAAAATCTTTATCGGTTCTTCTTACACAAGCCCATGTCTCTCATATTTGAAATTAATATAAAACTAGTGGTAACAATAGTAATGCCATTCTAGATTGACCAAGATAGGTGAGATCACAAAGACATGGGTACAAATTCTGGTTTGTATATCTCTCTAGTCATCAGTTTTCTCTTAGTAGTATTAAAATTGCAAGGTCATGGTGATGATTCAATAATGGTATGCAAAGTGAACTTCACACTCAATAAACATTCCTCCCTTCTCAAGTGTGTTGACTAGTTCTAATGATATCTGGGAAGGATGCAAATTGAGAAATGTCGCTTTAATGATGTAACGTCAGGAAGTGGGTGGCATGGATATTTTTAGTCCTAGTGTCTCCACATGCTCCTGACATTATAGTATGGGGGTAGCTTCCTGCTCTGCCTGTGTATAACGCAGCTGTGCTTCATTGCTCTGATCCAGTGTGATGAGCATCCCAGCCCCTTTCTCTCACTTAGACTGGTAACATCCCATTCAAAACATCCACGGAGAAGAGACTCCTTGATTGAGTTCTGCTCAGTTCTATTAAATATTTCTTGAACCTACGCTTTCATCTCTGGTCCCTTCCTTTTTTTCTTGTCTCTTCACTGTCACAGTTTAGAAATTCATCATTGCCTACACACATCACTGCGCCAGTTTCCTGGCAGGTTTCTCTACCGCCAGGATCTTCCTCTCCAATCTGTCCTTCCCACACAGTCTTTTAGAATGTGCACATGATGTTGCCGTCCCCTTTCCTAGAAACCCCCAGTGACAATGTGCTTCTGACCACGGTGGTTCTCAGTCTCTGTGGTCACATTAATTGCTTTGCCATGTCAGTCCTAAGGCAGGGAGGGTCAGCTATCCATTCAACAAATATTTGTTGAACATCTACTATGTCAGTTACTAGTGAGTGTTTGGGGCATAACGGTAAATGTGTCCATGTTGTCAGAAACTTGTTAGTAACAAGGGTGAGAGCTCTCACAATTGCATGTAATTTATTTGACTATTATGGCGGATGCATTTTATTTCTGTAATAACATTACCCTAAATCACTTGCATGGTGATGTGCTCTGTGGTGGGCAATGGAGGGGGATTTATAGCTAGCAGTTAGGGAGTGTGTAGAAATCTGAGCATGCCTTCGGCAGAGAGAATATGGGCACTGTCATAGTTTATCTGAAGGAGGAAATCAAATACTTCTGCTTGCCTATAATATACCAGTGAAAATTGTATCTGTGCATGCATGTGTGTGTGTGTGCATGTGTACACACACATGTGCACATGTGTGTACATTTGTGTGAGTGTGTTTGTGTGTACTTGTTGCATGTGAATATGTTTACACATGCATGTATGGGTCAACCTCCTGTGTTGTTCTCCATGCTAGCACCTTCCTACCTTCCTTCCTCCCTCCCTCCCTCCCACTTCTCTCTCTTCTTCCTTTTCTTTCTTTCTTTCTTTCTTTCTTTCTTTCTTTCTTTCTTTCTTTCTTTCTCTCTCTCTCTCTCTCTCTCTCTCTCTCTCTCTCTTTCTTTCTTTCTAGGTAGGGTCTCGCTCACTGGCCTATTGGTTATCCTGGCTGACCAGCAAGCTGTAGGAATCTGCCTTTCTCCATCTTCCCAATTCTGAAGTTGATTCTGAGGAACCAACTTCAAGCCCCTATGCTTGTAAGGCAAGTACATTGCTTATGGAGCATCCCCCAACCCCTAGTGCATGTCCTTCCAATCTCTTTGTCTGGCCTCTTTTTCCCCTGCAGCTCATTCTTGACTATATTTTCTTTGCACCATGTATTAACTGATCTCTACTCCTCTGAGGCATTTGACAGGGATTTTCCATTCCCAACAACAGAAGCATTTTGGTTGAAGATGACTGCAAAACATAAACCCAAGACCAGAAGTTCCATCCCTGTGAGTGAAGATCTAAGTTAATCTTGTAAAATGAAAATTAGGAGTGACAGAGGAATTTGATGATTCTAATAGATTACATTTCTAGTTTACAGAGTCATTTCTTGGAAGCTAATGAAAATAGACATAGCTATAATAATAAACATGAGGGTATGTTGGTATTAATAGTTGTTATTCAATCAAAAGTATGTATAGATGCATTGCAGGGAAATAGTTATAGAGGATGAAGAGTAAAATGTGATATAGGACTCCACTTTATGCTATACTCATGTGAGGAGAGATTAGATGGAAATGTGCTGTGGAAAGTTCTGTGCCACAAGGCAACCCTCAAAAGACCCCAGAATAACATAGTGTTCTTTAGCCTAATTATGGTAACCGGCACATCACAATGTGGACTTATCTTAGTTAGACTTTTACTGATGTAAACAGACACTATGACCAAGGCAAGTCTTAAAAAGACAACATTTAATCGGGGATGGCTTCCAGGTTCAGAGGTTCAGTCCATTATCATCAAGGCCAGAACATGGCAACATCCAGGCAGGCAGGGTGCAGGAGGAGCTGAGAGTTTTACATCTTCATCTGGAGGCTACTAGCAGAATACAGGCTTCCAGGCAGCTAGGATGAGGCTCTTAAAGGCCACAAGCACATTGACATACTTCCTCCAACAAGGCCACACCTACTCCAACAGGGCCACACCTCTCAATAGTGATACTCCCTGGGCAGAGTATATACAAACCATCACGGGATCTTAAGATGGACGGATGTTTATAGCCTTCTCTTAGTGCCACATGCCTGAGTCATCTCTGTTAGCACACATATCTCACAGTGCATGACATCAAAGGCAATGCCTGAAAAATGGCAATGGCTCAAAGAGGGAAAAGTGAGACATGACAGAAGCTGATTTTCTCTGCAGTTCTGTAGAGGAATTTTTAATCCAGCAACATGGCTGCTCTGGCAAGGAATCACACTCAAAGATATGGTTTAGAAGAAGTGCAGACACACTCTGGATTACAGTATGATCTGGCTGGAATACAGACATGGTCTTAATACATGCCTTTAATACCTAACAGTGAAGGTATGGTTAATTTATAGAGGGAAGCAGCCATCTTTAAAAGTGAAGTCTAATTGAGGGGCAGACAAAGTGATGAATCAGAGAAACATTTGACAGAATGACTTGGAGATAGAATACACCCAACTCACAGGAGAACAGCAAAGGAAGAGAGGCTACTTAAGAGCAGTGAGAGAAGAAAAGGTGTGTGGTGTGGTGTGGTGGGTCATGTATGTGTAGAGCAGTTTTTCTGTGACAATTCTATGGAGATAGATTATAGAAAGAACAGAGATAGATGAGGACAGAACTAGCCAGAGAATGAGAAGGATCCAGAAGATTAGAACAGATTGCCAAAGTTAGTATGAGGCCAGGTAGAGCAATTCAGTCAGAAGCAGAGAAAAAGCAAGATTGAATCAGTCAGCTTGGAAGATTATATTGTCCAGAGGCTTAGAAGCTTCCTGGCCAAGGCCTAGGGATAGTTAGAACAAAGAAGGGAATGTTATGACCTCAGCCCAAGCTGTGTATTTGCACATCATGGCTACAGCGCTCATCTTATCCAAGGAAATAAAAGTGACATTTATACATGTCATTTTTTAAAAATTAAATTTCGATATAATATATTTTGATCATGTATTTCCACTCCCTCAGCTTCTTCAGATCCTCCCCACCTCCCTCCCCACCTAAATAAATATTCTTTCTCTTAAAAAATATACAAATAGAAAACAAAAATAAAAACAAGCAGAAAACAAGAAATAAAAAACTCCACAGAAACATAAAAGCAAAAATAAAAACAAACAAGCAAACAAAACCAATCAGACAAAAATGGGAAAAAAAGACAAAACAAAGTAAAAAGTCCAAAAAATACCATTGGGCTTGTTTTCTATTGGCCAACTACGCCTGGCTGTGAACCTGCCCTGGAATGTGTTTGATATATCCAGGGACAAATTCATTGGAGAAAGCTGATTTTTCCCTTGGCCAGTGGTAATTAGTTGAAGATAGCTTCTTGATTATTCAGTTTGGCTTGACTTTGTACATATTTTCCGTGTGCTGCCACACTCTGTGAGTTCATATGTGCATCATTAGTCTTTTTGTGTCTAAAAGAAATTGTTTACTTGGAACCATCCTTCATCAATGGTCCTTGTTATCTTATTTATTTATTTATTTAGTTAGTTAGTTAGTTAGTTTTTTTGAGACAGGGAACCATCCCTCATCAATGTTCCTTGTTATCTTATTTATTTATTTATTTACTTACTTACTTACTTACTTAGTTAGTTAGTTAGTTAGTTATTTTTTTTGAGACAGGGAACCATCCCTCATCAATGTTCCTTGTTATTTATTTATTCACTTAGTTAGTTAGTTAGTTAGTTAGTTAGTTTTTTTGAGACAGGGTTTCTCTGTGTAGCCCTGGCTGTCCTGGAACTCACTTTGTAGACCAGGCTGACCTCGAACTCAGAAATCTGCCTGCCTCTGCCTCCCAAATGCTGAGATTAAAGGCGTGCACCACCACTGCCCAGCCCCCTTGTAATATTAATGCCTCCTTTTCCACATAGATCCCTAAGCCTGGAAAGGAGGGGTTTGATGAAAATGGTCCTAAATTTGATGAGGATATTCCATTTAGGACTGAGTGCTTCAAAGTCTCTCACTCTTGGCACAATGTCCAGTTGTGGGTCTCTGAATTAATTCCCATCCACTACCTGCAGAAGCTTCTCTAATGTGGGTTGGGCAAGACACTGATCTATATGTATGATCTATATGTCATTTCATTGCTATGTCCTTTTAGCAGAAGAGTAGTATTAGGTTTTTTCCCTAGGCCCATGATGTATCTATTCTTAGGTTCCTGAAAGTTTTAGCAGTATCAGGTATGGCTTGCATCTCATGAATGGGCCTTAAATCAAACTTTTAAAAAGTGATTGGTTACTTCCAAAACCTTTGTGCCACTATTGTAGTAGTACTGCAGGCAGTTTGCTGTTTTAGGTCATAGGGTTTGTAGCTGAGTCATATTGATTATTACTTTTCTCCTTCAGTATTGTGCAGAGTACCTTACAGTATGATGAATGTTAGTCAGTAGGGACGAAGCTTCTAGTTAGGTACTGACTTGACCTCTCCATGTTAACTTGACATAAATGTTTTCTTTAACAAGAGGGGCTTATTATCAGGGTCTGAGAGCAAGTAATAACTTTGGCAATAGTCTGTGATATCTGAGGGTGGGGTTCCATTGGACCCTCTTGGTCAACAAATCAACAAGATCTTCACTGAAGTTTTGATAGAATTTTGTACTGATTATGGTCCTGGACTGTTTTTGATTGGGAAATTTAAAACTGTTTTTGTCTTACTTGGGAGTATGAGTCTGTTAAGTTTCTTAATTTATCTTGATTTTTGTATGATATATATATAATATTTGGTATGATATATATATGTATGTGTATATATACATACATACATATGTATGTATGTATATATTAGGTTTTCCAATTTTTTGGAGTACAAATTTTAAAGTATGTCCTTATCAATCTTTGAGCTTCCTTAGTGTCTGATGTAATGTTTCCCCTTTCATCTGCAATTTAATTAATTTGAATCTTTTCTCTCCATCTTTTGGTTGTCTTGCCTAAATGTTTGTCAATGTTTGTTTTTTAAAAATCAACTCTTTGTTTTATTGATCTGTTGTTTTTATCTCACTGACTTCAGCCTTCATGTTGCTTATTTCCTCTTGTCAACTTTTGTGTGTTATTTCTTCTTGTTCTAGAATTTTCAGTTTTTTCATTAAGTTACTAATATGAGATCTCTTCAGTCTCTCTTTTGTTTTTTAATGTAGGTATTTGGTGCCACGATCTTGCCTCTTAGAACTGCTTCACTGCACTCATAGGTTAGATATGCTGTGCTTTTAGTCCCATTCAATTCTAAAATGTTTTTAATTTCCTTCTTGATTTCTGTCTTGACCACATCTTTATTCAATAGTGAGTTGTTCAATTTCCATGAGCTTGTATACTTTCTGCTGATTTTGCTGTTATTGATATCCAGCTTTAATACAGGGTGGTCAGAAAGGATGCAGAATGTCACTCATCTTTCTTTCTTGTATCTGTTGACACTTGCTTTGTGGCCTAATATGTGGTGAATTTGGAGGAAAGTTCCATGAGCTGCTGAGAATGAGGCATACTCATGATAGGGTAGAATGTTCTATAGATTCTACCCTATCATGGGTATGATATGTCCATACAAGGTCCATTTGACTTATGTTGTTATTTTGCTACAGTATTTCTCTGTTTAGTTTTTGTCTTGGTGACTGTCTGTCAGTGATAGTGAGGTACTGAAGTCACCACTATCGCCGTGTAAAGGTCAATATGATTTTAGCTATAGTAGTGTATCTTTTATGAACTTGGGTGCCCTTGTATTTGGTGCATAGATAGCTAAAATTGGAATTTTGTGAATTTTTCCTTTGATAAGTATGTAGTGTTCTTCTCCATCTCTTCTGATTAATTTTTGCTTGATGTCTATTTTGTCAAATTTGGAATTGTTACTCCTCCTTGTTTTTTAGATTATTTGCTTGCAATACTTTTTCCCATTCTTTTATTGTGAGGTAATGTCTATCCTTGATGGTAAGGTTTGTTTCTTGGATGCATCAAAAAGATGTATCCCATTTTTTAGTCCATTCTGTTAGTCTTTCTTTTTATTGAGGAACTGAGACCATTAATGTTGATAGTTATTAATGAGTAATGTTGACTGAGTCCTATTACTTTGTTGTGGTAGTATAGCTGTCCTCTCTTTAGATTTACTGCTCTTGGATTATTTGTTCCTTGTATCCTCTTACTTTGTTGTGGTGGTATAGCTGTCCTCCCTTTAGATTTACTGCTCTTGGATTATTTGTTCCTTGTATCCTCTTGCCTTTGTTGGGTGGGTGCTCTGTTCTTTGGTTGTCCACTTTAGATTGTAGGCAAGCTGTAGAGTTCCTGGTAGAGAGTGCTTCTGCAATTGGGTGGGTGTCACAAAGAAATGGAGATGAGCTAGGAGGAAAGGCTGAGTCTGAGCTCAGGATGGTCACTGGGGGTACCTGGTAGAAAATGTTTCCATGGGTCAGTGGCTGACACTAAGGAATGGAGATGGCCTAGAAGGAGAGACTGAGAGGGTCCGCAGAAAAGAGCTTGGGAGACCCTGTGTCTGAAGAAAGAGGTAGAGTTCCCTGGGAATGAAAGAGGAGTGGGAGGTGAAGCTCTTGCAGGCAGGCTGCAGCAGGACTAAGAGTCAGTATGGAAAGACAGAGGCTGATCTTCACTAGGTTTTTATAGAAACACATGAGAGGAAAATTCCAAGTTAGCATAGGCATTCCTGGACAGGAGCCAATGGTGTGTTTTTGGATGGAGTGTCTCTGATGATCTTTCTTTCAAGAACATGAAAAATGGTGGTCAATTGATGTGCCAGCATCAGGGGATACCCAGGGGAAACTCTACCCTCTCAGAGGGCTAGAAGAGGGTGGTGAGGATTGTTGGATGGGTGACCAGGAGGAGGGGCAGTGACAGGATGTAAAGTGAATAAATAAATATAAAATGAAAAAAAATGGTGGTTGAGAGTTCATCAGGACACAGTCCTCTCAGAGTTGAATGAAAACTGGAAGATACTATTGAATAAGTCTAAGTGGAAGCAGAAAACAGAAGAACATGAAGCTCCAGGCAGTCAGTGAGAAAAAAATAGAGGAAATTGGTCAAGAGCATGAAGCCTGTGCTTCTGAGGCAACTTTGGGGGACTGTGTTGGAAGGTTATTAAAAACATGACACTTAGGAAGGTAGCCCTTTCCCTGTCTGTGCAGCCATAAACAGGGCTCAGCAAGTTCCCTGTGCTGCAGATTATTCTAGAGCTTTTTGTTGTGTGGTCTCTCTGATCAGAATGGGAATACAGAAGGGGCTGTTCCGGGGTGACCCTCACTTTGTAATTAACCCTCCTCATTAGAGGCTCACTTGCTTCTGATGGGCAGTACACACACGCTTGTGGTTATGTAACTGCCAAGCAGGGCTGGGCGAGCCATTTGTTGGCATCCTAATTGTGTCCAATCAGAGGGAAATGAATTGCATCAAGAAGAGTAATGAGCGGAGGAGTACCCTGGCAGCCATCCACAGGCTCCACCCTGTCAGCTGTGAAGCCTGGCAATCTGTGTTGAAGCAAAGCTCTGTGGTAGACAGTTCCTGCTTGAGGAATGCTGAGGGGGCTGGGAGGGGGTTGGGCACAGGGAAAGAACACTTAAGTGAGAGAGAGGAGGGGGAATACCAGCCCTTCCTTTTCTTATGAACGCTCATTTCTCTCTCCTTTCTGTTTTATTTCTTTTGATCCCCGAGAACCTCCAGTGATACCTCAGCCTTTGTGCTAATCAGAGTTCTCTAAAGAGAGAGATAAGCAGGAGTTGGTAAGTACATATGTGTCCGTATAGAAATGAATGACCCGAGATATGCAGAGATACGTATACACATTATATTGGCACACACACATTCTATAGATTGTTCATAGAGCTAGATAGATTTGGTTTATTATGAGGTATTGGTGAAAAGGTTCCACAGTCTGCCATCTATGAATCCGGATATCTGAAGAGCCAGAGAAGCTGTGCTGTAAAGATCTGAGAAGAGGAACTGAGGGTACGAGGGTATGCAGATCCCAGCCCAAGTGGTTGGGAAAAGAATGGACTCACCTTCCTCTTCCCCTTCTGGGAGGTAGGGGCTTACTGCATTGGAAGATGTCTACTCATATTGAAGAGGGCCATCTGCTTGCCCAATATAGATGCTGCTCTCTTCCAGGAGCACCGCTGGCTAAATAGACATCCTATAGTCAGTTTGGTACCATGGATTCACCACCATAGTAGTGATGTGAGCTGAGGAAAGTGAGGAGAGAGCAGGGCAGGGAATACAGAGGAAGTGAGTTGAAAATAGAGATCGGGACACTTGCAAGGAACCACACAAGATTCCCCACGGGATCCTAAGACCTCTGGTGAGTGGAACACAGCGTCTGCTCCAATCCAATCACACAGGACCTGAGACTGCATTAACTAGGGAAGCAGATAACCCGGCCTGACCAGGGGCAGAAGTCCCTTCCGGCCCACTCCAGCACCAGGGTGCCTTGCCCGCGGAGTCTCCAGACACCTGCAAGGAACCACACAGAATTCCCCACGGGATCCTAAGACCTCTGGTGAGTGGAACACAGAACCTGCTCCAATCCAATCGCAAGGGACCTGAGACTGCATTAATTAAGGAAGCAGATAACCCAGCCTGATCAGGGGCACAAGTCCCTTCCAGTTCACTCCAGCAGCGGAGTTCCTTGTGCGCGGAGTTACTGGACACCCCCAAGGTCCTCACGGGACCCTCCACTGGATCTTAAGACCTCTGGTGAGTGGAACACAACTTCTGCCAGGAGGCAGGTTCGAACACCAGATATCTGGGCACCTTCCCTGAAAGAGGAGAGCTTACCTGCAGAGAGTACTCTGACCACTGAAACTAAGGATAGAGCTAGTCTCCCAGGTCTGCTGATAGAGGCTAACATAATCACCTGAGGAACAAGCTCTAACCAGAGACAACTATAACAACTAGCTCCAGAGAATATCAGATGGCGAAAGGCAAACATAAGAATCCTACTAACAGAATCAAGACCACTCGCCATCATCAGAACGCAGCACACCGTCAGACATAGTCCTGGGCACCCCAACACAACCGAAAAGCAAGACCCGGATTTAAGAGCATATCTCATGATGATGGTAGAGGACATCAAGAAGGACTTTAATAACTCACTTAAAGAAATACAGGAGAACACTGCTAAAGAGTTACAAGTCCTTAAAGAAAAACAGGAAAACACAACCAAAGAGGTAGAAGTCCTTAAAGAAAAACAAGAAAACACATCCAAACAGGTGATGGAAATGAACAAAACCCTACTAGACCTAAAAAGGGAAGTAGACACAATAAAGAAAACCCAAAGTGAGGCAACGCTGGAGATAGAAACCCTAGGAAAGAAATCTGGAACCATAGATGCGAGCATCAGCAACAGAATACAAGAGGTGGAAGAGAGAATCTCAGGTGCAGAAGATTCCATAGAGAACATCGGCACAACAATCAAAGAAAATACAAAACACAAAAGGATCCTAACTCAAAACATCCAGGAAATCCAGGACACAATGAGAAGACCAAACCTACGGATAATAGGAGTTGATGAGAATGAAGATTTTCAACTTAAAGGGCCAGCAAATATCTTCAACAAAATTATAGAAGAAAACTTCCCAAACCTAAAGAAAGACATGCCCATGATCATACAAGAAGCCTACAGAACTCCAAATAGACTGGACCAGAAAAGAAATTCCTCCCGACACATAATAATCAGAACAACAAATGCACTAAATAAAGATAGAATATTAAAAGCAGTAAGGGAGAAAGGTCAAGTAACATATAAAGGCAGGCCTATCAGAATTACACCAGACTTTTCACCAAAGACTATGAAAGCCAGAAGAGCCTGGACAGATGTTATACAGACACTAAGAGAACACAAATGCCAGCTCAGGCTACTATACCCTGCCAAACTCTCAATTACCATAGATGGAGAAACCAAAGTATTCCAAGACAAAACCAAATTCACACACTATCTATCCACTAATCCAGCCCTTCAAAGGATAATAACAGAAAAAAACCAATACAAGGATGGAAATCACGCCCTAGAAAAAGCAAGAAAGTAATCCCTCAACAAACCAAAAAGAAGACAGCCACAAGAACAGAATGCCAACTCTAACAACAAAAATAATAGGAAGCAACAATTACTTTTCCTTAATATCTCTTAATATCAATGGTATCAATTCCCCAATAAAAAGACATAGACTAACAGACTGGCTACACAAACAGGACCCAACATTCTGCTGCTTACAGGAAACCCATCTCAGGGAAAAAGACAGACACGACCTCAGAGTAAAAGGCTGGAAAACAATTTTCCAAGCAAATGGTCTGAAGAAACAAGCTGGAGTAGCCATTCTAATATGGAATAAAATCGACTTCCAACCCAAAGTTATCAAAAAAGATAAGGAGGGACACTTCGTATTCATCACAGGTAAAATCCTCCAAGAGGAACTCTCAATTCTGAATATCTATGCTCCAAATATAAGGGCAGCCACATTCATTAAAGAAACTTTAGTAAAGCTCAAAGCACACATTGCACCTCACACAATAATAGTGGGAGACTTAAACACACCACTTTCATCAATGGACAGATCGTGGAAACAGAAACTAAACAGGGACATAGTGAAACTAACAGAAGTTATGAAACAAATGGATCTAACAAATATCTACAGAACATTTTATCCTAAAACAAAAGGATATACCTTCTTCTCAGCACCTCACAGGACCTCCTCCGAAATTGACCATATCACAAAACTGGCCTCAATGGATACAAAAATATTGAAGTTGTCCCATGCATCCTATCAGACCACCATGACCTAAGGCTGATCTTCAAAAACAACATAAATAATGGAAAGCCAACATTCACGTTGAAACTGAACAACACTCTTCTCAATGATACCTTGGTCAAGGAAGGAATAAAGTAAGAAATTAAAGACTTTTTAGAGTTTAATGAAAATGAAGCCACAACATACCCAAACATATGGGACACAATGAAAGCATGTCTAAGAGGGAAACTCATAGCTCTGAGTGCCTCCAAAAAGAAACTAGAGAGAGCACACACTAGCAGCTTGACAACACATCTTAATGCTCTTGAAAAAAAGGAAGAAAATTCACCCAAGAGGAGTAGAGGGCAGGAAATAATCAAACTCAGGGGTGAAATCAACCAAGTGGAAACAAGAAGAACTATTCAAAGAATTAACCAAACGAGTAGTTGGTTCTTTGAGAAAATCAACAAGATAGATAAACCCTTAGCTAGACTCACTAGAGAGCACAGGGACAGCATCCTAATTACCAAAATCAGAAATGAAAAGGGAGACATAACAACAGATCCTGAAGAAATCCAAAACACCATCAGATCCTTCTACAAAAGGCTATACTCAACAAAACTGGAAAACCTGGATGAAATGGACAAATTTCTAGACAGATACCAGGTACCAAAGTTAAATCAGGATCAAGTTAACGATCTAAACAGTCCCATATCCCCTATAGAAATAGAAGCAGTCATTAATAGACTCCCAGCCCAAAAAAAGCCCAGGATCAGATGGGTTTAGTGCAGCGTTCTATCAGACCTTTAAAGAATATCTAATTCCAGTTCTGCACAAAATATTCCACAAAATAGAAGTAGAAGGTACTCTACCCAACTCATTCTATGAAGCCACAATTACTCTGATACCTAAACCACAGAAACATCCAACAAAGATAGAGAACTTCAGGGCAATTTCCCTTATGAATATCGATGCAAAAATACTCAATAAAATTCTCGCTAACCAAATCCAAGAACACATTAAAGCAATCATCCATTCTGACCAAGTAGGTTTTATTCCAGGGATGCAGGGATGGTTTAATATACGGAAATCTATCAACGTAATCCATTATATAAACAAACTCAAAGACAAAAACCACATGATCATCTTGTTAGATACGGAGAAAGCATTTGACAAGATCCAACACCCATCCATGATAAAAGTCTTGGAAAGATCAGGAATTCAAGGCCCATACCTAAACATGATGAAAGCAATCTAGAGCAAACCAGTACCCAACATCAAAGTAAATGGTGAGAAGCTGGAAGCAATCCCACTAAAATCAGGGACTAGACAAGGCTACCCACTTTCTCCCTACCTATTCAACATTCTACTTGAGGTCCTAGCCAGAGTAATTCGACAATAAAAGGAGATCAAGGGGATACAAATTGGAAAAGAGGAAGTCAAAATATACTCTTTGCAGTTGATATGATAGTATATATAAGTGACCCTAAAAATTCCACCAGAGAACTCCTAATCCTAATAAACAGCTTCGGTGAAGTAGCTGGATATAAAATTAACTCAAACAAGTCAATGGCCTTTCTCTACACAAAGAATAAACAGGCTGAGAAAGAAATTAGGGAAACAACACCCTTCTCAATAGTCACAAATAATATAAAATATCTTGGCATGACTCTAACTAAGGAAGTGAAAGATCTATATGATAAGAACTTCAAGTCTCTGAAGAAAGAAATTAAAGAAGATCTCAGAAGATGGAAAGATCTCCCATGCTCATGGATTGGCAGGATCAACATTGTAAAAATGGCTATCTTGCCAAAAGCAATCTACAGATTCAATGCAATCCCCAACAAAATTCCAACTCAATTCTTCAATGAATTAGAAAGAGCAATCTGCAAATTCTTCTGGAATAACAAAAAACCTAGGATAGCAAAAACTCTTCTCAAGGATAAAAGAACCTCTGGTGGAATCACCATGCCTGACCTAAAGCTTTACTACAGAGCAATTGTGATAAAAACTGCATGGTACTAGTATAATGACAGACAAGTAGACCAATGGAATAGAATTGAAGACCCAGAAATGAACCCACACACACCTATGGTCACTTGATCTTCGACAAGGGAGCTAAAACCATCAAGTGGAAGAAAGACAGCATTTTCAACAAATGGTGTTGGCACAACTTGTTGTTAATATGTAGAAGAATGTGAATCGACCCATTCCTATCTCCTTGTACTAAGGTCAAATCTAAGTGGATCAAGGAACTTCACATAAAACCAGAGACACTGAAACTTATAGAGGAGAAAGTGGGGAAAAGCCTCGAAGATATGGGCACAGGGGAAAAATTCCTGAATAGAACAGCAATGGCTTGTGCTGTAAGATCGAGAATTGACAAATGGGACCTCATGAAACTGCAAAGCTTCTGTAAGGCAAAAGACACCGTCAATAAGACAAAAAGGCCACCAACAGATTGGGAAAGGATCTTTACCTATCCTAATCAGATAGGGGACTAATATCCAATATGTATAAAGAAGTCAAGAAGGTGGACTCCAGAAAATCAAATAACCCCATTAAAAATGGGGCTCAGAGCTAAACAAAGAATTCTCACCTGAGGAATACTGAATGGCTGAGAAGCACCTGAATAAATGCTCAGCATCCTTAATCATCAGAGAAATGCAAATCAAAACAACCCTGAAATTCCATCTCACACCAGTCAGAATGGCTAAGATCAAAAATTCAGGTGACAGCAGATGCTGGCGAGGATGTGGAGAAAGAGGAACACTCCTTCATTGTTGGTGGGATTGTAAGCTTGTACAACCACTCTGGAAATCAGTCTGGCGGTTCCTAAGAAAATTGGACATAGTACTACCTGAGGATCCCGCAATACCTCTCCTGGGCATATATCCAGAAGATGTCCCAACCGGTAAGAAGGACACATGCTCCACTATGTTCATAGCAGTATTATTTATAATAGCCCGAAGCTGGAACGAACCCAGATGCCCCTCAATAGAGGAATGGATACAAAAAATGTGGTACATTTACACAATGGAGTACTACTCAGCTATTAAAAAGAATGAATTTATGAAATTCCTAGGAAAATGGATGGAGGTGGAGGGCATCATCCTGAGTGAGGTAACACAATCACAAAAGAACTCAAATGATATGTACTCACTGATAAGTGGATATTAGCCCAGAAACTTAGTATACCCGAGATATAAGATACAATTTGCAAAACACATGAAACTGAAGAAGAACGAAGACCAAAGTGTGGACACTTTGCCCCTTCTTATAATTGGAAACAATCACCCATGGAAGGAGCTACAGAGACAAAGTTTGGAGCTGAGACAAAAGGATGGACCATCTGGAGACTGCCAATTCCAGGGATCCATCCCATAATTAGCCTCCAAACGATGACACCATTGCATACACTTGCAAGCGTTGGCTGAAAGGACCCTGATATAGCTGTCTCTTGTGAGACTAGGCCAGGGCCTAGAAAACACATAAATGGATGCTCACAGTCAGTTATTGGATGGAGCACAGGGTCCCCAATGGAGGAGCTAGAGAAAGTTTCCAAGGAGCTAAAGAGATCTGCAACCCTGTAGGTGCAACAACATTATGAACTAACCAGTACCCCGGAGCTCTTGACTCTAGCTGCATTTGTATCAAAAGATGGCCTAACCGGCCATCACTGAAACGAGAGGCCCATTGGACATGCAAACTTTATATGCCCCAGTACAGGGGAATTCCAGGGCCAAAAATTGGGAATGGGTGGGTAGGGAAGGGGGGGGGTATGGGGGACTTTCGGGATAGCATTCTAAATGTAATTGAGGAAAATACTTAATAATAAAAAATATTAAAAAAAAAAAGAAAGTAGAGATCAGCAATGAGGTAGATAAAAAGAAAACAGTTTCATTGAGTGTTTATCCTCCATCTGCTTGGGTTTACTGTGGCTGCTTCTAGTGTGGCAACAGAGCCATTGCTGCTGGCAGATCCTAAATTGCATGTGTAGTGGATGCTGCTCTGGCCATCTTAGTAACAAGTACTCCAGTGCTGACTGATGGCAGGCATGGGAACTCCAGAGCCGTAAGAGTGCACTACCGTCTATGAGGGAAATTAGGAGGAATAAAAATGTCATTGAACAAGACTGGATCTCTATAGAAATGTCCTAAGAGTTAATAAAATGTACAGCTAGTAAAAGGCAGTCAGTAAAAAGGAGTTGGGAGTAGAACTAACTCCATCAAGCCTCAGCCAAGCTAGGGAATGCATGTCTCCTAATTTTTATTTTATTTTTTCTTTACAGATTATAATTTTTTGAGAATTTCATATATGGATATAATACATTTTAATCAAATCTATTCCTCCCCTCAAATTCCTCTCCCATTCCCACCCCCTCTTCCAACTTATTTTTTGTTGTTGCTGCTGAATCCACTGAGTCTACTTCATGCTTCCTGTATGTGCACAGTGTAAGACTGTCTATGGCAGCATGATGCAGTCTTTCGGGGGCCTCATCAATGGAGAAAACTCTCTTTCCCTCTGCAGCCATCAGTTGCCAATAGCTTCTCAGCTAGGGTTGGGATTTCATGAACCCCTCCCTGGTACATGACTGGATTTTAGCTGCCTTGATTTTGTGTAGTCTTATCCATGTATTTTTGGCTGCCGTGCATATACATCCTGTCCTGTCTGGATAATACTGCTTCACTACGGATATCCACTACCATTGCTCTTGAAATCATTCTGCTTCCTCTACTGCAATCATTCCTGCACTTTGCAGCGATGATATACAAGTCCTATTTGGGGCTGAGTACTCACCACTGCCTCTTCTCTGCCTGCTGATCATCTGTGGGTCTCTGTATCAGTCACTATCTACTGTAAAAGAAAGCTTCTTCAATAGGGATCAATCTATGGGATGAAGATAAGAATTTAGGGGGTGTTTACTATTATGCCCATCTATTGTTATTAGGTTCTTCCCTAGACCACTGGTTTTTGGTCCAGTTAATGGTACTAAGCATGAGTTCTGTTTTATGAATCTTGCCTTCAATATAGTCAGGAAGTGCTTGGTTACTTCCATATCACTCATACCATTTTTGCACCAGTGGGCATGTCTTGACAGGTCAGTCATATCGTAGCTCAGAGGATTCACAGCTGGCTAGGACTATCTGTTACTTTCCCCATCCCAGTAGCATTCATAGAAATGTCTAGCACTGTGAAACCTAGCTAGCTAGAGATACAGCTTTTACATCAGCACCAGCTTTACTTCACTATGCCCTGTGACTCAAATATGTGGGGTTTTCAGCAGTAGTGTTGTACTGGCTAGTTTTGTGTCAACTTGACACAGCTGGAGTTATCACAGAAAAAGGAGCTTCAGTTGAGGAAATGCCTCCACGAGATCCAACTGTAAGGCATTTTCTCAATTAATGATCAAGGGGGAAAGGCCCCTTGTGGGTGGGACCATCTCTGGGCTGGTAGTCTTGGTTCTATAAGAGAGCAGGCTGAGCAAGCCAGGGGAAGCAAGGCAGTAAAGAACATCCCTCCATGGCCTCTGCATCAGCTCCTGCTTCCTGACCTGTTTGAGTTCCAGTCCTGACTTCCTTGGTGATAAACAGCAGTATGGAATTGTAAGCTGAATAAACCCTTTCCTCCCCAACTTGCTTCTTGGTCATGATGTTTGTGCAGGAATAGAAACCCTGACTAAGACAAATTGGTACCAGCAGAGTGGGGTATTCCTGTGACAACCTGACCATGTTTTGGGGAGGACTGTGGAAGGACTTTGAACTTTGGGCTTGAAGATCCATTTGTTAAGAGCTTTGTCAGATGTTGTGTAGGAGCTTGGAAGATAATGTTGAGAACAGTGCAGAAGATGGAGGCCTGGCTTGTGAAATTTCAGAGGGAAAATTAAAGACTCTTTTCAGGGTTATTGCTGTTTTGATTGTGAAGATTCTGTAGTTCTGGTTAGCTGGGGCTGAAGAATCAGCTGTGATTAACAAGATACCAGAACTACTATAGCAAAAACTTTGCATTACTGGGACTATTGATGCTGGTTAGCTGGAGCTAAGAAATTAGCTGTGATTAAGAAGAGACCAGCATCGTTGAGTTGACATCTTCTGGGAAGTGTTTTCTGAAAGCACAAAGAGGCTGTGTTCCAGAGATAGCCAAGGTTGTACTCCTTCTGCAGCGGGACTTGGTAATGTGTAAGGGTCACCCAGATGGTACTGGTTTTGAAGGCATGAAGGGGTCACGAAGAGCAGCTGAGGCTCGGCACTGTGAGAGGCCATGGAAGGCCATTGGTGAAGGTGCAGCCTCAGTTGCAATTAATGGCCCAGGACTGAAGGGGTCATGCAGTGTTTTGGAGATGCCAGTACCATGAGATGACCACCAAGAGCAGCAGCAGCAGTGGAGTACAGGCATCTGGAGCCTAGAGGACGACACGTGTGCTACAAAGGGCATGGCTGAAGAAGTGACCCAAGCCCTTGGAGGAGCCCAGAAGATCGTGAGTTGGATCCCAGACATTGGATGGTTGGAGATTGATTTTTGCTTTTGATTGTGACTGTGCCCTGATATTTTCCCTCTTGAAGGGAGTATTTTAGTGGAGCCCACAGTTAAGAGACTTTTAATTGTAAAAAGACTTTGGATTTTAAAAGAGATGGATATTTTAAAGAGTTGAAATTTTAAGAATATGTAAAGACTGTGGGACGTTTAAAATTATTTAGATCTTGGGGATGAATAAGAATGTAAGGGTTGAGGCTTACTAGTGATGTGTTTGTGTGTCAAGTTGACAAGGGGTCAATTGTACTGGTTAGTTTTGTGTCAACTTTACACAGCTGGAGTTATCACAGAAAAAGGAGCTTCAGTTGAGGAAATGCCTCCACGAGATCCAACTGTAAGGCATTTTCTCAATTAATGATCAAGGGGGAAAGGCCCCTTGTGGGTGGGACCATCTCTGGGCTGGTAGTCTTGGTTCTATAAGAGAGCAGGCTGAGCAAGCCAGGGGAAGCAAGGCAGTAAAGAACATCCCTCCATGGCCTCTGCATCAGCTCCTGCTTCCTGACCTGTTTGAGTTCCAGTCCTGACTTCCTTGGTGATAAACAGCAGTATGGAATTGTAAGCTGAATAAACCCTTTCCTCCCCAACTTGCTTCTTGGTCATGATGTTTGTGCAGGAATAGAAACCCTGACTAAGACAAGTGTCTTACCACCAAGTTATGAATAACAACTTAAAAAGAGAGAACTCATATGTGGCACTGGGATTCTTATTTGATGGTCTATGCCATCTGGGGCAGGTATTGCCTCATTGTGTGGAACTCCATTTAAATTCCTCTGGATGGATATGTATGTGTGTATGTGTACGTATACGTGTGTGAAAGTTTCTACATCAGTAGCTTTCTGTATGACATTTTCTAAGGTCATTACTGTTGGCTGTCCTTCCACATATTCACTCCTACTTTGCCATGTCACCCCTCCCCATTTAACTCTTGTTGTTCTATTATTCTCTTTTCCTCTTTATAGCACCTGCCTTACCTTGAAGTCTCCTTCATAGCCCCTTACTAGTTTCCTTTTGAGATAGCATCCACATATGAGAGAGAACATGTGGTGTTTATCTTTCTGAATCTGGGTTACCTCACTCAGAATGATTATATCTAGCTCTATCCATTTACCTGAAAGTTTCATATGTCATTTTCACTTTTTTTTGAGGTTGTGTATAGGGGTTAGGGTCTGGAACATACATATGTATGTATGTGTGTGTATGTATGTTTGGGTAGGTACACATGTATATGTGGGTACATGTGGTGTGTGTGTGTGTAGGTCAGAGGCCAACCTCAGGAGTCATTCTTCAGGTGTTGCCCACCTCATTTTTTGACGTAAGATCTCTCAAGGGCTTAGAGCTAGGTTGGCAGCCAATGCAACCCAGGGCTCTGCCTGCTTCTACCTCTCCATTGCTGGAATGAAAAGCATGCCACCATTACCAACTTTTTTGGTTGCTTGTTTGTTTGTTTGTTTTGAGACAGGGTTTCTCTGAATAGCTCTGGCTGTCCTGGAACTCTCTCTAGACCAGGCTGGCCTTGAACTCAGAGATCTGCCTGCCTCTGCTTCCCAGGTCCTTGGATTACAAGCATGCCACGGTTCCCAGCTTTTGTTCTATAGGTTTTTAAACTGGAACTCAGCCTATCAAGCTCAAAAGGCAAGCACTTTACCTACTGCACCATTGTCCCAGTCAAAAAGTACACAGCTTTAATGTCCATGCCTTTGGCTATAGATGGACTAAAATAATGGTTCAATATAGGAGGGGGAACTTAGAGAGAAAGAGAGATCAGAGAGAGAGAGAAAGAGAGAGAGAGAGAGAGAGAGAGAGAGAGAGAGAGAGAGAGAGTCAGCAGCATGTTTACCTGGAAATCCTAATGGAGAAAGAGAGATCAGAGAGAGAGAGAGAGAGAGAGAGAGAGAGAGAGAGAGTCAGCAGCATGTTTACCTGGAAATCCTAATGGCCAGATTGGTGCCTGAGTACTGGAACTTGTACAGACAAGAGGGCCTGAAAGTCAGACAAAGTTCTCTTGATCCAGACACATAAATCTGTTGTAGCCAGGATGCTTTACAAAAGGCTACCATGGCCAAGTGAAAGGTTCATTAGGACCATTATGGTGTTGTGCAAGAAAGGCCCAATGGGGAGGGAATGGTGTTATAGGCTCTGAGCAAAGGAGAGTGGCAAGAGAGAAAACCAATAGGAAGACAATTTCTAAAAGGGATAGATCCCTTGCAGTGTGCTAAGGGACTTGGACCCTGCCTGAGGACTGCTGTGGTAAGCAGGAATCTGATTACAAGGAAGAAAATTCCTAACTTGAATAGCCCAAAGTCAAAAGAGGAATGTATTAGATTGGAATCTAAGGGAAGAATGAGTACCACATCCTGACAGGCGTCAAAGATGAGACTCAGCTCAAGACATCAGGGGTGGGACGTGGGGCCTGGGAGAGGGGGTGGGGTCTGGAACATGGATACAACTTAGCACTTTCCTCGCCTCTTCTTACATTTGAGCTCCTGCCTCTCTTCCTGTACTCCAACTTCAAATGTTAGAGAAAGCAGGCCCCTATAGCATCTAAGATTCCCTGCACATGGCTTCCATCACTGGGGGCATGCTACACTTCCTGTCCCAGGCCAGACATGCTGGAGAGGTTTGTTGTCCCGTTAGGTCAACAGTCCACTAGGACATAGTATCTGTTTCTGGAAGGTCGAGTAGAGCAAGGGAGCCATCATCTTCTCTGCGACTTTGAAGACTGGGTAGGGTGAACTGGGCATTAGTACAAGGATGTCTACTGTAGCCATGCCCGCCAAAAATATCTTTGACTTCCAAATCGGCATCCTAGGCTAAGTATCTTCACACTTAAGAATACTTAAGAAGTCTGATTCTGTAAGAGTCAGTGATTGATTAGTGGGCATTGTATATAAACAGCTTTGAGGAGAGCCTGGCACATAACCATCTTACCTAAGTGTTAAGAATAGAAGTTGGTATGGTAAGGATTCAGTGTTGGACACTCATAGCTAATATTCAAGGTTCTAAGATCCTGTCAAGGCAAGGACAGCTTGAACCCCCCAGCCAATACCTGCCATCCCTCATCTGATGCCTCTTATGTCTTCATCTCCAGTGACAGGAGTTTGATGGCTGTCAGGACTTCCTGTTAGTAAGTAATGGCAAGTGTCCTGCAGGAATCACATTTTGCTGCTGCCACTCATTGCCAAACAGTGTTAGACACTCAATACACAGCTAATAACAATGAGTGATAAATTAAAACTGACAGGGGGAATTCTTCCCATTATTCATGCATCTCTATTTGAATAAGCTAAGGTTTTCCCACCAAACTTTTTGATACCAGTAACATCTCGGTGGATCCTCTAACAACAGTCCTGACAGGCAGGGTTTCAAACAAACATTAATTAAGTCTCTTAACTCCCTAGTAAATCAGTGCACCATATGGCAATTACAGGGGAAAAAGAATAATTATGAGGGGTAAGAAATTTTTAAATGATTGCTTACTTTATCACAACACGAAGATCATTTGCATACATGCAAATGGGTATTTAGAATGTGGATAAGACTGAACAGCCTGGATAATGTCTAATGAGCCATAATTCTGTCCTTCCAAGGACAGATGGTCTTGGTCTGGGAATACTAGGTCAGACTTTGATGCTCTCAAGGGCAAAGGTCTGAGTTTATTTGCTGCATGATGTCCCCAGTTCTTAGGCTAGTAATATCCCATTCAACATCCTATGATAATAGACAAGTTCTATATGTCACTGTCCAAAAGGAAAGTCACTGATGACCACTATGACAGAAGAATTAAAATTTTAATATAATTTCAGTTAACTTAAGTATACATGGTTTGAGTTTTTAGATAATGACTCATATAATTTCAAGGGGGATACATATGAGATATTGACATATTATTAACCAGACTACAGACTATTGCAGGATGCAGGTGGTTATTGTAGATTGCATCCTATGTTTTTCCAGTCATTCTCCATATGCCCATTGTTCAGGGCTGTGCTGCAGGCTAGCTAGCTTCATTGGGAAGTAAGTGGAATCTGTAAGAGGTGGGACTTAGTGGGAGAGTTTGGGTTTCTGGGATATGCCCTTGTAGGAGATTTTTTGTAGAGCTCTTTCATGTGCTTCTTCCTATTGTAGCATGCTTCTACATACCCAAAGCAATGAAGGCAAGTGACCATGGAAATGTAAGCCAAATAAATCTTTCCTCCCCTTAAGCTGGTTATATTGGGTGTTTTGTTATAGTAACAGAGATCTGACTTGTACAGTAGAAGTGAGAACCACCAAACTCCCAGAATCCTGAAGGGGAACAAAAGAAAGCAAAACCATCAAAAGCTGGAGGCTTCACATCCCCTCACTTAAAACATACTACAAAGACACGCTTGCTGGCAACTACAGCAACAGCAAGAGCCGAAAACCAGATACACAACTGAATAAAACAGAACAGAGCACATAGGAATTAATGTGTGTTCATGGAACCAACAAAGTGTGACAGTGATGTTGAGAAGACTTGTAAAGAGAAAGCAGTCTCTTCAGCAGATGTTGGTGGCAAAGTTGGATATTCAGTACAACCAGAGAAAAACAGATTCCCGAAAGACTTGCAGGTAAACATATAGCTCTTAAAATGAGAGCACACAGAGACAGTCTGAGCCAGTGGTGTAGGCAGCCATTTACATAGGACCTAAAAGCACAGGCAACAACAATGAACACAGACAAATGAAAATCCATTAAACCAAGAAGTTTTGCATAGCAAAGGAAACTTAGCAGGGTCAAGAGATGACTTACAGGGTAGAAGAAAGAGTCTGTATATAAAAAGGATGACAAGAGACTGACATCCAGAATATAGAGGGGACTCAAAAAGATGAACACGGAAATCCCCAAACAATCAAATTTTAAAATGGACTTGGGAGTTTGATGCCACCCTGGCCTACATAGCAAGTGCCAGGCCAGCCAGGGTTAGGTAGTGAGGATCAGTCTCAAGAAAAATAGGAATGAGATGGGCTCAAGGGGCTGGGGTTATAGGCTCAGTGGATAAAGCACTATATGATGTGAAGGTTGAAGTTCAGATCCCAAGAGCCCAGTTTAAAAAGTCAGGTTGGCATGGCAGCTGTTTATGATTCCAAGGCTCGGGAGGCAGAGACAGGCATGCCCAGAAAAATCTGGCTAGCCAGAGTAGCCGGAAATTTTAAACTCTAGGTTCTGGAGATGGACTGTTTGAACAAAATTGTTCTCAGTGGAGAACTGAGGATGATACCCACAACCTCCAGCTTTGGCATGAATGTGCACATGTATGCATGCTAAACCCCCACAACTGTGAACATATGCACACACATGCATGAATGCCACACATGTACACACAAAATAAAATAAAATAAAATAAAATAAAATAAAACAAAATAAAAACACGGGTTTAAGAATAGAAACTGCTCACTTGGAGTCCCTGGGGGCAGTGTATAGTAACCAATCAGGGTCAGAAGAACTGATTTCAGATATTGCAAAGTGAATATCCTGGTCCCAATAAATGTGTGAAAAAAATAATGCTATCATCCTCGAACTCATGGGGATGTAAATCAAAACTACGAGGAGACAGCATCTCACCCTAATTACAGTGGTTGTCATAAACAAGCAAGCAAGCAAACCCTCACAAACCAAGAAATAGTAAATGCTGACAAGAATGCAGGGAAATGGAGACTCTTACACACAGTTGTTCTAAATACGAATGAGTGTAGGCATTACAGAAACAGTACCGAGTCCCTAAAGCTAAAACTGGGGCTTGTATATGATGTAGCAATTCCACTGCCTTATCTATTCCTGAGATGCCTGAGGAAAGGAATCAGCCATGACTCAGGAAGACAACAAGGCCAATGTAAATAAATTTGAAGAGAGAGTTTGGAGTTTTCTCTAAAGATATAAAAGACAATTGTTTAAAGACTTGGAGCAGAGGAGTGAGATCAGAATAATGTTCTATAAAAATTCCACAGCATAGTGTGGGTAATGATTTAGAGGGAATGAGAATGGAGAGAGGGTGCTACTCAACTTTTTGAGCTTCCTTGGCCACCTTCCATGGTCACCTCTAATGCAGGGTGTGGCTGGCTAGGATTCAGTGTGAGCAATGGCAGAATGGCCAGAGTGCAGGCCCTGGAGAGCCTACAGGGAGAGCAAAGGACCATCTGGAACCAGTTAAACACACCATCCCTGAGAATGAGAGACATGCTTGCTCAGGGGCCCCTGCTTTCTCTTTTTTATTCTCCCTCTGTGGGCGCCAACCTCTCCCCAACTTGCCAGTATTGAGAAGCTAGTGTAGATGCCCAAGCCTTGGATCAACCTTTCAGACTTCCCAGGTGTCTGTAACATTTCCTGTCATGTGATGTCCCTTGGGCAGTGCAGAGATATGCAGCAGGATCTGAAGAACTAATGCCAAATGAAGCGAACCGAATAGTGTAGTCCTTGTTGAGGTGGGGGAGGAGGAACAAGATTGCAGATGAGCCTATATGATTAATTGTTCTGTTATCATCATGCCTGACTCATTAAAAGCATGCTTCGCTGATAGGCCAAGTATTTGTCAACCCAGAGTGATTGGGTAGCTGGGAGGTATCAGCCTGTTTTGTAAACTGTTTGCATATACCTCCCAGTCTAAAAGTGGACACCCCCTGCCAGGAATAGATGCACAGATAAGAAGAGATTTCAAGAAGCTACATTGGAGATTTGGATGGGAACACATTTTCTCCTCCTCCTCCTCCTCCTCCTCCTCCTCCTCCTCTTCCTCCTCCTCCTTCTCCTCCTTCTCCTCTTCCCCTTCCTTCTACTTTTTCTTCTTTTCCTTTTCCCTTGTATTTTGAGACAGGGCTTCTTTGTGTAGCCTTGGCTGTTCTGGAACTAGCTCTGTAGACCAGACTGGCCTCCAACTCACAAAGATTTGCTTGCTTCTGCCTCCCAAGTTCTGGGATTAAAGGCATGCAGGACTACCATCTATTGGGGACACATGTTCTTAAATGTACACTAGTGTCATGGGAGGCAATGGGTTCCTACTGTAAGAGAGTAACATAAAGAAAAAAATAAACCGATTTGAGCCATAGTTCCATAGGTGTTAGTCCTTCTTGGTGGAGAGGGTGTGGAAGAACAGAGTCACTTATAGCATGGTGACCAGGAAGCTGAGAATGACTATGGGAAGGAGTCAAGCAAGGGACATCACCCTAGAACATGCTCATGGAGGTTTGCTTTCTCCAACTAGGTCTTACCTCTGCTCTTCACCATCTCCCAAAAGTGAGGGCATATCATGAATACACCAGGGATTACTTCATCGCAGCAGTCCTCATGATCCAGTCAGTCTGGAAACCCATTACACAACCCTGGTGTACTTCACTCATAATCTCTTGGGTGTTTCTCAGTCTAATCAATTTGATAAATACAATTAGTCATTGCACCTGTTATCAAAGTTACATCAGCAGAAGCTTGGTCACAGCTTGGGGGGGATGCTATAGGGAAAACAATACATAGACTAGACAAAGGACTAGGGCACTGTCTACATTCTCTACCGTGTAGTCTAAGTTAAAATCAGCTACACTGTGGTGATGCTGTGTGTCAGGCTTAGAGAGAGTAGGGACACCACAGTAGCATGTAATCCAGACGTTTATAACGTTAAGAGGACCACTGAGAAGTCTATACAATGACTATGATCTAGTGTGTGCATGGGGGTCAGTATTGAGGGTGCAGACCACTTTGCTTTGAAATTTTTAAAGACGTTGCCCGTCCTGATTGTCAGTGGTACTGAGGTTAAGAGACCTTGACCTGTAGCCAATTAACAATTTCTGTCTTGGAATGAAATGCCTCTTGCTACTTTAGCTATTTGACTTGGCTATTTTTGTTTTCACATCCTCTCTCTCTCTCTCTCTCTCTCTCTCTCTCTCTCTCTCTCTCTCTCTCTCTCTCTTAGGAGGGGTACACATTTAAAGTGTTTTATTTTTTTTTAAATATTTTTATTTTATTTATTTTTAAATGTCTTTATTTTATGTGTATGGATGCTTTGCCTGATGCATGTATGTATACTACTTTCATGCCTAGTGCTTGTGAAGGTCAGAAGAGGGTGCCTCATCCTCTGGACCTGGAGTTACAGACGGTTGTGAGCCATCATGTGGGTTTTTGAATTCCTGGGAATTGAACTTGGGTCCTCTGCAAGAGCAGCCAGTGCTCTTAGTCACTGAGCCATTTTCCCAGCCCCATCATTTTTTTTTTTAATTTGTGAAACATGATCTTTTACTAATATCCCAAATTATTTAGGCTGGGTCTTAGGGACTTGTCTATTTCCTCCTATCCATCACTGGGATCACGAGTGTCTGCCACCACTCTATTTCCAGCTCCCCCACCCACCAACCCCAACAACAAATGTGCATTCTGGGACATCAAACTTAAGATTTTGTGTGTGCAGGGCAAGCACCTTACAGACTCAATTATCTCCCCAGCTCCTGCTTCCAAACTTTTAGATAGGATCCCCATCCATCAATTATTACAGCTTTTTAAAAATAAGGTTTAAGATATAGCAGTGTAGAAAAGAGAGCAGGGCATGCTTTACAATACTGATAATTTGATATCCTGGGGAGGCAGTGGGAGAATCATTACAAAAAAATCTCTGCTTATCCTACTTCTGGGCATCTTTTGGAGATGACAGTGCTCAGTCATGGACTATGACAAATATTGCTCATTGTCTCCGGTGGAGCCTCCAGTTCCCTTGGATGGTCAGAACTCAGTAACAGGCACAGTTGGAACTTGACCATTTATGGGTAGAGAGGGTGGAAAATGAGAAAGAGATTTATAGGAGGTATTAAGGATCTCTTGGCATTTGGGGGAAAAAATGAAATCTTGACCTGGTTTCTGTGGCCAAATTCCAAGAATATGCTTACAAGTTTGGATTCTTTCACTTGAGTAATGTCCCCATAAAAGTTCAGTTAAGTGTTATGAGAACTGAGGCTCAGTTTTATGATTAACTAAACCTAACTTTATTTGCCATAATCTTTTATACTATAGGTTTTATGGTCACATCCAACACCCTTCTTTGTGGTTGTTTGAAAGTTTATTCTGCTTCAGTGTGCTGGAGAGTGGGCATGATACAAAACCATCATGGGAGATAGAGATAGATCATGAGTTACAATGCCTGCTTAATTTTCTATGTGACCCAGGTCACTTGCATAAAGTCTCTGAATGTGTTTCACCATTTACAATGGAGGACAACATCTGTCTTCTAGAAAGTTCTAGGTACAAAATCTGAAACAAAATACAGTATCAGTATTGGTAACAGGTTCTCAGATATTATTTTCCTTTTAATTTTTATGTATTTATGTTACGGCATGGTATTTTATGTGCATTTAGACAATGAAAGCCTCGGCATAATTATGAAAGTATATCTATCAGCTCACATGGTTATCCCTTTTTATGTTTGATAGCAGTAACTAATATATACTCTTTCACAAAAGAAATCACCTACACAGTATAGTGTCATAATCCTCCCTTCAACTACCATTTTGGCTTCCTGTGAGCTCAGTTATCAATAGCAAACCAAGATGAATGATATTAGGAGGAAAATTGTATGGCATCTGAGTGGTGAGAGGGAAGTCCCACCATGCCACTCCATCCTGATGAGAATCACGCCTTTGTCCAGAGCAATCCCACTGTAAATGCTACCCTCCCATTAGCTACACAATGGCTATCCCAACATCAGATCAACTACTGAAATATCTAGTGCTTGTATCAAAGTGATACCTATTTTACTTATTAAGAGAAAGCATGCAAAGGAGTCACCAGGGCCTAACACCAAAGGGCAGATTAACTCTGGTTCTTTGTTGTAGTACTATAGCATGTCCATGCATACACATACGCATTCGCATATTCATACACATACACATGTACATACAAATAGGGTTTTGTTCTATCCATGGTTTCCACAAGAAATTTGGATAATGGAATATAATATATGTCCTATGGTTAAAGGAATTCTATTGAACCATTAATTGTATTTTTCATGCTGTCTACTAGACCTCAAGACTTACTCATGATACACACCTGCTATTTTGTGTCCTTTGACCTGTACCCCCCATTTTTCCTATTCTCACCCTACTATTCTTCTTTCTTCATAACGCTTTTCCTCTCCTCTCCTGATTCCCAGTTCTCTCCCCATCTGCTACCCTCACCAACTCTTCTTTCTCATTTTCTTCCTCTTCTTTTCTGAGACAAGGTCTAGCTATATAGCCTAGGCCCATTTCAAATCCTCACTCCCCCTTGCCCAGTGGGTTGGGACTAGAGGTGTGCCCGACACAAGTGTGCACCACCATGCCCAGCTGGTGCTTCTCTCTCTCTGCTGCTATGTCTTAGGCTTTATGAAAGTTTGTTCCACTGGATGGTTATAAATCATAGTAAAACAAAGAAGGAAAAGGCCTTAGTCATACAGTTTATGGTGTGAAGAGGTATACTGGGTCTCATCAGACAGGAATTCTAAATTGACTCCAGACAGAATATACATCCTGTCTCTTTCAGCACCCATTTTCTTCTGAAGATTTGTGTAGGAATGGAAAAATTGAAAAACACACTTAAACAGTCACATTCCTGACCAACCCTGGACATTTTCAGTGCCACAAAATTTTCATTTATAATCTTTGTTGGAAATATCATAGATTAGATAAGAGTTTTTCTTTTATACACATTACCAGGGCATGTCAGTAAGACACTACAGTTTCTCTAGATTTAAAAGATGGGCATGGAGGTAGAAGGGGATTTATCTGGAAAGTGGAAGAGGTCACAGGATGGGGAGGGTGGGCAGCAGAAGGGTTTGGGGGATGTGAATGTGATCACAGTAAATTGTCCTCACATGTGAGATGCCATACTATAGCTAATTTTGTGCAATTAATATATTCCGTGTTAAAGAGAAAGCAAACATAGGTTCTTTAGTCTGTGAGGAAGCTTCATAGTCACCACAGTAATACGTGTGGTGGTGAGATGGGATGTTAGCACCAGGGACCACCAGTCTCCTGAAGGCCAGCATTCAGGAGGGGCGAGTTGTTAGGATCAGGTTTATTCGAGGGCTGGCAATCTTGAGAAAATAGGAAAGGCTATTGCATCCCAGCTCCATCTTGGGGGTCCCAGTGCCCAAAGGGCTTTCATAGTAAGGGAAGAAAGGAGCAGAGTTGTGAGTGATGGTAGAGTAGGCTCTCTCAACCTAGTTCTGTATCTCCATTTGCTCCTGTGTCAGGAACATCACAACAGATCTCCATGTCTTGGATCTCTTAAAGCTACAGACACCAAGTCAAACATCACAGCAGGTTACACCCTTGTGTTTATATTAAAGGCTTAGGAGAGGTGTGGTCAGCACATTGCCTGGCTTCTGTACATCTAGAGATGATGGGGAAAGACAGGGTACTGGAAGATAACCAGGAGGAATAACAACTTAGTGGGATTCTGCTAAGGACAACTCTCAAAGAGCTACCCTGTACCTTTAGTTCTCCAGAGAAACAAGCTTCGTAAGGAAACCTGGTAAGTAGAGGTTTGCTTAAGATGTAGCAGCATGGTCCACTGACCATGGGATGCTGTATGTGTCTGTCCGAGGCTCCCTCCTACTAGGGCACTTGCAGAGGGTCACCAGCTTCTGCATTGACCAATTGGCAGCAGAAGGGATGCAGAGAATTTGGCTTCTCTGGTTCCTGACCTTCCTGTGGGGCCACTGGTGCTAGCCTACCTTCACATGGCCCTGTTCTGCTAGAACAATGAACCAGGAGTTCGCCATAAAAACATACAGACCTTTAAAAGGTGTGACTGGAGTGAAAAGGCAAAGCCAATGGGGCTCCTGATAGGCCCACACATGGCAGGGCAGCTCTGGCCAGGTAAGGCAGCATGCGGGGTGGGGCGGTGGTGATAGCTCAGAACTGTAGATGGCCTCTTGAGATGGGTTCAGCCAGAAGGTAATCGAGGGTTTGCGCAGCAGCCAGGGAGACTTGTCATTCTGTAGCACTGCAGTTACCTTGACAAAGCAAGGCTGATTGGAAATTAAAATGTGTGCAATTGCATGGGGAGTGCTTCCAAGAAGAAACAGAATCAACTTAGTGGCACCACGGAGGCTCTTACAGTTGAACACCAGATGCCAGGATTTCTTAAGGGCTCCCGTCTTTCTTGAAGCCGAAGATTCAGTGCTTAGGTCAGGTAGAACGGAGCTATTTCAGGAGACACTGCCAATCCTGGGCAAAGAGGTGCCAGCGGGTGTGTCATAACTGATACAGACTTAGTCTGGGGACCGTGTTCAGCATGTGTTCCATCATTCTCTCTGCATCTGTAGGTGCCATCCACAGTGTATGAGGGGCAACAATGAGTTGTTCTTCTGTCCCAAATCGTGCGCATGTGTGCGCATGTGTGTGTGCGTGTGCGTGTGCGTGCGTGTGTGTGTGTGTGTGTGTGTGTGTGTGTGTGTGTGTGTGTGTGTGTGTGTGTATATAACCAGGACCATGTCATTTAACATAGCAACAGGCACTTTACAGACGTCATTAGGGGAGGTGGGGCAGCAAGGTCAGTCTGGAGTGCTTGGGCAGCTCTCATGGACCTGTAAGTGCATTACAAGAGGAACACAGAAGGAATACAAGTCTGGAAAAGACAGTGTCCCAACTTGAGGCTGGAAGATGGAGGAGACACAATGGGAAGGGAGCACGTCAACCTTGGAAGCTGGAGGAGAGGACATGGAGGTCATTGGAGCTTCTGGCTGCTAAGCAGCCTGCCCGCCTCTTGGTTTCGGACTTCTGACTTCTATAGTGATAGAGAGTGTATTTTGACTATTTTAAGCACTAAGTAATTTTGTTTTACCAGGTATAAGGAACCAATACACAGGCATACATATATATCAAGTTAGTATGATTCAAGATTTAGGAAATTCATGTATATACTAATTTTAGTGTGTAATTACTATACTAAGTAATGGGTTTCCCAGTGACATTTTGTTCAGCTCTATGATGCTCTCTGATCTTATCCCCCCTCCCAGTGCCATCTTGTCTCCCCCCTCTCCATTTCTCCTCCTTTTCTATATCATCCCCTTCTGTTTTCATGTCACATACGCATCTGTAGTTAAGCATATTGTATAATATGAGGTCGATTTGCAGATAGGATAGTGGTTATGACTAACCACTGTGCTCTGCCCCACTAGACTTCCCAGTGTTGTGGCTTTGGGCAAGATACCTGGTTTCTTGTACCTCAATTGGCTCATCTCTTAAATGATGGTGTGGTGTTGTTTCACCTTGAAGATGAAGTGAGATGATAGATCCCAAACACACCTCCACATTAGATAATATTATCCTGTTTTCAGATGAGAGAACTGAAGTTGCTCCTCATGACCATATGGTTGCTGTGAAGTGGCTGGGGCTGGACCTGGACAATCTAACTCCAGAATGGTCTAGTATTATCCTGCCTTGTCACATGAAGGGATTTTATTTTGGGGCTGGAGAGATGTCTCAGGGTTAAGAACACTTGCTGCTCTCTCAGGACCAGAGTTCAGTTTTCAGACCCATGCTCACAACCGCATGGCTCTTCATATCTAGGGGATCTGATGCCCTCTTCTGGCTTTTGTGGGTACCTGCACACAAAGGCTAATTCAATCATTCATTCATTCATTCATTCATTCATTCATTCATATTCTCTCTCTCTCATATACACACTTACACACACACACATTCAGATACACACAAAAATGATTTAAAAATATTTTTTCTAAAAGGGAACGTATTTTTCCTAGCCCTGAATTTTCACATGCAACAATGTGACCTTACTAACTATTTTGTATTTATTCTTCTTCTTCTAGATATGCTCAGATATAAACATCAAGGTAAACAACAAGTGATGGCATCATACAATGCATATACTTTTATAATTTGTACAATGAACATTATTTTAAGTGTAGAATACATACCGACTCATTTAACTGAAGCTAAAATATCTGTTGACCACCACCATTAATCCTGGTTGCCTGTCTATTAAGAAAACCACTGTCTGAGTTCATTGCACCCCTCCTTGGGTCTTACTTGGAATATCTTTGTATAGATGTCATATACATATGCCTGCAGTTGCAACGACCCATCATTTGAGTTAGAGTCTGCCCTCTTACACAGCGGTATTATGCTCTAAGGATTATTCTGAATCTTGGCATTGTATCTCT
Source organism: Mus musculus (assembly GCF_000001635.26). Lineage (NCBI taxonomy): Eukaryota > Metazoa > Chordata > Mammalia > Rodentia > Muridae > Mus > Mus musculus. The sequence goes on along the minus strand of NC_000073.6, from coordinate 111,872,453 downwards.
GAGATCTATCTGCACTTCAGAATGCAGCGGATGCTATAGACCTCGTAGCTGCTGAATTGCACTCTGCTGCATTATATTTTCCTATTCCATTATTGGCGGACCTTCGGGTCATTTTCAATTTCTTGCTATTAGAACACTTCAATTAGCTTTCTTATCCAGGCTTCTCCTGTGCATGTGAAAGTAGTTCCCTGGGTAGCAATAGGGACAAGGAAATGCCAGGTCATAGGGTAGGTGCCTTTACAGTTTTAATAGGCTATGGCAAAGACGCCTTGAAGATGGCTGTCCTCATTTGTGCTTTCTTCCAGTAGAGTTGGGGGCAGGGCTCTTCGCACTATAAACTACTAACACTTCATTTCATCAGTGTTTACATTTTTGCAGATTTGACGAGTGAAAATGGGATCCTTTTATTTTGTTTACATTGATAAACCTTTGTGAGTGACTTTTGAGCAATTTTACAAGCTGCTACTTTGGTCTTCTCTTCAGATCAGTTACTTTCTTGCTGCTGTGATAACATGCTTGAAAGAATCAACATAATGGAAGAAGAGCTTGCCTTCGAGGGTGCAGCCAGGAGGGTGTGTCATGTTTGAGCTCACCCCTGAGGGTGCAGTCCATCAGGGCAGGGATGGGTTGACAGCAGGAGCAGTCTGTGGTTTTGGTGGTTGAACTGTGGGACAGTTTGCCTAAGTCTCAGAGAACCAGGAAGCAGACAGCCAGGCTGGAAATTGAGCTGGGTTCTACTCCTCAGTGTCCACCACTAAGATCCACCTCTTCCAGATAGATCCCCTCTCTTAAAGGTTCCATGACCTCCTTAAATAATGCTTCCATCTGAGGGATAAGAGCTCAACAAATGATCAGATGAAAGACATTTACAGCCAACAACACGTTCTTATTGCGGCTTGAATGTGGACTGTCCCTCACATATGCATATAGTCTCCAGATGATGGCACTGTGAAGGAAGGTGATGGAACTCTTAGGAGGTAGAACCTTGCTGGAGGAACTGGATTGCTGGGTGTGGGGCCAGGCCAGAGCAAAAGGGAGGTTGCGATGTGTCCAAACTATGAACATCTTATCCTGAGACTGGCAGGAGTAGGATTGTTTCCTCCTTGCTCTGGGCTTGCGTGTCCCAGCACATGCAAGCAGTACCACCCTCACCTCTGCCACACCTGAGATAACCACGTAGCCTGGTGGCCGAATTACAGTTGAAACTTCCTCTCTCTATATAAGGACATGTCCAGCAAGCACCTGGAATTTCTCCTCATGCACCTGAAGCATTCCCAGCACCCCAGTCCCAGCCAGTGATGTACACTGACCCCTAAAATCACTTCCCACTCCCCAAGGTTTATATAGCTCCTGTTAACTTGAACTGTTTCATGGAAATTCATCTCTGGAGAAGGTTATTTCAGCACTCATGTCAGCAAGATTCTATCTTACCCACCCTCCCAGCTAAGGTTCATCCTTTCCAGTTTAGCCCAGTGTACAACAATGCCTAGATACCCAAGGGCAGAAGCAGAGCCAGGCTGACAACTGGGAATGGGCCTGAGGTGACCAGTCAGCTTTCTTCTCTTGCTGCCATGCCTGCCCTGCGATGCAGGATGGTATCCCTTAAAATGGTAAACAAGACAAACCTTTCCTTCCTCGAGATGCTCTGTCGGGTGTTTGGTTGCAGCAAGACAGGAGGAGAGATGAGTACGACTAACCGCTTGCTTATGTGCTTGCCCTAACTTTTCTTGTTTTGTTTACTCTCTTATGGTTGGTAGGATCCTTAGCCCTTCTTTCTGTCTGAAATCACACAGCTCCACGGTGGCTTTTGTCAGTGGTTGTATAGGATCCTCTACTGACGTCTGTACCTGAGGTGTGGACCACAGCTGCTCTTTTCTGTGTTGCCTGTGGCTCATTGCTGGACACTATGGTGGGGCAAGTCATTGTGAAAGCAAACAAGTGGCCTGTGAATCCAAACCACTTAGTATGTGGCTCTTCCTAGATCTGACAGATAAATTACAATTTAGCAATTTCTGTTGGAACCATTGCATAGGTCACTTCCCATTTGGTACTGGGAACAATTCTGGCGTTACTGTTGTTGCACATAGACATCTTTCTCTGTCAATTGCCTCAGTGGATTGGAGCTCTTAATGTGGACTTGCTGATGCACCATAGTGCTGTGCTGATGACACGTGCTCATTTGAATGGTGACACATTTTAAGCAGAGAATAGTTGGAGGAAGCCTTGTAATTTCACTGGAGTAGTGGCAACATCACACTGTGTCATGCTGTGATGGCCAGGCACTGTGCTAGCTGACATATATCATCTCATTTAATCCTCTCCTAGAATCCTGAAATTACTCTTAAGAACTGCTTGTTCCGATTTTAAGAATTTTATACATGTATGCAATGAAACATGATCATATATACTACTATTCACCCCTCTCTATCTCCCCCAACACCTTCTCCTCCTAACCTCATGCTTTCTTTTGTTCAGTATTTAAACCATTAAGTCAAATTAATTCTGCCCATATATGCATGGGTGTGGTGCTGCCCACTAGAGCATGGGAAACCTACCAGTGGCCACACTCTCAAGGAAGAATTATTCTCTCTTCCCCCAGTAGTTATTAGGTGCTAATAGTTCCTCTGTGATGGGTAGACCTTGTAGGTCACCTCCCTACCTATGAAGGAACTATGGTTGCCTTGGTCTTGTGCAGGTAGCTGTCATTGGTGTGAGTTGTAGGAACACTAGCCATGCCTGTTCAAAAGAAAGCATTTTACAGAACTCTTCCCTGACTCTCAGTCTTTCTGCTTCCTGTTCCAGAATGAGGCATTGATTTTCCTGAGGATCTTGAGATTCGGTGATTCTTAGTAGCCGGCCTACATACGCGAGACTGATTGGTGAAGAAGCCAGGAGCAGAAGCCCTTTCTCTGTCTCCAAATGCATGCTTTCCCCTCATCTTTATGCCCACACAGTGTTGTCTCTTGGCGCAGAGGCAGGTCTGCAAACAGTTGGTGTCACGCAGCCTCCCAAGTACTGATCTTCCACATTTGCTCTTGGTTCAGTGAGCAGGTAACAACATTTGTAATTAATGCAGTAAGTTTCTATATAGATGCATTAGAGCAAGGTAATTTTACAGACTCCTAAAAAACTGCAGGCTTTCTTAAGGAAGCTAAATATTTCTTTTGCATTCGTAGTTATGCGTCTATAAATAAAACACAGCTGTGGTGGAGTGGAGTGAACAGTGAATTTAGAATCCGAAGCATAGAAGCCATGCTCTCTGCATCCTCCCGAGGCTGCCGTGTGACTGTGGACAGGTTTCTGCTCTCTCTGTGCCATTTGCTCATTCACAGTGTTGTGAAGATCAATGTGGATGGCTGTGAAGCAGCAGCCCTGGGCCTGGTATGTGATGGAAACTAACCCCTAATTGTTCTTGTGCTTTGAGGATATTTCCAGAAAGAGATTTCAATCTGATAAGCCCCGACACACTTCAGAGAGCTTGATTAAGACTCAAATTCTGCTGCTCTCTAAGACCTCCAAAGTCATACTCTTGAGAAATGCCAGGTGCCTTCACTGTCAAGAATGTACCCACTGCCTGTGGCACAGAAAGGAGAAAGCTGGTATGACCTGTCCTGGCACTGAAACGTTGTCATGTGTGTTTTGTGCTATTTTGCACATACAGAGCCTTGCCACTAATAGACATCATTGATGAACCATTTCCTGCACACTGCCAAGGATCTCATTTAACTATCACCATAAGGGTGGTAGACCAGTATTCCCTTCTATCTCTGTAAGGCATTAAACGACTGACGTGAAGACTAACAGGAAGTTAGGAAGAACCACACTGAGTAGTTAGGAAAGCTGAAAGCTACTTCCTGACCTCTGAAACTTTAACCTGAGCCACACCCCATGCTGTCATTACCCATTAGCTTCGTGGGTAGCTTGCTAGAACTAGGTGTTTATGGGCAGCTGCAGGCTTTGGCTGGGAGGAGCTGTCCTCTTGGTACATAGCACATTAAATCTGACCAGTGGTCCATGATAAATGCTCCTCTCAAAACATCAAGAGGGAAAGACTGGACTTTCTGGCCTGCCACAGTCACTGTATCTGCCTTAGATATCCTTTTTTTTTTTTTCTATTTTTTTTCTAGAAGTCCCAGGGAGCCTCTGCAGACAGAAAGATCCCACCATCTTTCTGTGAGCACTGCCTCCCCCCACGCACAGAGGAGTCTGTCGCTCAGCTCCGCAGAACCTCTGTATTGTACCACAGCCACATAGCTCTGTCTCTGACACACGCTGGGGCTGCGATCATTTTTTTCTCTTTTAGCCGCCTCCCGACCATCTTGTTCACAATATAAGCTCCAAATGGCCTGGAACTCGTCTTTTATGGCCTCTGCCAGATTAAACATTTAGAGCATAATATGCAAGCTTCAACAACAATTGCACAGCCTTCCAACCAAGCAACATATTGATTTCAATTTAGACAATCACACACATTTTCAGGTCTTCATGGAGACTGGGATTTTAGATGGTCAGGGGGTCATAGCCCTGCCAGCTTCCCATTTGGGACTAGGAAAGCCTGGAGGTCCTGAGGTGGGGACACAGGCCTCCTTCAGTGCTCTGTATTTTTTCCATTGGAAAAGGCCTCAACTAACCGTCTTTCTGGTGAATGACACATGACATTGGGCAGGTCATTTCTCTTTTGAGTCCCCAGGCTTCTCACTAGTATTTGGGTAATGAGGACATTTAATTCACAGAGCAGATGTGACTATTAATGAATCAAGCGCTAGAGGATCCTTATTGAAGTTTTAGTTGCTAAAATTGAGAAGCCTGCTAAGGTCCATGTTGCTTTTTTGTTGTTGTTATTGGTAAGCAACTAATCATGGCAGAATATTTCAATGTCCAAGAAGGATTTATTCTTTCTCAGAGGAAATATTTATTCATCCTCCATTGCATGAGGAGAATAGAGCCTGGCATTTTGCATTTGGGCAAAAATAGTGACTGTGGTGACTAATAGTGATTGTCAATTTGACAGTATCTAGGATCACTTAGGATCACAAAGTTTTTGGCATATTTTTCAGATTGGGTTAGCAGAGGTGGGAAGACCCACCTAAATGTGGGCAGCACCGTCCCAAGGGCTGGAGTCCTGGGCCAAATAAATATGGAAAAGGGAGCCAAGTGCCAGTATTCTCCTTCCTCTGCTGTCTGACTGCAGATGCAACTTAACCAGCTACTTTACACCCCTGCTGCCATGACTTCACACCACACTGGGCTGTGCCATTGATGTGAGCCAGCATAAACCCTTCCTTCCTTAAGTTGTTTTTGTCATGTGTTTTGTTGCATCAATGAGAAGGCAACTAACGTCAGGACTGGTGATTGACAGCTTCATCTGTCAACCAGTTGTAGGAATTTAGTCACAGCATCAGACCCCACCAGAGCATCCATATACTCATTCCACATTCATGCGCAGAGATCCCCCCATGCTGTATCAGGCTCCGCACTCAGGGCTGTAACATCATTGCAAGTATGTCAGTACTCACGTTTAAGGTACTCAACCCCAAGGGTGAAAGACAGGGACACAAAGCTAATTTCCTTGTAACCCTCTGATAAATGTTCCCAGAGAGCACCCACCAGGTTAGGGAGAGCTGTCTGAGCCCCCTTATTCCCTTTAAGTCCATTAAGTTGCAGCTCCTAGCCCAAATCTGCTAGGGGTTGCAACTTGAATCCAGTGCTTAGGCATACTACAAGAGATTGTGTCTTGACTTGTAAAAGAGGTCACATCAACGTGTCATCAGGGAGGAGAGGCCAAGAGACCAAGTGTTCATTCAACCTTAGTGGAGTCAGTCCTCTGTATGGTGAGAAACCAAGGCCTAAGCATTCATTCCATGGGGAGGCCAGAGCATTTTGCAGAAGGTGTTTTCATTTTAATCCCAGGGGTGGAGATGCGGGGCTGCTTTAGACTGTCCACAGCAGCTGACTCTGATTTGTCTCGTGCTCTAACAGAGGCCTGGTTTTGCCAGCTGCAGATAGCTTATGTGACTGAGTTGTGGGAGCTGACCAGACTGCCATCACGATGGCTGGCTGCGTTTAACATTTCATAGACACTCCCTGGAAACTTTAGTCTGGTTGAGAGGACAATTTTGACCACACCTGCCACTAACACCACGACTTCTGTCTTCTGAAGACTGATACAGTTGTAATGCTCTAGACACTTCGTACTGGCCCCGGGAGATGCCATTTCAGCCAAGACAAACTGTGGTGCTCCTTAGATGATCTCTCCTGTGCTTTTCCCTCAGCCAAGGTAGAGAGCGCGCACTTTCCTGGAGTTTCTTTGAAAAGCCTGTGATGGGGCAACCTGGACACTTTTGCATGTGAGAAACTTAGTCTTCCTATGGGGGAGACTTTCCTCCTCAACTTCTTCCAGCCTTTCCCTAATTCAACCACAGGGGTCCCCAACTTCAGTCCATTGGTTGGGTGTCTGCGTCTGTCTCAGTCAGCTGCTTGTTGGGCGTCTCAGAGCACAGCCCATAGGAAGATCATCAGTCTCAACTAACCAGGCCCCTGAGGTCTCTCAGACACCGAGCCACCAACCAGGCAGCATACCCTAGCTGGTACAAACCCTCAGACACATGTACCGCAGAGGACTGCCTGCTCTGGCTTCAGTGAGAGGAGATGCACCTAACTCTCAAGAGACTTGAGGCCCCAGGGAGTGAGGAGGCCTGGCAGGGTGGGGGTGGGTGGGGAGTGAGATGGGGACATCCTCTTGGAGATGGGAGGGGGGAGGAGGAATGGGATGAAGAACTATCGGAGGGTGGACTGGGAGGGGGCTAATGATTGGGGGGAAAAGATTAAAGATAAATATATATTTTTTAAATAATTAGAAAGAAAGAGAAAACTGAGTCTAGACTCAGAAGCTGTGTAGAAGCACGCCCTACCCTTTCCTTGCCAATGCAAGCAGCAGACTTTGTCTCCTCAGATCAGTCCTGAACCCTCCCTCCTGTGCTCCAAGGCCCCTTTGTGCTGAACACTGGGTCCTGGAAAGAGTGTCTCCCATGCAGTGCTTTCTCAGAAAATTACCATGACTGTGGCTAGAGTGGGGTGGGCTGGTAATACTGCTAGGCCCGGGCATCAGCCTCAATTAGCAGGCCGCTGGTGAGTGACCCAGACAAAGTGCCAGGCTCCATCAGCAGCTGGAAAGTGGCTGGAGAGTCCCAGAGAACTACCAGGAGTAGAAAGGAGGGGCTATGAAGGTCTCTAAGAGTTAAGAAGGTGAGAGATGGAGGGGCGCTAAGTGTCTGCAAAGAGCCCAGACATCAAAAGCGGGAAGCTGGAGAAGAGTTGAGTAGAAAATTGCCTACTCCAGCCACTCAAGAGAACCCCAGATCCCTCACTGCTGAGAGCCCTGACAGCTGAAGCTCTGACCTGTGATACTGGTCACCATGTCCTGAACCTCAGGCACTTAGAGCTTGAACACCTGGATTCTCAAGATTTAGATCCATCAGCTTTGGGCTTTGAAAGCCTAGGGCAGTAAGGGTCTGATTTTCAGGACCTGGAGTCATAGCCAGTGACTCGCGGGGCTCAAGCTGTGATTTTGAAAGCCAAGCCCACAAGCCTGTGGAGTTGAGGAACCCAAAAGGAAGGGAGCTGCTCTTTGCAGCCTCATGATTCCCAACTGCAGAAAGCAAAGCACCCTTGGCTGTTTTGTGGGCAGTCCCTCACACTCCCTGTGACTCTGTTTTCTTATCTCTAGAATGGGGGTGGCCATCTTAGTGGATCAGATTGCTTTGAGAATTTGGATGATGAATGAATGAGTGAGTGAATGAATGAACCCATGCCTTAAAATAGTGCCAGCCATGCTCTGAACATGGAAGCAACACTTGCTATGGCGCTTTTCTCTATACACTCAGCTCTATGTAGCTTGTGGGTTTCTCCATATGCATTTTCCTGTTTGCCATTATCTCTTGTCTTCATTAACTGGCCACTGTCTGAAGAGACTCCTCTGTCTCAGACTCTTCTAGCCTCTCCCTGGCTGGCTTAGCTCCCCCGACCCCCACCTTGGTTCAGGAATCTCACTGAAGCCTCCCATGATGCCCTGGCTGCACCCTGCTTCACACTTCCATCCTTTCTGCAACCCCTTCACAGCCAGCTCTCCTCACGCGCTCATGGAGACGGGCTGACTCTTATTCATTTTTTAAAATTACCTGCTGTTTGCCTGGTGATGGTGCAGAGAAGGAATGAGATAAAAGTTTGTGAGCAGGAAGACATCACAGCACTAACAAACCCCTCCATCAGAGCTCTCTGCGGACAGATCCGTGACACCTTTCTTCCCAGAATGTTTATTCTAAAACTAAGAGGCCTGTACTCAGGATCAGCTGTCAGACCCATAGTCCATTTGTCATCTGGCTGGAAGGCTGTCGCAGGCAAGGCCTTGGCCAAGGTCGCCTAAGGTAGGATAGCCAGAGGGAGAACAGGGGATACAAAGTCCCAGTTAGGTGAACATCCTACTCTGCTGGCCAATGACCTCTTCCTTGCAGGTCATTTCTGCCCACTCTGTCCCATCTGCTTCCTGGGAGCCCGGGAGAGCACCAGAGCCCCATATGTTGCAAGTAGCTCAGGGAAACTGGGCTCAGGTGACCAGGATACAGCTATGGGCTTCTTTCCCCTTTCTAGGTGACAATACTGTCAGACCACTGGCATAACCTCCCTAGGAAGGAAGGTATTGCTGGGTGAGCAGACCACACCACCACAGGAAATGACTCTCTACCCTGGGTGCCCATTGGAATCACCCAGGGAACTAGAATGTTCCTGAGTCTCCCATGCCAGGCAGTATTGTGCAGAATGTGTGTGATTAGAAAGGCAGGTGGTGGACCCAAGCCTTAGTAACCTTTAGAACTGACGGTGTAGCGAGTGTGCGGTAAGGTGGAGGAGCTCTCTGCCTGTGGGGCTGGGAGGGAGAGAACATCAGGTTGACCAGTCACACACAAGGCCTCATGTGCTTCAGAACCAGCTGTTCTTCTGCCCAGTGTCTTCTCTTCAGGTGAGTGGCTGGCAAGAAGCAGGTCCGCTGCCCATGAGTAGTAATAGGATTTCGCCCCAAGATAATTCCATAAGCAGACGATCACATGATGTGGTGTGTTGGGTGGCGCTTTCTCAAGCAGCCCATGACATTCCTTTTCCATTGAGAAAACTAAAATTAGAGGTTTGTGATGTTCATTCTAAGAGACTCCCAAGGCAGGCTGGCGAAGAAGCAGAAGTGGATGTCTGTGCCTGGGAACAGCTGGAGGCTTTACTTAGCTCAGTTTTCTGCTGTCCCTGGATACGAGCAGACGCTCTTGAGTGCTTGACTTGGGGGAGGGGTTAGGAGCAGTTAAAATATCCGAGGGTCTCAGCCACTGCTGATTCTTCCTTCCTCCTATACTTCCCCCTTCTTCCCACCCTCCATTTCCCCCTTCCATCTTTCTCTTCTCTCCTTCCTTCCCCTCCCTCCTTCCCATTTCCTTCTATTTTCTTCCTTTCTCCATTCATTTTCTTCCTTTGTTTATATTTCTTCCTGAAAAATGTAAACAAAATATATAAAATTATACATATCAGGGAATTCACGATCAAGTGGGGGAGATAGACACCATGAATATGAAATTATAAATTATGAGCAGGGAAAATTTAACCTTTTACACTGGATGGGGAAGGTAAATTTTAAGCTGCTCCTATAGAGTAGAAAGGGGCCAGTCATTTGGAATGATGGGAAAGGCTTTCCTAGGCTGAAGGAACAGCAGAGGCTAAGGCTGCACTTGTTTTCACCTTAATGCCTTCCTGAGGATTCCCTGGTTCCATGCTGTCTGTCAGTCTGTATGCTATGATAAAGAATGTAGAGAGGTGGGTTAATGGTTAAGAGCACTGGCTGTTCTTGGAGGTCCTAGGGTTCAATACTCAACACCAAGATGACAGCTCACAACCATAACTGTAGTCCTATGGAATGCTCTCTTCTGATGTTCAGACATGCACATAGACAAGATATCTGTATACATAAAATATATGGAAACTCTTTAAAAAAGAAAAGCTTGTAGAGACAAGATCTGGAAGCTGGGCTGTGGATCAGTGGCAGGGCACTTGCCTAGCATGTGCAAAGCCCTGGGCTTAGAACCTAGTCTTGTGAGATGAGAGCTGGACACAGTGCAGTAGACGTTTGTGGTTCCAGCTATGCATGTCCCTGGCAGGTGGATGCAAGAGTGTGAGGCCAATGTGGACTACATGGCAAGACCCCATCTCTTTCAAGAGATGACAGAGCTCAAAAAGGCATGCTTCCCATGTCCTTATTCAGTGGGGATATGGCTTGTAATAAATAGCAATAAGCAAAGTTCAGCAGAACACTTGGGAGAGAAATTCACTTCTTTTCATTGTGTGAAAAGGTATGTGTGCACAGGGTGGTCACAGGTCTCAGCAGAAAGAGGGAAGATGCTCACCAGCACCTGGAGAATAAAATTTTCTGGGGAGTCCATGAGACATTGCCCTAGTAACCAGGATTTGCAGATGGACAGTCAGTGAGAGTCAGCGTGCCTGACAAGCTGAGAGAAGCCAGAGCTGCAGAGGAGAGCAAGTGAGGGGGTTATGGCTGGATTTTGAACTGTCACATGAATGGCACAGGGGTCGGCTTTGGGTTACCAGGCAACAGAGGTAACTAGGGAGAATGGTTCTGTGCTCTTAAGATGAGGCTACCATTCCCATGGGACCTTGATATGTTTCTCTCTTTCTCAGCCCAAGTTAGTTGTGCCCGAGTTCAATTCATTCACAGTGGGGATCCTGGGTGCCCAGGCATCAGGTGGTTCTTATCTCCTGGCATTTATGGCCTTTGATGCTACAGTCTCTCAGGTCTATTCTTCCTTTTTTCCTGGGAGCAAAACCACTTCCACATTGCTTCCTATAAATGGAGGCCAATAAGGGGATAGCGACACCGTAGACGTTGCTGTTCTGCAGCCTGAACACACCTCTGGAGGATGCCAAGGGGCTGGGGGCCAGGTACAAGGGCTGAGCCTCTTGCCCACCAGCTCCAGAGGCTCCCACGGCTTTGCTGCTGCTTCCTACAGGTGGCCTTGCATGTGCACCATAGCAGGTGGTTGTTGGGATCAGCTAAGAGGAGTTTGTACAGGGTGGAAGAGTATTGTGAACCATATTGAGATTTTGAACTTCATCTTTGAGCAATGAGGGCAGAGAAGGATTTCCAGCACTGGGGGAAGGGGGTGTCATGATGGGTTATGTATGTCTAAAGTGCTTTACTAATTGCAGATAAGGAGGACAGGCTTTGGAGGAGCATTGAACTTCATAGGGATGTTAGCTCCGAAGGGTCCAGCATGGGAGTGTTGACTCTTTTTTTTTTTTTTAAAGATTTATTTATTTTATATATATGATGAGTACACTGTAGCTGTCTTCAGACATGCCAGAAGAGGGCATCAGATTCCATTACAGATGGTTGTGAGCCACCATGTGGTTGCTGGGGATTAAACGCAGGGCCTCTGGAAGAGCAGGCAGTGCTCTTAACCGCTGAGCCATCTCTCCAGCCACTGGAGGGTTAGCTCTTGTATCTCCTTCATCATCCTCAGATTTTGTAACTTGCCCAGTATTAAACAGATGATAGGAGGTAGGAAGATGGTGGGGCATGATGTTTAAACTTGGCTGGGGTTCTGGGAAGGGAGAACACTTAGAAATACTGACAGCAGTCTAGCATGAAAGACACAGATTTCAGTAAATGACCACTGGTTGGTTTCTGGTTTCTACCCTAGACCTAGAGCTGTCAGGTTTTTTTATATTCTCCTGGCCAGGGAACCATCTTTATCTTGGCACACTTGGTGACACTAGGTTCTTGGTGTCTCCAGTGGTAGGATTTCTTACTGATTTGACTGTCACCAGGCTGGAAAAGCTATAATCAGTTTATCTCTGACTCCTTTTTTCAATTTAAAATGGAAAGGTGGAGCAGGAGTTGAGGGCACCTGTGCTGAGATTTGATCTCAGAACCCACAGAACAAGCCAGGAGTCCTTGCAAAGGCTTGTAACCCTGGCTCCAAGTAGACAGAGGCATGAGGATCCCTGGGTCTTTCTGGCTTTTAGCTTAGCTGACAGCAAGCCTTAGGTTCGTGCAGAGACCCTGCTTTAAAGGAAAAAGGCAGGCAATGATAGAGGACAAATGTTCTCTCAAGCCTCTGTGAGCGCGCGCACACACACACACACACACACACACACACATTTTTTGATTTAATTTAATTTAGATTTAGAAAATCTAAATAATAACGTGGAGAAGAATGACATTGACATGAACTTTTCTCTTGAGTGAGGCTGGAATTCAACTTCCTACTGCATATGGCTGCCCTTTGAGGATCTGTGCTAGAGTCTGACATGTGTTCTCCACCTAGGAAAACTGCTTGCTTCAGCTGCTTGCCTTTTGTATTTTCAGGATAGTTCAGGCAGTCATGACCGTGTAGCCTTGAACATAGTTTCTACAGTGAATCAATCGGGTTCTTCAGTTCTAAGTCTCAGAAATAAAGTTTGGTTAATATAAGCGGAAGGTAGACTTGCATATTTTATTGTGGCAAATATACATACAGCTTAAAAACGTCTGGGATTTCAGCTCACTTTAAAGATACATTTAAATGGCATTAACAAGATTCTCAGTGCTGTGGAAATATCACCTCTATTAATTTCCAAACCTTTCTTATTTCTCCGATACAAGTCACTCCACTAGGTAGCAACCCAACGCTCGCCTTGCTACCACACCTGGGGACCTGTGTTCTACTCTGTACCACTGAACATGAATCTTCTGGATATTTCATTATATATATATATGCATGTGTGTGTGTGTTTATGCACCATCCCTACCCTCACCCCTGTAGCATGTGTGTGTGTGTGTGTGTGTGTGTGTGTGTGTGTGTGTGTGTATGAGGCCAGAGGCCCACAATGGTTATCTTCCTTAATTGCTGTCCATACTACTTTATTGACAGGGTCTCTCACTGACACAGAGCTTGTGGCCTAGCTGCCTCCATAGTGCTGGGATTGCAGATAGGTGCCACTGTGCCTGGTGGTTTTTGTTGGTGCTGGAGAGCCACAGTAATGCTTTATTTTAACACTTTTATTTTATTTTATTTTATGTGTATGGGTATTCTGCCTGTATGTAGTATGTCTGTACAGCACACACATGCAGTGACCACAAAGACCAGAAATGGGTGATGGATTCTCATGTGACATTTGGAACCTGGTGTGTGTGTGTGTGTGTGTGTGTGTGTGTGTGTGTGTGCTGGGAATTGAACATGGGTCCTCTGGGAGAGCAGCCAATGCTCTTAACCACAGAGCCATCTCTCTAGCCCTGAACTTATGTTCTTATGCTTGGGTGATAAGCACTTAACTAACTGAGCTATACCCCTTGCCCCAGAACTTCATTCTTTTTAATCATTGAATAGTAGTTCACATATATGTGTGCCATAAGCTTTTTTTTTCAACCCAAGAAAAGGAATTTTATAAAAGCTGTTGCATAGATTCTAGAAAACATGGCCTGGAGCCCACACAGCCAGTGTGGGGTCTTGACTGGTGATTGTAGGGGAAGTAACCGAGTCTCAATCTCTTGTTTGTAAAATAAAAATAAAGAATCCTGTGCACATTTCAGATAATGTATACAAATCACTTAGCACAAACCAAATCACCTCCATGAAAACAGTGGTAATAAATACTATTTTATTATTATGGCCTGTGAAAAGTATGGCTTTTGCTTCTTCCTTATACACACTCAAATGAATGAACCCTTTTCTAAAACATCTCCTAAAATAATAAACCCTACAGCCATTGCAGTACATTGAGCTCCATAGAGACAGCACCGGGGCAAGTGAGAGCCTGATGGGCACTGGGCAACTTTATGCCTCGCAGAGGAAAATCAACTGAACACGGGCAAAGGAGATCCTAAGAAGCCGAGAAGCAAAATGTCCTCATATGCATTCTTCGTGCAAACCGCCAGGAGGAGCACAAGAAGAAGCATCCGGATGCTTCTGTCAACTTCTCAGAGTTCTCCAAGAAGTGCTCAGAGAGGTGGAAGACCATGACTGCTAAAGAAAAGGGGAAATTTGAAGATATGGCAAAGGCTGACAAGGCTCATTCTGAAAGAGAAAAATGAAAACCTACATCCGCCCTAAAGGGGAGACCAAAAAGAGGTTCAAGGACCTCAATGCACCCAAGAGGCATCCTTCAGCCTTCTTCTTGTTCTGATCTGAGTACCACCCCCAAATCAAAGGTGAGCATCCTGGCTTATCCATTGGTGATGTTGCAAAGAAACTAGGAGAGATGTGGAACAACACTGCAGTGAATGACAAGCAGCCCTATGAGAAGAAGGCTGCCAAGCTGAAGGAGAAGTACGAGAAGGATATTGCTGCCTACAGAGCTAAAGGAAAACCTGATGCAGCGAAAAAGGGGGTGGTCAAGGCTGAAAAGAGCAAGAAAAAGAAGGAAGAGGAAGATGATGAGGAGGATGAAGAAGATGAGGAAGAGGAAGATGGAGATGATGAAAATGATGATGAATAAATTGGTTCTAGCACAGTTTTTTTTTCTTGTCTATAAAGCATTGAACCCCCTGTACACAACTCACTCCTTTTAAAGAAAAAAATTGAAATGTAAAATTTGTTTTTAAGCTGTACAGTGTCTTTTTTGTTTGTTTGTTTGTATGGTTAACACACTACCGAATGTGTCTTTAGACAGCCCTGTCCTGGTGGTGTTTTCAATAGCCACTAACCTTGCCTGGTACAGTCTGGGGGTTGTAAATTGGCATGGCAATTTAAAGCAGGTTCTTGTTGGTGCACATCACAAATTAGTTATATATGGGGACAGTAGTTTGTTTCTTGTTTTTTTTTCTTTTGGTTTTATTTTTGGGTTTTATTTATTTTTTCATCTTCAGTTGTCTCTGATGCAGCTTATACAAAGATAATTTTTGTTCTGTTAACTGAATACCACTCTGTAATTGCAAAAAAAAAAAAAATGTGGCTGTTTTGTTGACATTCTGAATGCTTCTAAGTAAATACAATTTTTTTAAATTAAAAAAATAATAAATAAACCCAGGTTGCTGCTTTGAACGTATTCTCAATCAGTTCCTGCCTGCAATGGTCTTCTGAGGGAAGGTGATGTCTCCCTTCCTCCTGGAGACTGGCACTCCCCAGGTCCCTCTGACCTGACATCCTGTTGACAGCGGCTGGCTTTAAGGATTTCCTTCCCAAGCAGAACCTTGTGCTGTTGAGACGCAGTGGTGCCAGGTGGCTGAAGGCTATGCTGATTAGTAGGGATAAGATGGCGTTCCTTTTGCACCTGTGGCCATTGACGCTAACTAGATCCCTGAGGAGCTGAGCCCTTGCCATGGGAACCAATTACAGACAGAGAGGGTGTTACGGTGCTGGTGAAGTAGACTCACCTGGTTTCTAGTCTGGCCTCTGCCATTTACAGGGCAAATGGCTTGATTGATGGGAAAGGGTGGGGATTCCCATGGAGAAGCGGAGAGGACGGCATCCTGCATCCTCTGTGGGAGAGGCACTGTGGGCCAGCACTGTAGGGCTGGCACCTCTAACTCAGATGTCTGTGGTGCACTAGCCTGTCCTCCCCAACGCTCTGCCTCCCGTACTCAGGACACCCTGAAGTGAGAGACACTGGTGTGTCTTAACTAAGGGTATAATGTATATGGAACATATCCCAGACCTCCCTTCCCCTCTTTACCTCCCCACCCCTTACCCCTTTCTCCTCTTTTTTTCTCCTATTTCTATTCTTTTTCCTTTACTTTCATGCCATGGATACCTATGTGATTCTATGTATCTATTAAACCTTGGTGCCATAAAAAAAGAGAAAGCATTATTTGTCTTTCTGAGACTGGTTTAGTCATTTAATCTAGTCATCTCTAGCTATGCTGGTTTCCTGCAAATGACTTAACCGTCATTCCATCGTGGATGCAGGCCCCATTGTCTCTAATCAGCCTCTGCTGATAATTGCCCAGGTTGGTTCTCTAGTTGCTTGTCACGAAAAGCACTTTGGGGACACGGTGTGCTGGTATCCCTGTGATATGTTGACATGGAGTCTTTTGGGAGTGGTATAGCTGGGTTGTGTGGAAGATCTAATTTTAGTTTTTGGTGTATCTTTTAAAGTCACCCTTAGCAACCGAGGAGCTGGGCGATTTTCGCTTCAGTATAGTTAAGGTTTGATAACTCTCCGCACAGGCTTCCAACTGGCAGGCGTAACCTTGAGAGGTGGTTCTGTCCCTGTTCTTTAAAATGTTTTACTCTCTCCTGAGACATATATTTTTGTTATTGCTGTTGTTGTTGTTTTGTGCAGGAACAACCTTTTCTATCAGAATGACCTTCACCCATTGTTGAGGTACCCTGAGAATTCAGATGTGTGCATTGCATTTAGACTTGGCTCTTGCCTTGAGTGCAGCAGAGAACTAGCAAGCTGTTGTCATGGGCATCCCGGGACCACTCTGTGGTCCCTACTCCTACAGGAGTGGTTGCATCTACTTGGGGGCCGCACTGATGTGATAATTACTCTATTAATGATGGCCTCTCACAGCCCCAGTCTTCAGTTACTCTTAAAATCCCCTTTGCGTCTGCCAAATGGTGTAGCCTAGCTCCATTTCACAGACACCCAGACTCCGAGATTCATTGGCCATCAGATCGCCTATCATGAACACAGACTCAGACATTGCTTGACTAAGAGACAGCCCCTTTGGGTCAGAATCCATGTTTTCTGACTTGGTCCAGGGCTCCATTTACTTCCTTACTGTGAACTTGAAAGTGAGGGAGTTCACAGTAACTCCTCTTGACTTAGTGTGGTTGTTTGTGATATAGTTGCATGAACGCTACTTAATTGATTCTCTGCTTCCACCCCTCTCTTTCTCTGCAAGTCTGAGCTGGAGCAGGGCATGCTTGGTAGGCGTGGGGCACACAGGTGGCTCATTGCCTTGTGCCCTAGGGCTGCAGTAAATTGCTATTATCTGGTCTCCAGCCTCTGGCAGAGATGGGGAGGGGAGGCCGAGAAAGTGACATTTCTGTAAATAACCACACCTGGTTCTGAGAGCAGGAGGATTGGCATGTCCCTGTAGCCTCATCAATTCCCATCAACCTTTTGCAGGGGGAGCCCCAGGGGAGAGACTGTCTTCACACCTTTATGGTTATTTATAGCCACCTCATCTCGTCCACACTCAGGGGGGTTCTGGTTCAATTGGTAACAGTCTCCTTCCACATGGGCTTAGAACCTTCCGGGAACATGTTGCTTAGCCCTCTACTACACAGACCAGAGGGCATAGCAGCCACTGAGTCAAAGTGAGGACAGGAAGAGGAGACTTGGATATGAGGCCTGAATTTCTCAGCTTTGTATATCTGTCTCTCAGGGCTAATTGGCTAGCCAGTGTCAGGGTTCAATGACCATGATTTACAAGCAAATGGCCTGGGTTCAGAACACTGATGGCTGTTTTCTTGAAGCTTCTATCTCAGTTTTTCATCTGTAAAATGGGATAATGCTCCCTCTTAGGGTTATTGTGAAGTTTGAATGCAAGATAACTAGAAGTCCTATGCTCAGAGAGGGTTTGATAGTTGAAGTTATTATTAACTTGACTAGATTTAGAATCAACATAGAAGCATACTTTTTATATATAACTGAGGTAAGGCAGAGGGGACCCACACTTAATTTCGGTGGCATGGACCTGTTGTGGGCTATTCACCAGAGAAGACTGTTCAGACGTTTGTTTAAGCCAATAGAAAGTCTTTATTAGCTGGCCTGTGGCTACGCTGGATGTTCAGTATCCAAGTGTAGAACTGAGCCTTTCTCAGAGTGAGCTTTTAAGTACAAAAACCATGTCCTGGGTTGACATACTTCATTAACAAGAACAATTTGCCAGAAGTGGAACCACAGGAGCCTAAAAGCAAGGTCACTACATTTAGAGACTTTCCCATAACTACGGACTTTGATGGATTAGACCTTTATTTTAGTTTTGGCAGGTGGTGCTGTCTGTGTGCTGAGTTTTACAGTGGGAATGGTACTTTCACAATGTGCTAACTAAACTCAGTTATGCTAAAGTCTTGGGACCTACTAAGGTCTGGGGCTATTACAAACCCATGGCTTCAGATCCAAGATTTAATAAAAAGGAGAGAGCTGAGTATTAGTGCCATCTCTCTGTTTGCTATGGATGCAAAATGAGCAGCATGTGGAAGTCTTGACACCATGTCTTCCCACCATAGTAGGATGTATCCCTTCTCGGATCACAAGCAAAATAAACACTTTCATAAATCGCTTTGTGTTGGGTATTTAGTTACACCAATAAAGAAAGTAGCCAATGTAGAGGGCTAGCTCATAGGATGGTTTTTCTTGTAAGGCCACCTACCAAAGGGAGGGGTCTGCCTCGAGTGGCAGAAAGCAAAGGACACATCTAGATGAGTTACCTGTACTAGGTGTGCATTCTCATTCAGCTCCCTCCTTCCAAGTTCTTCTGTTATGCCGAAAGTATATCATCACTCAAAACTTTACTATTCAAAAGTACATAAACTGGAGGAACTAGCACACTAAACTCTCAGATACTCACTGCTCAGCCCAAGTGATAAACTTGAGCCTGGGGGTGGGGTGGGGGGTGAGAGGAGTGGTTCAGTGGATTTAGTGGGTTCCTGTCAATCATACATGAGGACTAGGGTTTGGATACTCAGACCACACCTGAAGGTGGCAGCTGCCTCTAATCCCAGCACTTTGGAGGGCTGGGTTCAGCAGGAGGCCCCATCCCAGAAAAGGGAGTGGAGAGAGATCAAGGAGGACACCCCGCACCAATTTACAGGTATTTACACCTGCTAAGAGGCAATGACTTCCTAACAAGATCATGCCACTTTCACAAGGAAAAACACTCGGCATTTACATTATTAGGTAGGATTCAATAATTAAATATTTAGAAAGTGTCAAGTTTCCCCAGATTCATTTTTCCCCCCTGTTGGTTCATTTGACTCTGGGTTTACACAAGATGCACACATTGTGACTGACTGTTTTCCCTCCTGGTCTCTTCTGTGTACAGGTTGTGCAGTCTCTTTTTATACTCTTGGAATTACCTTAGTGATGATGTCTCATTCTCTGCATAAGGATATTACTTTTTTTTTTCAAGTTGTTGAGACAAAGAAACTTAACAGAAGGGGTTCTTTTGGCCCACAGTTGGAGGGTCCAGGGCTCCGGGTGGAGGAGTTATGGGCACACGGGTGTGAAGCAGATGCTCGCAGTGCTCCTGCACTCAGGAAGCAGGGATGGATGGAGGCTGGTCCTCAAATTGATACCTCTCTTTTAGTCATGCTGGGACCCCAGCCCATGGAATGGCACCACCCACATTTAGGGTTTGTCTTTCTACTTAATTAACCTCATTTATCTTATGGGCACACCCAGAGGCTTGGCTCCTAGGTGACTCTAGGTTCTGTCAAGCTGACAATTGGTATTAACTCCCACAGTAGGACTGTGTCCTTAGGGTGTCAGGGTGCCATCTTTTTATAAAGTGGGACTTCCTGCATCGAGTTGGTCTGATTCCAATGCAGTTATTTTTGTACCGCGCACCGCAGGCACTGTCACAAGCTTCCACCAGCCAGTGTGTAATGATTGGTTGTCTCTTTCATTGATGTTGAAGCCAGTGATCATCAACACCCAGATTCATTATTTCCTTTGGGGTTTGCAGAAATAGCTTTCCATCCTCACTTGTTCCGTGGTCTCTCTCTGTAGGGAAATTATTTCACTATCAACTTTTTGGTTGCCTTATGATATAGAAAAACACAGGCCCAGTAGTGATGGGGCATGGCTTTAATCCCAGCATTCTGGACACAGAAGCAGGAGGATTTCTGAGCTCAAGGGTAGCCTGGTCTGCAGAGGGAGTTTCTAGATAGCTAGGGTTACATAAAGAAACCCTTTTGGAAAACAAAAAACAAACAAACAAACAAAAAACCCAAACAACAAAAGAAATAAAAGAAGAATGGATGGCATTTTCCCTGGATGCCTTTTCTGCATTTACTTAGAATGTCCTGGTTGTCTCACATGTTCTGGAGGTGACCAGCAGGTCGCCTTGTTTTATATTTTCATCAGGAACTCATGGATACAGACATAGTCAATGTGTTTCAAGCCGTTGCTCTCATTGTTGAAGCTCACGTTTGACTTTCTCATGCCTGGCATGAGGACATCTTTTCTCAGCTGCTTCCTGAATTCTGGCATGACTGCAACCTCCGTTGTCATTGATAGGTCCCTCCCTCGCTTTCTGGAAAGAAAAGCTGTCCAAGTTTGGAATGGACCACTTAAGAGAAAATAGGTTTATATTGGTATTTTCCATTCAAATTACAATTATAGGGCTTTAAAAACTTTAATTTGATTTTGATTCTTTTGCTTTTATGCCAAAAAATTTGATGTTTGTTTTGAGACATGGTTTCACTGTGGAGCTGTGACTGGCTGGCTGGAAATCACTATGTAGACCAAACTGGTCTCGAACTCACAGAGATTCCCCTGTCTCTGTCTCCTGAGTGCTAGATTAAAGGTAGGTGTCATCACTCCTAGGGAAAAATCTTTCTTTTTTAAAAAAATATTATTTAATCTTTTTTTTTATACTCCAGATATTTATCCCCCTCCCAGTCCACCCTCTGACTATTCCCCATCCCATACTTCCTCCCCATCCCTGTCTCCATGAGGATGTTCCCACTCCCCACCCCCTCCCCCATTCCCCTCCCCCACCCCATCAGACCTCTAAACTCCCTGGGGTCTCCAGTTTCTTGAGGGTTAAGTGCATCATCTCTGACTGAACCCAGACCTGGCAGTCCTCTATTGTATATGTGTTGGGGGCCTCATATCAGCTGGTGTATGCTGCCTGGTTGTTGGTCCAGTGTTTGAGAGATCTCAGTGGTCCAGGTTGAGACTGCTGGTTCTCCTACAGGGTTGCCCTCCTCCTCAGCTTCTTCCAGCTTTCCCCCAATTCAACCACAGTGATCAGCAGCTTCTGTCCATTGATTGGATCCAAATATCTGCATCTGATTCTTTCAGCTGCTTGTTGGGTCTTTCAGAGGGCAGTCATGCTAGGTCCCTTTTTGTGAGTACTCCATAGCCTCAGTAATAGTGTCAGACCTTGGAATTCCACTTTAGTCTTGTCGCTGGACCTTCTTTTCCTCAGGCTTCTCTCCATTTCCATCCCTGCAGTTCTTTCAGACAGGAACAATTATGGGTCAGAGTTTTGACTGTGGGATGGCAACTCCGTCCCTCACTTGATGCCCATGTCTTTCTGCTGGAGGTGGCTCTACAAGTTCCCTCTCCCCATTGTAGGGCATTTCATCTAAGGTCCCTCCCTTTGTGTCCTGAGAGTCTCTCACCTCCCAGGTCTCTGATACATTCTGAAGGGTCCTCCTAGTCCTCCTACCTCCCGAGGTTGCCTGTTTCCATTCTTTCTGCTGGCCTTTAGGGCTTCAGTCCTTTTTCCCCACCCAATACCAGATCATGTCCCCTTCTCCTTACCGTCCCTCGGTCCCCTTTTCCACTCAGGTCCCTCCCTCACTCCCTCCCTCCCTCCCTCCCTCCCTCCCCCCCTTCCTTCCTCCCTCCCCGCTTTCTTCTCCCTCCAAGATCAAGGCATCCTCACTTGGGCCCTTCATCGTTTTGACCTTTTTGAGTTCTGTGGACTGTATCTTGAGTATTCTGTACTTTATTATTATTTTTTTTGGCTAATATCCACTTATTTTTTTTTCTTTCTCCTTTTTTTTAAAGATTTACTCATTTATTATATGTAAGTACACTGTAGCTGTCCTCAGACACTCCAGAAGAGGGAGTCAGATCTCGCCACGGATGGCCGTGAGCCACCATGTGGTCGCTGGGATCCGAACTCCTGACCTTCGGAAGAGCAGTCGGGTGCTCTTACCCACTGAGCCATCTCACCAGCCCTAATATCCACTTATTAGTGAGTACATTTCATGCATGTTCTTTTGGGTCTGAGTTACCTCTTTCAGGATGGAAAGTCTTACTTTTAAAGAATGTTGTAATTGCTTCTATGCTTTATTATCTTCTTTGGTGGAACGTACACAAACATACACATATGTACATATACATTTATACACACCTACACACATGTACATATGGTATGTGTGTATATATGTGCATAAATACTAATATTGATCACTGGAAATAGCCACTCTCGTCTGTTTTTCTTGGCAGGATTTCTCTCTGTATCTCTGGCTGTCTGGAAATTCACTCTATAGACCAGGCTGGCCTGGAACTCAACAATCCACCTGCCTCTGCCTCCTAAGTGCTGGAATTACAGGCGTGTGCCACCATGCCCGATGAGACATGGCTACTCTTATTGCTTTCAGTTACTTCATATGCTTCTCACTAGAGATACACAGTTGAGTTAGTGTAGTTCAAAGTATTTACAGCACATATCTCTGCATCATTAAGACATCATCTCGATGCAGTTAGATTTATTTTATTTTGCCTTTGATTTAAAGAATTGCCTTTTTCATCTGACTTAACATTATTTGTAATTGCCTTAAACATCCCCATGGTTCCGAAAAAACAAATCTTAAAAGCAAAGTATTAGTCAGAGAAGTGCAGATTCTATCCCAAATTTATCTTTTTAATCTTTTCTTTAGCTGAGATTTATTTATTTTAGGGATTGTCTTTCCATTGCAGAACCACACACACATGCACACACACACACACACACACACACACACACACACACACACACTTAGGTCAGTGAATACTCACTGTATATAATTGAGTCCACCTTGCTTATTCACTGGACACTAAAGCCTTAGCCATGTGCAAATATGCTCTGCATTCCTTCCTGAAAGTGCACACACAGTAAGTATTCTATTAATTCTTATTCTCTGAGAGATTGGGTGTTAGGACTTAAATAGACAAATTTGGGAGTGGACACAGTCAGTTCAAAATAGGGTTTCACTGATCTATGGACCACTTCTGAGAGTGTTGGCATTGTGATAACACTAAACCTCCCAATACAGGACTGAGAATGTCCCTGCATCTGTGTAAGTCTCACTTAACATCTGTGCAGAGGGGAATGCCAGGGTGTGGCTGGAGCTCTATTTTTATTTAGGCTAGGACCCTGGACATGGGATGTTGCATCTTTCCTCTCAGTCAAGCCTCTGGAAATATGAGATGGAAATATGTATATCCTTCACAGACATACAAAGAGGTGTTTTTCCTAGGTGGTTCCAAATCTTGTCAAGGTAGCGATGAAGACTAACATCCTCAACAGCTGAGACACTGTACAGTTGCATTGTTGAAGCATTCATAGTTTGTTAAATCTCTGTCTCAATATTTTCTACTTGGTGGTTGCTCTTATGAATGATGCTTTTCCAGTGTACCTTATGGTTGCTTATGACAACTATGGGGAAATGTGATAGCTATTTGTATATTGACCTTGGTCCTGAATTTCCTCTTCTGTTTAATAGATGTAGGTGTTCTATGTGCACTGCCATTTACATCTTGCTCTCTAATCTCTGTACCTTTATTTTTCTCACCAGACACTCTAAGACCTTCAGTTCAATGCAGAATGATGGAGTAAGTGCCAGTATCCTTCCCTGGCTCCTCATCTTAGAAGAGCCACCTACCCCATTTCATCACAAGTGTCTTACACGCTTTCGCGACCGGCCAGGAAGAACACAACAAACCGGAATCTTCTGCGGCAAAAGCTTTATTGCTTACATCTTCAGGAGCAAGAGAGCAAGAGAGAGAGTGGCGAAACCCCGTCCCTTTTAAGGAGAATTATCCTCCGCCTAGGACGTGTCACTCCCTGATTGGCTGCAGCCCATCGGCCGAGTTGTTGTCACGGGGAAGGCAGAGCACATGGAATGGAGAACTACCCTTGGCACATGCGCAGATTATTTGTTTACCACTTAGAACACAGGATGTCAGCGCCATCTTGTAACGGCGAATGTGAGGGCGGCTCCCCACACAAGTGTGACTTTTTGTGGTTACTCTTCAGCAGAACATGGTGACTATATGAAGGTCCCTTGCTAGTTTCCAGCTGTGGGGAAGCATAGTGATGACAGCCATCCATCAACATGGCTGTGATGAAGCCACTCTTACAGTGTCTTCCAGCCCATGCTCACAGCCATGGGGGTCATCTGTCTGGCCACGTAGGCTTGAGGATTCTCTGCTTACTACTGTTGGCCACTAAGACTGCACTGCGGTTTCAAACTTCTCCACACCAACTCTTCTCTCCTCTCTCCTCTGCGTGGGACATATCTGCTCTGTGTTCTGAAGGCTCATTTGTTCTGAAACTTTCTTATTTGTTCTGAAACTTTCTTGCTGTTTTTTTGAAGGAGCATTTCTCCTAATAATTTTTTAAGGAGCATGGCCCCCACTTGGTGTTCCTCAGTTGGTGGAACTATTTGGGAAGGATTAGGAAATGTGGCCTAGTCGGAGGAGGTGCATCACACGGGTGGGGTGGGTGGTGGGTGGGGCGGGATTTGAGGTTTTAAAAGCCCAAGCCATTCTCAGTTTTTTTTTTCCTGCCTCATTCTTGATCAGGATGTAAGCTCTCAACACCTGCTCTAGCACCATGACTGCATGCCTGCTGCCATACTCCCTGAAATGATAATCATGGACTTTAATTCTCTGAGCTCCATATTAAATATGTTTTTATAAGTTGCCTTTATTGCCACAGCAATAGAAGGGTAACTAAGACATAATGTTCTTCCAAGTCTACTTCTATTCTGGGAGTCCACTCTCCAGAAAGATTATTATTCACTGAGAGACCAAGAAATTCTTTTTGTTTTGTTTTGTTTTGTTTTGTTTTGTTTGTTTTTCAAGACAGGGTTTCTCTGTGTAGCCCTGGCTGTCCTGGAACTGCCTCTGTAGACCAGGCTGGCCTCGAACTCAGAAATCCACCTGCCTCTGCCTCCCAAGTGCTGGAATTAAATGTATGCTCTACCACTACCCAGCCAAGAAATTCTTGATTTTTGGTGTGTGTGTGTGTGTGTGTGTGTGTGTGTGTGTGTTTATGTGCATATGTGGTAGAAGATAGAAGCCTGGTAGAAGATAATTAGGTGCAACAGTGCGGCTGGGATGACCCTTGTGTGTGGGTTAAGGCTGTGTTGTGGGAGTTTGGGGCTGAAGTATTATGAGGCCTGGTTGTTAGACAATGAGGCTAATCCTGTTCCTTCTGCACTTAGTCAAGTGTTTCTCTAACCTGTTGTGGCGTAGCCAGTGGCCCTCACTGGGATTGCATGCTGTTTTACACTCCAGACTCCAATAGTGTGTGTGTGTGTGTGTGTGTGTGTGTGTGTGTGTGTGTATGTCATTCTTTATCTGCATGCCCTTGCCCATGTGGCCTGGAAAATTGAAGTATATTAGTTGCTTTTCTTTATTTTTTTATTTTATTATTATTATTATTATTATTATTATTTTGTTTTTGTTTTTTTCGAGACAGGGTTTCTCTGTGTAGCCCTGGCTGTCCTGGAACTCACTTTGTAGACCAGGCTGGCCTCAAACTCAGAAATCCGCCTGCCTCTGCCTCCCAAGTGCTGTGATTAAAGTCGTGTGCCACCACCGCCCGGCTGGTTGCTTTTCTTGTTGTTGCAACCTGACCAAAAGCAACTTGAAGAAGGAAGAATTTATTATGGTTTACAGTTAAAGAGGAGTCACTCTATGGTGGCTGGAGAGGAAAGCCAGCTAATCACACTGTATTCACAGTCAGGAAGCAGACAAGGAATAGAAAGTGAAGGGAGACTACAGAATTTCAAGGCCCAGCCCCAATGATCCACCTAATCTAGCAAGGCTCCACCTTTTCAAGTTTCACTAATTCTCTCAAACAACACCTCCAGCTGGGACCAACTGCTCTAACACTGAGCCACAGTTAGACCACAGCAGGGGGCTTTTGTAAGTGAGCAAAGGTCTTCAAAGGGGCTCTATATGCTTGAAACTCAGAGCCACAGTAGGGTAAGTCTCTGTGCTTTTCTTGGCAACATGGAATCCTAGGAAATCTCCACTTTGTGAGTTGGGCATCTCTCAGAAGATGCGGGGTTGGGGGAGGCCATAGGTCCCCAAACACAGGGTAAGACACTTGACTGCTGACAGCTGAGTTGGACTCACCCAGGCCTGTTGATGCTATGTGAAGGCCATTTTGCAGGCTCTGAGTTCTGTCTTGCCTCCTCTTGAGTAGATAGACAGTGGCAGCCACAGGAGGCAGAGCTGAAATGATGGTGATTAGGCCTCCCAGATAACAAAGGACTCCTGGTACTTGTGTAACTGAAGAAACCTGTGCAATGTATGAAGCTTTCTCTGGATTCCAGGAGGAAAGATGAGAATAGAGTTGAGTTGGGGCATGGAAGGCAGCAGCATCCACACTTCCCTGGCATATCATACTGGTCCTCATAGCTCTGCGATTCCCTGGCAAGTCAGCACCACAGTACAGCCAGCCACCATATACACAGGTCTCCCATCCATGGAGTCAACCAAGTGTGCAATATATGAAAAATTCATCCTACACACACACACACACACACACACACACACACACACACACAGAACCTTATCATTATTCCTTAAACAGCATAACTGTATATATTTACATTGTATTAGATATTGTAAGTAACATAAAGATGAATGACAGGGATGTACGCAGGACATCAGCAAATTTAATGCTGTTTTGTTTGAATTAATATATTAAACTAGGTTACATAAGGCTGTTTTCATACAAGCATTTAAATGTGCTTTGACCATATTTCCTTCTCTGTTGTCACTTTACACAGGGACATGAGGATCAGCAGATTCTGGTAACTGCAGTGGGGGGCTCCTAGACCAGTCCCCCACAGACACTGAGGGATGATGAAACTGAGACACTCTGTCAAGGCCAAGACACCAAAGCTTTGCAGAATGTGACACTGAAGAGACAGGACCTGACAGTCTCCCAATTCCATACCCTGAGATCACAGCTTGGTCTTATTAAAACCAGTGCTGCATGTCAGTACAGCACTGGAAGGGTGAGCTGGTCATGTGACCCTGTGGCCTCTCTGTCTCGCCTGGCCATCTCTTCCTCTGCATGTCACAGTACTACAGTGCCCAGCTCACACACCATCATTTGGATACAGAGCCTGGTTGGTTTAGACTCAGTTCCTAGCCTGCATCTCACCTGCTGAGTCCAGATGTTTAGAAACACCACCAAGGACAAACATTTGAAGGAGTTTCTGTGGTGGCAGCCTTGTGCTGTGGAGTTCTTTCTTCACTTTTGTTTCTCTCAGCACTTAGTGGTGTTTCACAGGGTGGGGGTGGGGTACAAATAAGCAATGGCTGTTTGGTGGGGATGGGATGGAGTCAAAGGGATAAGATGTCCTTGAGAAACTGCATATGGCAAGTATGCTGCACTGGTTTCTTTTTCTCTGTCTCTAGTATGTTATTGAGTCTGGGTGCTTGGGTGTCTTGGGCATCATATGACTAAGAAATGAGCCAGCTTTCAACACCAGGTGAGATTTACTCTGGTTCCAGAGTCCAGACTTCTAACCATCATAGTCAGTTCCCTCTCTCTCCCTGATCTTCTCTCCTTGGTTTGTACCTGTCTGGCCAGCATAGGCAGGAACATAGATAGGGGTGGGACATGTCCTCCTGCCTGTCTTTGCTCATACAACCCATTCTTTGAGTATCTAGAGAAGCTTGTTGGTGGTGTCTAAAGCTCTTGGGAGCTAGTGGTCAACTGAGCTAAGTGACAGTCTGTCCGTGTAGACATCTGGGGTCCCAGCCAGAGCTAAAGAGATGCAAATGGAACCGAGTCTGAAACAAAAATAGGGAGTAGCATGAGATAGGATGTGGTTAATTGTGTTGCTATCATTTTGCTTAATTAAATGAGACTCCCAGGGATGCGCAGCAGTAATTACTCTTTTGGCATGTGCCCCTTCTCTCCTGCTAATTTGCTCCTGGAATCCACCTCCTCTAGTCCTGGCTGGCTGTTTTTGAATCTGCATCTCTTCATCTTGTTGGCTTGCTCAGAAACTACCCTGGTTTGGAGCACAGAAAGTTGTTTCTTGGACACATGTGGTCTCGAACAGATGGAACCCATTAGAGAGTAAACCCAGAGCTTTAGCCTGAAGTCCCAGCTTATTTATATCACATAAGAATGAATCCATGGACATATAGGTTTAGATTCATGATTCACAACAAGGAAAGGTAGAAGCCTCACACCCATCCACCAGTAGATAAGCAGATGGATACAATGTGGTATGCATATGCAATGGAGTATTACAATAGCTGAAAATGGAGTCCTGATACTTTCTGCAATGTGTATGAATGCTAAATGAAAGAGGCCAGATTCAAAACTCACATAGTGAATGATTTCTTCCTGTAGAATATTAAGATAGGTAAATTCATAGAGGTCAACAATACATTGGTGGTTACCATGGATGGGGTGGAAAGGAGTAATTGATATAATGATGTCTAACACCTTCGTCCACTTTGTGAGGCTGGGCTCTGTATAAACATCAAAGCGTCATTTGGTCATGCTTCCGGTAACTGTAAAGTCCCAACAATAAGCTTGTTGGTAGGGAAGGGAACAAAGAGCAGGGAGGGTCATTGTTTGCAATCTTATCATGTGACCAAGTGGCCTGTAACAATCTGCTCTTGTTCAAACTAACCCATCTGTGGAAGTTACAGTAGCCTACTACAAGGGCAGTGCCTCTGTGGCTTAATTCTCTTTTTTAAAGGCCCAAAACTTCAGTATAATTACTCTGAAGACTGAAACACGAACATGAATTTTGGTAAGGATAAGCTACACTATAAACCGTAGCCTGGGATTTCCTTTTGGGGTAATGAAAACATGGGACTAGGTATAGCTGGTGGTTTCTAACATTATAAATATAATGATGCCTTTGAACATTCCTTTTCTGACTACCATGTATGTGCAGTACCTACAGAGGTCAGAAGAGGGTGTCAGATCCCCTTGGAACTGGCATTAAAGACCATTGAGTCTCCATGTGGGTGCTGGGAATTGAACCTGGGTCCTCTGGAAGAACAGCCAGTGTTCTTAATCACTGAGACATCTCCAGTCCTTTCTTTTCTCCTCTTTCTTCCCTCCTTTTCTCCCTCCCTCCATCCCTCCCTGCCTCCCTTTCTCCCTCCTCCCATCACTTCCTTCCTCCCTTCTTTCCTATCTCCTTTTCTTTTTTGAGACAGGGATTTGGTATACATTGCAAAATGTCTTGATACACAACAATTCTCCTGCTTCAGGCTCTAAAGTGTTGAGATTATAGTTGTGCATTACCACACTCAGCTTAAATTTCCATTAAAGATTTAAATTTTGTTCTATTTTGTTTTGTGTGGGAGTTGTTTTGTCTGCACCCACCATGTGTACCATGTACATGCCTGGTGCCTATGGAGGCCAGAAAAGGGTGTCAGATGCCCTGGAACTGGAGTTACAGGTAGTTGTGAGCCATGAGTGGGTGCTGGGAATCATACCTGGGTCCTTGGAAAGAACAGCCAGTGCTTTTAATCACTGAGCAGTCTCCCCCCCCATTCCCAAATTGGTTGATTTGTGTTTATGGATCTCGTTTCTGCAAACTGAGACCAAATAAACCATCTAGCCCACAGCAAGCCATTGCATAAAGATCCATCTAGGTGGTAAAGGGTTTGCAATCATTCTGGTAGTTGTCTTGTTCTTCAACTTGAATGGCTTTCCATCTTCAGACATCCCAAATGGGACAGAAGGAAGCCTCTGCAAAGCCATGGCAAAGGTCCTGTGATAACTAGACATGGCTCTAACACCATCTGGATGAGCAGAGTGTGAAGAGGCATTGGGGCAGCCCAGGCAGAAGAGAGACACTCAAGACCTTTGCTTGCTGTGGAAGTGGGACCTGATTTTTAATCCATTTTTTTCCTCTGACCTACAAAACAAAATCAATTCTAGGATGCATAATTAAATAGCAGTGTATTTTTAGAGAGATGGCAACATTCTACTCATGCATTTTTTTTCTTAAAGTGTTTTTTTTTCTTAATTATAAAAGCAATATACTACTCATTATAGATTGGGAAGCCCAGAAATGCACAAAGAAATGAGAGAAATCGCTTATCCTCCCATGTAGAAATAGCTCCATAACACTTTTGTATATTTATTCTTTAATGTTTTATCTGTGCCCATTATTCAAATAGCTAAATCCACGTATTACACATAAATTTTAACCAACTTTGTCTTCTCAACCTTTCATAGACTAAGTTCTCCTCTGACATTTAAAAAAGGTTTTGTGTGTGTATCATGCTGTTGGCTGTACCAGTATTCCAGCACGGGAGGTACAGCCTGCTCAGACACCCTCGATCTTTTGACACCTTGGTTACCTGTCCCTTCTGAGTGAATAAATAAGCTGATAAATACTGAACTGCAGGGCATGGACTTGGGGAAGGGAAGAGATCTTATGGAACTGCGTGAGTGGGGTTCCACACACTTTAAACCTTCATTGTTAACTTGATCAGACTTCTAGTCACTTAGGAGACACATCATTAGGCGTGCCTGTTAACCAAGAAGGGAAGGCAGATCTTGAATGTGGGTGCCATCATTCTGTGGCCTGGGGTTTCCAACTGAATAAACAACAACAACTGCAACAACAACAACAACAACAGAAACAGGAAAGGTGAGCTGAGCACCAGCATCCGTCTGTCTGTTTCTTGATTACAAATGCAAGGTGATCTTGTGTTCCTAATGCTCTGACTGCCCACCATGATGGGCTGCATCCTCCAAACCATATGTTCAAACAATACCTTACATTGGTTTTGGTAGATAGTTTGTTGTAGCAATGGTAAAAGTAGCTAATAGTGACCAAGTATGATGTTGGGAAGGTAATACTGCTGTGTGGTTATAATTTTATGTAATTATGAACTCCAAGAGGTATGCACCCTGTGGATAACAAGCTAAGGATGATATATATGTTCTGATCTGTAATTTTCCAAACTTCCAAGGGCCCAGGTACCAGACTCCAGGAATGGTGACTTTACCTTAGGAAGGCTTCTACAGGGATATGAGGATTCCAGCCATGGTGGCTCCCCTCTAAAGCAACAACTCACATGGCTACTGTAAGATTTAATGAATTAAGTGGCACTGGGCCTGGCTTGATTTGGGGACATCTGTCCTCCTTCTCTGAGGCAATAGGCGAGGGAAAGGAGCAGCCTGCCTTTGTCCTTGCTCTTGCTAGAGAGTGTAGCATGTGGCAGTGTGTGCCTACTATCTAGCCCACCATTCAGGCCTCCAGCTCACATGGTCTCCAGCATTTCCAGTATTATTCTCTGATCCCTCTATAGGTGCATATCCTGCTCCCTGACAGCCTAACATACCCTTGAACTTTTAAAGTGCCTGTGGTAGAATGTGATATTTCAAACATTTATCTAGAAAAACAATTATTAGTCACACTGATGAGTGGCTTGTTAATGGACCAGGAGCATTAGCTGCAGGTGGTGGTGACTCATTATCTCCCCCGTCAACAAAGAGTGGCCTGTTTCTCCACAGGAGAGTCTCATGGCTTCTCATCTTGCTTTGAGCAAAGGCTCTGCCATTTTCAGTAACATGTGATTTATTGTGTGGGATTTGATATTTACTTCCAACCAATGCTAAGAACTGAATAAAGAGAGACATTGACTCAGGGAAAGGGGGTAATAGAACAACTCAGCTGAGAGGCACAGGCCTGGCTCCTCTCTCTGCTGCAGGCTGCCCAGGACCTGCTCTTACCCAGTCTTTTGCATTACTGTGTCACGACAGAGACAAGTTAAGGCAGGAAGGGCTAGTATGGCTCATGGTTTTAGACAGATTTGAGTTCATCACAGTGGGAAAGGTCAACCAGGAGGTATGTTTCCATCTGTGGTTCCATGGGGCCAGGCCGAGGCTGTTCACACCATGACTGATCAGGGAGCCAAGAGAGCTAGACCAGAACCAGGCTAGGGAGAGATATAACCTTTAAAGCTAGTTTTGTTTGCCTAATTCTTCATGCCACATAAAGGGCTCTACAGCTTTAAAAATAGAGCCATAAGTTGGGGGCATAGTGCTCAAAATATAAGTCTATGTGGGATATTTTAGAGTCAACCTATAAGGACCCCAGTCCCATGTCTTCTGTTCCTAGTTTCTGGTCTGCAGGCCAGCATTGAGTGTTTGTGCTTGGAAATTCCTTCTCCTCTTTCTGTGCAGGATGTAAAAGAACAGTTCATTTCTGTCCTTTCAAACCTACAAATGCTACACACTACAGGTCATCCATGGTCCCTGTATTAGTTGCTTTTCTATTGTGGTAAAACACAGTGGCCAAGGCAGCCTATAAAGGAAAGTGTTTAACTGGGCTTATATTTCAGAGGGTTGGAGTCCATGATGGTGGAGCAAAGTCATGGCATCAGGAAGTGCTGAGAGTGCATGTTTAGATCCATAACCACATCTAATGACACACCTCCTCCAACAAAGCCATGCCTCCTAATCCTTTCTGAACAGTCCCACCAACTGGGGACCAATTATTCAAATATATGAGCCCATGGGGGCCATTTTCATCCAAACCACCACAGTCCCTCTGTCATCTTGATGCCAAAGCCTCAGAAATTGTTGTTGGAGACCTTAGAGTATGAGGATGCTTGGTGACTTCCAGTTGGCTTTTGTGGATTTAAACATGGAGAAACACATACACGCTGATTAAAAATAAAAAGGCGGGGAGCACTAGCAAGAGGCTGTCTCACCTGTCCCTCCAAAGTATATTGGCAGGTGTTAGGAGAGGACCTCTAGGTGACCCCAACCCCACACCAGCCTTCTTCCCTCCTCCCTCTGTAGAGTTCATGTTTTGTCAGTTATGTTCCTGTTTGTTCTTTTAATGGTAGATACTACTATTAGGTGCTTATTGAGCATCTTAACATGTTGAATCATTTAATCCCAAGATCTACCCAAGGGAGTGAATACCATTTTGATTCTCCTTGTCCAGAGTGGCAATGTGATCTGGCTGAGGTCACAAAGCTAACGTGTAGCAAGTCCTATCTGCCTGACTTCCTCGCCCCCAGCCTGCCATTCTGCCTGCTCTATGTGTAGTAATTAGACAGAAGTCAAGGACTTCAGTGTCAGATGAGTTATGGCCCAATGCCTGTCTTGGCTTCACAGGCTCTTTAATTTGGGTGGGCCATTTTGTGTCCTCCTGACAGTAATAGCAGCCACAGTAGCAGCTCAAGCCTGGGACTTGCCAGAGCCAGAAACGCTCCACTCTTCTTGCTTGTTTAGCTGCAATGTCCGGGGTGTGTGTGTGTGTGTGTGTGTGTGTGTGTGTGTGTGTGTCTGTGTCTGTGTCTGTGTCTGTGTCTGTGTGAGCTGAGAAGATGCCACGGGACACTGTACATGCGCATCACCCTTCACATAGAGTAGGAAAGAAATATTAGCTAACATGGGCCTCTGGGGTTCTACTAGTTTAGAGTCTCTGATGTCTTTGATTTTTACCACAGCCATAGATGGTCTGACCCGCAAGGCTGCCCGTCCTGTTATGCAGCACAGAGTCTGGCACATGCAGGATACCCTATAAGTATCCTTAGTGTGAGCAAGCCAAGGACCACCAGCTCCAGCCTATGGGACTCACTTTCTCTTTAGTCTTCAACCAGGCCAGGAAGATTGCTTTCTCCTGTTTAGTAGTCTAGAATTCCAGCCCACATGTGGGATGGTACCACCCACATTTATCGTGGGCCTTCCCATTTCACTTAACCCAACCTAGAAACTCCCTCTTTACATGTACCCAGAACTCTGTTTCCTAGATTCTTTCCAGTTGACAATCACTATCAATCATCAACCTGACTGTGAAGAGCTCTGCAGGCAACCTGAAAATGTAAGAGCTTTCTCTAAGTACAGTGTGAAGCTGCCTGTCCTGTCATCTCATGAATATTATTAACACTCGGTGGCTTCCTCGGTCTCCGATTTAACAGCACTATCTTCTCCCATTATACTGATCAAGAAAGAAAGGCACAGAGAAGTTAATTAAGTTGAGTAATTTGCTGCTAACTAGGACCAGGGTAAAGACCTACTTTGAGATGACTCTAGAATGTGGCCTCGGAGTCTCCATGCCAGGCTCTTGAGTGGGTGATGTGGTTCTCTACATTCCACGGTGGTGCTGGACCTCTCAGAGCTGAGAAGACAGTGTTACAAACTTTAATTGTGTTTTGCAGAGCACAGGTCACCTTAAAAAAATGTGGTGAGAAAGTGTTAATTTATCCTGGAACAGATCCACTAAGCCTATGGCTTTGATTTCTAATTGTCTGAAGCGCCTTTATAATCTAATGTGATCCAGAATGTTAATGATCCAGAAACTGCAGGGCTGATGTGGGGTGGTGAGGAGTGAGTGTACTCCTTTGTCTGCTTTTCGGTACACACTGCATCTGCTTTCAAAATCATTGCCTGCCACTCACACTGGTCAGCAGCGGTTGCTGTTATTATCATTAATAACTGTTTTCTCAAACCGGTAGAATTATAAGGCAAGAAATCAGGCTAGGAAGATGGAGGAAAAGCCAGGGTGAGGAAGACTGGTCCCTCAAGATGGGCAGGATTCCCTACTTAGTCTTACCAAAGTTGTCCCCAGGGCCCTGCAGCTGGACTTTCTTTGTTTTAATGGGATTCGGGGTTCTGTGAAGTCTCGGGGGCAAGCACAAAGAAGGGTCACTTTAAATATGAGAAGGATATCATAGCTTTCAGGGCAAGTAGGTGGAAGGGAAGAGCAGGGGAAAAGGCCACTTTCTTCTTTCTCCCTTCAGATGGCACACAGCTCTTCTAGACACAATGAAATAACCTGTCCTAGCTCTGCCAGCTTATCTCTGGGAGATGTTGGTAGAGCCCATGCCGACCATCTGCCTAGTGGGCAGGAGAGTATAGGGTTTGTGTAGAGGAGAAATCACAGTGACACACTCTGTGGACATGGAGTCCTAACCTTGCCACAACCGGTGCAGAGTCTGGAACTTGTCTCTGTTGATGATGGCCAGGGCATTGTGCTTTCTGACTTGTTGAAAGCGTAGTTCTCACAATAACGTGTTCTGTGTAAGAATAAGAACAGCTCTACTCCTCCCCACGGATTCAGAGAGCTAGTCTCAATTTTGAACAATAAAAAGCTAAGTATAAACATTAAATATTATCTCCCTCTTTGTATTCATGCGTGCACTAATAACAATTCCTGCTTCCACCGGCTCAAGACAAATTTATCAGCAGCATTATCCTGCACTCTCAGGTTACCCTTGTTGTTCCTGGTCCCAACAGTAACCCCTCACACCATCTTCCTTCTTATTTAATATTGGTCTGTTTTACTTCCTGAAGAGCCATTTCTCCAAAGGACTCCAGGAGTCCTTTTGGTCCTCTGTTAGTGGATTTCTGTTGGCCATACTGAGAGATTTCTGGGCTGTCCCAGTGTGGACTGGCTGATAGTGCTGCCCTAAGCTGGTTGCCTTGAAAGCTGAGATTTCCCAGCTACAAGTGATGGACAGGGGAAGTGTTTGCCCATGGATGCCACATATTCCTGGAAACATGGCTTAGTGATGCCAGTATGACAGCGGCTCACCTGCTAGGGAAGGACCTTCTATGACAATGTTATGTGTAGTTATTTCTCCTCTAGGGTCTAACTTCATCTTTGACAACAGACACAAAACTAACTCAGCCTGAGGAAACACTTAAAGCAAATGGCCTGCATTGAGGGTAGCACTGTGGCCTGCAGTGAGTATAGCAACCTGTCCTATCAGCTTCTATCACGGCCTCCTCTGGTCTTAGACACCCTCCTCACTTTGAGAGTATTTCCTACAAGCCAGGATGGCCTCACTATGTAGCTGAAGTTACCTTTCACTTTGACCCAGAGTGCTGGAATCATAAGCAGGCCACCACACTGGGTACATGTGATACTGAGGATTTTAGCTGGGGCTGTGTGCATACAAGACAAAACAAATTGTTCTCTGACAACTCTGTCTATGTAGATAAGGCATTGTTATTGTTCTCACAGCATCTCCTCTCATCTCCCCCACTCTCCTGGCCATACCTCTCTTCCCTACTAATCTCATCCCAATATCTATAACCTTTTGTTTTGTTTGTACCTCTCTGGGTTTGTCCAGGTCCATCTGTTTAAATTTAGGATTAGAGCCTGGTAGGTGCACCAGTGGGTACACAACTCCTGTATGCACAATAGCTCCCCCTCTCCCAGAGTCTACTAGGAACCAATAGTTCAGCAGTATGGCACAGGTCCCATGAGCCTCTCCTCCATGACTGACTGTTGAGTGAGCCTATCTCATACAAATAACTATAGCAACTATGAGTTCATGAGTACATTATCTGTGCCAAGTCTAAAGGATGAGAAACTGCTTCCTTTCCTCTATCTTCTGGCTCTGATACTCTTTCCTTCTCTTCTGCAGTATTACTTGGACTTAGTGGAAATTAGTATAGATGGCTTATTTAGGACTGGGCCCTTATCATAGCATCCTGGGCAGCAACGAGTCTCTACAGTCACCACTGTTCACTACCAAGAGACTTCTCAAGTTAAGGCTGAGAGTAGCCTCTGCGAGGGAACACACATAGGTAGTTAGAAGGCGGTTTGATGCTATTTAGCTGAATATCACCAGTAAGTCTCCCCATAGTGTATTACCAACAATTCCCTTGGAAGTTTCTTGCTCCAAGCACTGAGATTCATGTCTTCACCGTTTCTAGGAGCTGATTATCTAGACACACAGGGTACTGTAAGCAATAGAGCAGTGAAGCCACCAAACTGAACCACCCTGTGGGTAGAAAGTAAGGGTTATTTGGGGGAAATTCAAAATGCCAAGGGTATGTCTTGGGGGCAGAGATAATAGTAAAAGACAGGGGAGAGCCCTGGCAGTTGTAAGGGGTTATGTTGCAGTGGGAGAAGTCTTATAAGCCGGAACAGCCTGAAAACTAGAGTCATGGGAGGCAGGGTTCAGGTCAGAACAGCCTGGGAACTAGCATGGGGACTTTGGTCTCCTACATGTTTGTTTGAGTTTATAGGGAACCAGCAACCCCATTGTCAGAGGTGGTGGGCAGATAAGGGAAGTGATGGCTTTTCTTGACAAGCAGAAACACGCTTCACGGTTTCTATGGAACACTGACCTTAGGTAGTCATCCTTCTGTTTATCTGGTTCAAGTTCAGCCTGAGCAGAGCCCAGACTATTGTATAAGTATTGTCAGAAGTATTGCCATTTGGGGGTGGGTGGGTGGGAGGGAATGGCACTTTGGAACAGGTACTTCCCCCCAAATCCATTTTCTTTTACTCATCTCGGAGGTTTCCCTCCTTACCTTGGTCCAAAATCTACTTCCCAGGAGCTTGCCTGGGGAGTACACCCGCTCCTCAGAAGGTTTGGAGGAATGCCGCAGACCCTCTGGGTCCCTTTGTCTGCATGGACAGGTCTCTGCATGCAGATGGGCAAGGACTTGGTGGAAATGAAAGACAGATGCACACAGGAGATTGTGTAGAATCTGAATGTATTGTCACAAAGTGAATACCAGTCTTATATAGTACAGAAAATAAAAGGGGTTGGAAGTCACAGCAGGCAAAGTACACTGAAGTTACCAGGTACAAAACAAAGGAATGACTTCAAGAGGACTTACAGGAACCAGGTAAATGTTTACAGTAAAGATTAAGCAGTCCTGCCTAGGGTCAGCTTAATGACAGGTAAGGATTTCACAGCCTAGTCACAATTAGTGCTACTCCCTTGAGCCTTGTGAAGGCTAGCACCAGGGTGTTCTGCTCTAGCAGACCTTCTCATGAATAATGCAATACCACAACCCCCCTATTTCCTTGATAAAATTCTTGTATGAGTGTAACTTTTAAGTATTTGGAGAATCTCCATTTGTCAGAAGAATTCACCAACTTGCTTCTAATATGCAATGTAACCTGTACTGAACATTTCTATCTCAGTGGGATTCCCTAGCTCTTTCATGGTATTTCCTTGTTTGGGTGAGACTGGCTACTGTCCCAAGTAAACACTCTTCATACCAGCCCTGAGCTGCTCTGGCTTGGTTCTTTTGTAATGCTTAATTAGTTTCACTGTCTCTACCAAGCTTCTCTCAGCCTCAAGCATTTTCTAGGACATTGGAACACTGGTGAAGGCTTAGCTATGTCAGAATTCAATCTTAAAAGGCACTTATAATAAAATAATACTAAAAGAGAGCACGTGGATCCATACACTAGACTAACTCGGGGATAGGGTGTGAGTATATGGGTTAATGTGAACACCAAAGCTCCAGGAGGTGAGTTCCTTTTGAAACTCTATGCCTTGTGAGTGCTCCCAGGCTTCTCAGCCTGTCAAGCAGACTTCAATGGAGTGTGCATGGCAGAGGAACATTGATTGGTGAGGGGTGACCACATCGTCAGGGTGAGGGGATGGACTTGCTAGAACTTGTTTCTTTCAGCTTCTCCCAACTACTCCCCAGCTCCCCCCCCCCCCCGCCCCCCACACGGATGAGAACTGGAAATTTTATGTGTAACTGGAAATTAGCCATAGTTGATTAGGGTTGGGGAATACCCAGGCTTGGGAGAGGAGTTGAGCAAACTGGTTTTGTTGGTGTAAATGGGTGTGGGGATGGGAGTGGGTGTAGTGAGGAGTGAAACAGCTCTGAGTGTGGTAGAAGGGAGCCAGAAGATGACAGATCAAAAATGCAAGGGAAGAGGGGCATGGAAAAATTTCTTCTCCACATGGGAAGAGTTAAGGGAGAAAGTGTGTCTGGAGGGATCTGAAAAACAGCAGAAGACTGGAAAGAGGCTAAACTACGTATACCCAAGTATCAGTCAACAGAAGCTTGCCCTTGCTTCCAGTCCCTGTTCCTCCTGAATGACCTTGAATACTAAGTTCTGGACTCCTAGGCTCTCATCCATGCTGTAGGCCAGTGAACAGCTGGATTCTCACTGGATCTCCTTGGCTCCCCAGTCCTGGTGATCTCTGTTGAGAGAATTTAGATGAGACACATTAAATAAATGTAGAAGACAGGCAATTTATTACAGGGTAAAGTAGGCCATGTGCAGGGGATGAGAGTGGTCCATGACTAGAGACACTGCTGTACCGACTTACTGATGTCGGGCAGCTTAAAAGCTTCTTTTGGTTTTCTGAGACAGGATTCTGCCATATATTCCTGGCTAGCCTAGAACTCACTATATAGGCCAGGCTGGCTTTGACCCTCCTGTCTCTGGCTCTAGAGCTGGGATTTACAGTCATGTACCACCATGCCTAGTTACATTTTATATGGTGTGTAAAGACTCACAGACATCTTTCTAGAAGAGTGTCTTTCTGTCCAGGTGATCGATAGGCCTGTTTGGATTGACATAATGTTATATAAAGCCTCCTGTTGTACCATGTTTTAAGAGCCAGCTTAGGTAGTTACCAATGAATGGTGGCCTTTTGGTAAGTTCAGGTTCTCATGTCTTCTCTTAGGGACACAGATATGACTCAGGTTCCATTCTGCTGACCAGTAAGTGGGGTCCTATAGTTCCAGCCCTTGTTTTACATGCTGCTATAAGAGAGGGGCTTAACTCTTCATGAAGCTATTTCTTCTTCATGAAAATTTCCTTCTTGGAGGGAGGAAAGAGGCTAGTAAGAATTGGGAAGCAAACAAAATGTCTAAGTCCCAGGAAGTTCCTGAAACTTAGCAGATTCACAAGGTGACATCCCCCACTCCCAACCCCCTGATCCAAGGTTCCTTTAGCAGTGGCTGGAGAGAGGAGAAATTTCAGTTGCTGGAGAGAGGAGAAATTTCAGCTATTTTCCAACTGGTCCAGTTGCTTGCAGGGAATTTGTGGACACATCTTTCATGAGTTAGTACTCAGAGTGTGCTTTTCAGTGATGGAGCTGTGTGTGCGATGCTCATGTTCCTATAAGTAACCCGCTACCCATGCTCGGTAAGTCAGCCCTGTAAACTCATTGGTTTATTTAGAGTTAGATTTTGCTGAAATCATCACAGATATTTGTTCACGTGACCTAAGGAACTGTCACATGACATCCCTAGTATCCTTTAGCCTGCTAGTATCTAAGCAGATACATAATAATACTAGCCTCTTTGGGCTTGGGTGAACTGTGGATTGAAACACTGCCTCTACTGCTGCTGCTTAGACCTTTGAGCTCAAATGTCTGAGCACACAGAGCATACAGGGAGAGACTTCTAAGACATTGGCTGTACAGCATCAAATTTTAAAATGCCCCAAGTCCTTTAGCACCTTAGAGTAGCCTTGATGCATAACAGACTGCAGGGATGGTTGCCTGACCTCATCTATAATAGAGGAAGACAGCTGATACTGTTTTTAACAGCCTGCCATAACTTGAGATGGGCCACACTTATGACTTCACATTGCCCCAGAAATGGCTGTTCTTTACATCTGGAAGGCACTGTAGATCTCCACAGAGCTGAACTCTTTTAGAAATGGCCCCAGCTCATTCTGCTATTCTTCTTTGGCCAGCCCCAAGGAACAGTGGCATCCTTAGTTCTGTCTGGTGGGTCACTGCTTGCATCCCTCTCATCTGGCTCAGGTGGGCTCTCAAAGCATTGCTCAGCTTCACTGGGCCCTTGCTCTCCTGTTGTGGAGAAGAGCTGGACCATGAGAGTCTTCAGCTACTAATGAGTAGCCTTCAGGGTGATGGGTGATCAGAGGAGTGAGATCTGGCTCCGGGTTTGGTGTGTGGTAATGACCCTCTAAAATAAGGAACTTAATTATACCTTGAAATTGAATGATTCCTTTATTCTCTGAAACAGAATGTAGGAGACTTGGGAAGCCCCTGGCACTCTTGCTGCTTTGTCTATTTCTCCCCCTCATTTCCTGCCAATATTCTTTGCATCACATTTCAGAAAGCCTTTCTAGGCCTGAAATCTATTGAAAATGGACTGACACTTGGCTTGTCACCCTGAGTCCTCATAGGACTGACTCTTAGACACAATGGTGAGGCTACACCTTGGATTGGCTGAGTCATCTCCAGTGGCCTCCATTGACTATCCAGCTCCCTTATCTAAGGAATAATAATACAGTGGGCTCTCCTTTGCAGGCTTACAATCATAGTTTCAAACTATTGTGTATTATACATATTAAAGAATTATGTCTGCACTGAACACGAGTATTTTATTTCTTGTCTGCATTCCCTAACAATACAGAGCATAGGGAGTACACAGCATTTGCATGGCATCAAGCACTAGAATCATCTAGAGACAATTTAAAGCAGGTAGGAGGACATGCAGGTGATGTGTCACTGCATGTGAGTATGGAGCAGTTCTGTGGATTCTGGCATCAAAAGGATGGTTCTGGAACCAAGGTCCACTAGACACCAAGGTAAAGGTCATGGACTCTCAGGGTAGAGGGGAAGAAAAAGGGAAGAGAGATGAGTCTCCATTTCCCCTTTTCTGCCTCAAGTGTTTCTTCCCATCAGGTTTCTCTTTCTCAGTTATATCAGTACTGGAAGTGGTTGTCAGACTATAGAATAGGGAGAGAGTCCCCAGGAGAGGGGTATTTGAACAGGAATTCAAACCCAGGCCCCTAGAGTCTCTTGATTTCCATGTGGGAGCCCCTTCTCTACCAGAGAAGGATGTGACACTTGCTGATTGACTTTCACTTGTCTTGGCACTGAGCTCCCTTCTTGTCCTTAAATTCTTTAATTAACA
The DNA here is from genome assembly GCF_000001635.26 of Mus musculus. Taxonomy (NCBI): domain Eukaryota; kingdom Metazoa; phylum Chordata; class Mammalia; order Rodentia; family Muridae; genus Mus; species Mus musculus. Next base: position 111,830,884 of record NC_000073.6, on the reverse strand, counting down.
CAGAAAAAGAAACCTACCTGCTAGCTGGTCTCAAAGGGATTTGGGTATTTAACATATTGGCACCTAGTGGGTGTTCAGTAAATTAGTTTGGGGAAAAAGAAGAAAAGAAAAAGAATGATTAAAGTGAAAGCATGTAGCCTAAGGCCAAGAACATGATAACGTATGTCACAGGTCTGGACTCTGCCCTTCACTAGCGTTGTCATTTAGAAAATTAACAGCATCTGTAGGGTGTCCCATTTAAGCTTATATATGGGTGGCTTGTGGCCAGGGTAGTGATAAATATTAAATGTGAACTTACTTGAAACACTATGAGATATTTTGCCTTTTCTTTTGTAATTCAATTGTGCAGACCTTAAGCATGAATTTTGAACTTTGGTGATGATGATGTTGCCCTTATGATGTCGAAAGGTTCGGCATGTCTGTCTCTATAGTATAAGGTCATACTTGGGATGAAGTGTAACAAGCTGTACAAAGAGCTCAGCAGACAGTGCCTGTGGGCATTGAGGGTTTGTCCACTGTGGTTGTTATCAACTAAAAGTTTCAGGGCCTTCAGTCTGTGGTGGTTAATTTGAAAACAGGAAATACGAAATCACTACCTCCTAAGGCCTTCTGTGTTCTGAAGGCTCAGGTCCCCATACCACAACAGGTAGCCATATTGGGGGATGTGGTGAGGAGATCTGATTGGAAAGCCAGAAGAGGGGTATAAATAACAGAAGAGCTGGTGAGCAGCCATAGACATGCAGATCAGCTTCCAGTGATCTTTTGTGTTATAAGGAAGGTGCTGGAGGCTCAGTGTGGCTGACACATTGTTGTTGGAATTCTGGGAAGATTTCCACCTCCAAACTGGAGTACTCTGGTGAGGTGGACTTGACAAAGGGTTTCTTTTCTCTACACAGTTGTAAGAAGATTGCTGAGCACAGCTGCACAAAGTTCTCTAAAAGATGGATTTGGGCAGAATGTGGTTGGTTCATGCCTGTAGTCCCAACATTTGGAAGTCATAGGCAAGTGGATTTCTGAGTTTGATGCAGTTAGACCTATATCATGAGTTGTAGACCAGTCAGGGCTACACAGTGAGACCTTACCCTCATCTCAGCAAAGGAAAGAAAAAGGAAGCCTGAGAACAGATAATCCAGTTCTAAGACTTCTGGAATCCTCATGGCCTCAGATAAATACTGCATCTGTTTCCTAAATGTATACACAGATGAACACAAACGTGAATTTGTGTATACAAGAGATGTTAATTGAAGGTTTGGGTAAATAAAAGGTTACAGTTTTTAAAGTGGAAAAGTAGATCTTCTAGATTCTAGAATGTTTCTTATGCCATCGGAATCTTGATCTGGATTCACCATGGCTTCTCCATCCTTGTGACTTTTGTCAAAATAATTTAGACAAGACCCAAAGTGTGATGTGGAATATGGCAGATTTGCGGCCGAGTGGAGCAGGGTAATTCTGAAAGGGAGAGAGAGGACCATGGGCTAAAGAGATCACTGTGCTGACCCACTCCTTTAGGGAGGCTTTGCCCTGCTGAGAAGACTCTAGAACAGACAGCTTTTCGGAGCAGTGTTTTCCTCTGGGTGATTGACAGGCTCATTTAGATTGACTTTTATAGGAGGAAACGATAATATGCTTTTGTTCTTTACTGAAGTTTTTGGCTAGATAATAATTTCATTAGATGGTTTAGATGAGTCATCCATGAATGCCCTGTAGGGCAGTTCAGAATGACTTTGCAGAGATACCCTCAGGTCTTGTTGTCACCATCTCTGTAATTTTACTGTTTCAGTTCCTTGAGTTACAAGCAGCTGATCATGTGGGAAAAGTTGGTCCCCAATGCCCACCAATGTCTAGCTAGCTACCCCCCCCCATCCTCAGTGGGGCTGTAACTCCCCTAGTTTTTCCTTCTCTCTGCCTTCTGGAAGGACTACTCCCTCCTCTTTAGTCACCTCTGTAGAACTATAAGCAACTGTCCTTGAGTAGTTACCCTCTGTAACAGCTGTGCTTATAAACAGCACCCTCAACCTCGTACCTCCATGAGCCACACACATTAAAAACTAGGAGTGCTTCTTGACCTGTTTGCTGAAGGCTAAGAAGCTCTACTCCACTCTGGGTGGGACGGCAAAGATTAGAGCCATCTGTCCAGAGCCCCTGGCCTCCCTTTCCAGCCTGGGAAATGGTGGAGCTTGGCTGACTCCATCCTCTGAAAGGACAGTGTTTTTGAAAGCTGCCTCAGGACCTCACAGTCTGCACACAGTGCTATGTTGGTCATTAGGCAAGTCTACTTGCTGCTTCCAACTTATAAGCCCAAGTGACAGGTGGCAAGTGCAATAACAGGCAAGGATGTCAGCCTGCAGCCAACACTCAAGCTGACCAGACCTGGACCAAGCCGGTGCCACCATGAAGAGTGTAGCACAGTCACTCACTGCTCCTCTGCCTGCAATAACACAGTACAAGTTAAACCCAGACCATGCTTCCATCTGACTTTTGATGGGTATGGTTATGTATGCACACACACGGTAGTTGTAGCAGTTGTGGTCAAGTTCAGGTGTCATTCCTTATAGTTTTAGACAGAGTTTTTCACTAGCTTGGGACTCACCAAATAGACTAGGCTGGCTAGCTGGCAATCCTTCCCAGAACTGATTTTGTCATCAACCCTATCCCTTCACATGGATTCTGGGCATGGAGCTCAGGTCTTCATGACTCCAGGACAAATGATATACTGTCTGACCATCACCAGATACATCTTTCTTTTTCTAGCTTCCTCCCAGGAACTCTTCCATTAAGTCATGCCCCTCTGTGAGCAGTCGCCACCCTTCTCAATAATCGTGTGGAGTTGCCACACATTCTTTCTACATAGGAAGATGCAGGTGAGATGAGGCAAGGGGATGCTCTGAGGTCATAGTAAACAAAGGACTCCAGAGCTTGTGCATGTCACCCTTCATGACATGGTCTCTGAGAAGGACAGAAAGGAGACTGACACCTACTGGGCATCAGCCATGGGCCCTGTGTTTCCACACAAAGCTTTAAAACCATCTCAGCCTTGGCTCTGATGTATTAACCAATGAGAAGAAACCATGTTCCAGCCAATCCTACCACTTCTGGGGCTGTAGCTCTCCAGGTGTTCCCCACAAACCCAACGTGTGTGAATGCTATCAGATGTCTGGCTTTCCTGACTTTCTGTCTCCACATGTCACCTCAGAGCCAGCCACTGTTGGGCTTATTCCTGCCCAGGCCCTTAGCCAAGGGCATCCTGGCCCAGCACACTGGAAATGTTCTCACTGGGGAGTGACTTCTGGGATTGACCTGTTGCTCCCTCCCCCCAGTGAAAGGGTTGACTGTGCTGAGCAAGGGAGCAGAAAGTGGCTGAAGGGACATAGGTTGGCACACTCCCTCACTGCCTCATTCTGCCTGTTTGACCTTAGGCCAGGATATCTTTTGCAACCATGTTCTCATCGCTGGGGCTTAGTGGCCTGGAGACTGCTTCTGACACATAGCCTTTAATCTAGGGCTTTGACTGGAAGTCACTGTGTCTGTATTAAGTGAGGTAAGCAACTCTACATGCCGGATTCTGTGGTGATTTGAATAGGAATGACCCTCACAGACTCATGTCTGAATCACAAATGCTTGGCCCATAGGGAGTGGCACTACTAGGAGGTGCAGCCTTAATGGGGTTGGTGTAGCCTTGTTGGAAGAAGTGTGTCAATGTGGGGGTAGGCTTTGAGGTCTTCTATGCTCAAGCTCCACCCAGTGTGGAATACAATCTCCTTCTTCTGCCTTTGGATGAAGATGTAAAACTCTCAGTTCCTTTTCTAGTACCACGTCTGCCTGGATGCTGCCATGCTTCCCACCATAATGACAAAGGACTGAACCTCTGAACCTGTAGGCCAGCCCCAATTAAATGTTTCCTTTATAAGAGTTGGGCTGGTTATGGTGTCTCTTCACAGCAATGAAACACAAACTAAGATCTGGTCTAAACAGTATTGCTGTTATATTCCTAGAACACAGTGCATGAGTGCAGCATTTGAGAACTGTGTTAGGATTCTGTTGTGTGTGTGTGTGGGGGGGGTCGGTGGGTGTTTTGAAGGACTTGGCTCAGGTGACTGTGAGACAGACACATCTGAGTGGGACTTGTAGAGCAGGCCAGCAGGCTGGAGACTACTGTCACTTCATTTCTATAGGGAATAAGTAAGGCTGGAAATTCAGATGAGGCTTCTATTTGAAAACTTGAGTCCAAGGCTGAATTATTTCTTTGAAAAATCTTGATCTTTTCTCTCAAGGACTTCCAACTGATTAGAAGAAACCAACCACATTATGAGCCATAATCTGCTTTACTCCAAATCTGCTGATGGAAATGTTAATTGCATCTGAAGCAAACCCTCACAGCTTATCTAGAGCCTACCATCCTGACTGTGTGTAACAGAACAGCTGGGCCTCATCACCATGGATACATAGAAGTTGCAGCCTCAGTACCACTCACCTGTGACTCCCAACAGTAGAACTAGAAGTCAGGCCTATTCTCCCAAAGCTCCCTGTGATGCACCAGGGTGACCTGGCACAGTGGCTTCCAGAGAAGTCACACAATGTCCCTCTCCATTAGCAGTAGTGGTGGCAGTCTCTGCTGCTATGCTCAGGGGAGGGTCCCCTGCCAAACTGATTTGTGCCTTTTGGGTTAGTGATCTTAAAGTTCTAGACATGAGAACAGGGATTCAGCCATGCATCTAGAAGCAAAGTGCCTCTCAATGTCCAGGTACTGTGACTTTCAGGAATGTGATTCTTGCCATCAGCCAGCAAGTCCACTGCCCTTAAGATATTGTCTAGGGCCGGGCATGGTGGTGCACGCCTTTAATCCCAGCACTCGGGAGGCAGAGGCAGGAGGATTTCTGAGTTCGAGACCAGCCTGGTCTACAAAGTGAGTTCCAGGACAGCCAGGGCTACACAGAGAAACCCTGTCTCGAAAAACCAAAAAAAAAAAAAAAAAGAAAAAGAAAGAAAGAAAGAAAGAAAAGAAACTCGTAGACCACTAGTGAGACATGCCTCTAGGTGTATCTGTGAGGTTGCTTCCAAGTCATGCAGAATGTGGGTTGTGGTATCCCATAGCCTGGGGTCATTGAATAAAAAGAGGGAAAGGAGAAAGCCAGCTTATGCCTCAAGTCCCTGCTCTTTGCTTTCCGATCTATCCTGATGTGAACAGGCAGTCTAAGGCTGCTGCAGCCACAGATTGTCCTACCAGGTGAGGAGCCTTCCTGAGGCAGAAGCCATTATTATGTATTGTTAAAAACAAGATTCTTTTGACTGTAGGAGCTGAGTTTCTGTTTTAAAGTCTGTTTCCTGGAGCCTGACCTGCCCCAACCCACACCTTGTGTTTGAGAATACCCTGACCTCCTGAAACCCTAACACCTCCCTGACACCCTCCCTGCCTCCCTGGCACGACATCCTCCCTGAAGAAATATTCTGTTCTTCCTTTATGCTCCACTCTCTCTCCTCTGTAAACCTGCTTTGCAACTTCTTGTGATTTTATTTCCTAAAAGAGGATCTTGGCTGCATCTCAATAAAATCAAGCCTTCTTCAAATTTTCCTCAAAATTGTGGTAGAGGTCTTATTTTTGCCTGGTGGGATTAATGCATGCCTTCGTTGACAGGATGGACCTTCAATCCTTTCTCTGCCTCTTGTCAGCTACTTGGGTGCATAGCAAGAAAATTAACCACTATAGAGGCTGTTATTCTCTTCACAGGCAGGGTTTAAAGGGCTGTATTCCTGATTACAGTGACCCTAAGGAACATTAAGAGACCTGACAAGCTCTGCCCAGCTTTAGCAGCTGCAGGGCCCAGAGAAAGAGCAAAAATGAAGGACCATATATGATACTAGTAACTTTTCTGTTGCTGTGATAAAACACCATGACCAAGGCAACTTAACAGAAGGAAGGGTTTACTCGGGGCCTACAGTTACAGAGGGTGAATCCATGACTACTGTGGTGAGGAGCACAGCAGGCAAGCAGGGAGGCAGGGAGGCAGGCAGGCAGGCAAGCAGGCAAGCAGGCAAGCAGGGAGGCAGGCAGGCAGGGAGGCAGGCAAGCAGGGAGGCAGGCATGGAGTTAGAGCAGCAGCTGAGAGCTTACTTTCTGATCCACAAACAGGAGATAGAGAGCACACTTGGAATGAATGGTAGGAGTGTTTTAAAACCTCTAAACTTTTCCCTAGTGACACACCTCCTCCAACAAGGTCACACTTCCTTACACTTCCCAAACTGTCCACCAGCTGGGGACCAAGTATTCAAATATATAAGCCAATAGGGACCATTCTCATTCAAACCAGCATACATGTCTTATGCTTAATATTTAAATGCTATAAATCACACTGGCGTGTAGTTAGATGAAATATGTTCTGTCCTCCTACACAGACAAATGACCCTTCATCAAGTTTGGCGTCTGAATCCTAGTCTTTTTCCCAAGCATGGAGAAGGCAGCACTGCCAGTCTAGCCTGTGTCTGTCCCCAGCCTCCAGACTACCTCTCCCTCTCTGTTCCTGGCTCCAAATCACACTGCCAGTGGCACTGCATGCACACAGGTAGACAGACCAACTAGGATATCACAGCTGTGTCTGAACTCTGAAAACAAAACCCTTATGTCTACCTCCTGGGTGTCCACAAAACTGAGGTGCCCTCCTTCCCTTTTGGAAAATGGATTCAAGGGAGAGGCTATCCCAAGTCTGGAAGGCAGGCTCAGGCTGTTGTAGAAGATTAATTCAGAACGTCTAGAATTGAGTTGGGTATAGCATATGGGGAGGAGAAAGTCGAGGGTCAGCTCTGCCTGTTGACACCAAGAACTCACCGTCTCATGGGGAAAAGGATGGCTCAGACTAGAGAGTCTCTAAAATGTGAGGTTGCCTAAGAATGCATTTGGACACTGGATATGTATGTTCAGGGGTAGCTTCTCACATGGGTCCCCATCTATTGTTGATGAGGGTTAAGCTCGGTTTCCATGGTTATTATTTCCTCTCTCACCAGCCTCATCTGTTTTTTTTTTTTCTTCTTCCATTTCTAATCTTGGAGAATTCCCCAAATTTGCCATCTGCATACAAATTGTATTTTGGGGGCGGCTAGTTCTGGTAGCCACTGCCCTGGAGGGTGGTCTAAATACATGTTGCTACTTTGTTTTTTATCTCACTGCCGCTTTTAAAGATTTCAGCCTGCTCCCTTTGTGTTCCATATATTAATTCAGCTGGGTCTCCATTTGGGATTCTTTTTAGTTCAGTTTACAGCAAGCAAGATCTTTCATGATATTCAGGTTTCTAAAATGTATTCTGGCTCTAGAGGTAAATAATTTTTCAAAGATAGAATTTTGTTTTTCTGCTTTATTGTGCATCCTTTTAGAGTATTTGGATATTTTTGAAAGGAGGTTAAACTAGACTTTCATGATGCCTGGAGACTGCTCTAATACCTCTGGGGTCCCTGAACTCTCTGCCTGCACACACCTGAGCTTGGCTCCAGGAGCAGGTTCCCAGACTTTTGGCCAAAGGTGAGTCCATTCACTTCTTGTTCTGAGCACAAGCCCCAGGCTTGTATGGGTTCCACTTTTTTCTTTTCTCTATGTGTTGCCCTCTCTCTGGTCAGGCAAGCTGGGCTTCTAGAGGGCTGGCTGCACCTACCCCAGCACTTCTCATGACATCCCGGTGTGGTCCTTGTGTGGTTCTTGTGTCAACATCAATCCACTTTCCTCCCATTTTCTTCCTACTCTGTCCTGATAGCTGCTCTCTGTTTCACTCAGTGGCTGTGTCCCACACTCACACGTCTGCGCCTGGTTTCTCCAGTTCACTTAAGCTCAACAGTGACATGAACTCCCGGTATCAGTTCACAGACTTCTCAATTCAAGCACTCGGCAGAGTCTGAGTTCTTGTTTTCTCACATTAAAGTCCGGGGAACGGTTGATTATTATTTGTTTTATTGCTGTATATGCATTGTACATAGTGATGGGGCTATTGAAGACGTGTATGTAAGTTAATTGTCTATGATTATGATCATAAACCTTTCCATACTCCCTGCCTGCTTTAGCCCTCATCGGTCCCTCAGACAGGCATGCTTGTGCACACACACACACACACACACACACACACACACACTCCATAAGTAATAAAAAAATGTGGCATTTATCATTGGCTTTTTAAGTCTGACCTATTTTGCTTAGCATGATGGTTATATTAATTTTTTACTGGAAATAACATAGATCTGTTCTTCTTTATGGTTGAAAATGCGTATATGTACACATACACATACACATGTGTAACTGAACTTTTGGTTACTTTGTGGGTTCTTTTTTTTCTCACCCTACTCCACCCCTTCGCTTCCACCCTTTTCACTCCCTAAAACTATGTAGGAAAGAAAGAAGGATAGAGGAGAGAGAGAGGAAAAATCTCTGAAAAAGACTGTGGTAGGAAAGGGGGTGTTAATATCATTAGCCTACTTCCTGCTGATTAGGGGTGTCAAGTTCCTTGGGGCAAGTTTAATCTTCCCTGTCAGGATAACTAATTTCTTCTTCTTGTCTCTCTGCACATGACTACTTGACAAACTGCAGCCAACAGCAACCAATAATAGCCAACCAACAACCAGCCACCAGCAACCACCAAGAGTAACAACCAACTCTTTGGGCTCTAGCATTTATATACCCTCTGAGGATTCCACATATGGAGACTTGGGTCAATTCTGTCAGTTGGCTATTGTGAACAGTGATCCAGATTAACACCTTTATTAGCATTTCACACCAATCAGTTGAGCTGATTGGTCCAATAGTGACCCAGATTATTATAACCAACAAGGCCGCTATCATAACTGAAGAAGAAAAACTGTCCATGATAAAGACAAACTGATTTCGTGACTACTGATCCAACACTTTAGAAGCTAACTGAAGAAATCTTATACACAGGAAAGCAAGATAAGTACACCCCCAAGGCTATGGGAAAGAAAGAATGCCCTAGAGTTACAGAAAAGCAAAGGAAGACTGGGAAGTTACCATCCATCAGGAAAGAACAAAATGACAGAAACCAATATGCACTCTCAGTGAGAGCTTCGAGCACTTTTAAAGGATATCTTCCTTTAATTTTATAGTGATTTCATATAGCCATATGGTGTATCTAGGTCATATACCCCCCAGTTTCCTCTGACTCCTCCCCATACTCCCCAACACATCTCCATCCCACCCTCATGTGCTTTTGGTCTAATCCATTGAGTCCAATTTTGTTGCTTCTGAGCTGTTGACTGAGTTGGTTGACCTGATTTTGCGCAGGTGACCACAGCCACAGTAAATTTAGGAGTACAGTGGCCCCACCCATCATGTCCAGAAGACAGCACTTCACAGCACTCCTCTTTATTCCCTGGCACTTATATCTTTTTCTACCCCTTCTTCTGAGATGTTCCTTGAGCTTTAGGTTAGGGGTTGATAAAGATTTCCCACTTAGGGCTGAGCACTTGGCAGGTTCTTAATCTCAGCACTTTGTCCAGCTGTCAGTCTCTGCATTAACACCCACTATATGAAGAACCTTCATATCCATTTAACAAAACAACCATAGTAGCTTCCCTGCTAGGGTTTGTGAGCCTGGTCAGAGGTCATGCAGACTCTAAGAGGACACAAATGCCAGTCCAAGCTACTATATCTAGCAAAACTCTCAATTAACATAGATGGAGAAAACAAAATATTCCAGGACAAAACCAAATTCAAACAGTATCTATCTACCAACCCAGCCTTACAGAGGATCCTGGAAGGAAAACTCCAACACAAGGGAGATATCTGCACCAAAGAAAGGACAAGATATTAAGCATCTCACAACAAAGTCAGAAGCAGAGAGCCACAAGCACATAAAACCACCTACAAAAACAAACATGTCAGGAACCAACAGTCATCTGTCTTTAATATCTCTCAATATTAATGGACTCAACTCACCTATAAAAAGACATAAGCTAACAGACTGGATACACAAACAAGATCCAGCATTTTGTTGCATACAAGAAACACACTTTAACAACAAAGACAGGTATTATCTCAGAGTAAAAGGATGGGAAAAGGTCTTCCAAGCAAATGGTCCAGGAAATAAGCAGGAATTGCCATCTTAATATCCAATAAAATAGACGTTGACCAAAAGTTATCAAGCATGATGAAGAAAGACACTTCATATTCATCAAGGGGAAAATCCACCAAGAAAAAGTCTCAATTCTGAACATATATGCCCCAAATGCAAGAGCACCCACATTCATAAAAGAAACTTTACTAAAGCTCTAAACAGACATTGAACCCTACACAATAATAGTGGGAGACTGCAACACCCCACTCTCACCAATGAACAGTTCATTGAAACAGGAACTAAACAGAGACACAGTGAAACTAAGAGATGTGATGAACCAAGTGGATTTAACAGATATCTACAAAACATTTCACCCTAAAAGAAAAGCATACACCTTCTTCTCAGCACCTCATGTTGCCTTCTCCAAAATCGACCATATAATTGGTCACAAAACAACCCTCAACAGATACAAGAAGATTGAAATAATAATGTGCATCCTATCAGACCACCATGGCCTAAGGGTGGTCTTCAATAACAGCACAAACTACAGAAAACCCACATACACATTGAAAACTGAACAACTCTTTACTTGGTGGTAACTTGGTCAGGGAAGAAATAAAGAAAAAAAAAGACTTCCTGAAATTTAATGAAAATGTTGACACATCATACCCAAACCTATGGGACACAATGAAAGCAGTGCTAAGAGGAAACTTCATAGCACTAAGTGCCCTGGTAAATAAACAGGAGAGATCTTACACTAACAACTTAACAGCACACCAGAGAGCCCTAGAACAAAAAGAAGTAATCTCACCCAAGAGGAGTAGAAGGCAGGAAATAGTCAAACTCAGGGCAGACGTTAACAAAATAGAAACAAAGAAAACAATACAAAGAATCAACAAAAACAAAAGCTGGTTCTTTGAAAGAATCAACAAGATAGATAAACCCCTAGCCAAACTAACTAAAGGGCCAAGAGACAGTTCCAAATTAATAAAGTCAGAAATGAAAACAAAGACATAACAACAGAAATGGAGGAAATTTAAAAAATCATCAGATCCTACTATAAATGTCTATACTCAACAAAACTGGAAAATTTACATGAAATGGATGGTTTTCTAGACAGATGCCACATGCCAAAGTTAAGTCAAGAGCAGGTAAACTATCTAAACAGGCCCATAACAGACAAAGAAATAGAAGAAATCATTAAAAACCTCCCAACAACAACAACAACAACAAAAGAAAGAAAGAAAGAAAGAAAGAAAGAAAGAAAGAAAGAAATAAAGAGAGAAAGAAAGAAAGAAAGGAAGAAAAAAAGGAAAGAAAGAAAAAAAAGCCCAGGGCCAGATGGATTTAGTGCAGAATTCTACCAGATCTTCAAAGAAGACCAATTTTCCTCAAACTATTCCATAAAATAGAATCAGAAGGAATACTACTTAACTTGTTCTATGAAGCCACAATTACTCTGATACCTAAATCACACAAGGATACAACCAGAAAAGAGAACTTCAGACCAATCTTACTTATGAATATCGATGCAAAAATACTCAATAAAATTCTTGCAAACTGAACTGAAGAACATATCAAAACCATCATTCACCACGATCAAGTAGGCTTCATCCCAGGGATGCGAGGTTGGTTTAATATACGGAAATCCATTAACGTAGTCCACTATATAAACAAACTCAAAGAAAAAGATCACATGATCATCTCCTTAGGTGCTGAAAAAGCATTTGACAAAATACAACACCCCTTCATGTTAAAAGTATTGGAGAGATTAGGAATTCAAGGCCCATACTTAAACATAATAAAAGCAATTTACTGCAAACCAATAGCCAATATCAAATTAAATGGAGACATACTTGAAGCAATCCCACTGAAATTGGGGACAAGACAAGGATGCCCACTCTCTCCATATCTATTCAATATAGTACTCAAAGTGTTAGCTACAACAATAAGACAACAAAAGGAGATCAAGGGGATACAAATTGGTAAAGAAGAAATAAAGGTATCACTATTTGCAGATGATATGATAGTATACATAAGCAACCCCAAAAATTCTACCAGAGAACTTCTCCAGCTGATAAACAACTTCAGCAAAGTGGCTGGATATAAAATTAACTCAAATAAATCAGTAGCCTTCCTTTATACAAAGGATAAAAAGGCTGAGAAAGAAATTAGGTAAACAATTCCCTTTACAATGGCCAAAAATAGTGTAAAATACCTTGGAGTAACTCTAACCAAACAAGGAAAGACCTGTATGACAATAACTTCAAGTCTCTCAAGAAAGAAATAGAAGAAAGTCTCAGAAAGTGGAGAGATCTCTCATGCTCATGGATTGGCAGAATTAACGTAGTAAAAATGGCCATCCTACCAAAGGCAATCTATAGATTCAATGCAATTCCCATCAAAATCCCAACACAATTCTTCAAAGACATGGAAAGAGCAATTCTCAAATTCATCTGGAAAGAAAAAAAGAACAGAATAGGGAAAACAATTCTTAACAATAAAAGAACAGCAGGGAATTACAATTTCTGACCTCAAGTTTTACTATAAAGCAGTAGTGATAAAAAACTGCATGATATTGGTACAGAGACAGACATGTTGATCAAAAGAATAGAATTGAAGACCCAGAAATAAAACCACACACTTACAGTCATTTGATTTTTGACAAAGATGCCCAAAATATACAATGGAAAAAAGAAAGCATCTTCAATAAATGATGCTGGTCTAATTGGCTGTTATGTAGAAGAATGAAAATAGAACCATATTTGTCACTTTGTACAAAGCTCAAGTCCAAGTGGATCAAGGACCTCAACATAAAACCAGTTAAACTGAATCTAATAGAAGAGAAAGTGGGAAAGAGCCTTGAACTCATTGGCACAGAGGAAATTTTCCTAAACAGAACTCCAATGACTCACTCTCTAAGATCAAGAATTGTAAATGGGACCTCATAAAACTGGGCAGCTTCTATAAAGGCAAAGGACATAGTCGATAAAACAAATCAGCAACATACTGATTGGGGGAAAAATCTTCACTAACCACACATCTGATAGAGGGCTAATATCCAAAATATATAAAAAACTCAAGAAGTTAATCACCCAAAAACCAAACAACCCAACCAATAAATGGGGTATAGAACTAAACCTAGAATTCATAACTGAGGAATCTCGAACGGCTGAGAAACACCTAAAGAAATGTTCAAAGTCCTTAGTGATCAGAGAAATGCAAATCAAAATGACCTTGAGGTTCCACTTTACATTAGTCAGAATGGTTAAGATCAAAACCTCAGGTGACAATACATGTTGGAGAGGATGTGGAGAAAGAGGAATACTCCTCCATTGCTGGTGGGATTGCAAACTGGTACAACTACTCTGGAAATCAATCTGGAGGTTCCTCAGAAAATTGGAAATAGATATACCTGAAGTCCCAGCAATACCACCCTTGGGAATATACCTAAAAGATGCCCTACCATGCCACAGGAGCACCTGTTCCACTATGTTCATAGTGGCCTTATTTGTGATAGCCAGAAGCTATAAACAACCTATATGTCCCACGACAGAAGAATGGATACAGAAAATGTGGTTCATTTACAAAATCGAATACTACTCAGATATTAAGAATGAGGACATCCTGACTTTTGCAGGCAAATGGATGGAGCTAGAGATATCATCCTGAGTGAGGTAACTCAGACCCAAAAGGACATTCATGGTATGTACTCACTAATAAATGGATACTAGCGAAGAAGAAGAAGAAGAAGGATGAGGAGGAGGAGGAGGAGGAGGAGGAGAGAAAGGAAGAGAGAAAGAAAGAAAGAAAGAAAGAAAGAAAGAAAGAAAGAAAGAAAGAAAAAAAGAAAAAAAACCCATACAGAATACCTAAGATACAGTCCACAGAATTCAAAAGGCTCAACAAGCTGAAGTGCCCAAGTGAGGATGCCTCAGTCCCACTTGGGAGAGAGAAGAAAACAATCACAAGTGGGGAGGGAGGGAGGGACTTGCAAGGGAATATGGACAGGGTCGGGGGCAGTGGGGGTAAAGAGAACCTGATCTGGTATTGGGTGAGGGAAAAGGACTGAAGCCCCGAGGGCCAGCAGAAAGGATGGAAACAGGCAACCTCGGGAAATAGGAGGTTGGGGGACCTCCCATAATGCACCAGAGACTTCAGAAGTGAGAGACTCCCAGGACTCATAGGGTGGGACCTTTGATGCGATGCCTGACAGTAGGGAGAGGGAACTTATTGAGCCCACCTCCAGCAGGAAGACATTACATCAAGTGAGGGAAGGGGTTGCCATCCCACAGTCATACCTCTGACTCATAATTGTTTCTGTCTGGAAGAATTACTGGGATGGAAATGGAGAGGAGCCTGAGAAATAGAAGGTCCAGCTACAGGCCCAAAGTGGGATCCAGCTCAAGGGGAGGTCCCAAGGCCTGACACTATTACTGAAGCTATGGAATGCTCACAAAAGGGATCTATCATGAGTGCCCTTCGAAAGACCCAACAAGCAGTTGAAAGAGTCAGATGCAGTTATTGGCACCCAACCAATGGACAGAAGCAGCTGGCCCCTGTTGTTGAATTAGGGAAGGCTGAAAGAAGCTGAGGAGGAGGGCGACCCTGTAGAAGGACCAGCAGTTTCAATCAATCTGCACCCCGAGATCTCTCAAACACCTGACCACCAAACAGGCAACATACACCAGCTGATATAAGGCCCCCAATACACATACAGTAGAGGATTTCCAGGTCTGTGTTCATTCAGAGATGAAGCACCTAACCTTCAAGAGACTGGAGGCCCCAGAGAATTTAGAGGTCAGATGGGGCGGGGGGTGGGGCATTCACGTGGAGGTGGGGTAGGGTAGGGAGGAGGTGTGGGATGTGGAGCAGTCAGATGGTGGGTGGGGAGGGGGGAGGGATGGGGAATGGAATATAGAGTGTAAAAAATGAAATACAAGTAAAATAAAATTTAAAAAGATACCAATAAACAGATTTTATTTTAAAAAGGGACCCATCTATTTGTTGCTTGATGGAAATGTATCTCACTGGCAAAGACAAACACAGCCTTAGGGAAAGGGTTGGGGAAAGCATTGCCAAACAAGCAGAAACTAGAAAGCAAGCAGAAACAGTAATACCAATATTGGACAGAGTAGACTTCAGAACAAAAGTAGCTGGAAGAGCTATTTAAAAAGGCCATTTATTTTTGATTAAGAGAGCAGTCCATCAAGATGACATAACATTCTAAATATATGTGTGCTGAACATGGGCACACTCAGTTTCATAAAACAGGCACTATTGGCTATAAAGGCAGACTGATTCTGCACAATATTAGTGGGTGACTTTAACACCCCACTCTCACCAGTAGGCGGATTGTCCTGACAGCAAATAAACAAAGACCTTTAAGTTTTTAGGTGGTTTATAGTACTTGTATGTATTTATGAGTGCAGTGTGATAATTCAATTCATGCACACAGTGTGTAATCATCAAATGTTCTCCTGATGCGTTTCTGATTCCTTTGATCTCCTCCCTTCTGGTCTTTCATAGAATATCCAGTAAGTTATTTTAAACTGTAGTAACCACTAAAGGGCACCAGAACTGAGTCCTCCTATTTAACTTTATTGTGGGATCCATTAGCTGACCTTTCTCTGCTTTAGTTTCTTGTCCATCACTGTTATTAGTTTCCACATATGAGCAACACACTTGGCATTTGTCTTTGTGTTCCTGTCCTACTTCACTCAACAAGGAGTCCTCCAGGTCCATCCATTTTGCTGAAAATGTTAGGATCTTATTAAACATGACTGAATAATCCCATTGGGAAGGTCCTATTTTTGTTATCTACCATCCATGGTGGTCACTTTGGTATATTCCACATCTTGGCTATTGTGAATATCTTTACCCTTCACACACTGGGATTACAAGTAGCCACCATACTTCTCTGGTTTTAATGGATTATAAGAATCTAAACTTTGGGCCTCACCGTGATTGGCATGTGTTTTATCCATTGAGCCACTTTCCCAGCCTTGGTGTCTCTTCTATAAGCTGAGTTTATTTCCTTTCAAGATGTACCCAGAAGTGGGACAGATGATATAGTGGCTTTATTTCAGGTTTTGAGGGTGCCCTACTGTTCTCCACTGTGTCTGCATTAATTCACATTTCTACCAAAAGAATAGATTCTTTCACAGTCTGGGAAGGAAGGGCCATATTGGTCTGTTTGGGTCAGGTGCATGTGAGCTGACAAATCACTTTAGTGAGAGGTGAGACCATGAGACACTCCCCAGTTAGTAAAGGTCACAGCAGGGGACTGTGAAGAGGGGAGACAGAGTAAGCTGAGAAAGTGTGAAACTATCTCAGGCATTTCCCATTGTTTCGTGTTTGCCCACTATATCAGTGAAAGGTAGAGGTTCACCTAGTGAGCTGAAGGATGGACAACTTCCCAGGGCATGTATTCACTAGTTACAGACACATCATCTTCCTCCAGGCGACAAGGTTCTCCAAGTATGCCGGTTTTAATGTGGAGAGCCACTTTGATGAAGGATTGATGTTCTAACCATGTGTGGTTCCAGTGCAGTGAGTTTGAAGTTGGTGATTCAAAGGGGGCCAAGAAACAGCAACAACAAATGGAAGTGCAGGGCCAGGCTATGGATGCTGAGGCTGCTGAGGCCGAGGAGGAGCTGTAATAAACTCCCACTTTCCTCTTTGTATTATAATGTATCTAGGCCACTGCGTGAGGGGTACATGCTCTGCCCAGTCCCTAGCTGAGCTGAAGTTCTGCCCTCCATACCCTCACAGTTCTTTTCCGCAGCCAATTTTAGCATGTAAGGTACCACATTGTGCTTGTTTGCCTGTGGGGCTATTTCCTGGCTGAACCAGAACCTCTGGGGGAAAAGTCTGATCCACATTGCCCTTGCATTCCTAGCAGGAATCCAGCCTATACACAACACAGGTTTGAAAATATTAAGAATATTAAGATGAACCAGACCTAAGATTTGTTGAGCTCAAGCAGAGTCTTTTGCACTTCCCAGCTTCCTGTGTCTCCAGCCTTATCCTACTGTGCCTCCCGGTCTCCTGCTACATACTTTCTCAGATTAGGGTCCATACCCAAATCCTGGTCCCTTTGTCTGGAGCCTTGACCCATGCACGGCCCTTGTAGCCCCATCTTCATTGCCCCTGAATCATGTTCTGCTAACACTGCTTGGGCTGGGCAGACAGATCTCTGATGCTGTGACCCAGCACCTCAGAGTCCAGCTCCCTGCATACCGGCACTATTTGGATTTATTGAATGCTAAAGGAGATGGGCTTCTCCACTTCCTCTTCTGCCTCATGTGTTGGTGTGGACCATGTCTGAATGCCACCAGCTCTTTGGGCCTTGCCTTGTCTTGCATCCCATGCTATTCCTGGGACCACTGACTGATGCTCATCTTTCTGTGAGCATCCTTAGCTCAGTGAAGCTACCTTATGCAGCCCACAGGGCTCTGAGATTCTCGATTCTACAGGTCTAGTGTGATCCCCTCATGGCCCCTTCCAGACATCTCTCCTGCACTTCTGTGAAGGAAGGATGTGGGAGCATTCAGTGTTTACTTGGCTGGCTAGGGAGTTGCCATGGTCACCATGTCAAACAGTCCCTGGAGCAGAAACTTGCTAGGATGGCTATAAACTGAAGTCTGTGTGTGGCTGCCTGACTCAGCAAAGGAACACTGGAGAACTGGGAGAAAGAAGAAAGACCACCTACCAGAAAGGGGGTAAGGGACTCAAGGAACAGGCTCAGCTTCTGTGGAGAGGGACTCAAGAATCTAACAGAACAGCAGGTGTTCCCTGGGACCAGAGGATGGCAGTATTTTTGACTTAGTGTCTCAGAGCTACCTTAACAAAGTATCATAAACTGGGTGACTTAAAGGAACAGAAGTGGGACTGGTGAGCTGGATCATCAGGTAAAGATGCTTGCTGCCAAGCCTGACGATCTGAGTTTGATCCCTGGAACAGGAGAGAACCTACCTTGAACAGTAGTCCCCGGATGAAATACCCCTGGATGGGGAAGGACATTCCACTGCACTGTTCCCCTGTTCGAGAGAGTTTGCCAAGGCAGGAACATAAGATTCCGTTCTAGGGAGTCTGAAAACATTTCCAATGAATGTGCCTATTCATTCATATAATTATACAGATCCCTCCCCAAAGCTCTCATTCCAAGTACTTTTTAACAAAACAGAATAATGAACCAGGATACGGAGAGGAGACAACAGTCTTGGAACCCAAAGTCCCCAGAGAATCAGCGCCAACTCCCTAAGCACTGATTCCCTACAAGGAAGGAAGCTGATCCAAAGGGACAAAATGGGTCTGCAGTTGGAACTCAGACACCAGACCCAAGCTGGGAGCTGCCTTCTTAGACTGGAAGCAGAGCCTTCCCGCCCAAGCAAAGATGTCAGCTCTACAGTGCTGTGGAGGGCTTCCCTCAGCTCTACAGTGCTGTGGAGGGGTTCCCTCAGCTCTACAGTGCTGTGGAGGGGTTCCCTCAGCTCTACAGTGCTGTGGAGGGGTTCCCTCAGCTCTACAGTGCTGTGGAGGGCTTCCCTCACTGAACAGTTAGCCTCAGCTGCTGCCTGGGCTTCCAAGCACATGTGGGTCCTTCAAAGACTCATGCTCATGGCTTCTCCCAGAGAATGCCTAAGAAGAATAGGGGGAGGGGGAGCTGATGGCTGATGGCTGATAAGGCAGGGCTGATGGCTGATGGCCCTTCTGGCATACAAGGTGGTAGGATGGAGGGACATGCAATTGGGGCGGGGCAGCTGATCCGTACAGACATATTCTATTTGTTTTCTCCTGTGCCCTCCAAAAGTGACTTACTCCAGACATTCAAAATGGATGAGGGAGGAACTAGCTGTTCTCTATCAGAGAAGATTGTTATATGAGGAGTTCTAGAAATTTACTCTATGAAAACAGAAAAGGAAGTTTTGTAGGACAATGAACAGCCAAAGGGTTGAGAGAGAACAGAAAATCAGACCTAGGAAGGCCCATCAAGTGTGGGAACTTACCAACCTTTTTACCACTCAATGGCTTAGATGAAAATTTTGTGTCAGGCATAGTGGCTCACATCTATAATCCAACTTAGGAGGTTGAGACAGAAAGATTGTAATGAGTTTGAGGCTAGCCTGGGATACATAATGAGACCCTGTCTCAGGAATTCAACAAAACCAACTAACCAACTGACCAACATTCCCAAGAGGAAGAGCCTATGTGAGATACAATGCTTCATATTCCTGCTTCAGTGGCCTTCAGATGGGAGCCTGGGCCTTTTAAACTCTTCTGAGTTTCAGAGAGAGCAAGACATGGCATTTCATAAAGGAACTGAAATAGGGCAGGCAAAAGAAGCCGTTCACTGTTCCACTAGTAAGCAGTCATCACCCTCCCTCCGTCCCTCTTCCCTCCCTCCCTCCCTCTTCTCACCCTCCCTCTCTCTCTCTCTCTCTTCACTCTCTCTCTCCTTCCCTTTCCCCCCTCTTCCCTTTCTCTTTCCTTCCCATGCCTCTCACTCTTATGTTGTAACCAACTTTCTTGTTGCTCCCTCCTGCTATGAGCTGAATCATGTAGATGAAATGAAACTCAGGGCTGGCCTTTAAAACCGCTACTGTGTGGTGGTGTTGGGAGATGATTAAAAGCCCTGCAGTTATTCAGGCTATGGCCCCTTTGATTGCAAGAAAAACAAAACTAACTCCTTCAAGTTCCTCGGGAGAACATGCAGTAATAATTCAGTGCTCTCCCAGATGAGAGACCATGAGCCAGTGCAGGAGAAGGGCTCAAGCTGGCTCACCTCCTTCTCTGTCCCAGGGCACGGTGTCTCCCTTCTGCTCACTGTAGCCCACTGCTCTTACTTCACAAAGCAAGCCCCTCTGGTCATCAACTTGCAAATGACTGTCATTACTTTCAATTTACAGCACCTTTTCACCCCCAAGTGCCTGCAATCCCATACCCATACCAAGTTCCTAAGACAGAGTCTGTTCAAGTTCCCGAGTCTGTTCTTTTTCTGGAGCAAGTCTGACCCAAAACCTGACATAGAATTGAGGTTTCTTTCCTTTTCTTATTTTTTTTGTATATATGTGCATGTGTGTGGAGGGGTGGATACACATGTGTGTGCATGCGTGTGTATGGAAACCAGTAGTCAACTTTGGGTATTATTTGTCAGGCGACATCTACTTTGCTTTTTGAGACAAGTTCTCTCACGGGGACCTGGGACTTACAAGGCTAGGGCTACTGGTCAATGAGCTCCAGAGATCTTCTAGTCTCTACTCCCAGCACCAGGGATACCACCATAGACTTGGTCTTTATCTGGATGCTGAGGATCAAAGTGAGGTCCTCATGTTTATACAACAAGCACTTAACCTGCTGAGCCATCTTCCCAGCTCTGCAAGATCAGATTTCTAAGCACACTGATTAGGTGGCCATCACCAGTTCAGTTCAGTTCAGTTCAGTTTAGTGTGTCTTTTTTTCCTGGTAAGGTTTGGACAGCTGAGGTATGGATGTGAAAGTACCAACTGTAGGTAAGGCAGGCTCTGCTCCGTGGGACGTCTTGTTTGTTTACTTTGTACAGCCTACACTTGCAATGGTTTGGAGACAAGGCCTGATTGCTTCGGGAGATGTTTAGCAGAGAAAAGGAAGAGATAGGCAGAATGCTTGAGGAGACACTGGCATGGAGGTGTTGCTGGGTCTCCTTTGCTTTGCCAAGTGCATTCCCCTCTGGGTCTCACACTTGACCGCTGCTGCTCCTGGAATGCCCACCACAGTGCTGCCGCATTTCCCTGACCCCTCACCTTTACCCAGGCTTCCAGTCGCTGAGGTTTCTGTGCCTGGGGCCTACCTGAGACCTTGCCAGCTTATCCTTTGCACTGCAATTTTCTGATCTCTTCAGCTCCTGCCAGAACCAGTTTTGCTTCCCTTTCAGCAATCTAGCTGTTTCCAAATATCTCTGGAGAGTTAGTTCTAGTGGCCTCTTGACATGTCTTTGGGGTGTCATATCAATGATTCCACTTTTTTTTAAAAAGGTATGTTTAAAATGAATGCATTTTGGTTATACACATGAAAGGAGTTCGATGTGATATCCCCGTATGCATATCCACTGTGTGCTGATAGTGTCCCCCCACCCATCCTGACTTAGGTCCCCTCCCCCATTCTTTATCTCAGCATTCTTTCCCATCCCCAGAAGTCCTCTTTAACTTATTTCTATTTAACTTCCCCATTTCTAGTTACCATTCTGTTCTGTACTTATATGAAGATGACTCTGGCTTTATACAAGTGAGCAAGCATATGCACTTGACAGAATTGTCTTTGTTACATCTCTATTGCTGGGAAAAGACACCAGGGCCAAGGCAACTCATTAAAAAGCAAAACAAAACAAAACAAAACAAAAACAAAAAAACCTTTAATTGAAGGATTGCTTACAATTTCAAAGGGCGACTCCATGAGAGAGAGAGAGAAAGAGAGAGAGAGAGAGAGAGAGAGAGAGAGAGAGAGAGAGAGACTGACTTTAGGCTTGGCAAAGACTTTTGAAACCTCAAAGCCCACCTGCAGGGACACACCTTTTTCAACAAGGTCATGCCTCCTAACCCTTCTAATCTTTCTCCAAACTGTTCCACCAGCTAGGGACTATGGGGGTTACTCTCATTCAAACAATGGTTTGAGTAGTAGTAGTATTTTGTCAGGTAAGTATAGTAACAGAATAAACATTGTCCCTGGTGTTCATGTTCTCTCTCCCTGGAAGAAAGTCTCTTCTTTTCTGTAAGAATGGGGGCAAACAAAAGAACTAGAGCTAACTCAAGAGTCTGGGGAGGGCACCGTTTGGGTGAGTGCCTGTGCACACACAGGACTGGATATCACCAGATAGCAATGGTTGTTTGAGAAAAGCTTCTATCACTAGCAGCCAAGGAGGCCAGGTTAATTAAAAAGGCATTTGTTTGGGTGTCTAAATTGCTAAAGGTCCCATGGGAAGATTAGAATTCGGAAAACAAAGTCCCCGTCCTAACACCATAGTTAGCGCCTGCTGTATTTCCTTCTAGCTCTTTTCTCTATGCATGTTTTAAATATAGCTTCTAATCATGACTGCCACACTTGCTCACACCATGTGGTCATCCTTTGCCATGTTGTTAGAGGATTTTCAAAAACTTTATCCTAATGACATGAGTGTCTGCTGTGGCATTGAGAGGACTGAGTAAAGTCAAACCCACCATCCCCATCTTTTCCATAGCAACAAGGCAAGATCATTCATTCCGGGAAATGATGACTTCCAAGGCACCCGAGCTGTTGGAGATGGGGGTGGGGCGAGAAGGTTCTTCTGTGCTTGTGCTCCTAGATGGAGCTTCCAGGGATAGAGCTGACATGGGGAGTGTTGCCTGGGTGACAGAGTCCCTCTGAACCCTACTACCCTCCTGATACCACAGGTCCCACACAGCCAACAGGGCTGTCTGTTAAAGCTGAAGCCACACCCCCACTTCACATCTAGCAAACCTTGAATTATCAGTAAATCAGCTGGGCTGGAGATGGGGAGAGTGGGGGGTTGGGAGGATTGGGGGGTGTCTTAGTCAGGGTTTCTATTCCTGCACAAACATCATGACCAAGAAGCAAGTTGGGGAGGAAAGGGTTTATTCAGCTTACACATCCATACTGCTGTTCATCACCAAAGGAAGTCAGGACTGGAACTCAAGCAAGTCAGAAAGCAGGAGCTGATGCAGAGGCCATGGAGGGATGGATGTTCTTTACTGGCTTGCCTCCCCTGGCTTGCTCATCCTTCTCTCTTATAGAACCCAAGACTACCAGCCCAGAGATGGTCCCACCCACAAGGGGCCTTTCCCCCTGGATCACTAATTGAGAAAATGCCTTACAGTTGGATCTCATGGAGGCATCAACTGAAGCTCCTTTCTCTGTGATAACTCCAGCTGTGTCAAGTTGACACAAAACTAGCCAGTACAGGGGGTTAAGGGAGTTTGGGGTGGGGGCTGGGGGGCTAGGGGTAGCAATGAGGAGATGGGGGTGTGGGCTGGTTCTAGATCTGTCCTCTGTGAATGATGGAACTGGGATGGCAGTGCCAGGCTCTCAGAGTTCAGACTGTGGGCTGGCAGAATGCTTTCAGCCTTGCAGGGCTGGGTAGAGGTGGGGATGGTGATGTCCTCTGGAAGAAAGGGCCATAGCCACACGGACCCTTGTGGAGTCTTGGTTTTTTACCCTCTGGCCAGTGGCAGTGTCTGAACAGCTCAGAGTTTGTGGCTGTAGCTTGTGAGCACGCCTCAGACTTGAGGGAGGATCTTCAGATGAAGCCAGACTTCCTGAGATGATTGGAACATGATGTCAAAAGCAGGCTCATTTGCATAATAAAAGCACAATAAAAGTAATAGGGCTGTATTTTCTACCTGATGCTGTGGGAGTGGAATATTTCTTAAATTGTTATTTTAGAAATCGGCTTTGTTCGGTGTAATTTATATACAATGTAATCACTCAATTTTTGGTGTGCAATTCCATAAATTACCTCTGACAGCTGCTGATACGCGGCCTGTCACTATCAGTTCACTTCTCTTCTGGAATTTCCTGTAAATGGAGTCAGGCGAGGTACACCTTATAGAGTCTGAGGGTGTGTCTTCCTTTACTAAGAACGGTTCTTCTTCCTTGTATTCTTCTGTGTGGCGTCATGAAGTAGTTCCATCACAACATTTGGATATGTGTCTGTGTGTGTACTTGTGTGCATTTCCATGTTGTAAAGGCCAGAGGCTGTGCCTCATGTCCTCCTCTACTACTCACCTTAGTCTTTGAGGCAGGGTCTCTCACTGAACCAGGCGCTTACCAACCCAGGTGGATTGGTCCCAGCAAGCCCCAGGGACCCTGTCATCTCTGTCTCCCAGTGCTGGGATTGCATGTGTGCGCCGTCACATTTGCTGGGGACTAAACTCAGGTTCTCAGGTCTGCAAGTTCTGGTTTGCTTTCTGTTTCTGTGATAAACACCATGAACAAAAGCAACCAGGAGAGGAGAGAGCCATTGAGGGAAGTTAGGGAATGAACCCCAAGGCAGGAACTTGGAGAAGCAGAGACCATGGAGGAGCACTGTGTACTGGCTGGCTCCCATGATTTGATTGGCTTGGTTTTCTATAAACCTCTGCATCATTTGCCCAGGGGTGGCACTACCCACAGTGGGCTAATGCCTCCCACATTAACCACTAATCAAGAAAATGCCCCACAAAATTTCTAGAGACAATCTGAAGGAGGTGTTTTCCTCAGTTGAGGTTCTCCCTTCCTAGATGACTCGAGCTTTGTATCAATTTGACAAAAACAAACAAACAAACAAAACAAACAAACTAACTGAACACTTTACTAACTGAACCATCTCCCGGGGCTATGTCATAGTTAATGAACCTATGCGCCCCCCCCCCCCCCCCATAATAGCATAGTAAAATCTTTGGACATGTGGGTACACATCTTTGTTTGGGCATATATTTTTGCTTTTCATTGTAAAATAATTAGGAGTTTGTGTTAGTCAGGGTTCTCCAGGGCAGCAGCACCAGCAGCAGCATATGTACATATATGGAAAGAGTTTTGAAGACTTGGCTCCCACACTTGTGAGGCCTGGGAAATTCCAGCTTGTGTTAAGGAGAGAGAGAGAGAGAGAGAGAGAGAGAGAGAGAGAGAGAGAGAGAGAGGAACTTGCAGCTCTTGATCAAAAACTGTCTGCTGCAGACAGAGTGAGTGCTGCAGCAGACCCAGAGCCATCTGAGATGCCTACCCTAGGGCAGGCTCTTGGTCTCATCAGGACCTTTTGGAAGGCACTCTGCTTTGCCTTAATCACTTAGCTGGGTTAAATACATAGTTAGTACTCTATAATGAGGTCTGCCTTTCTTATTATTGATATAAGTAATTTGTGATTTTAAAAATATTTTTATCTAACATAGCTAAAATTTTGAAATATTTGTTTTTATTATCTCTCTATGTCTTTCTCTGTGGCTCTCTCTCTGTGGCTCTCTCTCTCTGTGGTGCTCTCTCCTCTCTCTCTCTCTCTCTCTCTCTCTCTCTCTCTCTCTCTGTGTGTGTGTGTGTGTGTGTCTGTGTGTGTGTGTGTGTGTGTCTGTGTGTATGTGTGCGCATGAGCACACATGAGTACAGGTGCCCCAAAAGGCCAGAAGAGGGAGCTAAATCCCCCAGACCTGGACAGTTTTGAACTGGCTCTTGTGTGTGCTGAAACCAAATTCTGGTTTTCTGCAAGAACAGCAAGTGCTCTTAACTGCCTAGCCATCTCTCAAACCCAGATTTTTTTTAAAAATTCATATCTTTAAGAATATAGGTTGTGATTTAATTGGATGTCTTTGTTTTTTCTTTATTTGTCTTGTGCTTTAATGATTTCTAGTATCTTTCATTTCCCTCCTTTGGTTTCCTTTGGGTTTAATCTGCTTTTCCTCTAGCTTCTAAATTAGCAGCTTATATAATTTATATGACCCCTTCTTTTCAAACATAATTTTGATGATAAAAATGACCCTCTAAGAACTATATTACATACACTCTAGACATTTAGGTATTTTTGTGTTGTTTTAGTTTAATATATTCTCCAATTTACTTTTTGATTTCTTCTTTCACACATGGGATATTTGTAAGAATATTGTTAATTTTCAAACACTGGGAGGGAATGTCCAGATACTTTTGTACTGATGGCTTTTATTAGCTCTCTGGTGAATAGATAACATAGTTTTAGCATAATTGAAACAACAAATTTAAATGTATAGAAGACTTTTAAAAATGTTTGTCTTTGCTAGTTTATGTCACAGAGAGAGAGGGGTGGAGAGAGAGAGAGAAGGAGAGAGAGAGAGAGAGAGAGAGAGAGAGAGAGAGAGAGAGAGAGGTGGGAAGAGACACACATTTAAGTGCAGGTGTCTGAGGAAATCAGAAAAGAGCATTGGATCCCCTGGGACTGGAGTTAGTAGGACTTATGAGCCACTTAACATGAGTGTGAGGGACAGAACCCAGGTCCTCTTCAAGAGCAGCAGATGTTCCTAACCTCTGAGTCATCTCTCCAGATCGTAGGAGACCTGTTATGGTCTAGAGTGCAGTCTGCCTGTGCTAAGCACCATAGGCGCATTGGAAGAACATAGCCTTCACAGTTGAAGGCTGCGTTCTCTGTGCATCTGATTCAGTTTGTTTAAGTCTCTGTGTCCTCACTCTCTTTCTCCAGCTATTCTATCAGTAACTGCGAGGACAAGATGTTGAAGCTGAAGCAGTCTTTGTATTTGTGGGATGTTTTTAAAGTTCTACAAATTTTTACTCTATTTCTTGAAGCTTTGTTATTAATTGCATTAATGGGTTTGTTATACCCTCAATTAATTGACTATTTTATTACTAAAATACATCTTTTTCTCTTCTAATATTTCTTTCTCTAAATTATTTGTTCTTTGCTTTTACAGACCATTAAGTATACTTTTGATTAAACGATGCGTATTCTTTTACTTTTTACTTGCATCTACATTGTATACTTTTATTATCAAATATATTTTTATGCATTTCTCTACCAGCCAAATTGAAAAATACGAACCCAAGTCCTATATCCTGTTTGGCATGTCGCATGCCATTTGTGTCCATAGTACTATAATGAACACATTCTGGTGCCCGAAGCTTTCTCCTCTCCCCTTTGTATTTGTGGATAAATGCATAAGAAAGAAGTAAGATTTAAATAGAAGACTTTATGCCACACCACTTCTAAAGACTAGAAGATCCATGGAGAGACTGTGAGGCCAGTGGGAGGAAGATGGAAAAGCCCTGTTATGTTCTGGTTCTTTTAGAATGTGTGTACCTGCAGACTGACAGCTGTACTTGTAGACTGACAGCTGTACTTGTAGGCTGACAGCTGTACCTGTAGACTGACAGCTATATCTGTAGATTGACAGCTGTACCTGTAGACTGACAGCTGTACCTGTAGATTGACAGCTGTATCTGTAGGCTGACAGCTGTATCTGTAGACTGACAGCTGTACCTGTAGACTGACAGCTGTATCTGTAGGTTGACAGCTGTATCTGTAGACTGAAAGCTGTATCTGTAGGCTGACAGCTGAATTTGTAGACTGACAACTATATCTGTAGATTGACAGCTGTACCTGTAGACTGACTGCTGTATCTGTAGATTGAAAGCTGTGTCTGTAGGCTGACAGCTGTATCTGTAGACTGAAAGCTGTACCTGTAGACTGACTGCTGTATCTGTAGATTGAAAGCTGTATCTGTAGGCTGACAGCTGTATCTGTAGACTGAAAGCTGTACCTATAGACTGACTGCTGTATATGTAGACTGACAGCTGTATCTATAGATTGGCAGCACTGAGTATGTTCTGCACCCTGAGCAATGGGAAGTAGGGATCTAATACACTCACCACCGAATGGTAAGAAGTTTAAAAAAAAATCACTGTTGAACTATTCAGTTCATGCAGAGGCAGGTGTTCTTAGCATCCTTAAGACTTCATTGTCCAGGGAAATGAAACTTCCACTGAGATACCCAAGGCATTCACCCAAAGGGCCAAAATCATTCAGGAAGTGTGTCTGGGATTCTCAGTGTGCCCAAGGCTCCCAGGTCCAGTGTGCTCCTCCCACACTTCAGCCTTTGGCTCTTTGGTGACCCAGCAAGAGAAGAGAGCAGCTCTTAGCAGTGGGGAGTTGCTGAGAGTGTTGCTGGGAAGTGCTCTGGGATGTCCCAGACCTAAGGCTGTGAAAAGAGATGGGTTTTACTAAAAACACAGTCTATGGTATTCCATTTTATTTAAATATGTATAAACGTAGATATATATCATATATTATACAAACCACACATATGCTAATTATGTGTGTGTGTGAAGTAAGTGGGTGCATTCATGTAGTGTGCATACGGGGGTTTTAGGTCCCAGGGATCAAGCTCAGGTTGCCTTGCAGGCCTGGCTGCAATGCCTTTACTAGCCAAGCCTTCTCACAGTCCCAAAGTACTGCATTCTCATAGCATTAGTGGGCTGAGACCAGCAGACACAAAATCTGTATTCAGGTATTGATTTTGAAAAAAAGCAGTTGGGCTGGCTTGGTGGTTCAGTGGTTAAGAACACTGGCTCCTCTTCCAGAAGACCCAGGTAAATTTGGTGGCCTGCAACCATCTATAACTCTAGTCCCAGGGGTCCCGATACTCTCTTCTGGCCACTGAAGGCACCAGGCATCTATGTGTTACACAGACATACATGCAGCAAAATACCCATCCACATTAAACAAACAAACAAACAAACAAACAAACAAACAAACACAAAAATGTTATTTTAAAAACACAATTGTCTTGACTCATTGCAGTGAACATTTTCAAGTAAAGCTGTCGGGGCAGCAGGGTATATTGTGTGACAAACAGTGGCACACTGCAGCTTCCACTGTGAGATTTTTTTAAAAAATTGTAATTGTTTTGGTTTTTGTTTTTTAATGCAGGAGGTTACAATGGTGAAGAGTGGGTATGGGGGTATGGGAAAATGCATAGAATTGGGGTTCACAATGTGAAATTTACAAAGAATCAATAAAACATTTTTTTTAAAAAATGATATAATTTGAAAAGAAAAGTCTAAAACCTTTGACCTCTATTTTGACATCATTAACTTGAAAGAAGAGCTGTTTGTAACTAATGCATATAAAGTGAGAACGATAATATAAATCAAGACACAGCCATTGAGACATAAAACTGTAATGCAGGAAATAAAAGGTAAACAAAGGGTTGTTTACATCCTGCCCCACACTGTTCTATTGTGTAGCTAGAAGAAAAATATTAACTCAGATCCGATATCCTGTTTGGCTATGTCCTATATCCTGTAATAGGTAGTGTGAGATTTTTTTTTTGCTACTATGACACCTAGTATAATATACACATACTATAAGAGAATAACTTTAAGTACCCGTGATTACTGTTTTTGATTGCTAGTATTGGAGGTCAGAAATCTAAAATGCATTCTACTGGACTCAAATCAAGATGTCACAGAGTGGTGTTCCTTTGGGAAGTTCTAGGAAAGACTGTTGTTTTCCTTCCCTAGCACGAGGTATCCTCTTAGCCTTTTATTTCTTTCCCTCTTGAAACCTGGCAGCAGGGGCTGATGGGCTGCCAAACTGCCCTCTCTCTACTTCTGGCTCTTCTGCCTCCTTCCAGATTCCAGGACCCTTTGTGATCACACTGTCCTCCATTGGCTAACTAGGGATATACTCCTTAACTTTAGGTCAGATGATCATCAAGTTTAAGTGTGTCTGCACTGCCATGCCTCTTGGCCACGTACATAATGTGTTCCCAGCGTCTGGAAGTTAGCATACAAACATCTGGTATGGATTGGATGTAAAACTCCTCATAGGCTCAAATGTTTGAACACTTTGTGCCCAGATGTTGACACTGTCTTGGGAGAATGTGGAACCTTTTGGGGGCATAGGACAGTGCTGGTAGACGCAGGCCACTAGGGGTTGGTCTTAAAGGTCAGAGCTTGGACCTTGATTCTGGTCCTGAGTTCTGAGTCCCTCTCTGATGGCACTGTATGAGCATCTGTAAGCTCCCATCTCCAGGGACTAAGCCATTGCTGCTGTCTTGCTTTCCCTTCCACAAAGGGTCTATGCTCTAAACCAGATTTCCTCCCTCAAACTATTCCTGTCAGTTTTTGTCTCAACCATGAGAAAAGTAGGGGATACACTTGCAGGGCATTACTGTGTAGCTCAGATAATAGGAACTAATCCTTGATTGACAATAACACTGCAGTCCCGAGCATCACAAGCCTGGGGCATGTGGTTTGAATGTGAACTGTTCCCACAGGCTCAATTGTTTGAACATTTGTTCTCCAGGCAATGCTGTTTAGCAAGATTGTAGAACCTTTGTTAGATAGAGCCTCAATGGAGGAAGTGGGTCACTGGAGCAGGCCTTTCGGTGTCACAGTCTGGCCTCATTTCCTGTCCATTCTTTGCTTCCTTGCTGTAGTTGCAGTGTGACCAGGCTGACTCACACTCTTACATACATGTCTTCCCCACGCTGAAGTTAGAATATACACATCATCCATTCAGATGCGTCTTACGTGTTTAACAAAGCAGTGGAAGTTGCCAGAACTGTTGCTTTTGAGTTTCAAGAGCCAGGATCAGAACCCCTTACGTTAGGCAAGAAAATCCTGTTTGTGTTGGGTAAGGAGACCCAGTAACCGATGTTTTGGAGAGAAGCTATAGAAAGCCACAAGAGACCCCCAGGCAGAGGAACCCTTGTGAAGTCAGGGGTTTGTGTGGATGAATCTGGTACATAGTAATTCATGGACTTTGATGACCTGGACTTCATGTTTCTGTTTAATAGGAAGGAAGCCTGCTGACCAGGGTCTTTGTTGCTCATGAGAACATTACTTATGAAAGCCACTGGCCAGATGGAGAGGGGGATTTCCATGATTTGAGCACGAGGAGGGGACTTTAACAGTTGCCACTGCTGGTAACAGTTCTTGATAAACTAGCATCTCTTTGAAATGAGTCCCAGAAAATCCCACCCGTTGGCTTCTGATCTTCTCTTGGGGGATGCGTGTGTTTGTCGTTGAGCTACACATGGAGGTGGGAGGCTGGGCAGTAGTCCAGGATCACAGACTAAGAACTGGGGCTGAAGATGTCTTTCGAAACCTTTTGGTGAGTGTTTTGCTGCAGTGTTAGATTGCCACCAATTCATTTGCTTACCAACTCCAGACCCTTGTCTAAGGCAGCAGCTTCACTTTCTTTTCCTGTTCTTCTGAGAGACATGAGAGAGAGAAAGAAGCGATGGCTTCCAGCTGTCTTACCATCTCTATACCTGAGACCTTTGGCCTTTCCCATGCTTTAACCTGTCAAATGGGCAGTGTGATGTGATCGTGGTCCTTAGGGGCCAAAGGATGCTGAGGATTTGAATCTACAGTGCAAGACTCAACATTAGTCTTCCTGTTTCTTTGAACTTGCGCTTCACTTACATTTCCTGCTTTAGGTCTGTTCCTCACTTTGGGCTGGCAGCTATTTCATGGGCAATGCCCTAAAATAGTGTGCCATGGGCCATTGTTCCATTTTACCTCCATTCAACCAGCAAGCCCTTATCCATTGTGCAAAGCAAGCCACTCCCATATGCCTGATCTTTGTGTTAGATGGGAAGGAAGTGAAATCCAGCCTCATTGAGTCCTAGAGTCCTGACATTTTGTTTCAATCACCTTCTCATATTAAGAAGCAAATAAAAGCCTGAAGAGATGAAATGATTAGCTCTAGATCACGTAGTCGATTGGTAGACCTCAGAACTGGGGTTGAAATCCATCTTTCAAACTTCCAGCCCAGTTCTGCCATAGTTTTCCATTAACTTCAACATTCTGTTAGCGGATTCAAATACAAAACCAGTAATGAGCCCTAAATTATTTTCTCCTTGAGCTCAAAGAATTTTTAATTGGAAAAGGATGTGCCCAAATTTGTGATGAGAAACAATTAACACAGCCTCCTGGACCTGCTGGGCCATAGCCATTGTTTCAGCAAAGGCACTGGATAATGAGAGGAAAATGGAAACAAGGACGGAGAGCATGCGACCGTTCCTGGTTCTTAAAGCCTTTTGTCTCCATCAAGCTGGCATTTGTTGCCAAACAACAACCCGGGAATAGCCAGGAATAGCCCAGGTGATACCAGCTACTGAGCCCAACTCTTCAGAGCTGCACTTGGCAGTGGGTAGCTCCACCATGTGTTGCCAAGTGAGATGATTAGACCTCAGCTGAGCTCTGGTTGTGAAAGGAGGACTTTGGGAACAGCATCCACTCTGTTGTCCAGCATGGATGCCACCTTATCTTCAAACCAGGCCAACCCATATCCAGCCCTGTGAAGCCACCAACCACGAGAGCATTGTCACACCTGCAGACAGGTGACTGCCTGTGACCCCTGCCTCACCAGCTCCTGCTGCTCTACCATCCGCTCAGTTCGTGTTTCTAAAAGCTCCCAATGTTTAACTTAGTCTCTGCCTTCTGTCTCATGGAGTTGGTCCTTCAACAGGCAGATTAACTTGGTCCAGCCCTTGGTTCTCCCGGACGTAACAGTCCACTACTGGCCCCTCCCACTCCTGTTGCTTTAGATTAAAGTCCCGGTCAGTACTCATTTTCTCCAGTACCCAGGAACCTCCTACTCTCCCTACAGGAAGGGATCACTCAGGCCTGTCTCTTTGGCTCTCCCTGGTTCCCTTGGTCTGAGCCACTCTGTCTGTCCGGGACTCACTCTGAGCTCTCTTCCAGCTGCTGCATCGGGTGGAGGCGCCTGACACCTCCTCACTCCCACTCTGGGCTCTACTTTCAGTCCCTGGTCTGACTGAGAACTCACCTTGATTCTTTCATCATAACATCTCACTGCATCCAGGTGCCGTAGCTCTCTTGAGCCCTTACTGACCAGATGAGGTCTCAGCCCCTTTACTGCCCAGTTTCTGTTGAACCCCAAGGGGAGAATGTTTAGAAATGGCTAGTGCTTTCTTCCACAGGACACAGTGAGTTTGAATCTCTTGCATGCTCTAGAATTTGGAGTTAACTGCAGATCTCAGGGGTTGAACACAGCTTAGACGTCAGCCCTAACACTTATCTGTTCATGAATCTCTGGCCACCTCATCAGAGTTACTTTATTAAAAAATCACCATCCCCAGGCCAACTACTCAGATCAGCTAAATTAGGATCTTAGAGAGACATTATTAGATTATTAGGTGCAATGAAGCTAGATAACTTCTGACTAAACCCATCTGTAACAACCAAAGAAACTTTCTCATCTAAATGACTGTGGAGACTCCAGAAGGCACCAGCCTAGCAAGGAAATATTGCTCTTGCATGTGTCCGTCTCAAGAAAACACCAGTAAGTGTCCTGTAGAAGTCGTTACTACATGAATATGTATAAGATATAATTACATAGATAATTCTGACGAGTAAGGGACAGTAGTTGACTGAAACACCCAGACTGGCTATAACTCAAAAGCAGGGACACATATTTTATTCTTGCCTCAGGAACTGGAGAGGATGTGGGGACAGCTTTCAACAGGCCTGACCTTGTCAGAGTGGACCTGTCAACACTGGCACGAAGTCTGTTCTGAACACCGTGAGAAGTGAGAGTGTGGTAAAGAAAAACTAGGTCACCGTCCTGATGTCCCAAAGGGAACGCAGCACTGTGTGTGCAAGTGAGCGCTACAGGAAGAACCCATCAAATGAAGTGGTGCTCGTGGCCAGAAACTGAGTCAAAGCATGCAAAGCCACTAGGAAAGATACCTGGAGATAAATAGAAGTATATTTTGGCTTCCTGAAATATATCCCTCGGGTAACAGCACAATCCTATTTAAGAGTTCGTATCGACAATTAGGGTTTACGGCCTCGATGTTGGATCAGGACAACCTACTTAAATCTTACAAAGAAGTGTAATATGTGAAACAGATATGCACTAGGTAACATGTATATGTTTGTATGGTAGGGGTGGGGGGTATTAGTTCAGATTTGCTATGTCGTGTGTGACAAAAAATGACCTAGAAATATAATCACACTTTCTCACTTGTGTGAAATGGGTACTGTGGATAGGCTTGGCTCTAAGACGCAAGCTAGTTGAGCAGCCATCATCTTAAACATGGCTGGTCAGCATGGCCGAGGACAGAAAACAGCTCTGAAGGCTATTACATCTGCAATTAGACATTCTGCATTATAAGTGACACATAGTGCTTCTTCCACATGCCCAGAATGTATTCCTAATGAAAATATGGAGGACGCTGGCCTACTTGGGTGACTCAGGTGTATTCTAAGAGACCATGTAGTCTTTAGGAAAATTTCCATGGTGCCTCACTATGTGTTCTGAGTGACAAATAGATGCAGTAAAGGCATATTAGCTCTGATTACCCAGGGGATACTGGCAATGGAAAAGGCATCTATAGAGAACCATCGCTGATCGTGAAACATGATGCTCCTACAGTGGCCAGGAAGCCACACAGAAACATCCAACTTTGCTGCATTCTGAGAGAAAACCATAAGGATCACACAAGAGGAGGACGGTGATTGATTCTTCTCAGTCAATGACACTACACAGGGAGCATTTATCCCTTGGGATGGCGCAGCAAACATTAAGGATCGTCAGCTGCATCTAGAACACATTGTCAAGTGTCAGGGATCCAGAGCAAATAGCAGGTGAGAGCAGAACTTAGGACTGGAGAGGTCTGCTGCTACCAACGGATGGCCGTTATTTTTCTTGTTGCACAGACAAAATACCTGACAGGGAGGTAAGGTTTACTCTGGCTAACTGTCCATCATGGGGCCAAGGCAAGGTAGGAGTGTGAGCTGATGTTCACATCTGGGTGGATCAGGAAGCAGAGAGAGGAAAATCATAGGATTTTTGCTTCCCAGTTTAGGGTAGGCTTTTCCTCCTTGGTTTACTCCCTCTAGAAAGGACCTCACAGACACGCACAGAAGTATGTCTCATTAATACCCTAGAGTTTCCTAATCTAACAAAGTTAATAACCAGAGTTAGCCACTGAAGGTTTGTCTTTGGGATGGTGGTAAGTCATGATTCGAAGTTTCTCTTCTCTTAGTTTTCCAGTGTGCACTTGGAGAAGCCAGTTCACTGGGCTGATCAAGCCCACAACATAGCTGATCATGTAAAATGCACTCATGTGACCCATTCTGAGTCACTTACTGGGTCTACCTCTCCTCCAAAGACACACAAACTCCACCTCTATGTGCCTTCACACACGTCACACCTTTCTGTAAGAAACACTGAGGCTCCCTGCTCCCCCTACCTCTATGCATCTTCACACACATCACCTCTGTAAGAAATACTGAGGCTCTCTGCTCCCCCTCCCCGCTGCAGGATGTTGTTTGTTTCTTTTGCAATAGGTTCTTATATAACGTCTGGTCCTGTAAGCCGTGAGCTGTCTATGTAGCCCGGGCTGGCCCTCAACTCTTTGTCCTACCACCTTTACCTCTCAAGTGCTGAGACTATAGGCATGTGTTACTATGCCTAACCTAAATGATCTTCACATATCTCTAAAAACACAAATAGCTTCCATTTCTCTCTGTGCCTTGACTCCTTCATTGCTTCCTAGCTTTCCCTGGAGAGGTGAGGTTTGATAGGAAGCCCACAAAGGCTGAGCCCTCCCTGTCTTTCTGTCCTCATTTCCATCTGTCTTTCCTCTTGCCTTTACTTATGCCAACAGCTACACACATACAAAATCTGTGCTGGGCTATTGATGCCCAAGGCAATTGCCATGTTGAACCTTTGTAGCTGTGATTGCATCATGCTCTGTACTCTTGGTGGCCTTGCTCATCCTCATCTAATTACTCCTCCCATTCCCAGGGTCCACTTTGTTCTCATCATGTACTTGCTTTACTTGGGGGAGATCTCTGGTACAAGTGCTAATCACTTATCCTCTTGAGAGATTTTGGAGGAATCTGCCCTGCTTCAGTATGTAATACCTGCAAGTTGCTTTGACTCTGCATCTCTACTTGTGTGCAGTGAGCTTGGTAGTATATCTTCTGCCAAGAATTACCCTGAAGGTTAAGATAAACAGTTCTAACTCATTCCAGAGGTAGTTACCATGAGTACAGATGTAATAGTGAATAACTGTAGGAGTGTACCCTTACATTTCTCCCAGCATTCTGTCAACTCCTTGGCTACAGGTATTTGGTTTTAAGAAGCATTCCATTCTTAAGTGCTTATTGAAGGGCCAGGCCAACAGGAGGGCACTTTGGAATGAATGAAATGATTAGGGAACATAAAACTGTGTCCAGTGACTGATTAGATTGAAAAAGTAAGAAGGTGTTGTGTGTGTTTTACATTTCTAATTGGTAGGGTTGGCAAACCACAGTTTCCTATTCTTCTTTGGTTTGGAACATCTGTGTTTGCAAATTTGCCAGTCTCTTCTTGGTTCTTGAGTGGGTATCCACACATTGAGAGAGAGGA
This sequence comes from Mus musculus, assembly GCF_000001635.26. NCBI lineage: Eukaryota > Metazoa > Chordata > Mammalia > Rodentia > Muridae > Mus > Mus musculus. The sequence goes on along the minus strand of NC_000073.6, from coordinate 111,794,962 downwards.
GGGTGGGGGAGAGAGGGAGGGAGAAGGAGTGGAAGAGAGGGAGGGAGAGGGAGGAGATGAGGTGGAGTGTGAGCTTTGGAGCCAGCCCCCCTGATTTCTAAAAAAAAAAAAAATATTTCTGTGTGTCTGAGGGTGTTTGTGGAAACTCAGAGGAAGAGTGTTGGATCCTCTGGACCTGGAGTGAGCTTAGCCAAGGAGCCATCTCTGCAGACTCAATCTCACCGATTCCTTTTGGAGGCTCTATTCCTTTCTAGGTATGGATGCTATGGTGGTACCCAGTGGTACAGTGGTGAGTGTCAGGTCCTCAGCATGGATGGGCCATCATCTCTCAGCCCCGCTGAGTGGCTCAGTGGTGACATAGTATGCTCTCATGGGAGCAGCTGGAGCTTGGCACTTCCTCATTTTTGGTTATTTTGCCTTGTTCTCACAGGCAGGTGATTTCTTCAGAATGCTCATGAAGAATTTGAGGGTGGAGATTTAAGGTGTCTGAGTCCGGAACTGTGAGTTATAAGAACACTCCTAGTGGAGTGACCTGAAGGTCCACTAGGGTCAGAGGGATTGATAGTTGTAGATGTCTTCTTCCTCTCTCTTCCCTCTCCCACTTCATTCCTATCTCTCCTCTTTCCCTTCTTCCTTTATATCTCTCTCCCGTCTTCTCCTATTTTCCTCCCTCTATCTCAGTCAGCTTTCTATCATGGCATAAAAGTACCTGAGACATTCAACTTAAGAGAAAAGGTTATTTGGATCAACCTTCCAGTGGATTTAGTACATGTTTGTTTTCCCATTGCTTTTAGACTTGCAGGGAGGCAGCATATTATGTGGAGGAGCACATGGCTGAGCAAGGCTGATCAATGCATGGTGGCCAGAAAGTAGACGAGAGAGCAAGGCATGGGGCACTAATATTTCTTTCAAAGACATGCCATCAATAACCCAGATTTCTCCCTCTGTAAGGTTCTCCGCTTATAGTTCCACTGCTTTCCAGTGGTGCCATTGGCTAGGAATCACAGATTTTGGGGGACATTTAAGATCAGAACTACTGTACATTTGCTCCTATCTCTACCTCCCTCTCTATCATACATTCCCATATTTATTTATTTTTGATCCAGGGTCTCACTATGTAGCCCAGGGCAGCCTTGAAACTTGTGCTCCTCTGTCTTCGCTTCCTGAGTGCTGGAGTTACAGGCCTGCACCACCAGCCTGTCTTGCCATGACTTCTATGACTTCCCATTTCATTTTCCCTCAGTGTTGTACACCGACCTGCTTCTCTGTTTGCCCATCCATGACCTATACAGTCTACCACAATTGTCCTAAGATGGCGGATCCCCTCCTCATTACCTCTCCACCCTTCAGATCAGCTTACTCGCATTGCTAACAGATTAAATAACTCGTGCCTAAAATACAAATCCCTGGATGAGATAGACTAATCTCACCTCTGGCTAAAAGGGACTCCACTTCTGTTCGATCATTTTGCTGAAATGGGACTTAATATGGCAGTCAAGGGTGGTGGAAGCCTACAGCCACTCTGCTGGACCTGAAGGTCCTCTGGGAAGGGAGTGTGACAAGGGAGGGCAGGGGTCTGGAGTCCCATGTCCTGTTCCCTCAGATCTGAATGCTTTCAGCATCCATCAAAGAGAAAGAACAAGATGGAACGGATTGGTTTTAGAGTGGGGATGTGGATCAGTGGATTAAGTGCTTGCTATGCAATCATGGAGCCAGAACTGCAGAACTCACTAACGTCATGGCCTGTAATGCCAGTACTTGGGATGCAGGGGCAAGAAATCCTCTAGGTAAGTTGGTGAGCTAGACTGGCTGGAATCAGTGAGTTCTGGGATCAGTAAGAGACCCTGCCTCAATAGAGTGGAGTGTGATTGAGGAAGACACCCAGTGTCAACTCAGGTCTCCATATACTCATGTGTGTGCATGTGTGTGTGTGTGTGTGTGTGTGTGTGTGTGTGTGTGTATGTGTGTGTGTGTGTGTGTATGTGCAAATGAGCATACACATGTACACACACACACATACACACACATACACACACACACACACACACACACACACACACACACACACACAATTGTGTGCACAGGAGAATGGGTTGATTTGGTGTCTATAACCCTGACTAACCTTGCTCTCTGACATGCTTCCTTCTGTGACAGTAATTTGTTGGCTTCTAACCACTTTGGGTGTCCACTAGGGAAACTGTCTCCATTTTGATGGGGTGTAAAGAAGCCCTGTCCAGGCCCTGTCCTGCACCCCCACAATTCTGCCCTTCTCTGAGCCAATTCTTTGAAGTAGTCACTAGAATAAGCCTTAAAGCTGGGGCTGAATTAATGAAACACTGGAAGAAATGAAATTCCAGATGCAAGCCATACCTAAGGCAGTGAGAGCTCTCCTCTGTTCTTTCAGTGGGGAGTCCCCCATTGCCCATGGTGATCTTATCTTCTGACCTTATATATCTGACAGGCCTGAGTCCAATCTGGATCAAAGCCTGTGTTCTAACCTAAGCAGGCTGAGTCTCCATTTGGGAGCCCAGGGCCAATGTGGAAGAAAAGGAAGAGCCCAGATCTTGGAGAGCATCAGGAAGGAAAGATGGAAAGAGTACTCGTCACAGGTGCAGGGGTGGCACATGAGAAGCTGGAAGCAGCTGGGGGAGAAGACTCAAGCTGAAAGAAGACACCAGCCTAGAAAACAGAGCCAAAGCACCTCTGAGAGGGAACTCCCACTTCTTGTTTGCCTGTTCTCTCAGTCTCCCCACCAGCGATGGTCTCCGGATTTGTTCCTTCTATCTGTCCATGTGTGTGTCTAGATTGTGGATGCTTGTGGTGTGTGTGTGTGTGTGTGTGTGTGTGTGTGCACGTGCATATGTGTAGAAGTCAGAAGTCTCCCTCAGCGTCCTTCAGATGCTGTCTCCTATGGGTTTTGAGACTGGTCTCCTACTGGGACATGGTGTTTCCTGATTATGTTAAGCCATTGGCCAGAAAGCCCCAGGGAGTCATCTGTCTCCACTATCTCAGCACTGGGATCACAAGAGTACACCACCATCCTTGGTTTTCTATGGGGGTTCTGGGGCTCAAACTCATGTCTTCATGCCATGGCAAGAACTTTACTAAATGAGTCACACTCAAAGTCCCCTGGTTTCTTTTCTTTTCTTTTAAGAGTTCCTGAGTATCATGAAGGCTGAAGTCCACACAGTCCCCATCCCAGGAAAGATGGACAGGACTCAGAGCCTGCTGTGCCCATCAGCTGTGGTCAGGCAGCTCTGCAGGGGCCCTCCGGAAGGGTTCACTGAGCAAATTCATGCTAGCAAAAGTCGTGCATGTAAACCAGAGCCCCTACCCCTGGCCATCAGCAGTGGGCGCACAGGTCTTTGTTCTCTGTGAAAATCTCCCGTGGGCCCACCCCTCTGCTGAGAATTGCAAGCGTGCTCTGCTTTCAGCCCTGGAGTGTGCACCATTGCTCCTTTAATGTCTGGCAGAGCATGAATTGTAAACATGTCCTCAGACGTGAAGGCTGTTTGGATACTGGGGCTAGAGAACTGGCCCTGAAGAAAAAGGAGTTGGGCTAAAAAAATGAGCTGCTGAATAATTTAGCCTGAATTGGAAAGTCAATACCTTAAGCGAGGCGTGGCGAAACTTGAGAACTTGAGGTAAACACTGTGAAGATGTAATTTTTGAGAGAATGTTATCAAAAAGAATAGCTCTTTGGAAGGAGGGAGAAAGATGGCTGAGGGTGACCTGGGCCTGACTAAGGGTAGGGAGGGCATGGACACAACAGGAGAAGCAGAACAGAAGTTGCATCTGAATGAGAGAAGTCCCAGGAAGGTGCAGGAACACCAATAGGTCCTGGGAAGGATAGAGGATGCAGGCCTGCATGGAGAATTTGATGAAGGGTGGTGTGTATGAAGGGAATCCCACCGGATAAAACTGTTAAGATGGAACCAGACAGAAGCCGAGAGGCCTGTGGTAGCTGCAGAATGAAGGGTACTATGTAGAAGAATGGCAGGCAGTCTGCCGAGGTGGAACATGGTAGCCTACACAGACTTGCTGCTTGGGTCTTGACATGCAGGCTCTGACCCATCATGAATGATTGGGCATGAACTTGATCAGCTATGGTCCAGACTCTGTGCTGAACACAGAATGAGGCCATACAGGTCTTATGTATCAAAACAGACTGGTCACATGACATGCTAGGTGCTACATAGTCTTAGTCACAGTGATGAGGTGGATAAAATAGACACCTCCATTTTACAGATAAAGTCATCAAGGCTCAGAGAGGCCAAGTAACTTGTTCGAGGAAACCCAGCGTGCAGATATGGGAGCTACTATTCTGCCCTGTCCCATTGCTGTTATGATTTGGGTTTAAATGAGGAAGTGCATGGTCCACCATGGTCCAGTGGGGATGCAACTGTGTGTTCAGGGACCGGGGGGGGGGTTCAAGATTTTATTTTATTTTTATTTTTATATACATATATCTGTGTGCACACATGTGTGCATGTGTCAGTGGAGACCAGAAGAGGGATTTAGATTCCTTGGCTGGAGTTCCAGGCATCTGTGAGCCTAAAACCCTGGTCCTCATGACTGAGCAGTGGGTGCTCTTAACCACACTTAGCCCCCTCTCTAGTCCCCTATGAAGGCTACACACTAAAGTGACAGATTGAGTGGAATTGACAGATACAGTGCAGTAGGGGACAGGGGCCTGAACAAGGGCCTGGGGATGCTGAGGGGGCAGTGGAAGGGCTGCACCAGGCAGGGCTCTGGAGGTTGGACTTCACACCGAGGGAGGGGTGGTGGGAAGCTGCTGGACATAACTAGGAGGGTTAGGATAGAGGATACAGGAGTCAGTTCTGCATCTTAAACAGATCAGCCTGGATGCTCTGCAGAAAGTGATAGGAAGGGCAAGCCTCCGGGGCACAGAGACACCGGAAGGCAGAACACAAGGGAACCAATAAACGTGTCAGGCCCTCAAACCCTTCATCCAAAGGAGACTCTCCCAGCCTCATGCTCAGATTTTTTTTTTCTTCTTTGTTCTCATTTATAACCAACTGTAGTAATTCAGTTGTTTGTTTGCCCAATTTATGGGAAATTAAGAATAACGATTTAGCAACAAATCTGAAAGTATATCAGGTATTGAGGGAAAACGAGCCACGGCAGAAAGTGACAGCTTGATTGTGAGGAAATGTCTGTAGAAAAAAAAAAACATGCTGAAAATGTGGAGCTGTCGAGTGGAAAGGCCAATGCCTGCGCCCGTGACACTGTCCCACGCAGTGCTCACCTTTATCCTTATTGCTGTGACCAATGCACCTTCAAGAGTAAGCCGAGGAAGGATTGTTCCACTTCTGATGGCAGTTTGTGGGTACAGTTCGTACAGACGTGCTGGCTGGCAGGAGGAGGAGGCAGCTGATGGACTGCATTCCCTCTGCAGCCAGGAAGCAGAGGGGAACCCCCTCCCCCGGGGTTGCTTGGCTCTCTTGTTTCTTTTTGTTTAGTCCTGGACCAACTTGATTCCTCTTGTCTACCCAGAGCTGTTGGATGGAGGGCACATGCCAAGATGGCTACAAAGCCTGGAGTCTGGTCTTCACCTTCTGGGCTTTGAGGCCAGCTTGTATCTCTTTCTGTGTGGGAGTAATTATAGTAGGCATAGTGGTTGGAGCTTGGTTGATGCTTCCAGTCTGTCGTGTCATAATTGAGCTAAGGTAGAGAGAACACCATAGCAAAGGCCTCCTGCAGAAGTTGGGTGGGAATTATAAAGCCCTGTCCTCTAAGCAGAATGAGCCCCCCTCATAAGACCACCCCTGCCTGATTCCCAAAGGTCCTCCTAGCTGGGCTTGTTGACTGTTGACAATCCCATGTAGACAGAGGGTGTGGAGGCAGAGTGCTTTTGGACCCTAACCTGAGTATCCAGTCATTTTATTCCAGACCTGAATGTGATGCTACAGAAATTATATGTGACCTGGTAGCATATATGTGCTGGGGAGGACTAAGGGAAGGGGCTCAAGAAGTAGAGCTGTGGGGATACCACTATCCATACTGGGTGCTGACTTTCTGATATGGCTGTAAAATGACTAAGACCACATTGTCTTGATTTTACCCTGACTCCATTTCATGTCTGCTCTGGTGCCTTTCATCCCTGAACAGTTATATTCTTCTTGGCAACACATCCAGGACTTTACATGACCCTGACCGTGGCCTAGATGTATAACCAAAATATCAGCTGGACGTATAAGCAAAACAAAGGCTACACAGTACTCCCTGCCCGACATGTACCTGAAAATGATGTCATTGTGGGTTTTGTGAGTTTTGCCTGTAAGTTGTACCCCTAAACTTCTGTGCCCAGAGTTCTTTGGGGCAAGAGCCTGCTCTAAGCTGCTGGTCTTAATAATGGCCTCTTACTTGGCTGTATGTGTACAGTGGCCTTGTAGCTTTCTAGACTGGATTATAACCGCTGCTTTTAAAGTCACTCGTGTTCCTACCCATACCTCATTACCCATGTTCTGTAATAATAAACTCTGGCTTCCCAGTGAGAGCTGTGATAGAATTGAACTTTGTGTCATTGAGACTTTACAAGGAAAGGTAGATATCACTTAGTCCTATTCTCTTCCCAAGCTGGGAGAAAGTTCTGGAAGCAAGAATGTTTCTCGGTCCACTGTGGTCTTTAGGAGTTTAGAAAAGTCCTGTGTGCTAGGGACTTTCCTCAAGGAAGCAGGGATGAGAAGATTGGTTATTTCTTGAAGTCATAGGGTTAATAAACTTGAATGTGTCTCAGGCTCCTCCCCTGAATTCCTCATTCTTTAAGTGGCTGCAGCCTGACATGGGAGGCTCCCTGCCCTGTGAGCTTAGGGACTCACATCTTGGACTGAAGACCTCAGCTCCTATGTTCACAGACACTCATGCACCATGGGCCATCACTGAGCCAAGATGCCTGACCCTTCATGGCTGGTGGGTCTGCATGCCAGCCCTACACCATATCTGTTTACTCCAGCCGTTTCACTCCAGTGGATACGGGGCTGAAGGGGGAGGCAGTCAAAAGACTTCTATTTCAGGCACTATGTGCTTTATAAATTGTAGTTATTGTCAGTAAAATAAATAGACAATAAAAACAAAACATTTGTATTATTTGCTGATGATCCAGAAGGCTGAGGCAGAAAAAAAATCTGAAAGATAGGAAGGCACTTGGGCCTGAACCCTGTGAGGGGTCAGTTTGTTTTTTTGAGACAGGGTTTCTCTACATAGCCCTGGATGTCCTAGAACTCACTTTATAGACCAGGCTGGCCTTGAACTCAGAAATCCACCTGCCTCTGCCTCTGCCTCCCAAGTGCTGGGATTAAAGGCGTGCGCCACCACTGCCTGGCCCTGTGAGGGGTTAGGTCCACTTGCAGACCCTCTAACTTCTTACATTACCTGCCTCTACTGACTTACCGAGGCCCCCGAGGTTCCATGTGAGGGGTCAGTTAGGGAAAGAGTGTTTGGTAGGAAGTGAGTGCTGTATCCATTGGAGACCTGGGATGTCACTGGAATAGAGACAGGGAGCTTCCCGCTGAACTTTGGAGGACTTGAGTGTCAAGGATATTTTGGTAAGATAAGTCTAAATTTTCACTGTATTCAAATTAATTTGTAGTGTAAATTTTTTTTGCTTATTGATAATGCACCCAGAAATTTTGTTAAACTATCTTATGAAATACAATAAACTGGCACTTGGTTTTCTACACACATGATCATATCATGAGACTAATAGTTTGATTTTTACGAATTTTAAGTATTTGGGGGAAGATTAATATCCAAATTGATTTAGGAAAAGGAAGTGAAAAATTCTAGCTTCAATTCCCACAGGATTCTTCTGATACACAGGGTCTGTTGTTCTTTTATACTAACAGATGACTAATAGTTAAAGTAAAAACATTATTCATTAATTTATTAGTTATTTATGCAGCGCTGTGATAGGTGCTGATGTTATTGTTTTGAACAAAAGTCAGGTTTATCGATGTTTCCCAGGAGCCCATGGGCAAAATGGTTATCAATTCATAGTCTAGATGAGAGACAAAGGGAGAATCTTGGTAGCAGACAAGGTGAAAGGTGGACTTTTTTTGTCACATGTAATTGGTAGTAGACACAGCCAACATGACTCGGTCATAGTGTCTGAGAATCAAAGGAGAGGGGGCTGTCAAGTTTTGCATGAACACTGGTCATTTGTTGAGTTCGAGAACACTGAAGGACCAGGTTAGGAGGTAAGTGGGGAGAAGGGCAACTCATGAGCTTGTTTTAGCGTTTGGATTCTGGATGCTCTTGTGCTGTGTCAGGTGGGTGCTGGGAGTGTAGCTTGCAGCCTGGAGAGAGACCTGGCGGAGCTCATGTGCATATAGTTAGCAGTAGGTGACAGTTTGTGTGACTGGAATGGACAAGGACTGGAGAGAGACTTAGACTGACTCTTGGGAACAGCAACGCTTAGTGACTAGAGGAGGGTAACAGCAGGGAAGCAGGAGGTCACGGAGGTCTTAGTAGTGAGAATGAGATGGTGGGACACGACGGGATGATAGCAGTGTTCAAGGTAGGGGAAAAGATGAAGAAGATAGAAATGTCATTAGACCTAACTACATCCAGATAATTGGCAACATTGTTTAGAGCTGAAGAGAGAGCAGGCAGTGAAATATTTATGATAACATATTGAAAAACAAACAAATCTGCGTGTTTGGGTTTTAAAGTACAATCTGATAGCAGGAAAATCGGTGAGATGGGAGTTAGCTTTTCTAATGCACACATGTTCAACATGGCGGGCCTCCTTCTTCCGTAGCTGTGGAGACCTTTCGAGATATCAGGTTGGGTGACAAGGACTCCTATCTGTTCAACTACTTGAGGGCAGAATATAACTGTATTCTGAAGCGGGTCAGGCCCCTCATGACATTTACAAGTGAAGTCTGTGGACATTGGGTGAGTCTTCTGGCCTCTATGAGTTTGGACTCTCTGACAGGACTTTGATTGAAGTGTTCCCTATGAATCTGTCCTGCCTCGTCCAAGAATCCATAGGCACCTGGTGAGGCGATGTTAGCTGGGCTTGCTCTTCTGAGCAGTCTGTGCTCTTGTGCATCTGTCGTTTTGTCTTGGAACCAGAATTAGACAAATCCTTTGATGACATATTCCACATCTCTGGAGGAGGGGATCTCAGCGTGCTGCAAACCCAAGCTGCCCCAAGCTCTGGGCTCTAGCTCTGTCAGAAGCAGATTGCAGACTTACCTCCCAGCTGCTACTTGCCACTTGCAATTTGGGCTTTCCACCGAAATCACTCTGTTCCCGAGCAAGCCAGTCACCTCGCTGTTGAGAGAAGTTGGTGGGACTGTTGAATATTTTATTCGCCATCTGGCAGACAATACAACCCGGAGCATGCCTATGGGCGGATGGTGTCCCAGGCTGCTGTGTACCAGTATGGAAAAGGCCACTGCTCCTCATGTCTGGCAGGCACCTACGATTCCTCACAGGGGACTCCCACTATTTCTGAGGCTGAGAATGAGGGATCAGGGTAGAGTAAAGCTGAAGGGGCCTCCTGACTTTATGCCTGGGCATCCAGGTAGCCACCAGGTATTTTCTAATGGAGAATTTCATGGCTTAGCTATGACCCTTCCTGCGTTCCTACGCTCCATTCCAGGCTGTTCCAGGGCACTTGCTCTTGCTCTGAGGCCTCTGGTTCTATCTGTGTAGAGGGACTCTAGAAATGTCATGTCCAACCAGACTGTTACTTTCAAAACGTGTGTGTGTGTGTGTGTGTGTGTGTGTGTGTGTGTGTGTGTGTGAGAGAGAGAGAGAGAGAGAGAGAGAGAGAGAGAGAGAGAGAGAGAGAGAGAGAGAGCACACTTTGCTCTTCCTCGTTCAGGAGGCAATGTTCAAGTAGGGCTTAGGCACTTTCCCATTTCCAGTTTTCTTTCCCAAAGCAATACTTCCAGTGTCTGTCACTTGTAAGTCTAATTATTGATCTCTCCATGGAAGATGGTTATCCATAAACTATCACTGCAGTAGAAGGTACTCTAGGCTCAAAGTCAGAGGCCTCTACCATGTTTATTCTTTTAATGCTTGACATTTAATACAGTCCTCTTAACCACAAAGTGGCAACCTCGATGCCTGGGCAGAAGGTCATCAAGTTGCTATAAAGGTCAAGAGGAGACTCATGTGGTCAGGACCTTGCCAGCTTCCCTGCCTGCAGGTCTGGGTGGCCTAATGAGACACAGCCAGACCTTGTAGATCAACCTGACTCATTTTTACTTATAGAAATAGCATAGAAAAATGTCTATGCATCCCTTCACAGAATAAAACATTTGGAAGTATACATTTAGTTCCTGGGTTGCATGTGTATGTTATATAATATGTATAATTATGGACTGAGAGTGAATTATCATCATTTATTATTAAGTAAAAAATGCTGAGCACGATCTGAACTAGCATGTGTTGAATACTTAGCACAGCTGAGCGCCAAGTCTTACACATTTTCCTTTACATCATCTTCAAACAATCCCATCAGTGGAGATGACACCTTCCAGGTGAGGGGGTAGGGATATGAGACATAAATCACCCACAAACATTCCCATAGCTAGGGTGTGGCAGGAGCAGAACTCAAAACCAGGCCTGTGGCTTTCATGGATATGAACACTGTGAAGATACCACATTGATCAACATCACTGTGAGACTGTTCTCATGTGTGGGATGGAGAGATGGCTCGGTGGCTAAGAGCACTTGCTGCTATTGCAGGGGACCTTGGTTCAGTTTCCAGCACAGATGTCAGACAGCTCACAACCCTTATACCTCTAGCATCAGGGGATCTTACTCCCTGTCTGGTTCCCATGAATACCTGCATACATCACGTACACACATATGTGCATGCACACACACACACACACACACACACACACACACACACACACACACACACAGAGAGAGAGAGAGAGAGAGAGAGAGAGAGAGAGAGAATAAACGGATGAACTGAGTAAGTGCTTGGTAGACATCCCTACTACTGAATTACATCTTTTAACAGTAGCCTCACTTCCTGTCAGGGTTCAGGCTGGCCCTGAACTTATTCTGTGGTCCAGGCAAGCCTTGGCTCCTGCTTCAGCCTTTGAAGGAGCTGGGATTTCAAGCTTTCATCAGCAGGCCCAGAGACCCTTCTCCAGGATAGCCGTGGATTCCATCTCTCTCGTTCGGCTTCTTGGAGGATGTATCTGAAGCATCTGGAGGCAGCATTTACATGCAGATTCTGACTGGTAAATGGGAGATGGAGCTAATATTCTGCATTGCTTGCCAGTGTTGTGACTGACCGATGGACCACACTCTGAGTGCAAGGTCAAAGGATCATGAGCATCATCAACAATACATTCCAAAAAGACATTCTGGTTGTATGCTCATTGGCGTATTTGAGTACTTATTTCCCACATGTTCTTGTTAATACTTAAAATATTACATATTTAAGTCAATCTGATAGGGGAACTATGGCAGCCATATCTGGAAAAATGTTTCTAATTCTTATCCAGCTTAATCATCCTCTGGTTAGTTCTTGGCTGGTTCTGATCTCTCTTCCACTGTTTGCTCATGTTCTTCGTCCATTTTCCCCATTGGATAGTTTTATCCTCTGTTGGATTGGCTTATATGTGTTCTTTTGGCTAGTGCTACTTTGTTCTAAGAGCCCACATTTCCTTGAGGGAGGAGGAGCCTGTCTAGCAGAGCTGTCTAGTGGTAAAATCACGGGATCAGGATGCAGTTGATGTCTCCATTATCCGTTTGCATCTCTCTTTCATACTAAGACATCAGCTAGGAGCCTATCCTACTGTAAGGCAGCTGCTTCTTCACTGGTCCACTCCATTAAGGGAATGTGGTCTATGAGTCTCTCTGAGTACCTGTGCGCAGAGGCTACTGTCACATGACCCGAAGTGGATTACTAAGCGACAGATGTGAGGCAGACGGACCTAGTTGCAGGGTTCCTGCAGAATCTGCACTTGAGTACATTGAGGAGTTTAGTTACACCAGCTCTGTTGGGAAGGTGATGGTGGAGGGAAGAAAGGGTCCTTTGTGTGTAACTTCTGGACCCTCTGTTCTCAGAGGAAAGCTGCCTCTAAGAGATTGTCATTTTTTCCTCTCATTTATCTTCCAGACATTTGGATACTCAGAGAGAGTAGTAACAATCAATACTTAGATAATGCCATCAGTGCCCCTCATACAAATTAAAGTTTCATAATATCTCCATGATGTAGGTAACGTTACTATTATCCCATTTGCAGATGGAAGGACTTGAGGCACCAAGTAGTTAGTTAGCTTGCCCAAGACTCCACAGCTAGTAAATGAGAGCATTTGCCTGGCTCCCTAGTCCAAATCTTAACCCTGGCACAAGGGAGGCACCAAATAAACCTTTCTCAGCAGAATGCTTTTTCTGTCAATTACATTTTTGGGCTGTGGCTTCCTAACATCAAATCTTGGGCGTCTACGACTTTTGTTTCTGAATGGATTATCCACTTTTGCTTTGCAACCCACCAGTCTCCATTCCCTTGAGTGCCTGCCACCCTACTTCCCATAATGCCAGACCAAGACTAAAGCCTTCCACTACCAGGGTTTATTTTTCCTGTTAAGCCCCCAAGTTCTCTTGGCACTTCTGGCCCCATGGCTTTACACAGTGCTGCCATCTGGTGGACACATGTGGCCACTGTCAGTTCTCTCTGAGGAGTCTATTCCTGCCGAGAATGTAAGGGATTGATGGCCAAACGAAGATTCACTTTTCTTAATGGTGATACCAAAGACACTTTGAAGAAGGCTTAGCATTGATGGCATAGCGGTGTCTCTGGACATGAGGATAAGAACCTCTATAAAAGGTGAGTCATAGCAGGAAGTGTCTTTAATCCTACTACAGAGGCAGAGGCAGGTGGGTCTTTATAGGATCAAGTCCAGACTTGTCTACTTGTTTACATAGAGAGTTCTAGCTTAGTCGGAGCTACATAGTGAGAGTCTGTCTCAGAAAACAAAATACCCCTCCCTTCCCCACCAAAGACTGCTCTCAAGTCACATCAAGGGGACAGTAGCTTCTTCAGTGTACAACATTCAGTTTATACAGGACAAAGCCACCAGGACTTTCAGTCCTCATGTCACCTCTCGTGGTAGGAGTGGAAGGAGACAGTAGCTTCAGATTCTCAGAATAAGTTTCAAGGACCACTTGGCATCAGTTGGCTCACATCGACTATCTGAGGAATTTTTCAGTTCTGATGCACATCAAGGGGCCTGATAGTGAAGCTCCCGGCAGGACTTATTAAATGGCAAAGTGGGAAGACGCTTGGGGTTAGACGAGTGACATAAGTGGAAAGTCGAGAACCTCCTTGGACTGAACAGCTCTCCATGCTTAGAAAAGAGGCCCCCGATGAGACTGAAGCCTACACCGCAGCCATAGGTCTAGAGCAAACTGGGCAAGTGTCCCAGGCAACTGGTCATTTAGACAAAATGTCAGGAACTTGCTGAGTTCCTGTTGAGTTGAATACAATTGAACTGAGGGCCAAAGATAAGAATCTATGTTCAAGAACCATTTATAAAGGGAGCTTGCAGAGATACTGGGGCCTTTGACCTTGTAATTCTGCAGAGGGTGGTGAGTAAATGCCTACACAAACCCCTCCCATGCCCCTGTTTCTAACCAAGGTTTTGGGGATCTTGAGTTGGAATCTGAGGGTATGTGGGGCAATCAGGCCCAGCAGCATTCCTTCTATCAGCCCCTGTGGCTGAATTGCTGATGGTAAAGAAAGACATTCAAGCAGAAAGCCAATGAGGTGGAACCAAGCCAGCTAGAGGACAAGCTCCTTCTTGCTGCCCACAGCCTTAGACTCTGTAGCTTCCAGTAGGGGAGAAGAGCTGAGAGTGGTCAATAGAAAAATCAAGGTTTGCTGAGCAGCCAGGTGGTGTTCTTGGACCCGGGAAGGGAGGAACTGCATCCTGGAATGATAACCACAGGAGCCTGGGCACCCACTGTGTGTCCTGTCCTAAGCCCTTTTGGTATATCCTCTCATTTAATACTTATAAGCAGGAAGGTATTGTTGATATTTGATAGATGGGGGAAATGTCTCTTATGGTGTTCTGACCCTTGCTCAAGCTCATGTAACTAACACATACAGGAGCATCAAACCCAGGAGCCTCTCTCTCTCTCTCTCTCTCTCTGTGTGTGTGTGTGTGTGTGTGTGTGTTTCTACATCCTCTCTCCAGAAAGGCTCTGTCGACCACTTGATAGCCATGAACACTGAATGTGTGGGAATTATACAAGTCATGGAGAATTGCATCCTCTTGTCCCAATACTGCGTATAAGGCTTCCTTAGACGTGGGGTGTAGTGATATCCATAAGCAGTAACGGCTCCCAGAGCATGAATTCGTCCAGGGAGCTGCATAGTGCATAGATGTGACCAACGATTGCAGAGACACCCTCACTATTCACTATGCCTCTCCTAGAGATTTCCGGAAGGCATTTGGTGACACCCGGGAGACCAACAGAGAGAGGCAGAGTAAAGGCTCAAGAAGCATAAGGTGTGGACATTATGAGGCCTAGCCACTTGTATGGTTTGAGTCTCCATTATCAAAAAGGAGATGGAGGCGAGGAGTCCGTTTTTTCAGGTGGAAAAGCAGAATGCCCTCAGTTGGGGAAGGTGAGGGTATAGGAGCATCTTGGTCCCCAAAGCTTGGGCTTCTTAGCGGGAGCGCGAGCGGGGAATTACTCTAGAGGTGGAATCTGCCGGCCTGGGCGGGGACTGGAGGTTCCTGATCTGCAGGCCCTAGGGTGGCCCGAGGGCGCGGGAGACTCAGCTGTGTCCGGACCGGAGCCTGCTGCCAGCAGGTGGGGCGCGGGGCGGGGCTCCGCCCCCTGGCCCCTCCTCGTTGGTCCGCAGCCGCCCAGTCCCGACCCTTTTCCAGAGCCAGAGCGCGATTGGTGGCGGCGCTTGTCGCTCGGAGGGGGCCGGGCCGCTCTGCTTCGCTCCTCTGGTCGCAGCCACAGCCGCGGTTCTCCTGAGCGGCGAGCGGAGGGCTGGTGGCATCTCCCAGGCAGCCAGCACTGGAGATGGAAAGCAACGCGGCTGGGCCCTGGCAGTGACAAAGTTTCCCAGCCCTGCAGGTCTCGTCTCGCCACTGCCGGCCACCCGTGACCGCCTAGGGAAAAGCTCGGGGATTTTGAATTTGCGGGGGAAAAGCCCAAAACAAAAATCTAGACCCACCTCGTTTTCTTTGTGGAGCTCTTTCTCAGGGTGGCCAGCGGCCGGAGCTGCAAAGTTGTGCGCCGCAGCTCACACTGCCAGGAGACCCGCCTTTGGAGAGACTTAGGTGCTGGCGCACCCAGAGACCCCAGACGTGCCAAGGGGGTTGAGCGCGGGGGAGTTTGGGGTGTACAGCGAGGAGGGGCCCCGGGTGCTCTATATGGAGGAAGGACCCCAGAATGGTGTGTACCAGGAAGACCAAAACTTTGGTGTCCACTTGCGTGATCCTAAGCGGCATGACCAACATCATATGCCTGCTGTACGTGGGCTGGGTCACCAACTACATCGCCAGCGTGTATGTGCGGGGGCAGGAGCCAGTGCCCGACAAGAAGCTGGAGGAAGATAAAGGGGACACCCTGAAAATTATCGAGCGGCTGGACCACTTGGAGAATGTCATCAAACAGCATATCCAAGGTACAGGCGTCCTGAGAAACTTGAGCCAGGCGCGAGGCCCGGGAGTGCCCAGTGTGTTCTGCTTGTGGGATGCGCTGGGGCCAATGCGTAGGAGACCAGCGATTGCAGGGAGGGCTATAGGTTGGCAGCTACGTGGTTGGAGGGATTGCAAGGACTGGTGTCCTGGATCTTTTGTGTCTGCCGCCCTGTGAGTCTTCCCTGTGTACGCGTGTGCACAGGTGGTGTGTGTGTGTGTGTGTGTGTGTGTGTGTGTGTGTGTGTGTGTGTGTCTGTGTGTGTGTGTGTGTAGCTTGCTGTCAGTATGGGGACGCGATGTGCACGTGTCCAAACGTGCGTATGATTCCAGGGTGCTCCTTTCCAGGATCGCAGGATCTCACACTAGTCCGGGAGTGTGTCTGACTGGATGTTTGTGCTTCCAAGAGAGAATGTGAGGGCAAAAGAGCTTATTTGCCGGGCTTGTAAGGGACAAGAGAAATGCCTTGTATGACTCTAACTGTGGGTTTTAAGGAGCAGCAAGCTTCAAGACAAATGCGGAGTAGAAAATTACATCGGCCCAGTATTGGCTCCAGCCTCAGTCAGTCTCAGTAGGACTGGGACTGCAGGGGGCATCTTAAGTAGAAAACTGTCCCCACCTAGAGCACACCTGCCTATCCAGGATCCTCCCCTAAGGAGCAGGTGTCAAACCCAAGAAGCAGCTTAGTCCACTGTGGTGGTGTTTCTTCTGTTTCGGATGGAGAAAACCCACGCTGGGCTGCGGCTTTACTTCAGAGCCTTCCGGGTTCTAGCAAGGCCAATCTGCCAGGACAGTTACCTCAGTTGCGGAAGCAGGAAGCAGCCACAGCAGAGCAGACAAACCCACAGGAGCTGGGTCTGAAATCCAAGGCTGCAGTGGGTGGGTGTCTCCAGACTGGGTCCAAAGAGACAGTAGGATATAGAGAAGTCTCCTGCTGTGACCCGGGCAGTGTGAGTATCAGAGGGAAGGGATGGAGCTCGGGGCTCCTAGAGTAAGGTGTGCTCACAGGTGATAGCAATCTGGATTCTCCCTGTCCACCCCAGGTGTCCCCTGCTTTCTTAGACAGGGAGGCTTCTGACCTATAGGGCCCAGCGAGTTTACCTGTAAACCTGGCAGGCCATCTGAGCTACAGGCTGCCTGCTCTGTTTACTCAGGACTACTCTGAATTGGTGTGCTTCCCACATGGCCAGATCGACTCCTTCCCTGGGGAGGTTCCGCTGAGGGCAGAAAGGTGACACAGACAAAGCAAGCACTTGACTTTGAGGGCCCCTAGAAGAGGGACCTTTGGAAGCTCTTACTTCAGACCCACCTCTGTCTCATCCCTGCATTGAGCCTGACAGACCAAACTGTGCCATAGTGCCTGTTGCTGCCATTCTTACTGGGTTTCTATCCCTGGGGTCAGACTCAACGTTAGTCAGCAAGAGAAGTGCACCCTTGATGTGATCTGGGAGATGGACTCAAGGCTGCACCTTGCTCAGACATCTCCAATGTACACACAGATTTTAAGAGATCTTCTGTCATGTATCCACTGTGTCTATGTGTTCAAAAGGATTCTCCCGTTCTTTTCTATCTAGTCAGGAAAGAAGCAAGCAAGGGACTGCTTCAGGAGTCATTTCGAGGATTTCATGAACTCAGGAGCTCAGCACTGAGCAGGCCCTCTCATGTTCAATGTGGGCCATGCCACATGACTTACAAGGCTCCACACAAAAACCATCGTGGAAGTTGGGGATAAAAGAGAACACTTGTAATTTTTCTACCAGGAAGACCTTAGCACTTCCGAATGCTGACCTGATCAACTGGAGGAGAGATGTTCTAAAAAAGAAAGAAAGAAGGAAGGACCCTCCTCAGACTGTGTTAGTCTAGTTGTACTTTGGACAGTAGGAAATTAATGAATTATGAGGACAGGGCCAAAGCCACTACCTGCAGAGGGTGAGGCAGTGACT
Source organism: Mus musculus (assembly GCF_000001635.26). Taxonomy (NCBI): domain Eukaryota; kingdom Metazoa; phylum Chordata; class Mammalia; order Rodentia; family Muridae; genus Mus; species Mus musculus. The sequence continues at coordinate 111,777,356 of NC_000073.6, read as the reverse complement.
TGGGAAAGGCTAGGCATGAAGCAGACAGATGGCAGAGGCTAGCTGGTTGCTTGTGCTTTAGTAGTGTTCTGATGAAGACAATGCCCTCCAGGGCTCCAGAACAGCCCCTGCACTTGGGTTTAGGGCTTAAATGTAAGAGACTTGTAAAGTCTGTGAGATCAGACCCTGCCCTTGAGGATGTGGGATGTTTCTGTAGATCTACTGTCTAAGTCTCTTGCATCGGGAGAGCCTTTTGAATAATCCATATTACATTGTGCAACTGAGGATGATAGGGCTGATAAGGAGAATAGCCAAGAACTGTGTGGCGCCTGTTAAGTGCCGTGCCCCACTCTCAGAACTTGGCGTAAGTTGACTTATCTTTAGTGCCTTGTGAGGTTGGTGGTTTTAACTCCATCCTACAGACGTGGACACAGATTTGGAGAGGTTGCTTGACCCCACTGGTCTAAGGTCACACTCTGCTACACCGTAGAACAGAGATTTAAACCCAGAGAGCTTCAGGGTCTCTGGTTTGTCTTGCTGTGAGACAAGATCTTACCGTAGCTGTGTAGGGTTGATTTTGAACTTGAGACCCTCTCACCTCCTCTGGCATTACAGATGGGTGCCACCACATCCAGGTTATTTTAAGTGTTTATTTTGGCTGTTAGTTCTGTAGGCTAGGAGGGGGTCAGTCTGTGTTCTTAAAGTGTATGATATACAGTCTGCTAAGAGGACCAGAGGCTCCCAGGGAAAGAGTGCCGTGTTGATATTAGTTGGCAGCTGTAGCATTGGCAGTATCCTAGTGAAAGGCATCTGAGGATGTTGGAGGGCTAGTGGGCTCAGAAGTGTTCCCACATGGAGATGCTTTCTACTGAGAGACTAGGGCCTATCTGGCTTTTGTTTGGTTTCCTGAGGAGGCAGAGGTCACATTCCCTTAGAGAATGTTTGATGACTCTATGGACGGTTTCTGGCAGGTGGAAGAGAGACAGTCGGGATGGATGAGTGACTGCCCTGCACTAATATCCAGCGCCCTAGTTAGTCATGAGTGTAAGCTTTGCCAGTTTCCAAAGGACAAGCTTAGCGCCTCTCCTCTTTGGAAGGAGAGCTGTCCAGGAAGTTGCAAATGTCACCGGGTGTTCGGCAGGATGTTCTGAGGACTTGCAATTACAAGAGGCTTTGGAGCAGTACTCTAGAGGGCTGTTCTCGCCATGACTGGAAAGTTGATTTTCCTCATAGGGACCACAGTGATATTTCATTTTAATTTGTTTTCTGATTGAATGATTTAATTAGATGGTGCGCGTGAGTCTCTTGGGAATGTAAATTGTATTTTTTGAACATTATTATTTTTTTCTTTTAAAACCAAGTAGATGTTAAATGGCAGGGTGGTTAGCTTCAGACTTTAAAATAAGTATCCTCTTGGATGGAACTCCAAGTAGTTCCTAGTACAAGCTCCAACTTAGGACCTTACACCTTGTTTGAGATAGACAAATGGAGTTAGAGGAAGTCAACGCATGAGAAACCTTGGAAAGAGAAATTCCTCTTTCTCCTTCTCTTCCCTTTTGTCCTTTTCTTTCAGAGACAGTGTCTCATATAGTCCAGGAGCTTCAGACGCACTACCTAGCAAAGAGGATCTTGAATTTCTTGTCTCCCTCTCTCCAGTGCTGGGATTACAGGTGTGTGCAACCATGCCCAGTTTATGTGGTGCTGGGGACAAATCCAGGCCTTGTCCATGCTAGGCAAGCACTCTGAGAACTGAGCCATCCCAGCTCTGGTCATGTTGGTTTTGTATGTCAAGTGCAAACAAAAATGGCTTTCTCCTTTTTTTTTTTTTTTTTGAATCTTTTTGAATGTGTTAAGGAAGTGCCGATGTTGAAGGGACAATTTAAGCATGCATGAAACTTCCCAGGATCTGTTTTACATGAACCTTCCATTTGGCTTTGCCCACTTGACTCTACATCTGAGGAGACTTCACTATTAGATTTACACTTTCTCCCCTTAGTCCTTTTAAAGGAAACTTTTCTTTTCTTTTGGCCTTTCTATGTAGTTTATTTTCAACCTTTATCTCTTGACAATCTGAGGTGCCTCTAGATGCTGCAGGAGCTGGGTGGAGTTCCTGGGGACTATGAGGCACCGAGACACTCCGGATCGGACCCACACTTGTTTTCTAAGGACCATAGAATTCCTACTGTCAGTGTGGCTGGAACTGCAAGTGAGTCACTGAGCTCAGCCATCGGAGGGAGAGGGAAGAACATTACATGCGCAGTAACTGCTTTAACTGTGGCTCAAGTGTGCAGCCATTAGTAACCTGTTGGTGTTGTCAGTCAAAAGGCTGTCCTTAGGGTGGGTCTGTCACTAGGTGTTTCTCTGTCTCTTGTGCATAGACCACTCCCATCCCCGCATCATTTCATCCTGTTAATAAAGTCATATTTCTCCCATTTTCTGTCAGATCCACCGGGGACTGAAAGATACTTGCAAGCAATCTCAATGTCGTTGCCTGAAATTTTTATGATTCTTGTCTGATCTTTTGGAATGATGGTGCTGGCCTGTAATTTAACTATGGAAGTGACTGCCTTATCTCAAGTCTTCCCAAAGCATTGACATTATTTTTTTTTTCTAGAGACCACCACTTTCTTCTCTTTTAGCAGTCAGCTTTCATATGGGTTTCCGTAGCATGTAATTAAATCAAGCAGTTACGGCAACAAGTCCCTGTAGTATAGCCATGCTTGGGAACAGAGCCAGCACATAGGAAAAAACAAAAAACAAAAACCCTGCAACTCCACCATTAATGGGAGGTGCATCCTAGAGGAGAGGAGCCCACACAGAGACAAGAGCATCATGGGAATGTTTCCTAGGGGAAATGGGAAGCATGCAGATTTACTGAGTGGAGGAAAATTAAGAACATTTCCTCAAATACTTTAAATGACTGCATAGTATTCCATCACCAGCATACTATTTTCCATTTGACTTTCCCCAATGGTACACGCTGGGGCAGTGGATACACTAGGGGGTAAAAAAATGAATGTCTTTGCCTCACCTACTTCCCCCTTTGAATTATTCTCAAAAATGTAGTCGCAGAAGTAAGATTGCTAGTGACTCAAGAGTCTGAACATTTTTTATGAAATATTATTTTTCAAAAGGAAAGCCTTTTCACCCAGCCTCTGACAATGCAGTATTGTGTCGGGGTCATGGAGGGCTGGCATTTGGTGTTATCATTCAGCATTTTCTGGGCAAATGGAATTACTGTCAAGACAGTCGAGTCTTTTGATTTGTGTTGCTGTGCTTATGGTAGAACTTAATACCCTCCCTGGGTGTGTTTTTTTCTTGTGAGAATCATTTTTCTCTCAGCATCTCAGGGTTAGTGATTTGTGTATTTTACATAATTTATAGATATATTAGTGAATTAGTAAAGATAAGCATGGTATATTATACATGTTATACACATATTTATTTGTAGAGTGATGTATGTGTTGTGCATGTGTGTGTGCAGACATGCTCACCTGTGTATGTGAGCTGAAGCCAGAGGGTGACATAGAGTCTTCTAAATTGCTCACTACATGTTCTGACAGGGTCTCTCACTGATCCTAGAGTTTGCTGTTTTATTGAGATGGAATGGCCAGTGAGCCTCCAGCATCGGGGTAATATATGATAAATGGTATATATGATATGCATACATGTATATATGTATCTATCCCTCCACCATCTCCAACCTTTATGTGATACTGCAATGTGAACTCAGGTCCTTATTTTACCCAGCCTCTAATGTTTGATTTAAATAGTTAAATAGATACCATACATAGGTTAGAGGCTTTCTAACTGTGTCTCCAGGAGTTCCAGACTTCCAGAAGGTCTAATTTGGGGCCTTAGTAATAGGAGCAAGTCAAGTGTTATTGCCAGTCCCTGGTACCCTTAATACTCTCAGTACTCCCCAGTACCCTAATACCTCCAATACTCACAGTACATGCCAATATTCCCAAACCTCCAATAACCCCCAGTACCCACCAATGCCCCCCAGAACTCCCCAATACCACCAACACTACCAATACCCCAATACCCCTAGTTGCCCACCTCCCACCATTCCCACAACATGTTCTCTTTCCAGTGTGTATGTAGTGTTTGGTAAATTACTTCAGTTCTTAAGAAGTTTCACGTCTTAAAGAGGTGGTTGGAAGCCACGTGGGAGAGAAGGAAAGGTCGGAAAGCTGCGTTTCTGTGAAGGATGATGGCGGCAGCCTGAAGTATTTGAGAGAATAAGCGAGTCCAGAGTGAGAGTGGACTGTCTCACACTGTCTATCTGTCCTTCTGAATGCCACGCTGATGTAGTTTCACCATGTGACTCATTTCTAAATCCACTATCTTCCTCCTAGACTCAGCCCCATAGCAGCTGTGGGAGGTTTGGTCATTGCGCTGTGTGTTCTCAAGCTTAATCAGGCAAATGGTGTGCATATTTGTGTGTCTCTGTTCCCCAGTATCAGATTGTTGACATGGCTTCCAGAGAACCAGGAGATGCCCTATGTGAGAATGTTTGTCTGCCCCCTGTAGCTTCCAACTGTCCCCCTCTGCTCCTTAACTGGAAGGGTTTGTTCCCAGGGGAGCATGATGTCCTCATTAGGAGGGAAAGGTGTTGTCTAAGCAGCAATGCTTTAATAACAGGCACCGGGGCCTTGAGAGTGTCAACAGCAGGGCTCAGGGTTGAGTCCTACTGCTTTGTTAATAGTCTTGGAGCACATCTTATGGAACAGAAGGACCCTGCCAAAGCACACAGCTTCTCCCTGTGACCAAGGACTTTCCTCTTTAGCCAGAAGTGTATATAGGCTGCAAAATAAATGAATTCCACATTCTTTCTTGCTCACTTGACATAAATTGCTATTTGCCCTTGATAAGCAGTTGGTGGTGAATCTTAAGGAGAATTTAGAATCAAAAGCCAGCCCCAGTCCAGCTTGTGAGGGCTTTGAAGGTCAGCGCCAGCCACAGAGGTTAGCTTAGATTTTCTAGATATGTTTGTAAGATTCTAAGCCACACACACAGGTTCTAGGAGCACCTCCTTTGCTGTTCCGTAGGACACTGACCTCACTTGTCTGGGAAGCTGGAGGTGCTGTTATGTGGCTGGAGGCCTGAGGGTCTCTGGGTTTCTTGCCCCATTTTCTTTGCTTTGGTTTTACCCAGAGGACAGACCTGCTTTCCTCTGGACAAGCACACAGAAGGGATATCACTTGAATGCTTTGGGGAGATATCTTTACTGAGTATGGGGGATGAATGGCGCCAGAGAGCAGCAGGTGGGCTGCGGGGAGAGATGGGATACGCATGAAGCTAGAGGGCAGATTTCCATGGGTGCCTCTATCTATGGGCTTGCACAGGCTGCCGTGTGCACATGGAGGTCAGAGAACAGTTTCTTGGAACTACTTCTCTCCTCCCACTGTGTGGAGCCTGGAGATTGAACTCAGCTTGTCAGGTTTTTCAGCAAGTGCCTTTATCCATTGAACCATCTTGCTGGCCTTAAATGCCTATACACGTCAGAGATACTGACAGATAGAAGCAGAAGCAGAACACTGGGGCTGCAGGTGGCTGTCATATTCCATGAGTGGCAGGCCTTCTTTCTGTGCTAATCTCCAATTTGGCAGGGACTTGACTCTTCCAAAGCACATACAATGGTTGTCTTCTCAGACCTCACTTTGCCTTTGGGTCATATGCAACTGCATCTTGCACTGCCAGGCCGCACAGAAGGATTCTCCACATTCTTATCTCCTTGCATGCATGCCTTCACATGCACGGTGCTTACCCCAGGGCAGGGCCAGGATTAGGCACGTTCTGACAGTGCCTTCATGGTCATCCCACCCTTTTCTTTCCCACTCAGTGAAGCACATTAGTATGCCGGGGAGTGTGTTAACCTTGAAATCTCTCTAATTTGTGGAGTTAAAGTTAATCATTCCTAAGCTTTGCTACTTAAGTTATTGTTAATAGCAAATCGCCTCACAACTGTTCCCAAGTCAGGTATGTCGTAGCAATGACTGTGAGCAGCAACTGTTCTGGAACCTTCTCTGTGGGACTGTGCACTCTTTATGGACTCTGCGGCGTACAGCCAACTGGAACTTTTGGTGGAAGGTGTCCTGGCCACATGTGTTTTTGTGGCTTTTCTGGAGACACAGTTATGGCTAAAGATATGGCGGTAGCAGGCTCGCTGCAGTGTGTGTGCAGCTCGGAGATGGCTCCTTTCATTGCCCGATGCTTGGCTTCAGTTTGGTGAGTTTGGTTCTGGACGATGAAGCTGTCTTTAATGATGCAAGTGAAAAAAACGAGATGACCTAATGTCAGTGAGATATTGAGAGCATTGCTGTGAAGTGACACAGTGAAGTGACACAGAGTCTAGAAGGCAAAGTTAACTGTACCACATTTTATTACCACTGTCCTTCAAAAGCTCCCAAAAGCATGGGGTAGAGAATGTCCAGAGAACCATAACGACAATGGAAAACAATACTGGGAGAGGTTGATACAAACTCTTTCGTGAATGCCCCCATTCTACCAGTGGCTGCTCAGACAAAGCATGTGGAGGGCTGCTCCTTAAGCATCATGAGTGCTTGATTGGGTTTTGACACCTCACTTGTCTAAAAATCTCTGTCCTCAAGAGAGTTCAAGTTAAAAGCCATTGAGATTCCAGAGGCATGGAAAAGTATTTCAGAGACCTTGGCCAAAACAGGGCTTGAAAATTGGGGCAATTCACATCATGCCGATAATATCTGGGGGTTTTGGAGAACAGGACACAGACTGTTTGGGCCAATGAATCACAGTGAGAAAGCTAAAGAGCTAAAGAAAGATTTTTGTGCATGTGAGTGTATGTATACATGTGCATACCTCTGTGTTTGTGTGTGTGTGCACGTGTGCGTGCACGTGTGCGTGCATGTGTGCATGCACCTCTCTCTCTCCCTCTCTCTCCCTTTCCGTCTCCCTCTCCCCCCCTCTCTCTGGTGTGTGTGTGCACGTGTGCACGTGTGCATGTGTGTGTGCGAGCGCACATGGGGAGGCCAGAGGACAATCTCATATGTCATTGCTCAGGTTCTGCATATCTTCTGTTTTGAGACAATGTCTCTCTCTGGCCTGGAACTCATGAATTAGTCCATCTGACCAGTGAGCTCCAGGGAGCCTTTCTCTGCCTCCCTGCACAGAGATTACAGGTGTGCACCACTGCGTCTGTCACTTTTACAAAAGTTCTAGGGATTGAACTCGGGTCCTGTGATTTCATAGTAGGCTTTTGCTAACTGAGCTATCTCTCCAGCCCTAAAGAGAGATTTGAAGTGACAAATGAGAGACTTTGATTTATTTTAATGGCAACAAGCTTCTATGAAATTGAAGACTGCCTGGGAAGAGAATACTGGGTCCGAGCATGGGCAGGCACTGTCCATGTGGGGCATTACTGTCTTTAATTAAATTGGTATTAATTCTAGAGAAGGGGATTTTTGTTCCTTTAATCTCAACAAGCTGGTGAGATGTAATTTCAGAGGTGAGAAAGAGTCTCTGATTTGGGAAGCCATTAGAGTGTCTTCCAGATGTTTGTGCACTGGAATCTTGGTGCCTGTGTGGTTAGTTGGAATCTCCGTGTCAGAGTGATTAGTTGGAAGGGTTAGCCATTAGCAAGGTGGATTCTAGTAGAAGCTGATTCACTCATTGAAGCCACCACCTTTGTAAGAGAGTCAGGTAATTCAGAACCTGGTTAGTTCCCAAGAGACACATACTTACAAGTATGAGCCATCCTCTCTTCCTCTCTGCCTCGCTACAGGTCTGCTCCCTTGAACCTATACGTGCTCCCATCATGTTGTTTATGGCTGTTTTGTATGGTAGATGGATATCGGAAGCCCCCAGAGGCTAAACATATGAGACCTGACTTTGAGTTTTCAGAACCAACATTTTTTTCTTATATATTATCTAGCTTCAGGTAGTCTGTGATAGCAATTGAAAATGGCTTAATAGAGATAATTTGTCCAAGGTCACAGAGATGATGAGTGGTAGAACCAGGAATGGTGGCTCCTCTAAGATTTGTGGATTTTACAGAATATGAGGAACAGTTCAAAGACAGGGGAAGATGAGTTAACAGAGATCATGAGGGTAAGTTCAGAGGCCTTGGGTCAAGTAAGAGAGGAACAAGAGTTTACAGAGAGTGGCTTGGTTTATACTTTTGTCAAATCCAGAGGTGAGTGGGGTGCAGTAGAGGGAGGGGTTTTACAAGTGTAAGTGAAGCGTCTCCCATCTGTGGGACCTCCAGGGATTTTGTCCTTGTAGGAAAAGCAATGTCCCATCAACAGCTAGAGCCACCCAAGTTTTACCTGTGAGTTTCTGCCACCTATGATGTGTGTTTGCCTGTGTGTCGACACTCCTGTTTTGTGGATGGATGGCCACAGGGAAGTGTTCTCAACACCAGGGCAAAGTCAGTCTTTCTGATGTCCCCTGAAGCCCCCACTCGTAAATGCCCATCTTTCTGACATTTATAGGAAGACATGGAGGGTCTCAGAAGCCCCTGCCCTGTCTTCTCTCCCACACAGCCCCCCCCCCCCACTTTTTTTTGCCTTGGTATGCTGTTTTAGCTTCGTCTCTCAGGATTTGGAAAGGGAGAGACCATTGTGGTAAAGGAAAGCCCTAATAAAGTGGTTTGGGCACAAAACATCAGTAGCTGTTTATTTGCCCCAAACAGTAGGAGCCTGTGTTAATAACCTTGCGGGTTATGAGCTGGGGAGTTAACACAAGCAAAAACCTCACTGTGGACCCGCAGATGTGACTCCATTTCTTTATTGAACTGATATCCTCTGTTTGCTTGGTGACATTTTCTGTTATCCACACGAAGATCCTTTTTGATCTGCTGTTACAGATTCATTCAGCTGGTCTGTGGTTGGCATTCCAAGGTAGACGAGTTGTCTGGTGTCTCTTTATTGCAGTTCAGATGCTCGGTGTTTATGTGGCTCCTACCTCAAAGGATTTGGGCTGAGGGGACAGGCTTTGTCTAACTAACCGCTGCATTTCTCTGATTGCTGAAGAGAGAGCCAGGAAGGGGAGGAGGGGTAGGCTGCTGGCTGCTTCAGACTTGCCGGCTTCTCCTCCGTCTCAGAGGAGTGTCTATCAACATTCTGGTGTCTTCAGTGTCCGAGTTCCATTATGATAATTGTCATTATCATAATGATAAGCTGGTCTTCCAGTTTGACTTTCTTTAGTTTCTAAAAGAGGGTGTGGAAAGGCTGCGGACAGCTTAGTCAGCAACGTGCTCCCCTTGCAAGCATGAGCACCGGATCTCAATCTCTAGAGTCCATGTGAAAAGCCAGGTGTGGTGTGTGCCTGCTATCCTAGTGTTGGGCGGAGGCAGCTGAGTCCCTGGAGCTCACTGGTCAGTCAGTGTAGCCTGCTTGGTGAGTTCCAGGCCAGTGAGGGACCCTGTTTCATGAAGAAAAAGAAGGCTGGGTGGCACCTGAGGAATGACACCCAAGGTTGATCACTAATGTACATGAATGTGCACGCGAACACACACACACACACACACACACACACACACACACACACACACACACACGGAGGAGGATTCATAGGAGTAAGAACTTCCAAGTGTACAAGTGGGCCAGACACTTCATTGAACTCTGGGAGTCAGATTAAAGGAGAAACACAATGGAAAGTTGGTAGAAAAGACTAAAAAATTGGAATGGATCCAGTGGAGAAGGGCAATAAAACCAGGTCTGTAGAATCACGGGAGAGAAAGGACTTGAGGGACTTTTGAGCATCTATAATGCATCAAATAAATACTGCCTGTCACTCACCTTGTTTGAATCTCTAAGGAAACCTGTGTGTGTGTGTGTGTGGGGGGGGTATGTTCATTGCACCATTTTACAGACGAGAAAGTCAAGGCTCAATGGCTATATGTAACTTGTCCAAGGACAATTAGCTATGTGAAATGAGAACCCCTGACTCCATTAAGCCTCCCTGCAAGGGGTCAACATCTCTCTTGCTATCTCCTCCAAGGGTGCTGATTAAGAGATAAGAGGATTGTGACTTTCTCTGGGCTAAGGGGCTGCACAAGACTTGGCAGAAGAGGAAGGGAGTCCTTGTGACTGTTGAGGCTGAGTCGGGACACTGAATGACGTCCTTTCCAGAGCACAGCTAGTCCTCTTAACTAACCAGGAGCCCTCCAGACTCAGCCCTCTGTGAGTGAGGGAGGCTCTGGGGGTGCTCAGTTTTCCTTTCTTGAGAGAGGACTAAGTCTAAACAGTGTGCTGAACTCATTCAACTAATGACTTCATTTTGGAGGTCCTTTAAGGTTTAGGGATTGGAGTCAGGAAAGAAGCCATTAGAAAGTATTGATGGCTACGAATGAGCTAGGAGACATGGCAAGGCCTACCAGGAAGTTTCTAGTTAATGGAGGACTAGAATGTTCAGAGTCATATGCCATGTAGAGAAGGCACAGGAGACTGGCCTCAAGGCCACCATCTTTATTGAGGTTTCAGAATTATAACACACGAACAGCCACAGTTAGCTGGGAGAAGTCACAGGTACACACCGAAGTTCCCATTCTTCCATATTTGACTGTAAGAGTAATAGGGTCCCAATGTGTAGCCCAGCCTTCTTTAGCTAACAGGCTCAGATTCTTGTCTCTCTCATCCAGCAGCATTTATTAAGCACCTGGGGAATGGTGAGGACGTGCCAGTAGAGGGAAGGCTCAAATATGAAGATATGGCCATTAGTCATGGTGGCCAATAGCTCTCCTCTAAGTCCACTCTTGGAGAAGGTGAGATGTTAGCCACGTCCAGATCCAAGGGCAGAACAGGGCCAGTGGAGTCAGGAGCAATGCCAGGGCCCTGTGGCAGGGATATGCTTGGTATGTTTGCACAGCAGTGGGGTGGCCAGAATGGCTACAGTAGGATGATGGTAGGACAGGGGTAAGGCATGAAGACAGACTGGCAGCTTCAGCGACCCTGGGAAAGGAATGCCCTAGCCGAGCTGGAGGAGCTCAGTGAAGGAGCACGTTTGTGAAGGCATCAATCTGGGTTGTTCTCTGGCTGCTTCCTGTTGAGCACGAGTCTGATGCTGCTGGCCTGGCGCAAGGCCAGCTGTGGGGGGTGGCACAGCAGTCTTCCAACGTGGTCCTTTTCTTTAAAGAGCAGGAAATTGGGATGTGAAGAACAAGGGGAGGTTAGAGGAGTAGAGTGGGCCAGGCATGGAGAAGGGAGGGAGGTCAGTAACTCAAACCAACACTTGTCTCGAAGAAGGAGACCCCGTCCCTCAGCACGGTGGAAAAGAGCAGCACAAGCGGACCTGAAAAATCCACCACGCTTCTGATGGATCGGTTGACCTCGTAAGTCTCTTCACTCATCACGCCTTAGTTTCCCCAACTGTATGAATAAAGGTAATTCCCTTGCCATTGCAGGGCTGATGACCAAGAGGTGCCGGGAAAGCACCTGGCCCTGCCCACCAGGGGTTAGCACAGGGAAGGTATGTTCTGACTTCCGTCTTCCTACATTTCTCTTCTCCCTCCTCCTTGTGTGTGTGTGTGTGTGTGTGTGTGTGTGTGTGTGTGTGTGTGTGTGTGAGTGAGAGAGAGAGGTGAACATATTCACTCTGTGTGTATATGCATACACATGCATGGCGGGGGGGGGGGCAGTGGTCAGTGTCTATTGTCTTGCTCAATCACACGCCATCTTACCTGTTCCCAGACCGGTTCTCATTAAACATGGAGCTCACAGATCTGCCTGGGATGGCTGGCCAGTGATCTCCATTGATCTGCAGACATTTGCTGCCATGTCTGGCTTTGTACCTGGGTGCTGAGCATCTGAGCTCAGGGCCTCATATTTGTACGGCAAATACTTTACTTACAGAGTCATCTCCGCAGCATTTCTTCCCTTCATTTTCACTGTGTTTTTCTTCCTGGAGGTTTGCACAGGAAATACGAATGTGTTTTCTGGCTTTAACACCTAGGATGTGGGATTTCAGCTCCATTCTGGTGCAATTCATTAGGGTCATCCTAGGTCCATCAAGTCTGAGATGATCATGTTAACATTCAAGGAAAACCAAATAACACCAGAGACATTGTGTTGGTGCAGACAGGCAGGGAGTGTGCTCAGGGGTATCGGGTGCAACCCACCACCGCCAGCCAGCAAGCTGCCATTAAGTGTGCACATGCCTTTGTCTGTTAAAAGCCACTTGGCATTGCGGCGGGTGGTGATCTATGTTGGCTATGCTCTGGGCTGCTGAGACCTTGGCTGGTGGGAGAGTTATGCTGCCTGTCTGGTGAGGCATCTTTCCCTCTGCCTTGGTAGGGGGCACGTAGATGCTGCACATCTTCTTTTTCATCTTGACCTCCAAACTGTCTTTGAGTGACATCAGCCCATCTTCCTGCCAGGGTGGGTTTGATTTAACTCAAAGTGATGTAGCTTATAATTTCCACAGCAGCCAGGAAGGTGTGATTTAAGACAATTGTCAGGAAGATTCGATTTAATCTTTTCTTTCCTCTCCCTCTACAAAATGTGCATTTTGTTGTAGGATATAATTTTAATATACATCCTTTACAATCCAGAGCTGCATGTAGTCTTCATACTGGGAAGATGCACTTTGTGTTTTTCTTTAAAGCACTTACCCATTTAAAGTCCTAGAGACACTGTGCAGGGGGATGGGCTTGCTTTCTTAGCAGAGAGAATTGTGAAACTGCTTAGACAGAAACTGATTATTTATTGATTGATATTGACTATTGATTGACAGATTCTTTGTTAAATAAAGAAGATAGTTGACTTAGCAGACTGATAAAAATATATTTACCTAAAACTAGACAATTGTGAGTTCTGGATTCTATTGATTCTAGTAAAATAGGCACTAGGTCTTTTGAGTTCTTCCAGACCAAGGCCCACCTGGTTTGGAGATTGGAGCAGAAACATGTTACCGTTGGACTGTGGGCCTTGGTGTGTAGCTGTGGCATCTGAGCCATCCTCCAGCCCTTCCCACTTTGCTTGCACATTAGCAAGGAAGGAGGAGGCTCCTTCCTCTGTCTGTCCTTATCCTAGTTCAGTCAAGAAGGTTCTGGTCTGAAGGATCTTTGGTGAGATGCAGAACAGGCTAGCACTTGAAGAAACACTGAGATCCACAACATTCCAGAACATTGGCTGAGAGTTCAGAACACAACACCATTTGGTAATAGTTTGGGGCCTTCCACTTGGCCCTGGAGACTTGGGATAAGAATCCAGCCATCTTGAATTCAGGTCAAGATGGTTCTCTGCACAGCCAGGTACTTCTGTCTGCCTTATGTGACACTTCTGCTATGGAAGGTCAGTTCTTTCTGGTATATTCTCAGGCTAAGCCACATACCCTTAAGAGACAAAGTGGAGAGAATTTTCAGACTCTTCTTTGGATGGGGTCCTTTCTCCCTAGCTTGTCTGGGGTCCTTTGAGCTTAGATTTTACCCTCCTGGAATCCCCATCAGACTTGAAGATGCCAAACTGTTGACCAGATGTGAATTCAGCTCTAGCAGTATGTGATAGTGCCTGGCATATAATGGCAATAGGGCAGAAGGTAGAGAGTTTATACCTGAAAGAAGAGAAAAGAGAATATGTTTACATGTATCAATGTGCCAGTCAGCACTCTGTTACTATGACAAAATACTTAAGACTTATAATGAGAAAAGGTTAATTTTGATTCACAGTTCTGGCTGTTTCAGAGCATGGACATCTGTCTGTCTGCTTTGTCTTGTTGTGAGGCAGCACTCAGTAGCAGGAGCACATAATAGAACTAAGCCATCCTTTGCTAGGTAGCCAGCAAGTGAGAGAGGGAGAGGAAGGGCAGGGGTCCCAATGTTTTGTTTAAGGGCACACTCTCATAACCTAACTTCTCTTATGCAAGATAACACCTCCTAGAAGTTTGGCCACTTTCAAATGGCACACAGGCCTTTCCAGGACATGGATCCTAACTAGCAAGCAGGCACAAACTGCCGGGTTGACACCATTTAATCCACTTCATAGTGCTTAATCCTTAAAGAAATGGACACTGTTGAAGGGTAGCTGTGAAATACTTGCTTTCCCCAGAAGACTGGGGGCTTCCCTGATGATGGAGAACTGGTCCTGTTGTTTTCCATTAGAGCCAGTCCTATTGTTTCCCATTCTGTGGGTACGCGATAGGGACTGAGGAGGTGCTTGCTAAGTGAACACATGAATAAATAAGCAGCCCCACCTATAAAAGCTGTCAGGGTGAGGTGGTGTCAGAATTTGCATCTAGATGTCTGCCTCCAGAGCTGTCTGGAAGGGAAAGAGTCTGAAGATTAGTTCTCACCGTGCTAGGCTGCAGGCTGCCTCCTCAAGGCGAGGCTGTCTCAGGCTGTGCCCACCAGATGGCCAAGGACAGGAAGCACATGCCCCTGGGTCTTTCTCCCAGCACCTCCAGCTTATCCTGCTGTTCCCATGGCTTAATCAAAGGGAAGCTGGCGTTCTGCACGTGAATGTCTTCAGAAGCGGCTTTCCCCCTTCCCTGCACTGAGCCCCTCCAGAAATCAGCTGGTGAGAAGCCTGCAGCCTTGCAAGGGACTCTGGATGTCTTCATTTTAATAAAGCTGTCACTCTTGGTCACCTTCAAACCAAAGCAATCGAGTAGTACAGAGGGGGAGAAGACAGAGCTGGATCCCAGCAGAGTCAGTCACCCAGGAAGATGCAACCGAGAGAGGCTTAGGCCTTCATAGGAGCACAGGATGGATTGTCACTGAGACCAGAAGAGCCAACAGGGCAGGGGAATAACAACAGTTCAGCTTCAGAGGGGAGATGAAGGCCTGCTGTGTCCAAGTGTAGGGGAAAATGGCCTTGGACTCTCCTCCGCAGGGACTTTGTTTTCTTTCTCTTCTTTTCCCTTCTCTCCTCTCCTCTCCTCTCCTCTCCTCTCCTCTCCTCTCCTCTCCTCTCCTCTCCTCTCCTCTCCTCTCCTCTCCTCTCCTCTCCTCTCCTCTCCTCTCCCTTCCCTCCCCTCCCCTCCCTTCCCTTCCTCTTCCCTCCCTTCCCTCTTCTTGCTTCCTTCTTCCCTCTCTTCCTCTCTTCCTCTCTTCCTCTCTTCCTCTCTTCCCCTCTTCCCCTCTTCCCCCCTTCCCCCCTTCCCCTCTTCCCCCTTCCCCCTTCCCCCTTCCTCCCTTCCTTCTTTTCTTTCTTTCTTTCTTTCTTTCTTTCTTTCTTTCTTTCTTTCTTTCTTTCTTTCTTTCTTTCTCTCTCTCTCTCTCTCTCTCTCTCTCTCTCTCTCTCTCTCTCTCTCTCTCTCTTTCTTTCTTTCTTTCTTGTATTCCAGACTGGCCTTGACTGAACGTGACCTCCTGATCCTCCTGCCTCCACTTACTAAGTGCTGATCACAGGACTGTGCCACCACAACAGTTTATGCAGTGCTGGGATGAAACTCGGGGCTTTGTGCATGCTAGGTAAGCACTCTACCAACTGAGACACGTCTCCTGGTCTGGCTTTCCTCTGAAGTGAGTGTTTCATGGCTGCCTGTACACAGTGAGGCTTGTAAGGATCTTAGATTTGCACATCTACGAGTATGCACAGTGTGGTGGTAGTGGTGACAGTTAGGCCTTGCTACTTTTGGTGACTGTTGTTTGAGACACACTGTGCTTGTTTGAGTGAGAAGTATGCTCTATAGACCCATGTCTTTGAACACTTGCTCTCCAGTTGGTGGTACTGTTTGAGAGTGGAACTTAGGAGCCTGGCTGTTTGGGAGTGGGCTTTGTGGGTTAACAATCTCACCCTGCTTCTTGTTCTTCCCTTTGCTTCCTGTGTACGGTTGAGATGTGACCTCTTGGCTTTTGCCCCTGCTACCAAGCCATGCCTTCTCACCATGATTCATTCTCTGCTCCCTGGAATGGAAGCCCAGACAAACTCTTTCTCCTCAAACTTGACTTTGGTCATGGTATTTTGTCATAACAGCAGAGAAAGTAACAAATACACAGAGTATGATTGTACTGGCTAGTTTTGTGTCAACTTGACACAGCTGGAGTTACCACAGAAAAAGGAGCTTCAGTTGAGGAAATGCC